>NW_017618220.1:0-652500 GCF_001879475.1 Ipomoea nil | reverse complement strand
CTGTTTATGATGTGGGGCAATCATTGCTTCCATCCTTTAATATAATTTCCCTTTGGGTATTGTCAGAGCTCATTTCATTGCGTACTTGTTACTGTTGTCATCACTCACTTGCCTACGAACTTCTTTGCAATTCAAGATTTCACAGTATTGCCTTGCAACTCAAGCCTTGGAATATGCAATGAAATCCTCCAATAATCTACTCAGGGACGACCACAATATTCCAGACCATATACTTTTTTGAGTTCATAAAAATGAAGATTATATTAGTAGTCATTCTTTATTTTTACATATAATCCCAACATCGACCGCATGCTATGTAATAAAAGATGTAATAGATGATCAATATTGAATAGATCGAGTAATTAGAATAAGATAGGTTCTTGGTAGTCGGAGTTACAAGAACCTGTTGTATTCAAATTAGCAGAGTTCAAATCCTTTTTAATTTGGGGATATATACAAGATAGTATTTATAAACGAATTTGGAGATATATACAAGATAGTATTTATAAACGATCTAACATCTTTACCAAAAAATAATACTCCGTAATAATAATAAACGATTTAATATTAGATTGTGGTTACTCAAGTACAAATGAGATGATTACTGGTGATTTTGGATCATTTGCTTTGAGAATCTAGAGAGATTGTGACCAGATTCTAGTATTGTATAATTAATTTAGCCCGAGCCAACAGTTCATTGTGAAATCTATTATCTTCAACAACCGGATTAAACGTTTTGCAAATTCGACCAGGTTCATAGTTAAGCTAGGCCAGGGCGGGCGTCAAAATTGAGGGCAATGACAAGAACATCATTGATTGTACTCAACATTCCAATAAGTTCAACAGAAGAACATGATTCTTAATCTTATCCAAAAAAAAAAAAAAAAAAGAGAGAGGTGTTCGCAGATATATCAATCTGAAAAGCCAATTGCAAAGAGGGACCATAATTGGATGTAATGAAATTATATTAATTAAAACAAAACGGGAAGATGTTTTTTTTTTAATGCTACTGACTCTATTATAATGTAGTATCTGTTCATAAACTACTTTCTCAACCTAATGAAGGTAAAAAGTCAATGCCACCTTCATTGAGGTTTGAACGCACAACCTCCCATATGGGAAGATGTTAAATTCTCCATTTATGAATATTATTACTATTTGATTGAAGGATGCATTTTAATTACATGAAGGGAGTGTTTGGTAAATAGTTGTTAGTTGACTGGGTTAGTGTATTTGACTAGTTGATAGCATTAGCGATTGTAAAAAGATGTTTGGTAAATTAGTTGTTAGTTGATAGCTGATTAATGACTTTCTCAAAAAATTGATCGAAAAAATTGTATTGAGCTGCTTTTTGAATTTTAGTGTTTTGAAGCAATAAGTTATTACAAAAAGCTAATTAATCAAGCACTCGTATTAGTTGTTTAACTAAGTCAAACAGTTAATAGTAGTCAAACAAATCAAAATTGATTGATAGGCTAACTGTTTTACCAAACAGGAATGAATTCTTTTCCCTTATTATTTTGTACCATTATTCACTCACTGTTACAACAACTCAATCTTCAAGTTGGTTTAATTTTATCTAGCTAAGTTTAATTTGATACTTTATGTGAGCTTGCAAGTTTAACAAAACTTGAGAATGGAATGTCAACATATAATAGCCAAATAAATATATATAGGCCCTGTTTGGTAAAATGACTGTTAGCTGATAGCTGTTTACTGTTAGCTGATTGTGTTAATTAGAGAGTATAAATAGTTGATAACATTAGCTGAGTGTAGAAAAGTGTTTGGTAAATTAGCTGTTAGCTGATAGCTGTTTGGTATAATTTCTTTTCTCAAAAAGCTAATTGAAAAAGTTGCTTGGAGTAACTTTTTGAATTTTAGCCTTTTGAAATTACAAAAAGCTAATTAACCAAACATTTATATTGATATTTTAACTAAATCAAACAATTAATAGTGATCAAAAAGCCAAAATTGGCCTATAGGCCAATTTTTTTACCAAACACGGCCATAAGAAGTGGGTTTTTGGAAGCTACTGTGTGATGTGGTGGCCACCTTTGGTGGTTTACTTGTACTGGTGCCACTACAAGCTAAGGCTAGCATTGAAATTGATTAGCTCCAACAACTGAACTCAAAAAGTTAATACAACTAATCTTCATCAATTTCGAACTAATCATCAAATCCCCATTTCTTGATAAATACAAAACTGAAAAAGTTGGGATAGAAGAAAGAAAGGGAATTTGAGCCAGCTCTAAAGGAAACAGCAATGATTGGTCTCTTTCATGCATGGCCCTCAACACCCTTCACCCCCACTCCAGCTAGCTTGGGCTAACTGGCTAAGCCTTAGCTTCTGCTCTCATGCCAATGTATTTTAGCAGTAAATTAAAGACAATGTGAAATTGTGAATAGTAAGGAAAAGGATGATCTTTGTGGCTAGAAATGATCTGTTTATTCACACGGGATCCGAATATAATTTAATGGTAAAGTTATGTTATATTCTAGTAAGTGGATTTGAGTCCTTTTTTGTTTGGTGAGAATTTTGAACTCTTAATCTCTCCTAAAGAATAAGAGTGCACGACTAATTGAGCTCTTTTTTGTTGGGCAAAGTGCTGGGGGTTTTGAACTTCAAATTTCTCTTATGAGATGAGAGTGTATTTGCATTCACTCCAGCTAGCTTGGGCTAAGCCTTAGATTCTGCTCTTCCTGGGGGGTTATGAACTCTTGACTTCTTTTAAAAGATAAGAGTGTACTCACGCCCAGTGTTGCAAAAATTCAACCTAGGGGCCAATTAATTGGCGCCTAAGCGCTAAGAATTTGTGAATAGTAAGGAAAAGGATGGACTTTGTGGCTAGAAATGATCCGTTTATTCTCTCCGGTTCGAAATGTAATTTAATGGTAAGTTATGTTATATTCTAGTATAAGTACATTTGAGCCCTTCTTTTGTTGGGCAAAGTGTCAGTGGAAGGTTTGAACTCTCGATCTCTCTTAAGGGATGAGATCGAGAGTATGATCTTTTGAATCCTTTTGTTGGGCAAAGTGTTGGGGGGAAGGATGGAAAGAGGGGGAGTTTGAACTCTCGATCTTTATTAAGGAATAAGTGAGCATAGCTATTTGAGCCCTTCTTTTATTGGGCAAAGTGCGGGGCGGGGGGTGGGGGGGGGGGGACAAATAAGTAGGCATGATCATTTAAGCTCTTTGTTTATTAGGCAAAGTGTCACTCACTCCAGTACAACTACTTACGCTAGCTAAGCTAATTTGATTATTGTTTTTCTTTTTGGCATTCATGCATGTAACCCTGCAATGCACAATATTAGACTAGTAAGAGTTAAAATTGTGATTCATTGAAAGATGGCATCAGGGTCACCAAGTAGCTAGCTAGGTTTTGTCCCTCCCAAAGCAAACCTTTGTTTGCTTTTGTCTACCACTATTAATATATAATGTACTACATATTCTATACATGATAACAAAAATAATTAAATGCATGTATGCTGAAAAAAAAATGATTAAAAGCCAAGCTTTGCAGTAGGGATTTATAGGGATAGGGATAGGAGGAAGGATGGTGTCAGTGTCATCCTCGTGGTCGAGCGTTAAACAAAAGAAAGTACCCCTCACAAGAGGGTGTATGTCCGTCATACCCTAATCTTCCCATGTTACTAACTTCCTCTTAAAGTATGCCCCAATTGACCCTACTCACACCCTCTCTTGTCCAACTACTTTATCTTTGTTTGACGTCCGTGAACACCTATTTTATATATGCCTATATATATTATTGTTGACCATCTTACCATGTCATCAACATCTTATTTTTTGAGTTTAAAAAGTGTTTGTTAACCAAAACCATTAACTTAAGTAGAGAAGGTTTAAGTCACTTATAATAATAAGGTCAATAATATAATGGTCCCTAACAGATTAAAACTCAATTGAATTAATCTCATCTTGTAAGATATAAATACTAACATTAATATTTAAATATGATTTGTTGCACGAAAACTCCGGAAGGTTAGCATTTCTCTATTTTGAAAATGTTTTGTCTCCAAAAGTTGCTAAAAATTGTTCATGTATTGTTCTCCCGTTAATCAAAAAGCTTTCGGAAAAGTTCTAGGCAGTTTACCAATTATTCAAAAATTTGAAAGCTTTTTTTTTTTTTTTTTTTGGTTGAAGACACGTTTTCAGAAAAATCGGAGCGAAGGGTGTGCAGGTCTACTGAGTTAAAATGATGCGTAGTGAGTAGCCACTACCGGATCTTGAGAGTATGCTGTGGGCTTGGTAAATCATTCCTTGTGGCTTAATTGCCAAAAAATTACAAAGTAGTAATTCAACGAAATTGTCCATAGTTAACTGGGTTAAACCAACAAGAATATTAAAAGTCAAACTTGTAATACTGTAATTACCAAACCAATATGGAGATTAGTTGGAATTAATCTCCTTTCTTATATTTTTTGAAAGAGCAAATACCAATTTTGGTCCCACGAGTATTAGCAAAATGACAGTTTTAGTCCACATGTTTAATTCCTACCAATTTTCATCCACGACTATTACTTTAGTACCAATTTTCATCCACGACTATTGTTTTAGTGCCAAAATTCATCACGCCAATCACACATTTGTTTAAAACATGTCGAAATATGAAATTATTAAGGGTATTTTCGTCTTTTTAAAATTAAGATCCCAATTTGAGCATGAATAAAAAGATTTAAGCCCTAAGATCTATCGTGATTCGCAGTTTTTCTCCTCAAATTAAAGTAGGATGAGGAGGAGAACTGCCAATTGGGATTGATCTTAGGGCTTACATCCCTTTATTCATGCTCAAATTAGAGCCTTAAGTTGAAAAGGACGAAAATGCCCTTAAAATTTTTAGATTTCGACATGTCTTGGATAGAGGGGTGATCGGCGTGATGAATTTTGGTACTAAAATAATAGTCGTGGATGAAAATTGGTACTAAAACAATAGTCGTGGGATGAAAATTGGTAGAAATTAAATATGTGGACCAAAACCGTCATTTTGCTAATACTCGTGGGACCAAAATTGGTATTTGCTCTAACAATTATTGTTTCATGTTTCCATGTTACATAGCAAAAATGAAGCGTTTGAGCAAGGTTATTTGTTCCTTGCTCCAAGCCTTTATAAATAGCGACATCCTTCCCGGACCTCCTTAAGTACATCTATCCTGCACATCACCACCCTGAGAACTGTTCCTCTGCATTTCTATTTCCATTTCTATTTCCATAGCTCCCCATTCTCACCTTCTTCTTCTTCTTCTTCTTCTTCTTCTTCTTCTTCTTCTTCTTCATTGAATTAAGATTCTGACATTCCTGAAGATGTGTTTCCCCAAGACTAAATTGCAGGGAGATATGACCCCAAATGTCTCCCATATCAATGGCCGTCCAGTTCTGCACCCCAACTGCAACAGAGTTCCTCTACTGGAGCGTCGCAATTCCCTTAAAAAGCTCTCCCCACAGCCACCCTCTTCCGCCGCATTACAGCCCTTATCGCCGCCGTCTGCTACTAAGCTTAGGCCGAAGCCTTCAGCCGCCACGCCTCCGGTCTCGCCTAAGATCAAATCTCCCCGACAGCCGGCCGTCAAGAGAATGGGCAATGATCCCAACGGCCTGAATTCCAGCCTCGACAAGGCTTTAACTCCCAAGGGCACTGCTAAATCAGCAGACTTGTTGTTGGTTAAGAAGTTCAAGAAAGGCGGCGCCGCCGCTTCTGCCCCGTCGTCGCCGGAAACGGAGAGTTCATGCTCCGCATACTCCTCTTCCTTGATAACCGAAGCGCCCGGAAGTATAGCGGCGGCGAGAAGGGAACAAGTCGCGATTATGCAAGTCCAACGGAAAATGCGAATTGCCCACTACGGAAGAACCAAATCCGGCAAATTGGAAGATGGAAAGATCGGCGCCGCTGACTCTCAGCCGCCGCCGGCTACCAGTCCTCATCAAGAAAAAAGATGCAGCTTTATCACTGCCAATTCTGGTAATACATCATTTCTTTTCAAGAATTCTGCATAATTATATGATTTTAAGAGCACATAATTAACTCTGTTCTATCATGGTGAATTTCAGACCCAATTTATGTTGCATACCACGATGAAGAATGGGGAGTCCCTGTTCACGACGACAAGTGAGTACCATTAATTTCATTCCCTCTGTCACATTTTATTTTTCATACTTACTATTTATTGGTCAAACCAACACTTTATTCTTTATTTATGTTTTTTAGTAATTTTTATTTTTTAAAATTTGATTTTTTGTATTTAATAGTATTTTTAGTATAGTTTCTAAATATATAAATTTTATATACAGATACTAAACTTAATTTTATAAAAATTAAATTAAAAATAACTTCAGTCAAGCATTATCATTAACCGAACCAGACACAAAATAGGACGGAAAGAGTAGTTAGTAGTAGCGGATGCTCAACTTTTTTCTTTATACTGTTACACATTTTGAGAAGTCCGGTGCTAAACTTGGCCTTTACTGAATCCTTGGCATGGTTTGATATCACTTGTTAGATCAAGTGCTTATCACAACGCCAAAAACTATAATAGTAACGAAGTTACAATTTTATTTTTTTATACGGCTACACGTTTTTGAGACATTGGATGCTGAATTTTACCGGCCTCCGCCCAACACTTAATGAAATTGTCCTTTTTAACAAAAATAAAGATTGCTCATTAATCATTTCTCTTCATTTAATTGATATATGCAGCATGCTGTTTGAATTACTGGTGTTGACTGGTGCTCAAGTTGGATCAGATTGGACAACAGTCTTAAAGAAAAGGCAAGATTTCAGGTAATACTATACATACATCTCTTCTTTTCATGTTCTTCATTCAACTCAAAAAGTTTTATTCATCTGACTTCATCTATCTTTGATGAATGTTATCCAGGGAGGCCTTCTCAGGATTTGATGCAGAAATTGTGTCAAAGTACACAGAGAAGAAGATAAACTCAACCAGCACTGAATATGGCATGGAATTGAGCTTGGTTAGAGGAGCTGTTGACAATTCTATCAAAATTATGGAGGTGATACATTGATTTTAATACCAATTTAATTAATTAATTAATTAATTATGCTTTATGAAAGCTATTAACTAAGATAGTTGCTTTTCAACTGTCTTTTCCATTCACTTTCTTATAAGTTATGGGAGTTTAAAAAAAAAAAAAAAAAAAAAAAAAAAAACCATTCCCAACATGATTGGTGACAACTACATGCTCCATCACTACACACTATGATGCCATAGCAGGAAGCATATATAGGCTGTAAAGTGCAAATAATTTGTACTTTTCTTCTAATTCGTAACGATAAACATTACTCGAATTTGGTACCTCAACTTTGAAACGAATAATGTTTAATATATATATATATATATATATATATATATATATATATATATATATATATATATATTTATTTATTTATTTATTTTTTATTTTTTTATTTATTTTTTTATTTTATTTTTTTTGAGTAATACCATAGACGGAGCCAGAGGGGGGGCAGGGGGGTCAGCTGTCCCCCCTCACCCCACCCCACCCCTACCCTATATTGTATATAATATGTATATATAGTACATTATTTATATAAGTATTATAAAACAGATTATGTAAACAAAAGCTGTGATAGACAAGGTGGTAGCTAATGTGTATGAGTTTTGGAATGGCCTGGGTTTGAGTCTTTGCATTGACAATGTCATAGTCTTCTTCAAGTTTTTGATTAACACAATTAAATTTTGGCATGATATATATAACTTCCATTATAGCTTTCTTTATATTAATAATGGAATGTGTAATTTATAATGTGTTTTATATTCGAATTGTTTTATCAAATTAATTATGTTTCATATTTTGCTATAAATATTTTTATAACTTTCTTTATATTAATAATGGAATGTGTAATTTATAATGTGTTTTATATTCGAATTGTTTTATCAAATTAATTATGTTTCATATTTTGCTATAAATATTTGTATAAAGTTTTAATATGTTTTATTTTTCGCTATATCCAACAATATTTATTGTTATACTTAAGTATTTCATTTTTTTTTAACTTTCTCTTTTATTTTAATTTTTTTCCCTCATTAAAAAAATTTATGAATCCGCCATTGAATCCATCCCTACTTCTTTGCACCCCCTCAACATATTTTCTGGCTCCGTCCCTGAGTACTACTAACTCTATTACAGTACAAACCTCTCACATGGGACATCCACTAAACCATAAAGTCATTATATTATATTATATTGATTGATTTGGTTGAAGTTAACACAACTTGTGTATGTAACATCACCATCTCCAACATGGGACACCTTTTTTTAAATGTTGTGAAGTGCTGCTAATAATTGCTAAAAGACCATTTCTGTCATCTGCTTATTGTGGGACTAATTAATTTTCCCTTATTAATGTATGTATGTATGTATAGATGAAGAAGCAATTCGGGTCTTTTGACAAGTACCTGTGGAGATTTGTGAACAACAAACCAATTGCCACCCAGTACAAGGCCTGCAACAAGATTCCGGTGAAGACCTCAAAGTCCGAAAGCATAAGTAAAGACATGGTGAAGATAGGATTCCGGTACGTGGGCCCCACCGTCATCCACTCGTTCATGCAGGCCGCCGGCCTTACCAACGACCACCTCACTACTTGCCCTCGACACCTCAATTGCAATTCCACCGCACCAACTCACTCATCAGTTGTCTAGTAACCCCTCGTATTATAAACTAAGTTATTATTATAATTATTATGATTATTATAACTTAGAAGAAAAAGAAAATGTATTCCACATAGGTGATTGTTTAACATAGAGATATATAAATAGTGGGCTTTGATTTGATTTTGTTCTTTTTGGGAGTGAGTTTGGAGCAGTAATATAATTAATATGATGATTTGGGAGTAGTAGTAACATATATATTGTTAATTGTAGTGAAAGTGATGATTAACTTGGGCAGGGAAGGAAATGAATAAAGGGAAGGATAGTGTATGTATGTAAGAGTAGTGGAGGTATTTGGGGGGGGGGGGGGGGGGGGGGGACAGGAAGCATGTGCAGGGTAAAGGGCATGTGTTTGGTGGGTGCATATGCCATTCATTCATCAATGTGACCACCACCACCACATCTCCATTATTTGTTTGGTGTGAAGAGAAGAGAGAATGCAATCATATTCTCTCAATTGGTTTCTGGGTAACAGATTATGGATAAACGGCTCAATTAATTTTTGGATAGCAAATTCTAAACAAATAGTTCAATTGGTTTTTGAATAACAGATTGTGCACAAACGACTTAGTTAATTTCTGAGTAACAGATTGTGGACAAGGAAAGAAGAGAATGCAATCAACATCAGGAGCCAGGACTATGGATTTATGTACACTCCTTTCTTCACCTTTATATTTGTTTTCTTCTAACATGTTACCACCTAATTAATTGCATTAGGGTTAGGCAAACACAAAGTGTTTGGTGAATGTGCTTGTACCATATATATTTTAGTGTGAATTTGGAGTGTTTTTAATTTGGATTTTGTATATCAAGGATTGTAGTATTATATATGTATATTGAAATTGAATTTCTATACATACATATTGAAAGAAGTGTTCTCTATCCTAAAATGACTAAATAAAAAGAAATAAACTTTTATTTATTTATTTATTTATTTATTTGTGTAAACCATGATGTTCACTCCAGGAGACAATCATTTGTAAGAATCGAATTTGAATTATCCTTAAAATCGTCATCCGAAATTTTTTTTTTTTACCACTTAAGTTATCTTTTGAATTAAAAATTTGAACTTTATATTAGTCGAGAAGTAAAATACATATCATCGGATGTGAGAGGATTTTGATAAGGAATGCGAGGGCCACACTGTGATGTCACCCACAAGGCTCCTTCCATAAGGAGCGTGACAATTGGCAAAGCTCAATATTGAAGTAGAAAAGTATGGTAATTAGAGAGAAAATGTGAAGCTCAAAGATTTATGATTAAACTAGATTTCAAAGATGACATAAGCTGGCCCATGCCTTACCTTTATACTTTATGCCATTCTTCCATGTGCCAGAATATATACGCTCCCCCAGCTAGCTTTTTTTGAAATTAGCTTTGGGGTCATCCCATATTTGTCACACATTCTCATGATAGGATTGACCATACATACTTAATACTTTGGGTGTGGTTTAGATGCATGCACCAATTGCCTTATTATATCGCATCATTCCCTTGGATATCTCATCCATGAAAAAAAAAAAAATTATAACTATGCTAAAATATAATATCCAATTATTAGTTAAGATTTTTAATTGAGGTGAAACTCACTTTTTAATTGTTATTCAAAATAGACTTATATAAAACGTCATATTTTAATTAATCAGAATATATCACGTTATTATGGATTGCAAAATATAGTGCCAAACTTGAAAATCATGAACTTGAAAACCACAACACGTACCCCGCGGGTGGGCCCACGGGTAGGCCCCTACCCGTGGTTCTGCCCACGGGTATAGGCCCTCCAACATCATGTACCCCGCGGGTGGGCGGGTGGGTTGGACCCCTACCCGCCGTTCGGCTCGCGGGTACACATACTTGCACAGAGAAAATTTCAATTTTGGTCATACGACTATAGGGGTCTTGTTAATTTGCACACCTAACTTTCAAAAGTATCAATTTAGCACCTTGAGTATGTAATTTTTCTCAATTTTGGTCTTTCCGACCAATTTACCGGTCAAATTCGACCGGAAAAATTAATAGGCACAAAAGTGGTGGGGCAATTTAGTCTTTTCCAGATCGGCTCCTTATTGACCGGACCGTGTTCTTGAACCGGTCCACCAAATCGACTCCACTTCCTCCATTGGTAGTAGACCTGCGTATTGTTCTAGTCAATCTCCTAATTTGTTTCACAACCCTAAAGCGAACAACAGAGACAACAACAGAGACGAACGAAGGTGAAGACGAAGGAAGTTGAACACAACGACGAATGGCTATGTCGTCTTCTGGCAATGGAATGGGTAATGCGTCCAATACTCTCGAAGCAAGTAAGATTTACTTAGTCTTGTAAAAATTACTCTGAAATTGGAGCCTTTTGCACTATTCTGTTTTTCAGAGTATTTCTTGTGTGTATGTGAGTAGAGTATAGTGTAAAGTAGCAATGGTGATATTCTCTCTGACTGGGCTTTATATATGTTGAGAAGATGACATGTGGGAACCATTTTAGTTGTATATTTGTGTTAGATTAAAGACATATTCTGAGAAAGTTGCTTGGGGGGGACCACTGTGTTTATCTTTTTCTTGAAATGTCATGTGCATATATTGAAGTTTGTAGTTTAGTAATACTGACATATGCTTTTGCTTTATGTTTTACTATTTTGGTGCTTTCCAGAAGATAAACTTGGCCTCTTTGAAATTGCTCTATTTCACAATGGAATTATAAATAGGCAAGGTGAAGTGAAGTATTTGGGGGGTGATGTAGAATTATATGAACGTGTGGATGCTAAGGAAGTCTGTATACAGTTCTTCAAGGATAAGATAAAAGCTCTAGGGTATTCTGAAATAGGAGCCAACATTTATGATTTTACAACTGAAAGCTTGAATTTACTTCAAACTGACTTTGATGTTGCAAACTGTCTAATTAATTCACACAAAGAGGGGAAAATATTAGAGATATGGGTGGAAACAGTGGATGCTACTGATTTTATTGAAACAGAAATAGATTTCTTTGAATCTGAGGGTGAATGGGACAGTGACTTTGAGCTTGAGGTTGAGTGTTTAAACAAAGATGAGAAGTGTGGTGATGGTGGTACTGATGAGGAAGATGGTAAGGGTGAGAAGGCTGTGTTTGAATCTGAGAGAAACAGGAACAGGAAAAGGAACAGAAACATAAAGATTGAAAGTGATGTTGAAGATGGTAATGGTGTCATGGTTGAGCTGGAGCCTGACAGGAACAGGAATATAAACATAAAGATTGAAAGTGATGTTGAAGATGGTAATGGTGTCATGGTTGACCTAGAGCCTGACAGAAACAGAAACACAACTGATTTTGATGAGATCAACTTCTCTGATGATGCCTCATTAGTGAATTCTGACAGTGATGAAGATAATAAGTGGACTATTTTTAGACCTGCCACTGACATGCAAGATCCACAGTTTACATTAGGCATGACTTTTGCATCCAAGCAACAATTCAGAGAAGCAATTAGAAACTATGGTTTAAAAAATGGGAAAGATATTAGAACTCTTAGAAATGATAAGCAGAGGGTTATAGTTGAGTGTTCACAACATGGTTGTCCTTGGAGAATAGGACTGAGGAAAGTACAGAACTCTTTGTCTTGGAGGATTCTAAACATGGTGGATGTGCATGAAGGTTGTTGTTGGGTTTGGGAGAACTCTTTAGTCAAGGCAAGTGTTGTTGCAAAGAGGTGGTGTAAGGAATTAAAAGACCATCCTGAATGGATGATGAAAAAATTCAGGGATAAGGTGAGCAGTGAAGAGGGTTTCTATCTTAGTAATCAACAAGCCTATAGGGCAATTTGGAAGGCTAAGAAACAAAGACTAGGTGATGATGAAGACAACTTCAAGAAGATTTGGAACTACCATGATGAAATCATAAGGACAAACCCACACACCACTTGTATTGTCAAGGACAGAGATTTGGCTGATGGATCTGGGCAGAAGAGATTTTTAAGGATGTACATGTGCTAGCAAACAAGGCTTTAAGCATTGTAGACCCCTCATAGGAGTGGATGGATGTCACTTGAGATGTTCTACAGGTGGGATGTTACTTACTGCTGTCTCTGTGGATGCTAATGACTGCATCTTTCCCCTTGCATATGCTATTGTAGAAGGTGAGAACAAGGAGTCTTGGAGTTGGTTTCTAAGACTACTCAAGGATGATTTGCAGATTTTAGACCACTGTGAGAAGGATTTCTGTTTTATAAGTGATAAACAAAAGGGCTTAATTCCAGCTTTTGTGGCAGTCTTACCTGGAGTAGAGCACAGATTTTGTGTGAGGCACCTACATTCCTGATGAGGACACGGCCCAAGTAAATTAAAATATCACTATGTCGGTCCAAAAATATAAAAAGAAGGTCCTAGAATGCTCATTGAACTTGATCATCATTGAAATGAAGTCATATAATTAAAATGTAGTTATTTTAGTTAATTAAAATGCATTTATGTTAAATTTAATTAGTGACCTTTTGTTTTCTTTATTTCTATGTTACTAGTTCAAGGGAGATGAATGTTCTTTAATGCCTTGTAAATAGTCTTCTATAAAAAGGAGGCTAAAACATCATCTTTGGGGGAGAATTTTTGAGATTGAATCAAAAGAAAATGTTTAGGCATTTTTGTTGTCTCTCTTGTGTTTTGAGAGATGTTCTTTTAGGCTTATCAAGATAATACCAATCTTGTGGTGCCATCCATTCCTTATCACCTAAGACCAAGGTGTGGCGGAAATATCTTTATAGAAAAACACAAAAATAATCCCATAACCAACCCCTACATCAACCAATTCCATCTCCAACACTCTCAAACCATAATTGTTGTTCCTGCTGTTTTGGTGAGGAAAAGATCGGGCAATCAAAGGATTCTTTGGTGAATCGACTCTCGAGTTCATCCTTAAAGATCCACATCAGTTTGGTATCAGAGCTTTGGGTTCATTCCTCACACAAAAAAGGTTAACACTCTACCAATCAATTCTTGTTTCATTTGTTTCTGCAGTAAATTTTCAGCCTGCGTCTTCTAAAAAAAAAATTCCAAAAAAATACTTCCACATATCCAATTGTGTTGAAATTTTTTCTGGAAGTACCCAACCTACCACTATATTGTTTCATGAAATTTTTGTGCAAAAATCATATTCCAAGAAACACAGAAAAATTGCTGAATTCAACACAACCGTAAGATTCTGCCCAGAAATTTTCTTCCTGTCCAGTCCAGAAGAAAAGTTTGGAAAAAAATACTTCCACTTATCTTTTTGCCCTGAAAATTTTTATGGTTGAATAAAACCCATAGTTCTTGCTAACCATAAAAAAATTTGGGTCAAAATATCATCCATAACATTCCAGAAAATTCATCAAAGCCACCCTTAAAATCTGTCCAGATTTGTGTTGTCATCCCTTGTATTTTCTAGTTATTGTTCATTGTTTCACATCATCCATGGAGTCTTTTGAGTTAAATACACTTCAACAAGGATCACTTAGTGTGGAAGAATTCTACAACAAGTTAAGAGATTTGATGATCCGAGATGAGGTGATTGAGCCAACTGCAATTACCAAGAACAGATTTGTGTATGGTGTTAGAAAGGAGATTGCACGAATGCTTCCTCAAGGGTGCAAGTGTTTGTTTACTTTACTATACCATGCCAAAATAATTGAAGAAAAATTGCAGCAGAAAGAGGTCAAGAATTTGACATCTATTTCCTTGTCATATCATGAGGGCTCAAAAGAAATGAGTGACAATGTAAAAATAAGTGAAGAAGAGTGTGAAAACAAAGATGAGAAATATTTGGGTGAAAAAGGAGAGATTGAGAAAAAAACTGAACGTGAGGAAGAATTGTCTTTTGAACTTTGTGAGAAAGAATGAGGGAGAAGATTTCGAGAACTCCATAAACTTTATTTTAAGTTCTTTGCAGGTTAATGAATGTGATACAAGGGTTGAAAACCAATTGGAAGGAATGGTATTGTTATGCCATGATCTACAAAGCGCGGGATCAGTCACTCTCCTTGGTGAAGGTATTAAAGTCATATGGTCGGATAATTACTCATTTCCATTTGACCGAGGCAAGTGTGATTCGAGGACGAATCATCTCGAAGAGTGAGGGAATGATGAGGACACGGCCCAAGTAAATTAAAATATCACTATGTCGGTCCAAAAATATAAAAAGAAGGTCCTAGAATGCTCATTGAACTTGATCATCATTGAAATGAAGTCATATAATTAAAATGTAGTTATTTTAGTTAATTAAAATGCATTTATGTTAAATTTAATTAGTGACCTTTTGTTTTCTTTATTTCTATGTTACTAGTTCAAGGGAGATGAATGTTCTTTAATGCCTTGTAAATAGTCTTCTATAAAAAGGAGGCTAAAACATCATCTTTGGGGGAGAATTTTTGAGATTGAATCAAAAGAAAATGTTTAGGCATTTTTGTTGTCTCTCTTGTGTTTTGAGAGATGTTCTTTTAGGCTTATCAAGATAATACCAATCTTGTGGTGCCATCCATTCCTTATCACCTAAGACCAAGGTGTGGCGGAAATATATTTATAGAAAAACACAAAAATAATCCCATAACCAACCCCTACATCAACCAAGAGATGGAATTGAGAGTGTTGGAGATGGAATTGGTTGATGTAGGGGTTGGTTATGGGATTATTTTTGTGTTTTTCTATAAAGATATTTCCGCCACACCTTGGTCTTAGGTGATAAGGAATGGATGGCACCACAAGATTGGTATTATCTTGATAAGCCTAAAAGAACATCTCTCAAAACACAAGAGAGACAACAAAAATGCCTAAACATTTTCTTTTGATTCAATCTCAAAAATTCTCCCCCAAAGATGATGTTTTAGCCTCCTTTTTATAGAAAACTATTTACAAGGCATTAAAGAACATTCATCTCCCTTGAACTAGTAACATAGAAATAAAGAAAACAAAAGGTCACTAATTAAATTTAACATAAATGCATTTTAATTAACTAAAATAACTACATTTTAATTATATGACTTCATTTCAATGATGATCAAGTTCAATGAGCATTCTAGGACCTTCTTTTTATATTTTTGGACCGACATAGTGATATTTTAATTTACTTGGGCCGTGTCCTCATCAATTCCAATATGAAAGTGGCAGGGTTTCAAGGCAGAGCACTGAAGGATAGTCTGTGGGCTTGTGCTAGGGCAACAACTAAGACTTCATTCAGTACTGCTTTAAGCAAATTTAGGGAATTAGATGAAGAAGCATATCAATGGTTAGGTGATAAGGATCCTAAGGAATGGTCTAGATCCCACTTCTCAACAGTTAGCCATTCAGACATGTTGGTGAACAATATTTGTGAGTCATGGAATTCAGCTTTACTTGGGGCAAGGGAGAAGCCTATTATTGACTGTCTTGAAACAATTAGAAAAATGTTAATGGCCAAATTCTTCGAACAAAGACAAAAGGCAGCTGGGTGGAACTCAGTTATTTGTCCAAAAATTGTTGGAAAAATGAAGCAAATTGAGAAGCAAGCTGCTAGATATTTGGCTACCCAGTGTGATTTTTTTAAGTTTGAAGTCCAACATCTGTATGGAGACCAACAAGAGGTGGACTTGGAGAACAAAAAATGCTCTTGTAGGAAGTGGGATCTCACTGGCCTTCCATGCAAGCATGCTGTGTGTGCTATTTGGAAAAAGAATGGCAATGGAGCAGTTTATGACTTTGTACATCCATGTTACTCAAAGGAGACTTATCTGAAAATATACAAGGCCTCAATTAACCCTATGGCTGGTCCAGATGAGTGGCCAATCAGTGCCCAATCTCCTCTACTGCCCCCTATCTATTCTGCCAAGGTTGGGAGGCCTAAGAAGCTAAGGAAGAAATCTGCGGGTGAGGATGAGCCTGAGAGGCCAAAGTTGAGTGTGGATGGAGTATATGTCTCAAGAAAGCATATACAATTGCACTGCTCCCTTTGTAAGCAAGCTGGATACAATTCAAGGAGATGTCCATCTAATCCAAAGCAAAAGGTAATTTTTTGTTTACAGTATTTTAATATATGCATGGTTTGTAACTAACAGTATTGTATTGTTTTATGAAGCCAAAGAAGAAGGTGATTTATTCCACTAAACAAATCCCCATCCACATCACTAAGCAGCAGGGGGTGAGTCAAGAGGTTGGGCAGCAGGAGCATGGAGTGAGTCAGCAGCATGGACTTCATGAAGAGGTTGGGCAGCAGCAGCACCATGGAATCAGTCAAGAGGTTGAAGCTCCTGTGCATCAACAGGTTGAAGCTCCTGTGCATCAAGAGGTTGAAGCTCCTGTGCATCATGGAGGCAATGAAGGTCTTGGGGAGCAGCCTACAGTGAGCAAAAAGAAGATCACAAAGAAAAGGGAATCCAATCGTAAGAAACCATATTATACGAGGAGCAAGACAACGATGAAGTCCAAATTTTTTGGAAACATTGATGAGCCAATCAACTTAGACTAGACTGACTTATGTACTACTTTTGTTTTTTGATCACTGAACATAAGCCTTAACTGATGTACTACTTTTGATTACTTTTTGATATTTTTGGATCAGTGATTATAAACCTTAACTGTTCTTGGAATTGTTGGAAGTTTGAAGGCAAGAACAATGTGAACATTGTGTTGGTATAATGGAAGTGTGTTTTACTTATAATGGCAGTGTGCTTTAGTTATTTAATGGCAGTGTGCTTTTGTGAATTAGAGCAGTGTGCTTTGGTTATTTAGGCAATGTGCTTTGGTTATTTAGGCAGTGTGCTTTACTTAAAGTAATGGCAGTGGGGCAGTGTGTCTTGTAAAGGAATGGTTGGTTAATCAATGACAATTCAAATGGCAATAGGATCACTTGTTTACATTAGCAAAAAGATAAGTTCATTACATTACCAATAGGATCACTAACTTACATTGACAAAAGGATGGTACTCATCCACATTGACAAAAGGATCACTTCATCTCTTGATTACATTACATTACTGACAACAAAAGCTACAACTACTACAACCAATATTACTACCAATTTGTTCAACCACTTCAACACTTTTCCATCCTCCATCGTCTGGCCTTTAAGCTTAGTATTTAGTGTTCTGATTTCTTCATCTTGTCTATTTATGCGTTTTAGCAATCCCGGTATGATTCGCTTCGAACGATAGCAAATTGGAGGATCATACCAATTCACAAATCCACACCCCACCTGACTCTGTATTCACACAAAAAGGAAAAAAAAACGAAACTTTACCAAAAAAATAACAAACTGGGATGGTACTGCTTGCAAATTAACCATTAATGAACATACTTGGGAAAATTAACGAACACCATTAACGAATTCGCAAAATCTTGGGAAAGAAAATTTTCTCTTAACCAAAACTAATAATTCTTACTTACTCGGCATTGCCAAAATCTCGAAGTTCGAATCTTTAATTGATGACCACATCTACAATGGTGAATTGGGAACTTCTCTCCAAATTCATTGTACTCAGTACTCGAAGAAGAAGAAGAAGAACTGTAGAAATTACTCATACTCAAAATGGAGATGGGAATGGCACTGCAAACGGTTCGTTCCCCTCTACTTTCGTTCTTCTCTCCACCCTTCTGTCTGCTCTTGGCCGCGCAAAATTAGGGCTTATAGTAGAACAAAACGCAGGTCTAATAGTCAGGGAGGAAGTCGACTTGGTGAACCGGTTCAAGAACACGGTCCGGTCAATAAGGAGCCGATCTGGAAAAGACTAAATTGCCCCCCACTTTTGTGCCTATTAATTTTTCCGGTCGAATTTGACCGGTAAATTGGTCGGAATGACCAAAATTGAGAAAAATTACATACTCAAGGTGCTAAATTGATACTTTTGAAAGTTAGGTGTGCAAATTAACAAGACCCCTATAGTCGTATGACATAAATTGAAATTTTCTCTACTTGCACAAAACAATCCCTTCGGGGATTTTCATCTCCAAACTCAAATTCAAGTCCAAAACATGTCAAATCTCACCAAATACAACAAAATGACTTGAATCAAAGGAATAGCCAAGCAATGGCATACAAGAACCCTAAACACAAGCTCTAGATATGCATTTTCACAAGACAATGCATAAACACTCACATTTCATAGCAAACACATGTAGAATCCAAGAAATATTCATATAGGTAAGCAAAATAGATTATGTAGAGCATGGGTTACCTCCTGTAGACAAAAAACCTTCACTTAACACCACACCAAGCTCCTATCAAAGCTCACCTTCCAAACCCACTTCAAGAACATACCAAAAGATCATAAAAATCCTATCTTTAAGAAAAGACACCTAAGAGAACACTAAAAACACAAGATGAACATGGATCTTACCCTCTTAGATGCCCAAATGTATGAAAGGCAGAATCTTGGAGACAACTCTTGAAGTCTTGACAAAGCTTCAACTTGGCTTGGAAGAAAAGCTATCCACCTTTTTAGAGGGAAGATGGAGCTAGGATTTTGGAAAGTGTAAGGATAGAAATGAGGTGTTCTTACTAGGTTAGGTTATAATACTAACACAAGGTGAAAGGTCAAGAATACCCTTACTAACATGGAAAGGTGTAAGGAACAAGGGAACTCCTTACAACGCTCAAGGTACAACTTTGACTTTGGGGTTGACTAGTCAATTACTAGTCCCCAACTATTAAATTTTAGGAATTTAAGGAATTAAATTACAAATTGAAATAGGATTAAATACTTAATTAATCCCTTAACCGAATTTGGATCTCGGGGTGTCACATTCTCACCCCCTTCAAAGATGCTTCGTCCACGAAGCTTGGGTACGACGAATTAGAACAAATGGTAAAAGAACAACAATGTGACAAAGAGTGTCAGTAACAATTTCTTTTGGTCAAAACCCCAAAAGATTCCACAAGATTTCAAGGCAAAAGAGTTCAAAACTAGAATTGGCAAGAAATAAACAAACGGATATATTGAGCATAGCGAACTCTAGTCCCAACACAAACACCAAATTCTGGACAACAACTAAGAGCTAACAACTAACTCCAAACACCAACTACAAAACCAACTAAGCAACAAAACAACAAGCAAAGACAAGCATACAAAGCAAGCAACCACTAAACGGTAACAACGACTAGGAAGATAACAACAACCAAAAGAAGAGCGAACAAGACGGCCTCAGCTCCACTCTAGAAGGACTCGCTCTCCGACTCTTCGGACTCCTCAGATTCTTCTTCATCTTCTCCTCTACGGCTTGAACTGGCTTCTATCTAGTCTAGCCTCTGGGTGCACTGTAACAAACTACGCCTTCATGTACACGAAGCCTTCTTCGATCATACTGTTCTGTTGACGAAGCAAGGTGACAACGCGCTCCTCATGTGCCATGGCATCATGCTCCCTCTTGGTGCGAGCTTCCTTCCTTCTTCG
Source organism: Ipomoea nil (assembly GCF_001879475.1). Classification (NCBI taxonomy): domain Eukaryota; kingdom Viridiplantae; phylum Streptophyta; class Magnoliopsida; order Solanales; family Convolvulaceae; genus Ipomoea; species Ipomoea nil. The sequence continues at coordinate 632,435 of NW_017618220.1, read as the reverse complement.
ATTTTCCTCACTTTCAGAATCACTTTCTTCGGCCTCGGCAGCTTCCGGTGCTTCCACCTCTTCCTCACGGCCTACCTCACCCTCATCTTCTTCATCACCACCCACACTCTGGACTGCGAGGCTCAACTTCCCGGCATGAATCCCAAGCTCTGTTGCCAACTCAGCTCTTTCCTCAGGGGCTTTTCTTGCAACTTCTTCAAGAGTGATGTAATCACCATCATCTAGCTGAAACAGATTACAACTCCGAAGGTTGGTGGCATCCAACACCAACTTTCCCACAGCCTTCGATAGACAGCCATCAACACTCACACCCTTTTTCACAAGAATCCAGCTCAACACCATCCCATACGGTAGGCTTTTCCGGTTATGATCACGGCAGAAAACCATATGTTGCAACATTAAAGCTGGCAGGTTGAACTTGACCATATTCTTGAGGCAAAAGGCAAAGGTGCACTCCAACTTTCCCAACAAATTACTTTTGTTGTTATTGGGTAACAAACAATCCGATACCAACATAACCAAGATCCTCTGTTCCGTAGACAACCACTTTTTCTCCGGCCTTGAAGCTTGAGTGAAGCTACTCGTGCGACCCAATAGATAACTCAAATAGTCCCGGTACCCCATGGTATCCGTACTAATCCATGAGTTACCGCTATACTGAGCAACTCCCGAAGCAGATAAACTCAAAAGCTAAGCCACCCTCTTTTCAGACAGAACTACCTTCACACCTCTTACTTTTGAGGTGATCTCAAGCTTATCACCATCCTTTGTCACAACCATGTGACGATAAAATTCCTTGACCAAACTCGGGTAAGTCTCGGCCCTTATGGCGAGAAACCCATCCAACAAACCTTGGAATCTAAGCATTTCCAACAAAGAATTAGAAAAAGATTCCGGGTCAAAGGCTTTACCTTCAAGAACAAGGTAATGGGCATTCACCCATTCTGTTTTCCTAGCCAAACTTGACCTTCTAGGCATGGTAGGAGATGATCCAAAGCTCAACAAACGAAGCCCACAACTTTCCTTTCTTCTCCACTAAATCCCCGCGGCTCTCTCTCTCTCTCGCTGCTTCTCTCTCGACTTCCGGCGAATAGGGCAGCCCGGCGAGGCTTCGGCAGGCGGCGAACAGCGGCGGCTGACGGCGAAGCGGTGGCGGCTGGCTGCTGCGTCGGTGGTGGGTGGCGGGCTACAGGCGGTCGCGACGGGTGGGAAGGGTTTCGGTGGTTTACGGGTAGAGAGGAAGAGAGAAGAAGACTTTGGGGAATTTAGGGATTTTGGGGGAAAAATTGGGGAAAAGATGATTTAATTTGGGAATTGGGTCAAGTGAGAATTTAAGGTTGATGTGGAATTAGAAATAAGTTAGTTCCAAGAAAGATAATTAGGCCCGGGTTTGAAACTCACGAATTGCAATTAAACATTTTGCTTGGATTTTAGGCTACACAAGATAGGATTTTTGTATGGATTTTGATATGAACCTAGTCCAAGGTTCAAATAAAATGGAATATTGCCCCAAGAGTGCTCTCAAAATAAAGATAGAGATGGATCAAAATACCTTAAACCTCACGAGAAACCCTTTGTCTCGAATCCTCAAAGACTTGGAAGAATCCCATGTAGCTTCAAGTACCTCGATGTTGCAATCTTCAATCAACTAGAGTCGGATCTAGTTTCCTTCGATTCAAGAACGAGTCCACGAACCTAAATCTAAGGTTGAAGAAAGTAAGATTGATTCGAGTCCACGAATCAATTTGCTAGTCGAGTCCACGACTAGCCACTAATTGAGTCCACAATTAGCCATAAGGTTTCTTACACAAGTGTAAAGAAAAACTTAAGAATTTTATTGAATTAAAGCCTCCTCAAAACTGATATGGATGTGCCCTATTTATAGGTATAGGGCAGCATTGTAATCTAAATACAATGGGAAAAAGAGTCCTAAACCTAATCTAGAAAACAAGTAAATAGAGTTTTATTTAGAAAAGGATTTAAGGAATCCTTTCTAAATACAACTAGTGTTTTCTCTTTAATTCTAAACAATTTAAAATAAATGATGACCACAAATAATAAAGCTGATTTGGGCCTCGGATCTTGTGATTGGCCCAATTTGTAATCTTAATGGATCTTCATTATGTTGGGCCGCATCATCCTCCCCTTCTTGAAAAATGATTCGACCTCGAATCTTATAAACATTGTCTTCGATCTGTGACATCACTTGAAACGGGCCACTATAATACTTTCCTCTATCGAATGGAATTATTATTGGAATTCCTTGATTTTTCCACCAATGATGCTTTAAGGATGTACTTTTTGGCCTTGTGATGAGCCCACTATATACTCTTATTGGATTCCATGTGTGCTGGTTCCTATTATTCTCCCATTCTTGAAAAGGATTCGTCCTCGAATCCAAATCTTCAATGAAAGACAAAGTAGCAAGCTCACTTTCTGTTTTATCATGCTCATGGAACATTTTCTTGGGGTGCTTGACATGAGTCGCTCCAATCATCATCCTACAATCAACAAGTAAGGCAATTAAGTCTAATGACACATCATGGAATTTAAACATTCTGGATAGTAATAGATCAGCAAAACGAGACATATTAAATTTAGCCATCTTGTTTGAATTTTTAACAAGCACAACATCTTTCCTTCTAGAGCTTAAGGCTAAACCAAACACAAAATCCATGGAAATATCAAGTAATGTTTTAGATGTATTGTGGTGGTAAGTAGCACAATTATGAACATAAGATTCTACATCTTTTTTCTTCTTTGGCCAATGAAAATATCCATGCAAAACATCATCACTCTTTAGAAAACCAAAGTGTCCTTTATGTGAATCAACAATTAAACCATTGCCCAAAACAAAGCAAAAAGTGCCAATCCCATTGACTTTGAACCAAAACCCCTTGAGCAAGTAGTGTTTCACATAAGAAGTTTTCAAATGTGCCGTATAACTTTCCAGTGATTCCTTATCTCTATCAAACAAAGTTTTAGTAAAATCAAAATTAAGGAATCTTGGATGTATGGAGGCAAACAAATTTCTAACACATCTAGCAAGTACGTCATTAATAGAAACATGGCAAAGAAATCTAGAGAATAATAATGCATGCTTTTGGAATAAAAGTGAGTATAAAGTGACTCCCTTTCCTTTCTCTTGCATACTATCCTTTTTAGTTACCAAGAGATGTTGCACTTTGACACCTTGGGCTGGTCCTTTCCACTGTATCACTGATTGTGGTCCCTTTGTTTGGCTACAAACTGAGTTAGAGGATTGGAGTGGTGATTGCAATTCCAAACATAGAGGTTCCACTTTTCTCTCTATGATTTCTTCCTTCTTTGAGGCTGGTTTGAGAGCTTGCATCAATGTCAATTGAATTTCTTCTACTTGTTTAGGATACAAACGAGACAAGAAATATGTAATTCCATTCATGTGAAACACAAAAGTGTTCCTCATTCCATCAGAACTTATTTTTCTGTCAAATTGCAATGGTCTACCTAACAAGATATGAGCAGCCTGCATTGGGATATTATCATACAAGATTTCATCATAATAACTGTTAATAGATAAAGGAATAAGATCCTGTTTGGTTACTCTAGCTTCTCCTACATCAGTTAACCATTGCAAACAATAAGGATTTGGATGATTAAGCAAAGGTAACTGGGGAAATTTAACCATAGCTGCACTAGCCACATTTGTGCAACTTCTAGAATCTATTACCATAGCACAAGCATTCTCTTTAATTGACCCTTTATCACAAAATATATTTTCTCTTCGAGACTCATCTTCTTTTAAAGGGTGAACATTCAAAACCTCCTTAACAACAAGAGTATGACTGGACTCACTATCAGCATATTTAGAATCAAAATCTAAAGGTATGAAAGGTTCTCCCCCAACATGTTCATTGGGGGTTTCAAAATTGTCACATACCTCATCCTCAGATTCAAGACAAGAAGTAAATTTTTCAGATTGTGTTGTTATCTTAACTACCCTTTTGTTAGGGCAATCACGAGCTATGTGGCCTCTCTCATTGCATCTATAACAAATCAATTCTCTATCATGTTGAGGCCTCGCTGCCTCACTTACCTTTTCCTTACCTTTGTCTCGTGAATCATCTCTTGGAGGAGGATGTTCATCACGCTTTTGAGAGGTGGAACGAGTGTTGTTCCATCTTGATGCATCATTTTTGGACTTGTACATTTTCATATCTTTGATTTTTACCTCAGATTCACGTGCAGCATACAAGGCATCACAAAGGGTGTCATATCTCTAAAAACTCATTCCACATCGAATTTCTAAGTTCAATCCATGTACGAAACGAGCAACAGTTTTTGTCTCCTCTTCATGTATGTCTCTCTGTTTAAGCAAAATATTTATAGTTTGGTGGTACTCGTCAACTGACTTTGTTCCTTGCACCGTTCCCTGCAATTTTCTTTCAAGATCATACAAAAAAGATTTAGGACGAAAGGTTAGGCACATATCTTCCCTCACTTGAACCCAAGATTCATAGGGAATAAAATTAGCAACTCTCTCTCTATTTCTTTTTCGCCACCAAGACAAAGCATACCCCTTAAAAGATGCAGCAACTAGCCTAATTTTTGTAAGATCAGAATAGTGCTTTAAATAAAAAAAAGTTTCAATAGCATTCTCCCATTCTATGTATTCGGTATGTCCTTTCTCACCGGTGAAGTTAGGAATTTCATATGTAATGTTTCCTAACTCCGTATTACGCTGCTGGATCCTTTGACATCTAGGATCCACTCTTCCTGCTGGTGGCAGGTGTCGTTCATCATTGTGTGGTGGTTGCACTTGTTGTGAGTGTTGCTCCAAATTATTCATTATTTTGAGTAACCTGTCTATTTTTTTGTTCTAATTTCTGGGGCAGGTTTGGAACTTGTTCAGCCATCTGTAGAGGGAAAAAAAAATCTAAAAACAAGAAGATGTGTGAGTAATCACGTTAGTGAAACCAAAAAGTTGGCTCACTCCCTCTCTATTCTCAGCTCACGGGTAAGAGGTGGATTATATGGCTCTGGGGGTACACTACACTCTTACAAGCACACACTCCACTCGTGTATCACTCCAAGTGGCAGATACTCTCACAAGCCTTTTTCCAAAAAGGAAAATTCTAGTCCGGAACTCAAGTTGATATGGATTCAACCTCAAAGTTCAAGAAAACGTACCTTGGAAAACTTCACAAGCCTTTGAGAGCAAGGGTGTATAGCGAGATAGGTAAAAAAATTGAGAGCAAGAAGCAAAGAAAAAGGACAATACAAGCAAAGAAACTAAGCAAGATTTGAAAGAAAAAGGAATGCAAAGAAATAAGTATGGCAGAAAGATATTCAACACCAATATCAGAAGATAGACACAAAAAGAATGTAAAAGGGGATCAAGTGTACCAAAACCAAATAGGAATATATCAAGAACTCCTTCCAACCTTATACTTTTCCCCTTCCTTATCCCACCAAAATTCTCCTACCAACCAGATTCTTTCCCCAACCTTATTCTTCTTCTTTATTGCTTTCTCTTTTTTTTTTTTTTTTTTTTTTTGCTTTTTTTTTCAACTTTCTTGATTTTTTTTAATAAGTAACCTCCAAATAACTACTATAAATATCAACAAAAATTTCAGACTAAGAGGATCCACACAACCCCTTCAAAACAGAACCAAGAATTTCAAGAATCACCCAGAAAAACAGAAACGCTGCCCTTACTTCGAAGATCAATATCTCAATGGCCGTAAGGAATTAGAAAGTATATAATATATCAATAGAACGCTCCTGAAGATATCTAAAACATATCCAAATTTCAGATAAAACTAACCAGTGGATCTCGAGATATAGGTCATTCTTTGAAACTGGTCACAGAACGCGGAAATCTGGACAGGGTGTGATTGCGACGTGATTGCGCGTAAATGCGCTTTGGATATAGGTAAGGGTGATATGGGGTTGTTTTCTTGATAGAATATATGGTACTATGGTGCTTAGGAGGTGTGAGGTCTCGTTGATATTGGACGGGAAAAAGGAAAAACTCTTTCGGGATTGTTTTTCAAGAAACTGGAGAACATGTATCAAGATTCAAGAACACAATCAAGAATGCGAAGAAAATTTTTTTTATTTTTTTAGGGTTTTTTATGAATAAGACACGAAAAAAAAGTAGTATGTACGATAAAAACGAGATAAACCTAGAAAAACAAAGAAACCAAATTTCTAATGATAATGAGATAAACCTAGGCTCTGAATACCAAATTGATATGAACCTAGTCCAAGGTTCAAATAAAATGGAATATTGCCCCAAGAGTGCTCTCAAAATAAAGATAGAGATGGATCAAAATACCTTAAACCTCACGAGAAACCCTTTGTCTCGAATCCTCAAAGACTTGGAAGAATCCCATGTAGCTTCAAGTACCTCGATGTTGCAATCTTCAATCAACTAGAGTCGGATCTAGTTTCCTTCGATTCAAGAACGAGTCCACGAACCTAAATCTAAGGTTGAAGAAAGTAAGATTGATTCGAGTCCACGAATCAATTTGCTAGTCGAGTCCACGACTAGCCACTAATTGAGTCCACAATTAGCCATAAGGTTTCTTACACAAGTGTAAAGAAAAACTTAAGAATTTTATTGAATTAAAGCCTCCTCAAAACTGATATGGATGTGCCCTATTTATAGGTATAGGGCAGCATTGTAATCTAAATACAATGGGAAAAAGAGTCCTAAACCTAATCTAGAAAACAAGTAAATAGAGTTTTATTTAGAAAAGGATTTAAGGAATCCTTTCTAAATACAACTAGTGTTTTCTCTTTAATTCTAAACAATTTAAAATAAATGATGACCACAAATAATAAAGCTGATTTGGGCCTCGGATCTTGTGATTGGCCCAATTTGTAATCTTAATGGATCTTCATTATGTTGGGCCGCATCAGTGCCTCATAATTCAAGCCGGCAACGAATGGCACGAGCATCCGAGCAAAGCGCGCCAACTCCAAAAACTTCTTGTGGTACTCAACCACAGATAGGGATCCTTGCTGCAGGTGGAGGAACTCATCAAACATGGCGGCTCGCACGTGTGCCGGGTAAAACCTCTCGCGCATCCTATCCTTAAGCGCAGACCAACGAAACTCAGGCTCTTCAAGGAAGGTCGGACCCTCATGGACCCACCACAGATCAGCTTCTTGGCAGAAGTAGAACGTTGCCAGTTCTACCCTTCTCTCCTCGGGACAGCCCACAACCGCGAAGATCTTGTCGAACAGTCTCATCCATTCTTCCAAAACCACCGGGTCTTCTTCACCCGCGAAGGTTGGCGGCCTATGACCTGACACCAAACGGCCCATATCCCGGTGCCCAGCAGGTTGAGGAGGTGGCACGGGATGGTTGTTGTTCAGCAAAGCCTCGCTAAGCGTCTGCATAGTCTGTGTTAGCTGCTGGAGGTTTTGAGCAAGCTGCTCATTCGTCGGGGTCTCCGGGGTGCGCGCTCGGGGACGAGGAGGCATCGCAAACTTTTGCAACAACAACACGGTTACCAAAAAGACAACAAGCAAGCAAATAACTGAAAGCAACACTCAGCTCACCGCGCAACCTAAAGTCCTAAGCCTAACACTTAGATTCTTAAGGTCACTTTAGGGTCTCAATCCATTCTTAGCCACTTAGAAAGTCTAGACTTAACCCTCCTACGCTCAAACCTAGGCTCTGATACCAACTGTAACACCCCCTAAAACCATGCTATTTAAAGCCTTAAAACATGCAGATAACTTAAACCAAAACACTAAACACAGCGGAAGACTGAAAGAGAAGATATATATATATATATATATATATATATATATATATATATATATATATATATATATATATATATATATATATATATATATATATATATATATATATATATATATATAAAACAAAGAAACGGGGTGCTATGCCACGCTCACCCAGAGGTGAACACACAGGCTAAATCTGCATTGTTTAAAATCTACAACAATCCAACAGAGTACTACGTCTAGATTTGCTCACAGGCCACAAAACATAAAAAGGGGAGCTATACTAGCTGGCACTAGACTGCGCACTCGTCTAAGCATCACCTGAAAGAAGCATATCAAACATGGGACGACGCCCGGTCAGCGAATAATGCTGGTAACCCACCAATAAATGTGAAATATCATACATAGGTAAGATATACATTTGTAAAATTAGTTGCGAAACGGAATACATATATATAAGTCAAAACCCAAGAGTAATAGTTAACACAAGACTCAAACACTCTCAACAAGAACACAGGAACACATCCCAAGACAAGAAGAACAACGACTCACAAGAAGTCTCAAGGTATGATCTATCATCACACAATAGATCAACACCAGACTTGCAAAACTCAAAGGAATAAGACACGACAAACGGCAACACATGCCTTTGTGACTACACACGTCACAAGAAGAGAACTCACAACAACGGCTACACAAGCCCTCGTGACATCACCCATCACGAGTTGATATGCCTTCCTTATGCCCGGTTCCAACCTTATGGCTACCCCCAACCTTATATCTTCTTCCAACCATTACCTCCAGGACCCCTGTACTTCTTAGTCCAACCTTTTCCCTCCTGTGACCGTCGTCCCCCAACAACAAACCACCAACAAGACCACCAATTTCATAGTACACGAGGATACCGTTCACAGACACGGCGACATATGCCTCTCCAGAACACGTGAACCTGACACACAGGTCACGACTCCATATTCACGTCATGGCCACCACGAGGACCACTGCAATACCTTGGTGACTGATGCGGCCCAACATATGAAGATCCATTAAGAGTACTAATTGGGCCAATCACAAGGCCCAAGTCCAAACAATTAAGGCAACTCTTCATTGGTGATGTTCAAAGATGGTGGAAATCCAAGTCAAGCCCATTTGCAAAATATGAAGAATAACTCAAGGCTTTTTAATCATTGTTTAAGTGCTGATTTTGGTGATTAAATTATGCCCAAATCAGCCCTATTATTTCTGGTCATCATTAATTTAAATTGTTTGGCATAAAAGAGAAAACACTAGTTGTATTTAGAAAGGATTCCTTAAATCCTTTTCTAAATAAAACTCTATTTACTTGTTTTCTAGATTAGGTTTAGGACTCTTTTTCCCATTGTATTTAGATTACAATGTTGCCCTATACCTATAAATAGGGCACATCCATATCAGTTTTGGGGAGGCTTTAATTCAATAAAATTCTTAAGTTTTTCTTTACACTTGTGTAAGAAACCTTATGGCTAATTGTGGACTCAATTAGTGGCTAGTCGTGGACTCGACTAGCAAATTGATTCGTGGACTCGAATCAATCTTACTTTCTTCAACCTTAGATTTAGGTTCGTGGACTCGTTCTTGAATCGAAGGAAACTAGATCCGACTCTAGTTGATTGAAGATTGCATCATCGAGGTACTTGAAGCTACAATGGGATTCTTCCAAGTCTTTGAGGATTCGAGACAAAGGGGTTCTCGTGAGGTTTAAGGTATTTCGATCCATCTCTATCTTTACATTGAGAGCAATTCTTGGGACAATACTCATCTTATTTGAATCTTGGACTAGGTTCATATCAATTTGGTATTCAGAGCCTAGGTTTATCTCATTTTTATCTTACATACTACTTTTTTCGTGTCTTATTCATAAAAAACCCTAAAAAAATTTCCTTTGCATTCTTGATTGTGTTCTTGAATCTTGATACATGTTCTCCAGTTTCTTGAAAAACAATCCCGAAAGAGTTTTCCTTTTTTCCCGTCCAATATCAACGAGACCTCACACCTCCTAAGCACCATATTACCAAAAATTCTGTTAGGAAAATAACCTCATCTCACCCTTACCTATATCCAAAGCGCATTTACGCGCAATTACGTCTCAATCACACCCTGTCCAGATTTCCGCGTTCTGTGACCAGTTTCAAAGAATGACTTATATCTCAAGATACACTGGTTAGTTTTATCTGATATTTGGATATGTTATAGATCTCTTCTGGGGTGTTCTTTTGATATATTATACACGTGCTAATTCCTTACGGTCATTGAGATATTCATCTTCGAAGTAAGGGCAGCGTTTCTGTTTTTCTGGGTGATTCTTGAAATTCTTGATTCTGTTTTGAAGGTGTTGTGTGGATCCTCTTGGTCCGAAATTTTTGTTGATCTTTACAATAGTTATTTGGAGGTTACTTATAAAAAAAAATCAAGAAAGTTGAAAAAAAAAATGCAAAAAAGAGAAAGCAATAAAGAAGAAGAATAAGGTTGGGGAAAGAATTTGGCTGGTAGGAGAATTTTGGAGGGACAAGGAAGGGGAAAAGTATAAGGTTGGAAGGAGTTCTTTAATAATTCCTAATTGGTTGTGGTACACGTGAACCCATTTTATATTCTATTTGTCTCTATCTTTTGATATTGGTCTTGAATATCTTTCTGGCATACTTCCTTCTTTAGTTTCCTTTTTCTTTCAAATCTTATTTAGTTTCTTTGCTCGTATTGTCCTTTTTCATTGCTTCTTGCTCTCAATTTTATTACCTATCTCGCGATACACCCTTACTCTCAAAGGCTTGTGAAGTTTTCCAAGGTACGTTTTCTTGAACTTTGAGGTTGAATCCATATCAACTTGAGTTCCGGACTAGAATTTTCCTTTTTGGAAAAAGACTTGTGAGAGTATCTGCCACTTGGAGTGATACACGAGTGGAGTGTGTGTTTGTAAGAGTGTAGTGTACCCCCAGAGCCATATAATCCACCTCTTACCCGTGAGCTGAGAATAGAGAGGGAGCGAGCCAACTTTTTGGTTTCACTAACGTGATTACTCACACATCTTCTTGTTTTTAGATTTTTTTTTCCTATACAGATGGCTAAACAAGTTCCAAACCTGCCCTAGACATTAGAACAAAAGAAAGACAGGTTACTAAAAAGAATGAATAATTTGGAGCAACGCTCACAGCAAGTGCAACCACTACACAATGATGAGCGATACCTGCCACCCGCAGGAAGAGTGGATCCTAGATGGCAAAGGATCCAGCAGCGTAATGCGGAGTTAGGAAACATTAAACATGAAATTCCTAACTTCACTGGTGAGAAAGGACCTACCGAATACATAGAATGGGAGAATGCTGTTGAAACTGTTTTTTATTTAAAGCACTATTCTGATCTTACAAAAATTAGGCTCGTTGCTACATCTTTTAAGGGGTATGCTTTGTCTTGGTGGCGAAAAAGAAATAGAGAGAGAGTTGCTAATTTTATTCCCTATGAATCTTGGGTTCAAGTGAGGGAAGTTATGCGACTAACCTTTCGTCCTAAATCTTTTTTCTATGATCTTGAAAGAAAATTGCAGGGAACCGTGCAAGGAACAATGTTGATGAGTACCACCAAACTATAAATATTTTGCTTGAACAGGGAAACGTACATGAAGAAGAGGCAAAATCTATTGCTCGTTTCGTACATGGATTGAACTTAGAAATTCGATGTGGAATGAGTATTCAGAGATATGACACCCTTTATGATGCCTTGTATGCTGCACATGAATCTGAGGCAAAAATCAAAGAGATGAAAATGTACAAGGCCAACAATGGTGCATCAAAATGGAACAACACTTGTTCTACCTCTCAAAGACGTGATGAACGTCCTCGTCCAAGAGATGATTCACGAGACAAAGGTAAAGAAAAGGTAAGTGAGGCAGTGAAGCCTCAACGTGATAGAGAATTGATTTGTTATAGATGTAATGGGATAGGCCACATAGCTCGTGATTGCCCTAAAAAGAGGGTAGTTAAGATAACAACAGAATCTGAAAATTTTACTTCTTGTCTTCAATATAAATCTGAGGATGAGGTTTGTGACCATTTTGAAACCCCCAATGAACATGTTGAGAGAGAACCATTCATACCTTTAGATTCTGATTCTAAACATGTTGATAGTGAGTCTAGTCATACTGTTGTTGTTAAGGAGGTTTTGAATGTTCACCCTTTAAAAGAAGATCACTCTCAAAGAGAAAATATATTTTGTGCTAAAGGGTCAATTAGAGAGAATGCGTGTGCTATGGTAATAGATTCTAGAAGTTGCACAAATGTGGCTAGTGCAACTATGGTTAAATTTCTTCAGTTACCTTTGCTTAATCATCCAAATCCTTATTGTTTGCAATGGTTAACTGATGCAGGAGAAGCTAGAGTAACCAAACAGGCTCTTATTCCTTTATCTATTAATAGTTACTCAGATGAAATCTTGTGTGATATGCAGGCTGCTCATATCTTGTTAGGTAGACCATGGCAATTTGACAAAAAAATAAGTTATGATGGAATGAGGAACACTTATGTGTTTCACATGAATGGAGTTACATATGTCTTGCCTCGTTTGTATCCTAAACATGTAGAAGAAATTCAATTGACATTTATGCAAGCTCTCAAACCAGCATCAAAGAAGGAAGAAATCAAAGAGAGAAAAGTGGAACCTCCATGTTTGGAATTGCAATCACCACTCCAATCCTCTAACTCAGTTTGTAGCCAAACAAAGGGACCACAATCAGTGATACAGTGGAAAGGATCAGCCCAAGGTGTCAAAGTGCAACCTCTCTTGGTAACGACAAAGGATATTAAGCAAGAGAAAAGAAGGGGAGTAACTATTTACTCACTTTTATTTCAAAAGCATGCATTAAAATTCTCTAGATTTGTTTGCCATGTTTCTATTAATGACCTACTTGCTAGATGTATTAGAAATTTGTTTGCCTCCATACATCCAAGATTTCTTAATTTTGATTTTACTAAAACTTTATTTGATAGAGATAAGGAATCACTTGGAAGTTATAAGGCACATTTGAAAACTTCTTATGGCAAATACCACTTGCACAAGGGGTTTTGGTTCAAAGTCAATGGGATTGACACTTTTTGCTTTGTTTTGGACAATGATTTAATTGTTGATTCACATAAGGGACAATTTGATTTTCCAAAGAGTGATTATGTTTTGCATGGATATTTTCATTGGCCAAAGAAGAAAAAAGGTGTAGAATCTTATGTTCATAATTGTGCTACTTACCACTGCAATGCATCTAAATCATTACTTGATATTTTTATGGATTTTGTGTTTGGTTTAGCCTTAAGCTCTAGGCGGAAAGATTTTGTGCTTATTGACAATTCAAACAAGATGCATAAATTTAATATGTCTCATTTTGTTGAATTATTACCATCCAGAATGTTTAAATTCCCTGATGTGTCATTAGACTTAATTGCCTTACTTGTTGATTGTAGGATGATGATTGGAGCGACTCATGTCAAGCATCCCAAGAAAAAGTTCCATGAGCGTGATAAAACAGAAAGTGAGCTTGCTACTTTGTCTTTCACTGAAGATTTGGATTCGAGGACGAATCCTTTTCAAGAATGGGAGAATAATAGGAACCAGTACACATGGAATCCAGAAAGGGTAAACAGTGGGCTCATCACAAGGCCCATAACGACGACCTTAAAACATCATTGGTGGAAGAAACAACAAAGACCAATAATAAGTCCATTCGATAGAGGAAAATATTATAGTGGCCAATTTCAAGTGATATCATGGATCGAAGACAATGCTTACAAGATTCGAGGTCGAATCATTTTCAAGAAGGGGAGGATGATGCGGCCCAACATATGAAGATCCATTAAGAGTACTAATTGGGCTAATCACAAGGCCCAAGTCCAAACAATTAAGGCAACTCTTCATTGGTGATGTTCAAAGATGGTGGAAATCCAAGTCAAGCCCATTTGCAAAATATGAAGAATAACTCAAGGCTTTTTAATAATTGTTTAAGTGCTGATTTTGGTGATTAAATTATGCCCAAATCAGCCCTATTATTTCTGGTCATCATTAATTTAAATTGTTTGGCATAAAAGAGAAAACACTAGTTGTATTTAGAAAGGATTCCTTAAATCCTTTTCTAAATAAAACTCTATTTACTTGTTTTCTAGATTAGGTTTAGGACTCTTTTTCCCATTGTATTTAGATTACAATACTGCCCTATACCTATAAATAGGGCACATCCATATCAGTTTTGGGGAGGCTTTAATTCAATAAAATTCTTATGTTTTTCTTTACACTTGTGTAAGAAACCTTATGGCTAATTGTGGACTCAATTAGTGGCTAGTCGTGGACTCGACTAGCAAATTGATTCGTGGACTCGAATCAATCTTACTTTCTTCAACCTTAGATTTAGGTTCGTGGACTCGTTCTTGAATCGAAGGAAACTAGATCCGACTCTAGTTGATTGAAGATTGCATCATCGAGGTACTTGAAGCTACAATGGGATTCTTCCAAGTCTTTGAGGAATCGAGACAAAGGGGTTCTCGTGAGGTTTAAGGTATTTCGATCCATCTCTATCTTTACATTGAGAGCAATTCTTGGGACAATACTCATCTTATTTGAATCTTGGACTAGGTTCATATCAGTGACTAGTGTCTCATACCACTAATCATGCAATTCAGATAAAGCCACACACACATCACACCACAACAGGAATCAATCAACGGATCACAACGAAGATATGAAACCATACTCAATCAAGGAATGGATCACAGTCCAACAACAGCAACGATGAATAAAACAAGTTATCATCAACCAATAGGAAGGTACAAACAACACACACGCTAGCATTTAAACACCGAACTAGCATGCTTATCAAACGGGTAAACCAAACATGGTTCCGAAGAACACACAAGACTCATCACGGTTCAACGAAACACAATGTTGAACACTTCGCACGATTCAAGATACCAAAACCTACATGGATTGCTACCATATAGTTCTATACATACGAAACATCAAGAAGACGCTCAAATAGTTCAACAAAAGAACATCGGGAAGTCCAAAGACCAAATACCGAGTCAAAAGAATCACGGGGAACAATTTCCCCAACAACCACAATACGTACCCCGCGGGAGGGCGGTGGGTTGGACCCCTACCCGCCGTTCCGCCCGCGGGTACACATACCTATACAAAACAATCCCTTCGTGGATTTTCATCTCCAAAATCAAATCAAGTCCAAAACATGCCAAATCTCACCAAATACAACCAAATGACTTGAATCAAAGGAATAGCCAAGCAATGGCATACAAGAAACCTAAACACAAGCTCTAGATATGCATTTGCACAAGACAATGCATAAACACTCTCATTTCTTAGCAAACACATGTAGAATCCAAGAAATATTCATATAGGTAAGCAAAATAGATTTTATAGAGCACGGGTTACCTCTTGTAGACCAAAAACCTTCACTTAACACCACACCAAGCTCCTATCAAAGCTCACCTTCCAAACCCACTTCAAGAACATACCAAAATATCATAAAGATCCTATCTTTAAGAAAAGACACCTAAGAGAACACTAAAAACACAAGATGAACATGGATCTTACCCTCCTAGATGCCCAAATGTATGAAAGGTAGAATCTTGGAGACAATTCTTGATGTCTTGATATGAATCTAGTCCAAGATTCAAATAAGATGAGTATTGTCCCAAGAATTGCTCTCAATGTAAAGATAGAGATGGATCAAAATACCTTAAACCTCACGAGAAACCCTTTGTCTCGAATCCTCAAAGACTTGGAAGAATCCCATGTCGCTTCAAGTACCTCGTTGTTGCAATCTTCAATCAACTAGAGTCGGATCTAGTTTCCTTCGATTCAAGAACGAGTCCACGAACCTAAATCTAAGGTTGAAGAAAGTAAGATTGATTCGAGTCCACGAATCAATTTGCTAGTCGAGTCCACGACTAGCCACTAATTGAGTCCACAATTAGCCATAAGGTTTCTTACACAGGTGTAAAGAAAAACTTAAGAATTTTATTGAATTAAAGCCTGCCTGAAACTGATATGGATGCACCCTATTTATAGGTATAGGGGCAGCATTATAATCTAAATACAATGGGAAAAAGAGTCCTAAACCTATTCTAGAAAACAAGTAAATAGAGTTTTATTTAGAAAAGGATTTAAGGAATCCTTTCTAAATACAACTAGTGTTTTCTCTTTAATTCCAAACAATTTAAATTAATGATGACCAAAAATAATAGGGCTGATTTGGGCCTAATTTAACCACCAAAATCAGCACTTAAACAATTATAAAAAAGCCTTGAGTTATTCTTCATATTTTGCAAATGGGCTTGACTTGGATTTCCACCATCTTTGAACATCACCAATGAAGAGTTGCCTTAATTGTTTGGACTTGGGCCTTGTGATTGGCCCAATTAGTACTCTTAATGGATCTTCATATGTTGGGCCGCATCATCCTCCCCTTCTTGAAAATGATTCGACCTCGAATCTTGTAAGCATTGTCTTCGATCCATGATATCACTTGAAATTGGCCACTATAATATTTTCCTCTATCGAATGGACTTATTATTGGTCTTTGTTGTTTCTTCCACCAATGATGTTTTAAGGTCGTCGTTATGGGCCTTGTGATGAGCCCACTATTTACCGTTTCTGGATTCCATGTGTATTGGTTCCTATTATTCTCCCATTCTTGAAAAGGATTCGTCCTCGAATCCAAATCTTCAGTGAAAGACAAAGTAGCAAGCTCACTTTCTGTTTTATCACGCTCATGGAACTTTTTCTTGGGATGCTTGACATGAGTCGCTCCAATCATCATCCTACAATCAACAAGTAAGGCAATTAAGTCTAATGACACATCAGGGAATTTAAACATTCTGGATGGTAATAATTCAACAAAATGAGACATATTAAATTTATGCATCTTGTTTGAATTGTCAATAAGCACAAAATCTTTCCGCCTAGAGCTTAAGGCTAAACCAAACACAAAATCCATGAAAATATCAAGTAATGATTTAGATGCATTATGGTGGTAAGTAGCACAATTATGAACATAAGATTCTACATCTTTTTTCTTCTTTGGCCAATGAAAATATCCATGCAAAACATAATCACTCTTTGGAAAATCAAATTGTCCCTTATGTGAATCAATAATTAAACCATTGCCCAAAATAAAGCTAAAAGTGTCAATCCCATTGACTTTGAACCAAAACCCCTTGTGCAAGTAGTATTTGCCATAAGAAGTTTTCAAATGTGCCTAATAACTTCCAAGTGATTCCTTATCTGTATCAAATAAAGTTTTAGTAAAATCAAAATTAAGGAATCTTGGATGTATGGAGGCAAACAAATTTCTAACACATCTTGCAAGTAGGTCATTAATAGAAACATGGAAAAACAAATCTAGAGAATTTAAATGCATGCTTTTGAAATAAAAGTGAGTAAATAGTTACTCCCCTTCTTTTCTCTTGCTTAATATCCTTTGTAGTGACCAAGAGAGGTTGCAGTTTGACACCTTGGGCTGGTCCTTTCCACTGTATCACTGATTGTGGTCCCTTTGTTTGGCTACAAACTGAGTTAGAGGATTGGAGTGGTGATTGCAATTCCAAACATAAAGGTTCCACTTTTCTCTCTTTGATTTCTTCCTTCTTTGAGGCTGGTTTGAGAGCTTGCGTCAATGTCAATTGAATTTCTTCTACTTGTTTAAGATACAAACGAGGCAAGACATATGTAACTCCATTCATGTGAAACACATAAGTGTTCTTCATTCCATCATAACTTATTTTTCTGTCAAATTGCCATGGTCTACCTAACAAGATATGAGCATCCTGCATTGGGATATTATCACACAAGATTTCATCAGAGTAACTGTTAATAGATAAAGGAATAAGAGCCTGTTTGGTTACTCTAGCTTCTCTTACATCAGTTAACCATTGCAAACAATAAGGATTTGGATGATTAAGCAAAGGTAACTGGGGAAATTTAACCATAGCTGCACTAGCCACATTTGTGCAACTTCTAGAATCTATTACCATAGCACAAGCATTCTCTTTAATTGACCCTTTAGTACAAAATATATTTTCTCTTTGAGACTCATCTTCTTTTAAAGGGTGAACATTCAAAACCCCCTTAACAACAACAGTATGACTAGACTCACTAGCAACATATTTAGAATCAGAATCTAAAGGTATGAATGGTTCTCCCTCAACATGTTCATTGAGAGTTTCAAAATGGTCACATACCTCATCCTTAGACTTATATTCAAGACAAGAAGCAAAATTTTCAGATTGTTTTGTTATCTTAACTACCCTTTTGTTAGGGCAATCACGAGCTATGTGGCCTCTCCCATTACATCTATAACAAATCAATTCTCTATCATGTTGAGGCCTCACTGCCTCACTTACCTTTTCCTTACCTTTTTCTTGTGAATCATCTCTTGGAGGGGGATGTTCATCACGCCTTTTAGGGGTGACACTTGTGTTGTTCCATCTTGATGCACCATTGTTGGACTTGTACAATTTCATCTCTTTGATTTTTGCCTCAGATTCACGTGCAGCATACAAGGCATCATAAAGGGTGTCATATCTCTGAATACTCATTCCACATCGAATTTCTAAGTTCAATCCATGTACGAAACGAGCAACAGTTTTTGTCTCTTCTTCATGTATGTCTCCCTGTTTAAGCAAAATATTTGTAGTTTGGTAGTACTCATCAACTGACTTTTTTCCTTGCACCGTTCCCTGCAATTTTCTTTCAAGATCATAGAAAAAAGATTTAGGACGCAAAGTTAGGCGCATATCTTCCCTCACTTGAACCCAAGATTCATAGGGAATAAAATTAGCAACTCTTTCTATATTTCTTTTTCGCCACCAAGATAATGCATACCCCTTAAAAGATGTAGCATCTATCCTAATTTTTGTAAGATCAGAATATTGCTTTAAATAAAAAAGAGTTTCAACAGCATTCTCCCATTCTATGTATTCAGTAAGTCCTTTCTCACCGGTGAAGTTAGGAATTTCATGTTTAATGTTTCCCAACTCCGCATTACGCTGCTGGATCCTTTGACATATAGGATCCACTCTTCCTACTGGTGGCAGGTGTCGCTCATCATTGTGTGGTGGTTGCACTTGCTGTGAGCGTTGCTCCAAATTATTCATTCGTTTGAGTAACCCGTCTATCTTTTGTTCTAATGTCTGGGGAAAGTTTGGAACTTGATCAACCATCTGTATAGGAAACAAAATATCTAAAAAAAAAACAAGAATATGTGTGAGTAATCACGTTAGTGAAGCCAAAAAGTTGGCTCGCTCCCTCACTATTCTCAGCTCGCAGGAAAGAGGTGGATTATATGGCTCTGGGGGTGCACTACACACTCTTACAAATACACACTCCACTCGTGTATCGCTCAAGGTGGCAGATACTCTCACAAGCCTTTTTCCAAAAAGGAAAATTCTAGTCCGGAACTCAAGTTGGTATGGATTCAACCTCAAAGTTCAAGAAAACGTACCTTGGAAAACTTCACAAGCCTTTGAGAGTAAGGTGTATCGCGAGGTAAGTAATAAAATTGAGAGCAAGAAGCAAAGAAAAAGGACAATACAAGCAAAGAAACTAAGCAAGATTTGAAAGAAAAAAAGGAAACCAAAGAAGGAAGTATGGCAGAAAGATATGCAAGACCAATATCAAAAGATAGAGACAAATAGAATATAAAAGAGGTTCACGTGTACCACAACCAATTAGGAATCTATCAAGAACTCCTTCCAACCTTATACTTTTCCCCTTCCTTGTCCCTCCAAAATTCTCCTACCAGCCAAATTCTTTCCCCAACCTTATTCGTCTTCTTTATAGCTTTCTCTTTTTTTTTTTGCTTTTTTTTTTTCAACTTTCTTGATTTTTTTTTTGATTTTTTTTGATAAGTAACCTCCAAATAATTACTGTAAATATCACCAAAAATTTCAGACCAAGTGGTTCCACACAAGCACTTCAAAACAGAATCAAGAATTTCAAGAATCACCCAAAAAAACAGAAACGCTGCCCTTACTTCGAAGATCAATATCTCAATGAACGTAAGGAATTAGCAAGTGTATAATATATAAATAGAACGCCCAAGACGAGATCTAAAACATATCAAAATTTCAGATAAAAATAACTGGTGGATCTCGAGATATAGGTCATTCTTTGAAACTGGTCACAGCTCGCGGAAATCTGGACAGGGTGTGATTGAGACGTGATTGCGCGTAAATGCGCTTTGGATATAGGTAAGGGTGAGATGGGGTTATTTTCCTAACAGAATTTTTGGTAATATGGTGCTTAGGAGGTGTGAGGTCTCGTTGATATTGGACGGGAAAAAAGGAAAACTCTTTCGGGATTGTTTTTCAAGAAACTGGAGAACATGTATCAAGATTCAAGAACACAATCAAGAATGCAAAGGAAATTTTTTTAGGGTTTTTTATGAATAAGACACGAAAAAAGTAGTATGTAAGATAAAAATGAGATAAACCTAGGCTCTGAATACCAAATTGATATGAACCTAGTCCAAGATTCAAATAAGATGAGTATTGTCCCAAGAATTGCTCTCAATGTAAAGATAGAGATGGATCGAAATACCTTAAACCTCACGAGAACCCCTTTGTCTCGAATCCTCAAAGACTTGGAAGAATCCCATTGTAGCTTCAAGTACCTCGATGATGCAATCTTCAATCAACTAGAGTCGGATCTAGTTTCCTTCGATTCGAGAACGAGTCCACGAACCTAAATCTAAGGTTGAAGAAAGTAAGATTGATTCGAGTCCACGAATCAATTTGCTAGTCGAGTCCACGACTAGCCACTAATTGAGTCCACAATTAGCCATAAGGTTTCTTACACAAGTGTAAAGAAAAACTTAAGAATTTTATTGAATTAAAGCCTCCCCAAAACTGATATGGATGTGCCCTATTTATAGGTATAGGGCAACATTGTAATCTAAATACAATGGGAAAAAGAGTCCTAAACCTAATCTAGAAAACAAGTAAATAGAGTTTTATTTAGAAAAGGATTTAAGGAATCCTTTCTAAATACAACTAGTGTTTTCTCTTTTATGCCAAACAATTTAAATTAATGATGACCAGAAATAATAGGGCTGATTTGGGCATAATTTAATCACCAAAATCAGCACTTAAACAATGATTAAAAAGCCTTGAGTTATTCTTCATATTTTGCAAATGGGCTTGACTTGGATTTCCACCATCTTTGAACATCACCAATGAAGAGTTGCCTTAATTGTTTGGACTTGGGCCTTGTGATTGGCCCAATTAGTACTCTTAATGGATCTTCATATGTTGGGCCGCATCAGTCACCAATATTTGGTAATATGGTGCTTAGGAGGTGTGAGGTCTCGTTGATATTGGACGGGAAAAAGGGAAAACACTTTCGGGATTGTTTTTCAAGAAACTGGAGAACATGTATCAAGATTCAAGAACACAATCAAGAATGCAAAAGAAAATTTTTTGGGGGTTTTTTTATAATGAAAAAGACATGAAAAAAGTAGTATGTAAGATAAGAACGAGATAAACCTAGGGAACCAAAGAAACCAAATTTCCAATGATAATGAGACAAACCTAGGCTTTGAATACCAAATTGATATGAACCTAGTCCAAGGTTCACATAAAGATGGAATATTATCCCAAGAATTGCTCTCAATGTAAAGATAGAGATGGATCAAAATACCTTAAACCTCACGAGAAACCCTTTGTCTCGAATCCTCAAAGACTTGGAAGAATCCCATGTAGCTTCAAGTACCTCGTTGTTGCAATCTTCAATCAACTAGAGTCGGATCTAGTTTCCTTCGATTCAAGAACGAGTCCACGAACCTATATCTAAGGTTGAAGAAAGTAAGATTGATTCGAGTCCACGAATCAATTTGCTAGTCGAGTCCACGACTAGCCACTAATTGAGTCCACAATTAGCCATAAGGTTTCTTACACAAGTGTAAAGAAAAACTTAAGAATTTTATTGAATTAAAGCCTGCCTGAAACTGATATGTAATAGGAACCAGCACACATGGAATCCAATAAGGGTCTATAGTGGGCTCATCACAAGGCCAAAAAGTACATCCTTAAAGCATCATTGGTGGAAAAATCAAGGAATTCCAATAATAATTCCATTCGATAGAGGAAAGTATTATAGTGGCCCGTTTCAAGTGATGTCACGGATCGAAGACAATGTTTATAAGATTCGAGGTCGAATCATTTTTCAAGAAGAGGAGGATGATGAGGCCCAACATAATGAAGATCCATTAAGATTACAAATTGGGCCAATCACAAGATCCGAGGCCCAAATTAGCTTTATTATTTGTGGTCATCATTTATTTTAAATTGTTTAGAATTAAAGAGAAAACACTAGTTGTATTTAGAAAGGATTCCTTAAATCCTTTTCTAAATAAAACTCTATTTACTTGTTTTCTAGATTAGGTTTAGGACTCTTTTTCCCATTGTATTTAGATTACAATGCTGCCCTATACCTATAAATAGGGCACATCCATATCAGTTTTGGGCAGGCTTTAATTCAATAAAATTCTTAAGTTTTTCTTTACACTTGTGTAAGAAACCTTATGGCTAATTGTGGACTCAATTAGTGGCTAGTCGTGGACTCGACTAGCAAATTGATTCGTGGACTCGAATCAATCTTACTTTCTTCAACCTTAGATTTAGGTTCGTGGACTCGTTCTTGAATCGAAGGAAACTAGATCCGACTCTAGTTGATTGAAGATTGCAACATCGAGGTACTTGAAGCTACATGGGATTCTTCCAAGTCTTTGAGGATTCGAGACAAAGGGTTTCTCGTGAGGTTTAAGGTATTTCTATCCATCTCTATCTTTACATTGAGAGCAATTCTTGGGACAATATTCCATCTTTATGTGAACCTTGGACTAGGTTCATATCAATTTGGTATTCAAAGCCTAGGTTTGTCTCATTATCATTGGAAATTTGGTTTCTTTGGTTCCCTAGGTTTATCTCGTTCTTATCTTACATACTACTTTTTTCATGTCTTTTTCATTATAAAAAAACCCCCAAAAAATTTTCTTTTGCATTCTTGATTGTGTTCTTGAATCTTGATACATGTTCTCCAGTTTCTTGAAAAACAATCCCGAAAGTGTTTTCCCTTTTTCCCGTCCAATATCAACGAGACCTCACACCTCCTAAGCACCATATTACCAAATATTCTATCAAGAAAACAACCCCATCTCACCCTTACCTATATCCAAAGCGCATTTACGCGCAATCACATCTCAATCACACCCTGTCCAGATTTCCGCGAGCTGTGACCAGTTTCAAAGAATTACCTATATCTCGATATCCACTAGTTAGTTTTATCTGAAATTTGGATATGTTGTAGATCTCTTCTGGTTAGTGAGATATTGATCTTCAAAGTCAAGGTATTGTTTCTGTTTTTCTAGGCGATTCTTGAAATTCTTGATTCTGTTTTGACGGGGTTGTGTTGTTGATATTTACAGTAGTTATTTGGAGGTTACTTATCAAAAAAAATCATAAAAAAAAAAGAAAAAAAAAAGGAGAAAGCAATAAAGAAGAAGAATAAGGTTGGGGAAAGAATTTGGCTGGTAGGAGAATTTTGGAGGGACAACGAAGGGGAAAAGTATAAGGTTGGAAGGAGTTCTTGATAGATTCCTAATTGGTTGTGGTACACGTGAACCCCTTTTATGTTCTATTTGTCTCTATCTTTTGATATTGGTCTTGTATATCTTTCTGCCATACTTCCTTCCTTGGTTTCCTTTTTCTTTCAAATCTTGTTTAGTTTCTTTGCTTGTATTGTCCTTTTTCTTTGCTTCTTGCTCTCAATTTTATTACCTACCTCGCGATACACCCTTACTCTCAAAGGCTTGTGAAGTCTTCCAAGGTACGTTTTCTTGAACTTTGAGGTTGAATCCATATCAACTGGAGTACCGGACTAGAATTTTCCTTTTTGGAAAAAGGCTTGTGAGAGTATCTGCCACCTTGAGCGATACACGAGTGGAGTGTGTGTTTGTAAGAGTGTGTAGTGCACCCCCAAAAGCCATATAATCCACCTCTTACTTGCGAGCTGAGAATAGTGAGGGAGCGAGCAAACTTTTTGGTTTCACTAACGTGACTACTCACACATCTTCTTGTTTTTAGATATTTTTTTTCGTTTACAGATGGCTCAACAAGTTCCAAACTTGCCGCAGAAATTAGAACAAAAAATAGACAGGTTACTCAAACGAATGAATAATTTGGAGCAACGCTCACAACAAGTGCAACCACCACACAATGATGAGCGACACCTGCCACCAGTAGGAAGAGTGGATCCTAGATATCAAAGAATCCAACAGCGTAATACAGAGTTAGGAAACATTAAACATGAAATTCCTAACTTCACCGGTGAGAAAGGACCTACCGAATACATAGAATGGGAGAATTCTGTTGAAACTCTTTTTTATTTAAATCAATATTCTGATCTTACAAAAATTAGGCTAGTTGCTACATCTTTTAAGGGGTATGCATTATCTTGGTGGTGAAAAAAAAATAGAGAGAGAGTTGCTAATTTTATTCCCTATGAATCTTGGGTTCAAGTGAGGGAAGATATGCGTCTAACCTTTCGTCCTAAATCTTGTTTCTATGATCTTGAAAGAAAATTGTAGGGAACCGTGCAAGGAACAATGTCAGTTGATGAGTACCACCAAACTATAAATATTTTGCTTGAACAGGGCAACGTACATGAAAAAGAGGCAAAAACTATTGCTCGTTTCGTACATGGATTGAACTTAGAAATTCGATGTGGAATGAGTATTCAGAGATATGACACCCTTTATGATGCCTTGTATGCTGCACGTGAATCTGAGGCAAAAATCAAAGAGATGAAAATGTACAAGGCCAACAATGGTGCATCAAAATGGAACAACACTTGTTCTACCTCTCAAAGACGTGATGAACGTCCTCGTCCAAGAGATGATTCACGAGACAAAGGTAAAGAAAAGGTAAGTGAGGCAGTGAAGCCTCAACGTGATAGAGAATTGATTTGTTATAGATGTAATGGGATAGGCCACATAGCTCGTGATTGCCCTAAAAAGAGGGTAGTTAAGATAACAACAGAATCTGAAAATTTTACTTCATGTCTTGAATATAAATCTGAGGATGAGGTTTGTGACCATTTTGAAACCCCAATGAACATGTTGAGAGAGAACCATTCATACCTTTAGATTCTGATTCTAAATATGTTGATAGTGAGTCTAGTCATACTGTTGTTGTTAAGGAGGTTTTGAATGTTCACCCTTTAAAAGAAGATCACTCTCAAAGAGAAAATATATTTTGTGCTAAAGGGTCAATTAGAGAGAATGCGTGTGCTATGGTAATAGATTCTAGAAGTTGCACAAATGTGGCTAGTGCAGCTATGGTTAAATTTCCCCAGTTACCTTTGCTTAATCATCCAAATCCTTATTGTTTGCAATGGTTAACTGATGTAGGAGAAGCTAGAGTAACCAAACAGGATCTTATTCCTTTATCTATTAACAGTTACTCTGATGAAATCTTGTGTGATAATATCCCAATGCAGGTTGCTCATATCTTGTTAGGTAGACCATTGCAATTTGACAGAAAAATAAGTTCTGATGGAATGAGGAACACTTATGTGTTTCACATGAATGGAGTTACATAATTCTTGTCTCGTTTGTATCCTAAACAAGTAGAAAAAATTCAATTGACATTGATGCAAGCTCTCAAACCAGCCTCAAAGAAGGAAGAAATCATAGAGAGAAAAGTGGAACCTCCATGTTTGGAATTGCAATCACCACTCCAATCCTCTAACTCAGTTTGTAGCCAAACAAAGGGACCACAATCAGTGATACAGTGGAAAGGACCAGCCCAAGGTGTCAAAGTGCAACATCTCTTGGTAACTAAAAAGGATAGTATGCAAGAGAAATGAAGGGGAGTCACTTTATACTCACTTTTATTCCAAAAGCATGCATTATTATTCTCTAGATTTCTTTGCCATGTTTCTATTAATGACGTACTTGCTAGATGTGTTAGAAATTTGTTTGCCTCCATACATCCAAGATTCCTTAATTTTGATTTTACTAAAACTTTGTTTGATAGAGATAAGGAATCACTGGAAAGTTATAAGGCACATTTGAAAACTTCTTATGTGAAACACTACTTGCTCAAGGGGTTTTGGTTCAAACTCAATGGGATTGGCACTTTTTTCTTTGTTTTGGGCAATGATTTAATTGTTGATTCACATAAAGGACACTTTGGTTTTCCAAAGAGTGATGATGTTTTGCATGGATATTTTCATTGGCCAAAGAAGAAAAAAGATGTAGAATCTTATGTTCATAATTATGCTACTTACCACCACAATACATCTAAAACATTACTTGATATTTCCATGGATTTTGTGTTTGGTTTAGCCTTAAGCTCTAGAAGGAAAGATGTTGTGCTTGTTAAAAATTCAAACAAGATGGCTAAATTTAATATGTCTCGTTTTGCTGATCTATTACTATCCAGAATGCTTAAATTCCATTATGTGTCATTAGACTTAATTGCCTTACTTGTTGATTGTAGGATGATGATTGGAGCGACTCGTGTCAAGCACCCCAAGAAAAAGTTCCATGAGTGTGATAAAACAGAAAGTGAGCTTGCTACTTTGTCTTTCATTGAAGATTTGGATTCGAGGACGAATCCTTTTCAAGAATGGGAGAATAATAGGAACCAGCACACATGGAATCCAATAAGGGTCTATAGTGGGCTCATCACAAGGCCAAAAAGTACATCCTTAAAGCATCATTGGTGGAAAAATCAAGGAATTCCAATAATAATTCCATTCGATAGAGGAAAGTATTATAGTGGCCCGTTTCAAGTGATGTCACGGATCGAAGACAATGTTTATAAGATTCGAGGTCGAATCATTTTTCAAGAAGAGGAGGATGATGCAGCCCAACATAATGAAGATCCATTAAGATTACAAATTGGGCCAATCACAAGATCCGAGGCCCAAATTAGCTTTATTATTTGTGGTCATCATTTATTTTAAATTGTTTAGAATTAAAGAGAAAACACTAGTTGTATTTAGAAAGGATTCCTTAAATCCTTTTCAAAATAAAACTATATTTACTTGTTTTCTAGATTAGGTTTAGGACTCTTTTTCCCATTGTATTTAGATTACAATGCTGCCCTATACCTATAAATAGGGCACATCCATATCAGTTTTGGGCAGGCTTTAATTCAATAAAATTCTTAAGTTTTTCTTTACACTTGTGTAAGAAACCTTATGGCTAATTGTGGACTCAGTTAGTGGCTAGTCGTGGACTCGACTAGCAAATTGATTCGTGGACTCGAATCAATCTTACTGTCTTCAACCTTAGATTTAGGTTCGTGGACTCGTTCTTGAATCGAAGGAAACTAGATCCGACTCTAGTTGATTGAAGATTGCAACATCGAGGTACTTGAAGCTACATGGGATTCCTCCAAGTCTTTGAGGATTCGAGACAAAGGGTTTCTCGTGAGGTTTAAGGTATTTTGATCCATCTCTATCTTTACTTTGAGAGCATTCTTGGGACAATATTCCATCTTATTTGAACCTTGGACTAGGTTCATATCAATATGGATGCACCCTATTTATAGGTATAGGGGCAGCATTATAATCTAAATACAATGGGAAAAAGAGTCCTAAACCTATTCTAGAAAACAAGTAAATAGAGTTTTATTTAGAAAAGGATTTAAGGAATCCTTTCTAAATACAACTAGTGTTTTCTCTTTAATTCCAAACAATTTAAATTAATGATGACCAAAAATAATAGGGCTGATTTGGGCCTAATTTAACCACCAAAATCAGCACTTAAACAATTATAAAAAAGCCTTGAGTTATTCTTCATATTTTGCAAATGGGCTTGACTTGGATTTCCACCATCTTTGAACATCACCAATGAAGAGTTGCCTTAATTGTTTGGACTTGGGCCTTGTGATTGGCCCAATTAGTATTCTTAATGGATCTTCATATGTTGGGCCGCATCATGTCTTGACAAAGCTTCAAATTGGCTTGGAATAAAAGCTATGCACCTTTTTAGAGAGAAGATTGAGCTAGGATTTTGGAAAGTGTAAGGATAGAAATGAGGTGTTCTTACTAGGTTAGGTTACAATACTAACACAAGGTGAAAGGTCAAGAACACCCTTACTAACATGGAAAGGTGTAAGGAACAAGGGAACTCCTTACAAAGCTCAAGGTACAACTTTGACTTGGGGGTTGACTAGTCAATTACTAGTCCCCGACTATTAAATTTCACGAATTTAAGCAATTAAATTACAAATCGAAATAGGATTAATTACTTAATTAATCCCTTAATCGAATTTGGATTTCGGGGTGTCACACCTTTTTTGGCGTAATCAATCGACATATGCACGGATTCTCTAAGGGAAGAAACAGAGTGTGAAATAATGTCATAGGAACCACGAAGACATCCAACTTTGGTGTTGATGGAGTCAAGATCTGTGTGGACATCCCTGATTTGATTCTCCTGTTGATGAACTACTTTGAGAATTCCTTGGCTTTGATTCATGGAGACCACTTGACTGGCTTGCCTATCATTCTTGAGTGCTTGAGAAAGTTGAAGAAAGAATTCATTGAGGACTCCTTTGACATTGGCATTCAAACCCCCAATCTGCCTCTCCAAGGATTGGTGTGTATCAATCAAACTTTGTTGACTCTTTTGATTATCATCAAATGATTCTTCAAGCTTTCCCGTATGAGTGTTGATAAGATGATCAACATGAGTATAGATTCCTTGAATCAAACCTTCCATTCTGTCCACCAAACCGAGAATAACATGCTCCAATTTGTTCAAGTTGTCATTCGAGGCAGTAGCATCATTGTAACACCCCGAAATTTTAAAACTTTTCAATCTTATAATATGAAAGCAATTCTATTAAATAAATCCCAAATGGAGTATTCTAAACATAAGGTTTGTGGTGTTATGCCACATCTGAGCTAGAGAACTCAGATGCACAGGCTATTCTAACTAACTATCCTTTAAACATTGTCATTACATCGTCAAGGCGCGCAGGCCGAAAGGAAAGACTAACTATCTAAGCCGAGGTCCTCTAGCGCGCTCCGGTAGCTAATCATCTGTGCATGAAAGCCAAATATATCTGTTCAGCGAATGATGCTGGTAACCCACTCCAACGCGTTGAAATACAATATAAGTAAATATAAGTATATATATATATATTATATATATATATATATATATATACGAAAACCATTTTGAAGCAGGAAGGTATATACTTAGGAGACTCTAGCTTTAGAAACCAGGAATAGACTCGACAAATAGAGATAAGCATATTCAACAGTTATAATCAGGCATATAAAGATACTAGCATATATCCTAGAGTCACAGATTCACTTCACATCGTTCATATCATCATTCAATTCATATCTTATCACATAAGCACACTTTGGTGGCGCCACAGGACCAATCGCATGCCCATACATGAGGGTCAGCGCTTATAGCGCTAACACGGCACCGCAGCACCCTGCCTCGTATCGCAACACGAAGGGGTCGATCGTAACCGACCGATGAACCGCAGCTCATCATAACGTTTGATCGCAACCAAACAGTGGACCGCAGCCCAAAAGTGAACCTCTGACCGCAACCAGGAATATGAACCGCAGCTCATGTAAAACGTTTGATCGCAACCATACGGTGGACCGCAGCCCAAAAGTGTATTTCTGACCACAGACAGCTTCTGAACCGCAACTCAGGTATAACCAGTTTGATATCAACCAAATTGGGGTTTCCTGCACACATAACACATAGCAAGCACATGCAACCCATATTAAGACATTGGGAAAGGGGAGAAATCGTATAACGAAACCTATGCGTGGTCATCCACATACTAGGAATAATCTTAAGGGGTTCATACTTCTTTCACCTAGGCCAACGGGATACCAATTCAACTAGCATGCGATACACAAGACTCTTTTATCCTACAAACGGTACCCGGAACATCAAACTAGACTTAGGCACGATAAACACAGTCCATTGGGACACCACAAGGGTCGGGGAAACATCAAACGGGGGAAACCACCATCCCGAAGTGGGAAAACCAGCGGGTTGCCGGCGGGTGGTCCCCACCCGCCGCCGGCGAGAAACCGGGCAGTGGGTTCCCGGCGGGCGATCGCCTGCTCGCTGCCGGCGACGCCCAAATGGGGTAGCGGGTAGGTGGCGGGTTCCCCTACCCCCACCTACCTCCCCCCCCCCCACTGACTCTTTTTCAATTCTTGGGTCCCAGGATCTTTCGTGGAACCCGAAACCATGTTTCGACACTTTTAATTGAACATATCCTAGCATAACTTCTAAAATAATTGACACCCGAACATGCGAAATCCCACCCAAATATATACCAAGAACATCACAATATAAAATTCACAATTTAACCTAGGGCTCTAATCCCATTCAAATCATCAAGATCATAGTTCATCTTTAATATCAAGATTTATCAAGAACATCACACAATCATCAAGATCCTCTTATCATCATCAAGATCTTCAAGATCACACATAAAATCATCCCACCAATCATCAAGATCATATCATAATTATCATAGAAGATTTCATCAAGACACAAGCATATAGGAGGAGCCAAAGAAGAAGATTATAGCAAGGAAAATAGGTTTTGTTGAGACATGGGTTACCTCTTAGCCTTAATTAGATTTTTTGGCTATTAAGGCTCTTTTCTCTAAGATCTCTTCTTCTTGATTTCTCCTACGTTTGGTGGTGGGGAATTCTTGGGAATTCTTGTGTGGTGATATTTATTTTGGTGTGGGTTTTAGGTGCATCCTATGCCCCTATTTATATATCTAAGAGTCCCAATTAGGGTATAAATGGTATGGGTTTGCTAATACTATTCCTTATAGGACTAAGGGGTTAGTTTTAGGGATGAGGGTCCATGGACTATGGTGGACCCTTCTTAGTTAATTAATGGATTTTAATTCTCTTTTTAGGGTAAATAATTAAATAATTAATTGGTTTAGAGGCCGTAACACGGGGTGTTACACTCTCCCCCCTTACAAGAGGATTCGTCCCTGAAGCCGGTGCGTGGATCCATTCTTTCACGTGTTTTGGCCCCCTGGTTAGGAAATGTGGCCCCACATGTCGTTTGTTGATGGGGTAGAGTGGAACTTTGGTGTGGTGGTGTTTGGAAGGGTTTTGGGTCTACCTTGGTTTCCTGCTCCTGAGCTAGATGCCCCACGCGTGCCCAACATAGCCTCGATTGTTGCCACTCTTCGATCTAATGCACGCGTTGCATGGATTAGGGATGAGAACCCTTCGTCCATGATTTGGTTTTACCAGGTGAGTTGCGCGAGGATGCGCTTGTTAATGGATTCTTGATCTTGGCTCCCTGGATTTTCTCTTTCTTGTGTGGGGGCTGGTGGGTTAGGCTCGCTTTCCTCTTCCTGTTCCTCCTGTTCCCCTTGCCCTCTACACTCTTGCATTGCTCTTCTTAGCTTCTTGTTGGAGATGTCTAGTTGGTCCACCAATTCTCTACGTTCCTCCTCTGGTTTTAGACAAACCTCTTCAAGGGTGATGTATTGTCCCCCTTCGGTGTAGTAGATGTCGTTGCGGCGGAGGTTCTGGGCATTGAAAATCATCCCGCTTACGGGTTTGACCTCTGTGCTTTAAAAAGTAGGCAAAGGTACATTCCAGGCTTCCCACATCCTTGCTCTTGTTGTTTGTAGGCAACAAGCTATCAGTTACAATCATGACTAGTATGTTTTGTTCAGTGGTTAGCCATTTCCTGTTAGGCCGGGTAGCCGAGGTGAAGCCTTCTTCCTTTCCTAGTAGGTACCGGAGGTACTCCTTGTACCCCGTGCTTTGGGTATCGATCCATCCCTTACGGTCATAATCTGACACGCCCGTGGTGGTCAGTTTTAAGAGTTTGGCAAAGCGGCCTTCGGAGAGTACGATCTCCTTGCCTCGGACTTTGGTGGTGATTTCTAACTTGTCACCCCGTTTGACGGCTTGTCAAGTGGCGATAGAATTCTTTCACCAACTCGGGGTACGTATCCCCTTTGATTGTGAGATAGGTATCTGATATGAACCTAGTCCAAGGTTCAAATAAAGATGGAGTATTGTCCCAAGAATGCTCTCAAAGTAAAGATAGAGATGGATCGAAATACCTTAGACCTCACGAGAAACCCTATGTCTCAAAGTAGCTTCAAGTACCTCAATGATGCAATCTTCAATCAACTAGAGTCGGATCTAGTTTCCTTCGATTCAAGAACGAGTCCACGAATCAATTTGGTAGTCGAGTCCACGACTAGCCACCAATTGAGTCCACAATTAGCCATAAGGTTTCTTACACAAGTGTAAAGAAAAACTTAAAGAATTTTATTGAATTGAAGCCTCTTTAAAACTGATATGGATGTGCCCTATTTATAGGTATAGGGTAGCATTGTAATCCTAAATACAATGGGAATAAGAGTCCTAAACCTAATCTAGAAAGCAAGTAAATATAGTTCTATTAGAAAGGGATTTAAGGAATCCTTTCTAAATACAAACTACTATTTTCTATTTAATGCCAAACAATTAAAAATAATGATGACTAAAAATAATAATGCTTATTTGGGCCTAATTTAATCTCCAAAATCAGCACTTAAACAATTATAAAAAGCCTTGAATTCTTCATCTTTTGCAAATGGGCTTGACTTGGATTTCCACCATCTTTGAATATCACCAATGAAGAGTTGTCTTAATTGTTTGGACTTGGGCCATGTGATTGGACCAATTGGTACTCTTGATGGATCTTCATTATGTTGGGCCACATCACACCACGAGGGCCACTGCAATACCTTGGTGACTAGTGTCCCATACCACTAATCGTGCAATCCAGGTAAAGCCACATGCGCATCACACCACAAAAGGAATCAATCAACGGATCACAACGAAGAAATGAAACCTTACTCAATCAAGGAATGGGTCACAGCCTAACAACAACAACGATGATTAACACAAGTTATCATCAACCAATAAGAAGGTACAAACAACACACACGCTAGCATTTAAACACCGAACTAGCATGCTTATCAAACGGGTAAACCAAACATGGTTCCGAAGAACACACAAGACTCATCACGGTTCAACGAAACACAATGTTGAACACTTAGCACGATTCAAGACACCAAAGCCTACATGGAATCCTACCATATAGTTCTAGACATACGAAACATCAAGAAGACACTCAAATAGTTCCACAGAAGAACATCGGGAAGTCAAAAGACCAAATACCGAGTCAAAAGAATCACGGGGAACAAATCCCGATCCTACACAAAAGTCTACCCACGGGTAGACCGCTACCCGTGGTCCTGCCCGCGGGTACATACACCCACAAGCCTTGTTCCCCGCAGGTGGGGCGGCGGGTAGGGCTCTGCCCGCCGTTCCGCCCGCGGGTACCCAACCTGTACCAAAATTATCCCTTCAGGGATTTTCAACTCCAAGCTCAAATTCAAGTCCAAAACGTGCCAAAACTCACCAAATACAACAAAGTGACTTGGATCAAAGGAATAGCCAAGCAATGGCATACAAGAACCCTAAACACAAGCTCTAGATATGCATTTTCACAAGACAATGCATAAACACTCACATTTCATAGCAAAACACATGTAGAATCCAAGAAATATTCACATAGGTAAGCAAAATAGATTTTGTAGAGCATGGGTTACCTCTTGTAGACCAAAAACCTTCACTTAACACCACACCAAGCTCCTATCAAAGCTCACCTTCCAAACCCACTTCAAGAACATACCAAAAGATCATAAAGATCCTATCTTTAAGAAAAGACACCTAAGAAAACACTAAAAACACAAGATGAACATGGATCTTACCCTCCTAGATGCCCAAATGTATGAAAGGTAGAATCTTGGAGACAACTCTTGAAGTCTTGACAAAGCTTCTACTTGGCTTGGAAGAAAAGCTACCCACCTTATTAGAGAGAAGATGGAGCTAGGATTTGGAAAGTGTAAGGATAGAAATTATGTGTTCTTACTAGGTTAGGTTACAATACTAACACAAGGTGAAAGGTCAAGAATACTCTTACTAACATGGAAAGGTGTAAGGAACAAGGGAACTCCTTACAAAGCTCAAGGTACAACTTTGACTATGGGGTTGACTAGTCAATTACTAGTCCCCGACTATTAAATTTCAGGAATTTAAGGAATTAAGTTACAAATTGAAATAGGATTAATTACTTAATTAATCCCTTAACCGAATTTGGATTTCGGGGTGTCACAGTGTCTTTGTCTTTTTCCTTCTTTTGTCTTTTAGTGGTAAAAGGTTTGACCAGTTTTTCTTGCTGGAGTTTGGGTGTTGACTTTGGTGACTCGTGGGTTCTTGGGGTAGACTAGTCCTTTTCTTTATGCTAAATTATTTCGATTTTGCTTCTTTATTTATAACCGAAGTAGTTAAACTAAACAAGTAACTTTTCTACGAGGGTGGTTACAGGGGGTTCGCTAATTACCCTAAACAGAACTCATCTCCTAGGTTTTCTTCTGATTGGTTCGCGGGGTCCTCGTATCCTGGAGCCATGTTTTCTTCGTCGAGGTTGATTTCGTTTTCGAATTCGGCCTGAGTGCGGCTCATGACGAACACCTTTCCGGGAGCACCATAATTCCCTTGATTGTTCGTGCCCCCGTGTTGGCCCCGGGGCGCGAGTTCGGGGGTTGAGTGCACTGGAAAGACTTGTGTCCTTCTCCCCCACAGTTGAAGCATCGCCAGGGGTTGCCCATGCAATCTTTGCCTCGATGGTCTTTGTTGCATTTTCGGCAAGGGAGGTTCCTTGTATTGGCTTCGTTGTTTTCCAGGGGTGGCCTTTGGCCAGCTGGGTTGCTTGGCCTTGTGTTAGTGTCGTTTCTTGTCCTTTTCATAGGTGGTGCCCCACCTCCTGTGTTCCTTTTACGGATCTGTTCCTGGACCCCACTTTGTAGCAGTTGGATTCGATAGAGATTGGCGGCACTGGAGTAAGCCTCGTTGAGGGTTAGGGGTCCGCTCACGACTAGTGCCTTCCGGGCTTCGAAGTTGAGGCCGGATATAAATCTTTCTATCTTGGTTGCCTCCATGGGGACTGATTCTGGCGCGAAGCGCGCCTGTGACACCCCAAAAATCCACATTCAATCCGTGGATTAATTGAATAATTAATCCTATTTTATTTGAAGAATTAATTCCTAAAATCCTGATTTTTAATACTCAAGGACTAGTATTTGACTAGTCAACCTTAAAGTTGTGTTGTACCTTGAGCTTTGAGGGGAGTTCCCTTGTTCCTTACACTTTCTAAAGGTTAGTAAGGGTATTCTTGACTTTTCACCAAGAGTTAGTATTGTAACCTAACCTAGAAGACTTCTTCATTTCATTCCTTACAATTCTTAGAAATTAGCTCTACCTTCTCTCTAGAAAAGGTGAGTAACTTATTCTCCAAGCCAAGTTGAGACCCTTGTCAAGATTCCAAGATTTGATACCAAGATTCAAACTTTCACCTATTTGGGCATCTAGGAGGGTAAGATCTAAGTTCATCTTGTGTTTTTGGTTCCATCTTAGTTGTCTTTTTCTCAAAGGTACGATCTTTATGATCTTTTGGTTTGATCTTGAAGTGGGTTTGGAAAGTAAGCCTTGTGGGGAGCTTGTTGTGGTGCAAAGTGAAGTCTTTTGGTCTACATGAGGTAACTCATGCTCTACAAAACATATTTTGCTTACCTATATGTGATTTCTTGGATTCTACTTGTGTTTTGCTATGAAATGTGAGGGTTTATGCATTTGTCTTGTGATATTGCATATCTAGAGCTTGTGTTTATGGTTCCTTTGTGCCATTGCTTGGCATTTTCCATGGTTCAAGTCATTTTGTTGTATTGGGTGAGATTTGGCATGTTTTGGACTTGAATTTGTGTTTGGAGAAGAAAATCCCCGAAGGGATTTGTTGTGGAACAGGAGTGCTCCCGCGGGCGGAACGGCGGGCGGGGCACCACCCGCCGGCCTACCCGCGGGTACAAATCCCTGTGGGAATATGTTCCTGCGGGCGGAACCACGGGTGGGGCACTACCCGTGGGTCCGCCCGCGGGTACATGGTGGTGTTTGTTCGGGATTTGTTCCCCGTGATTCTTTTGACTCGGTAATTGGTCTTTTCTAGTTTATTGTCTTAATGCTAGCGTGTGTGTGGTTTGTACCTTCCGTTCGGTTGATGGTAACTTGTGTTATTCATCGTTGATGTTGTTAGGCTGTGACCCGTTCCTTGATTGAGTATGTTTCATACCTTTGTTGTGATCCGTTGTTTGACTCTTGTTGAGTTGTGGTGCGTGTGTGGCTTTACCTGGATTGCACGATTAGTGGTATGGGACACTAGTCACCAAGGTATTGCAGCGGTTCTCGTGGTGGTCGTGACGTGATTATGGAGTTGTGGCCTATGTGTAAGGTTCACGTTTTTGGGGGATAACATGTGTTATCTGGGCATGTGTTGCCGTGTACGGTACCTTGTGTACTATAAATTGGTGGTCTCGTTGGTGGTCGTTGGTGGGAGACGACGGTCCCGGGGGAATAAGGTTGGACTTGGCTGTACAGGGGTCCTGGAGGTAATGGTTGGAAGAAGATATAAGGTTGGGGGTAGCCATAAGGTTGGAACAGGGCATAAGGAAGGCATATCAACTCGTGATGGGTGATGTTGCGAGGGCTTGTGTAGCCGGTGTTGTGTATTCTTCTCTCGTGACGTGTGTAGTCACGGAGGCATATGTTGCTTTGGCATGTGTTGCCATCGGTGTTGTCTTTATCCTTTGCGTGTGATTAACCTTTGTGGTTTGGGATGTGTTCCCGTGTTTTCCTTGTGAGTGATTAGTCTTGTGTTGACTGTTGATCTTGGCTTTTGACTTATATACTTATGTATTCCATTTCGAAAATGGTTTTACAACTTATATCTATCTATGTATGATATTTCACATATATTGGTGGGTTACCAGCAATTATCGCTGACCGGGCGTCGTCCCAATGTTTATCTTTGTATCTTTCAGGTGATGTTTAGATGAGCGCGATGTCTAGTGCCTGGTAGCTTAGTACCTTGATCCTTGTTTTGTGGCCTGTGCGCCAAATGTAGTTTTAGACTGATGTCTTTGGGATAGATGTATACACTTGCAGATTGATCGCCGTAGCGTTTACCGTGTTTGGTAGACGTGGCGTAACTCCCCGTTTGGATTTCTTTTATCCTGTTCTCGTTTTATCTTCCGCTGTGCTAGTTTTGTTGTATAATCTGCATGTGTTAAGGCTTTTACCTAGCTTGTTTGGGGGTGTTACAGTTGGTATCAGAGCCTTGGTTTTGAGCCAAGGAAGGGTTAAGTCTAGACTTTCTAAGTGGTTAAGTGTGTTTTGAGACCTCTATGCAGCCTTAAGAAGCTAAGTGTTAGGCTTAGGACTCTAGGTTGCGCAGTGAGCTGTGTGTTGCTTTCTGTCTTGCTTGTTTGCTCTCTTTTGGTAACGTCGTTGTTGTTGTAGAAGTTTGCGATGCCTCCTCGTCCCCGCGCTCGCACCCCGGAGACCCCGACGAACGAGCAGCTCGCTCAGAATCTCCATCAGCTGACGCAGACGATGCAGACGCTCAGTGAAGCCTTGCTGAACAACAATTAAGTTGTGTCGCCTCCTCCCCCTGCTGGGCACCGAGATGTAGGTCGTTTGGTGTCGGGACATCGGCCGCTAACCTTCGCCGGCGAAGAAGACCCGGTAGTCTTGGAAGAGTGGCTACGGGTGTTTGATAAGATCTTCACCGTTGTGGGTTGCCCCGAGGAGAGAAGAGTAGAACTGGCAACGTTCTACTTTTGCCAAGAAGCTGATCTGTGGTGGGTCCACGAAGGTCCGACCTTCCTTGAAGAGCCTGGGTTTGATTGGACCGCGCTCAAGGACAGAATGCGCGAGAGGTTCCGCATGTGCGAGCCGCCATGTTTGATGAGTTCCTTCATCTGCAGCAAGGATCCTTATCTGTGGTCGAGTACCACAAGAAGTTCTTGGAGTTAGCGCGCTTTGCGAGGATGCTTGTGCCTACGGAGCTTGCTAAGGTTGAGCGTTTCGTTGCCGGTCTGATTTATGAGGCACGAAAAGCGTTGACGGTGAGTAGGCCAAGTTCCCTTAAGGATGCGTACCTGAGTGCCGCGGATCTGTATCGTGTTCAGCAGGTTCAGAAAGGATCGTATGAGCTAGCTAGGAAGAGGGTTGAGAGCGGAGGTTCTTCCACCTTCAAAAAGCCCCGACCGAGTTTTCAAGTCAAGGTCGTGTCATCTTCTCCTCAAGGACCTATCAGGGTGGAGCATCGGGATCAAGCTAAGTCGGTTGTTTGTCGAAGATGTGGGAAGGTGCACGCGGGCCAAGATTGTCATGGCCAGGCGTTTAGGTGTTTCGGATGCGGGGATCGTGGTCACAAAGTCGCGGAGTGTCCCCAGCTTGCCGGTCAGAGAGCGTTGCCGCCACCCCCGAGAGCCGGAGGAGCATCAGGAGGGAGTTCGGGTCGCGGAGCGGTTCACAGGCTGAGTCGGAGGGCTTGATGGAGGATGAAGTGGCAGGTAACCCCTTTCTTCTAGCCTATCCTTGTTTTTCCAAAATCATCATGTTCGTTGTGTCTTGAGTGTTACGTTGTGTTTCGTAGTTGTCCTTTTGGTTGGCAATCTTTGGTATGCCTTTCTTTGATAGCAACTCTCTTGGGGTTTAGTGTAGACTCTTCTTGCTAAGTGATTTCTTTAGTTTGGTATATAAGCTTCGTCGTGAAGTTAGCAATCCATCCTTGTCATGTTTTGCGATTTGGGCCAATTCTACAATCTTTATACTTGGTTGTTCTTACAACAATTCCTTGTGAACTCCCTAAATTTTCCAAGTAAATTTATTCTTTGAATTTGGAAATAGCAAAATTCATACCAAAAATCTTTCCTTGTGTAGCTTAAAAACCAAGACTAATGTTTAATTGTAACCTTTGAGTTTTAAACCCGAGCCTAATCTTTGTCAACCCAACCTCTAAACCACTTGAGCCAATTGTCTTTCTTGGAACCTAACCAATTTTAATCCTATTTAAACCAAAAATTTCCACTTTACCCAAAATCCCCAAATTAAATCATCTTTTTCCCCAATTTCTCCCAAATCCCTAAAATCTCCAAACTCCCTTTCCCTTTCTTCCCTCCCCACCCGTGTGTAGCCGAACTCCACCTCCCCCCGTAGCTTCACCTGCAACCCGCCGCCACCACCTACCCGTCGCTGAGCCACCGCCCTTCGCCGCCGATCGCCGCTGCTGTTCGCCGCCGCCGGAGCTGTGTCGCCGAGAGAGGGAAGCCAAGCGAGAGAGAGAGAGAGAGAGAGAGAGAGAGAGAGAGAGAGAGAGAGAGAGAGAGAGATAGAAGAAAGAGGATAAGCCTTGGGTCCTTCTTGTTGAGCTTTGGGTCATCTTCAATCATGCCTAGAAGGTCAAGTTTGGCTAGGAAAGCGGAATGGGTGGATACCCATTACCTCGTCCTTGAAGGTAAAGCTTTTGATCCAGAATCTTTTCCGAGTTCTTTGTTGGATATGCTTAGGTATCAAGGTTTGTTGGATGGGTTTCTCGCCATAAGGGCCGAGACATACCCGAGTTTGGTGAAAGAGTTTTATCGTCACATGGTTGTGACAAAGGAGGGTGATAAGTTGGAGATCACCTCTAAGGTGAGAGGTGTGAAGGTTGTGTTATCTGAAAAGAGGTTGGCTCAGTTGTTGAGTTTGTCTGCTACCGGAGTGGCTCAGTACAGTGGTCATTCTTGGATTAGTACGGATACCATGGGGTACCGTGACTATTTGAGCTATCTGTTGGGCCGTACGAGTGGTTTCACTCAAGCCTCTAGGCCGGAGAAAAAGTGGTTGTCTGCGGAGCAAAGGATCTTGGTGATGTTGGTGTCGGATTGTTTGTTGCCTTATAACAACAAAAGCAGTTTGTTGGGTAAGTTGGAGTGCACCTTTGCCTTTTGTCTCTAGAACATGGTTAAGTTCAACCTGCCTGCTTTGATGATGCAACACATGGTGTTTTGCCGGGATCACAATCGGAAGAGCTTACCTTATGGGATGGTGTTGAGTTGGATCCTTGGTTAAGAAGGGTGTTAGTGTGGACGGTTGCCTCCCGAAGGCCGTGGGAAAGATGGTGTTGGATACCACCAATCTCCGGAGTTGTAATCTGTTTCAGTTGGATGATGGTGAGTACATCACGCTTGAGGAGGTTGCAAGGAAAGCACCTGATGCACGGGCGGAGTTAGCTGCTGAGCTTGGAGTCCATGCCGGGAAGTTGAGCCTCGCAGTCCAGAGTTTGGGCGGTGACGAAGAAGCTAAGGAGGAAGCTGATATGAATCTAGGGCAAGATTCAAATAAATGGAGTATTGTCCCAAGATTACTCTCAATGCAAGATAGAGATGGATCAAAATACCTTAAACCTCAAGAGAAACCCTTTGTCTCGAATCCTCAAAGACT
The DNA here is from genome assembly GCF_001879475.1 of Ipomoea nil. Classification (NCBI taxonomy): domain Eukaryota; kingdom Viridiplantae; phylum Streptophyta; class Magnoliopsida; order Solanales; family Convolvulaceae; genus Ipomoea; species Ipomoea nil. The sequence continues at coordinate 592,184 of NW_017618220.1, read as the reverse complement.
TGGAAGAATCCCATTGTAGCTTCAAGTACCTCGATGATGCAATCTTCAATCAACTAGAGTCGGATCTAGTTTCCCTCGATTCAAGAACGAGTCCACGACCCTAAATCTAAGGCTGAAGAAAGGAAGATTGATTCGAGTCCACGAATCAATTTGCTAGTCGAGTTCACGACTAGCCACTAATTGAGTCCACAATTAGCCATAAGGTTTCTTACACAAGTGTAAAGAAAAACTTAAGAATTTTATTGAATTAAAGCCTGTTTCAAACTGATATGGATGTGCCCTATTTATAGGTATAGGGCAGCATTCTAATCTAAATACAATGGGAAAAAGAGTCCTAAGCCTAATCTAGAAAACAAGTAAATAGAGTTTTATTTAGAAAAGGATTTAAGGAATCCTTTCTAAATACAACTAGTGTTTTCTCTTTTATTCCAAACAATTTAAATTAATGATGAACAAAAATAATAGGGCTGATTTGAGCCTAATTTAATCACCAAAATCAGCACTTAAACAATTATAAAAAGCCTTGAAATCTTCTTCATCTTTTGCAAATGGGCCTGACTTGGATTTCCACCATCTTTGAATATTACCAATGAAGAGTTGTCTTAATCGTTTGGACTTGGGCCTTGTGATTGGCCCAATTGGTACTCTTGATGGATCTTCATTATGTTGGGCCGCATCATCCTCACCTTCTTGAAAATGATTCAACCTCGAATCTTGTAAGCATTGTCTTCGATCCATGATATCACTTGAAATGGGCCACTATAATACTTTCCTCTATCGAATGGAATTATTATTGGGCCTTCTTGTTTCTCCCACCAATGATTCTTTAAGGATGTAGTTATGGGCCTTGTGATGAGCCCACTATAGACCCTTATTGGATTCCATGTGTACTGGTTCTTATTATTCTCCCTTTCTTGAAAAGGATTCGTCCTCGAATCCAAATCTTCAATGAAAGACAAAGTAGGAAGCTCACTTTCTGTTTTATCACGCTCATGGAACTCATTGAACTTCTTCTTGGGATGCTTGACACGAGTTGCTCCAATCTTCATCCTACAATAAACAAGTAAGGCGATTAAGTCTAATGACACAGCATGAAATTTAAACATTCTGAATGGTAATAGTTCAACAAAATTAGACATATTAAATTTAGCCATTTTGTTTGAATTATCAACAAGCACAACATCTTTCCTCCTAGAGCTTAAGGCTAAACCAAACACAAAATCCATGAAAATATCAAGTAATGATTTAGATGCATTGTGGTGGTAAGTAGCACAATTATGAACATAAGATTCTACATCTTTTTTCTTCTTTGGCCAATGAAAATATCCATGCAAAACATCATCATTCTTTGGAAAACCAAATTGTCCCTTATGTGAATCAATAATTAAACCATTGCTCAAATCCAAGCAAAAAGTGTCAATCCCATTGACTTTGAACCAAAACTCCTTGAGCAAGTAGTATTTGCCATAAGAAGTTTTCAAATGTGCCTTATAACTTTCCAGTGATTCCTTATCTCTATCAAATAAAGTTTTAGTAAAATCAAAGTTAAGGAATCTCGGATGTATGGATGCAAACAAATTTCTAACACATCTAGCAAGTATTTCATTAATAGAAACATGGCAAACAAATCTAGAGAATTTTAATGCATGCTTTTGAAATAAAAGTGAGTAAATAGTTACTCCCCTTCTTTTCTCTTGCTTAATATCTTTTGTAGTGACCAAGAGGGGTTGCACTTTGACACCATGGGCTGGTCCTTTCCACTGTATCACTGATTGTGGTCCCTTTGTTTGGCTACAAACTGAGTTAGAGGATTGGAGTGGTGATTGTAATTCCAAACATGGAGGTTCCACTTTTCTCCCTTTGATTTCTTCCTTCTTTGAGGCTGGTTTGAGAGCTTGCATCAATGTCAATTGAATTTTTTCTACTTGTTTAGGATACAAACGAGGCAAGACATATATAACTCCATTCATGTGAAACACATAAGTGTTCCTCATTCCATCATAACTTATTTTTCTGTCAAATTGCCATGGTCTACCTAACAAGATATGAGCAACCTGCATTGGGATATTATCACACAAGATTTCATCAGAGTAACTGTTAATAGATAACGGAATAAGATCCTGTTTGGTTACTCTAGCTTCTCCTGCATCAGTTAACCATTGCAAACAATAAGCATTTGGATGATTAAGCAAAGGTAACTGGAGAAATTTACCCATAATTGCACTAGCCATATTTGTGCAACTTCTAGAATCTATTACCATAGCACAAGCATTCTCTCTAATTGACCCTTTAGTACAAAATATATTTTCTCTTTGAGACTCATCTTCTTTTAAAGGGTGAACATTCAAAACCTCCTTAACAACAACAGTATAACTAGACTCACTAGCAACAAATTTAGAATCAGAATCTAAAGGTATGAATGGTTCTCCCTCAACATGTTCATTGAGAGTTTCAAATTGGTCACATACCTCATCCTTAGACTTATATTCAAGACAAGAAGCAAAATTTTCAGATTGTCTTGTTATCTTAACTACCCTCTTGTTAGGGCAATCACGAGCTATGTGGCATCTCCCATTACATCTATAACAAATCAATTCTCTATCATGTTGAGGCCTCACTGCCTCACTTACCTTTTCCTTACCTTTGTCTCGTGAATCATCTCTTGGAGGGGGATGTTCATCACGCCTTTTAGGGGTGGAACTTGTGCTGTTCCATCTTGATGCACCATTGTTGGACTTGTACAATTTCATCTCTTTGATTTTTGCCTCAGATTCACGTGCAGCATACAAGGCATCATAAAGGGTGTCATATCTCTGAATACTCATTCCACATCGAATTTCTAAGTTCAATCCATGTATGAAACGAGCAACAGTTTTTGTCTCTTCTTCATGTATGTCTCCCTGTTTAAGCAAAATATTTGTAGTTTGGTAGTACTCATCAACTGACTTTTTTCCTTGCACCGTTCCCTGCAATTTTCTTTCAAGATCATAGAAAAAAGATTTAGGACGAAAGGTTAGGCGCATATCTTCCCTCACTTGAACCCAAGATTCATAGGGAATAAAATTAGCAACTCTCTCTCTATTACTTTTTCAACACCAAGACAAAGCATACCCTTTAAAAGATGTAGCAACTACCCTAATTTTAGTAAGATCAGAATATTGTTTTAAATAAAAAAGAGTTTCAACAACATTCTCCCATTCTATGTATTCGGTAGGTCCTTTCTCACCGGTAAAGTTAGGAATTTCATTTTTAATGTTTCCTAACTCCGCATTATGCTGCTGGATCCTTTGACATCTAGGATCCACTCTTCCTGCTACTGGCAGGTGTCGCTCATCATTGTGTGGTGGTTGCACTTGCTGTGAGCGTTGCTCCAAATTATTCATTCGTTTGAGTAACCTGTCTATCTTTTGTTCTAATGTCTGGGGCAGGTTTGGAACTTGTTCAACCATCTGTATAGGAAAAAAAATTCTAAAAACAAGAAGATGTGTGAGTAGACACGTTAGTGAAACGAAAAAGTTGGCTCGCTCCCTCACTATTCTCAGCTCGCAGGTAAGAGGTGGATTATATAGCTATGGGGGTGCACTACACACTCTTACAAACACACACTCCACTCGTGTATCACTCCAAGTGGCAGATACTCTCACAAGCCTTTTTCCAAAAAAGAAAATTCTAGTCTGGAACTCAAGTTGATATGGATTCAACCTCAAAGTTCAAGAAAACGTACCTTGGAAAACTTCACAAGTCTTTGAGAGTAAGATGTATTGCGAGGTAGGTAATAAAATTGAGAGCATGAAGGAAAGAAAAAGGACAATACAAGCAAAGAAACTAAGCAAGATTTGAAAGAAAAAGGGAAGCAAAGAAAGAAGTATGGCAGAAAGATACGCAGGACCAATATCAGTAGATAGACACAAATAGAATGTAATAGGGGTGCAAGTGTACCACAACCAAATAAGAATATATCAAGAACTCCTTCCAACCTTATACTTTTCCCCTTCCTTATCCCTCCAAATTTCTCCTACCAACCAGATTCTTTCCACAACCTTATTCTTCTTCTTTATTGCCTTCTCTTTTTTTGATTTTTTTTTTCAACTTTCTTGATTTTTTTGATTTTTTTGATAAGTAACATCCAAATAACTACTGTAAATATCAACAAAAATTTCGGACCAAGAGGATCCACACAACCCCTTAAAAAAAAAAATCAAGAATTTCAAGAATCACCCAGAAAAATAGAAACGCTTCCCTTACTTCGAAGATCAATATCTCAATGACCGTAAGGAAGTAGAAAGTGTATAATATATCAATAGCACTCCCCAGAAGAGATCTACAGCATATCCAAATTTCAGATAAATCTAACCAGTAGATCTCGAGATATAGGTCATTCTTTGAAACTGGTCACAGAACGCGGAAATCTGGACAGGGTGTGATTGCGACGTGATTGCGCGTAAATGCGCTTTGGATATAGGTAAGGGTGAAATGGGATTGTTTTCTTGACTGACTTTTTGGTATTATGGTGCTTAGGAGGTATGAGGTATCGTTGATATTGGATATGGAAAAAGGAAAACTCTTTCGGGATAGGTTTTCAGGAAACTAAAGAACATGTATCAAGAGTCAAGAAAATAATCAAGAATGCTAAGGAAAATTTTTTTGGGGGTTTTTTAATGAATAAGACATGAAAAAAAGTAGTATATAAGATAAGAACGAGATAAACCTAGGGAACCAAAGAAATCAAATTTCTAACGATAATGAGATAAACCTAGGCTCTGAATACCAAATTGATATGAACCTAGTCCAAGGTTCAAATAAATATGGAATATTGTCCCAAGATTACTCTCAGTGCAAGATAGACATGGATCAAAATACCTTAAACCTCACGAGAAACCCTTTGTCTCGAATCCTTAAAGACTTGGAAGAATCCCATTGTAGCTTCAAGTACCTCGATGATGCAATCTTCAATCAACTAGAGTCGGATCTAGTTTCCTTCGATTCAAGAACGAGTCCACGACCCTAAATCTAAGGCTGAAGAAAGGAAGATTGATTCGAGTCCACGAATCAATTTGCTAGTCGAGTCCACGACTAGCCACTAATTGAGTCCACAATTAGCCATAAGGTTTCTTACACAAGTGTAAAGAAAAACTTAAGAATTTTATTGAATTAAAGCATGTTTAAAACTGATATGGATGTGCCCTATTTATAGGTATATGGCAGCATTGTAATCTAAATACAATGGGAAAAAGAGTCCTAAACCTAATCTAGAAAACAAGTAAATAGAGTTTTATTTAGAAAAGGATTTAAGGAATCCTTTCTATATACAACTAGTGTTTTCTCTTTTATTCCAAACAATTTAAATTAATGATGACAAAAAATAATAGGGCTGATTTGGGCCTAATTTAATCACCAAAATCAGCACTTAAACAATTATAAAAAGCCTTGAAATCTTCTTCATCTTTTGCAAATGGGCTTGACTTGGATTTCCACCATCTTTGAATATTACCAATGAAGAGATGTCTTAATCGTTTGGACTTGGGCTTTGTGATTGGCCCAATTGGTACTCTTGATGGATCTTCATTATGTTAGGCCGCATCAGAAGCAGACCAAGAAGAAGAAGTGGGAGCATCGGTGGCCGTCGAAGCTGAAGAAAGTGATTCGGACAATGAGGAAAACCAGAGAAGGAATGAAGCTCGCACGAAGAGGGAGCATGACGTCATGGCGCATGATGAGCGCGTTGTCACCTTGCTTCGTCAGCAGAACAGCATGATCGCCGAAGGCTTCGCGTTTATGAAGGCGCAGTTCGTCACAGTGCATCAGAGGTTGGATCAGATTGAAGCCAGTTCTAGCCGCAGAGACGAAGATGAAGAGGAGGCTGAAGAGGCCGAGGAGTCAGAGAGTGAGAAGTTCTAGCTTGTGTTGCGGTAATCCCGTTCGCCTTTCCTTCTTAGCCGTTGTTAGCTTGGTGATAGGTTGTTGCTTGCTTTGTGTGCTTGCTTGTTTTTGCTTATTGTCTTGTTGTTTAGCTAGCTTGATAGTTGGCGTTTGGAGTTAGTAGTCTAGTTCTTGGTTGTTGTCAAGAAGTCGGTGGTTGTGTTGGGGCTAGAGTTCTTGATGCTCAATCTATCCGTTTGTTACATTCTTGCCAATCCTTGAATTTGAAATGCCTTCTTTCTTGCTTTGGAATACTTCTTTGCCTTGGAAATCTTGTTAGTTCTTTGGAGTCTTTGACCAAAAGAGTTTGTTCTTGAACTTCTTGTCACAATGTTGTTTCCTTTCACCGTTTGCTTTTAATTCGTCGTACCCAACTTCGGGGACGGAGCTTCTTTGAAGGGGGAGAGGATGTGACACCCCAAAAATCCACATTAAATCCATGGATTAATTGAATAATTAATCTTATTTTATTTGAAGAATTAATTCCTAAAATCCTGATTTTTAATACTCAAGGACTAGTATTTGACTAGTCAACCTTAAAGTTGTGTTGTACCTTGAGCTTTGAAGGGAGTTCCCTTGTTCCTTACACTTTCTAAAGGTTAGTAAGGGTATTCTTGACTTTTCACCAAGAGTTAGTATTGTAACCTAACCTAGAAGACTTCTTCATTTCATTCCTTACAATTCTTTGAAATTATCTCTACCTTCTCTCTAGAAAAGGTGAGTAGCTTATTCTCCAAGCCAAGTTGAGACCCTTGTCAAGATTTCAAGATTTGCTACCAAGATTCAACCTTTCACCTATTTGGGCATCTAGGAGGGTAAGATCTAAGTTCATCTTGTGTTTTTGGTTCCATCTTAGTTGTCTTTTTCTTAAAGGTAGGATCTTTATGATCTTTTGGTTTGATCTTGAAGTGGGTTTGGAAAGTAAGCCTTGTGGGGAGCTTGTTGTGGTGTAAAGTGAAGTCTTTTGGTCTACAAGAGGTAACCCATGCTCTACAAAACCTATTTTGCTTACCTATATGTGATTTCTTGGATTCTACTTGTGTTTTGCTATGAAATGTGAGGGTTTATGCATTTGTCTTGTGATATTGCATATCTAGAGCTTGTGTTTAGGGTTACTTTGTGCCATTGCTTGGCATTTTTCATGGTTCAAGTCATTTTGTTGTATTGGGTGACATTTGGCATGTTTTGGACTTGAATTTGTATTTGGAGAAGAAAATCCCCGAAGGGATTTGTTGTGGAACAGGAGTGTTCCCGCGGGAAAAACGGCGGGCGGGGCACCACCGGCCGGCCTACCTGCGGGTACAAAGCCCTGTGGGAATATGTTCCCGCGGGCGGAACCACGGGTGGGGCACTACCCGCGGGTACATGGTGGTGTTTGTTCGGGATTTGTTCCCCGTGATTCTTTTGACTCGGTAATTGGTCTTTTGACTTCCCGATGTTCTTTTGTGGAACTATTTGAGTGTCTTCTTGATGTTTCGTAAGTCTAGAACTATATGGTAGGTATCCATGTAGGACTTTGGTGTCTTGAATCGTGCTAAGTGTTCAACATTGTGTTTCGTTGGACCAAGAGGTGTCTTGTGTGTTCCTCGGAACTATCTTGAGTTTCTCCATTGTTAAGCGTGCTAGTTTATTGTCTTAATGGTAGCGTGTGTGTGGTTTGTACCTTCCGTTTGGTTGATGATAACTTGTGTTATTCATCGTTGATGTTGTTGGGCTGTGACCGGTTCCTTGATTGAGTATGTTTCATACCTTCGTTGTGATCCGTTGTTTGACTCTTGTTGAGTTGTGGTGCGTGTGTGGCTTTACCTGGATTGCACGATTAGTGGTATGGGACACTAGTCACCAAGGTATTGCAGCGGTCCTCGTGGTGGCCGTGACGTGATTATGGAGTTGTGGCCTTTGTGTAAGGTTCACGTTTTTGGGGGATAACATGTGTTATCCAGGCATGTGTTGCCGTGTACGGTACCTTGTGTACTATGAATTGGTGGTCTCGTTGGTGGTCGTTGGTGGGGGCCGACGGTCCCGGGGGAATAAGGTTGGACTTGGCTGTACAGGGGTCCTGGAGGTAATGGTTGGAAGAAGATATAAGGTTGGGGGTAGCCATAAGGTTGGAACAGGGCATAAGGAAGGCATATCAACTCGTGATGGGTGATGTTGCGAGGGCTTGTGTAGCCGGTGTTGTGAATTCTTCTCTCGTGGCGTGTGTAGTCACGGAGGCATGTGTTGCTTTGGCATGTGTTGCCATCGGTCTTGTCTTTATCCTTTGCGTATGGTTAACCTTTGTGGTTTGGGATGTGTTCCCGTGTTATCCTTGTGAGTGATTAGTCTTGTGTTGACTGTTGATCTTGGCTTTTGACTTATATACTTATGTATTCCGTTTCGAAAATGGTTTTACAACTTATATCTATCTATGTATGATATTTCACATGTATTGGTGGGTTACCAGCAATTATCGCTGACCGGGTGTCGTCCCAATGTTTATCTTTGTATCTTTCAGGTGATGTTTAGACGAGCGCGATGTCTAGTGCCTGGTAGCTTAGTACCTTGATCCTTGTTTTGTGGCTTGTGCGCCAAATGTAGTTTTAGACTGATGTCTTTGGGATAGATGTATACACTTGCAGATTGATCGCCGTAGCGTTTACCGTGTTTGGTAGACGTGGCGTAACACCCCGTTTGGATTTCTTTTATCCAGTTCTCGTTTTATCTTCCGCTGTTCTGGTTTTGTCGTATAATCTGCATGTGTTAAGGCTTTTACCTAGCTTGTTTGGGGGGTGTTACAAAGCCAGCTCGAGGAACCGCTTATGGTATTCCACGACGGTAGTCATTCCTTGTTTCAGGTGGAGGAACTCTTCGTCCATGGATGCTTTTACGTGTGCTGGATATAATCGTTCTCGTAGTCGTGTTTTTAGGTATTCCCAGTTGAACCTTGGTTCCTGTCTGTAAGTGGGCCCCTCGTGGATCCACCAAAGGTCTGCCTCGTGTCCGAAGTAGAACGAGGCTATCTCTACACGACGTTCTTCTGGGCATTCTACCAATCCCAGAATCTTGTCGAAGGTTCGAATCCATTCCTCAAGGATTGCGGGATCTTCTTCTCCCAAGAAAGTGGGCGGTTGATGATTTGAAATTTGTCGAGCGATTTCTGAGTTTGCGTTTGGTGGAGGCGGTGGTGGTCTGTTGTTGCGAAGAGCTACGTCGCTCAGTGCCTGGGCGACTTGTGTTAGTTGTTGTAGAGTCTAATCCAGGGGATCGTGTGTGGCGGGTTCCGGGGTCCTTGATTGCCTTCTGTTTGGTTCCTTGTCGTCGGTCTACATGGCCAATGTTTATTGTAATGATGAGTTAGTGTATTTCACCCTTACCTTGATGATATAAGCGAAGGGGGAGTTCTTTAAATTAATGAACGATAAAGTGAGGGAAAGTTGTAGATTGCATGGATTATCAACGTTTCCTTGCCCAGTAGGAAAGTTGGAGGTAGACTCAATTTGGTCCTCAGATTGTTCTCCAACTTGTACTTCTGCTTGAGAATTTTGTATTTCTATGTGTGGTTCTTCATTTTCTTCCACGTGTCCTTCACTATTGCAATCAATGTACACTTGCTCTATTCCCTATACAACACTATCTTTAAAAGATATGTCAGCATCATTGAATGAATTTTCAACTTGACAACTTTCCTGATCATTTTTATTGCTTTGGGTTTCCTTGTTGTGGACTTCATCAAATGTAACATGAATTGATTCTTCTACCACCATTGATCTTTTGTTCAATACCCTGAAGGCTTTACTGGTAGATGAATATCCCAAAAATATTCCTTCATCTGCACGCTAATCAAAAGTTTTTAGATATGTTTTACCATTATTAAGAATAAAACATTTGATACCAAACATATGGAAATAGTTGAATTTAGGTTTTCTCCTTTTCCATAACTCGTACGGAGTCTTATTGTAAGACTTGTGTATCAAGCTTCGATTTTGCGTATAACATGCGGTGTTCATTACTTCAGCCCAATATCTTTTAGGTAGCTCGGCTGACGTAATCATTACATGATGCGGCCCAACATAATGAAGATCCATCAAGAGTACCAATTGGGCCAATCACAAGGCCCAAGTCCAAACGATTAAGACAACTCTTCATTGGTGATATTCAAAGATGGTGGAAATCCAAGTCAAGCCCATTTGCAAAAGATGAAGAAGAATTCAAGGCTTTTTATAATTGTTTAAGTGCTGATTTTGGTGATTAAATTAGGCCCAAATCAGCCCTATTATTTTTGGTCATCATTAATTTAAATTGTTTGGCATAAAAGAGAAAACACTAGTTGTATTTAGAAAGGATTCCTTAAATCCTTTTCTAATAAAACTCTATTTACTTGTTTTCTAGATTAGGTTTAGGACTCTTTTTGATCCATCTCTATCTTTGCATTGAGAGTAATCTTGGGACAATACTCCATCTTTATTTGAACATTGGACTAGGTTCATATCAATTTGGTATTCAGAGCCTAGGTTTATCTCATTCATATCTTACATACTACATTTTTTTTCGCGTCTTATTCATTAAAAAACCCTAAAAAAAAAAAATTTCTTTGCATTCTTGATTGTGTTCTTGAATCTTGATACATGTTCTCTAGTTTCTTGAAAAATAATCCCGAAAGAGTTTTCCCTTTTTCCCGTCCAATATCAACGATACCTCACTCCTCCTAAGCCCCATATTACCCCAAATTCAGTCAGAAAAACAACCCCATCTCACCCTTACCTATATCCGAAGCGTATTTACGCGCAATCACGTCGCAATCACACCCTGTCCAGATTTCCGCGTTCTGTGACCAGTTTCAAAGAATGACCTATATCTCGAGATCCACTGGTTAGTTTTATCTTAAATTTTGATATGTTTTATATCTATTCTAGGGCGTTCTATTGATATATTATACACTAGCTAATTCTTTACGGTCATTGAGATATTGATCTTCGAAGTAAGGGCAGCGTTTCTGTTTTTTCTGGGTGATTTTTGAAATTCTTGGTTCTGTTTTGAAGGGGTTGTGTGGATCCTCTTGGTCCGAAATTTTTGTTGATATTTACAGTAGTTATTTGGAGGTTATTTAAAAAAATCAAGAAAGTTGAAAAAAAAAAAAAGAGAGAAAGCAATAAAGAAGAAGAATAAGGTTGGGGAAAGAATTTGGCTGGTAGGAGAATTTTGGAGGGACAATGAAGGGGAAAAGTATAGGGTTGGAAGGAGTTCTTGATATATTCCTATTTGGTTGTGGTACACTTGAACCCCTATTACATTCTATTTGTGTGTATCTACAGATATTTGTCCTGCATATCTTTCTGCCATACTTCTTTCTTTGCTTCCCTTTTTCTTTCAAATCTTGCTTAGTTTCTTTGCTTGAATTGTCCTTTTTCTTTCCTTCTTGCTCTCAATTTTATTACCTACCTCGCGATACACCTTACTCTCAAAGGCTTGTGTAGTTTTCCAAGGTACGTTTTCTTGAACTTTGAGGTTGAATCCATATCAACTTGAATTCCGGACTAGAATTTTCCTTTTTGGAAAAAGGCTTGTGAGAGTATCTTCCACCTTGAGTGATACACGAGTGGAATGTGTGTTTGTAAGAGTGTATAGTGCACCCCCGGAGCCATATAATCCACCTCTTACCTGCGAGCTGAGAATAGTGAGGGAGCGAGCCAACTTTTTGGTTTCACTAACGTGATTACGCACACATCTTCTTGTTTTTTTTTTAGATATTTTTTTTCCTATACAGATGGCTGATCAAGTTCCAAATCTTCCCCAGGCATTAGAACAAAAGATAGACAGGTTACTCAAACGAATGAATAATTTGGAGCAACGCTCACACCAAGTGCAACCACCACACAATGATGAGCGACACCTGCCACCGGCAGGAATAGTGGATCCTATATGTCGAAGGATCCAGCAGCGTAATGCGGAGTTAGGAAACATTAAACATGAAATTCCTAACTTCACCGGTGAGAAAGGACCTACTGAATACATAGAATGGGAGAATGCTGTTGAAACTCTTTTCCATTTAAAGCACTATTCTGATTTTACAAAAATTAGGCTAATTGCTACATCTTTTAAGGGTTATGCATTATCTTGGTGGCGCAACAGAAATGGAGAGAGAGTTGCTAATTTTATACCTTATGAATCTTGGGTTCAAGTGAGGGAAGATATGCGCCTAACCTTTCGTCCTAAATTTTTTTTGTATGATCTTGAAAGAAAATTGCAGGGAACGGTGCAAGGAACAAAGTCAGTTGATGAGTACCACCAAACTATAAATATTTTTCTTAAACAGGGAAACATACATGAAGAAGAGACAAAAACTATTGCTCGTTTTGTACATGGATTGAACTTAGAAATTCGATGTGGAATGAGTATTCAGAGATATGACACCCTTTATGATGCCTTGTATGCTGCACGTGAATCTGAGGCAAAAATTAAAGAAATGAAAATGCACAAGTCCAACAATATTGCATTAAGATGGAACAACACTTGTTCCACCCTTCAAATGCGTGATGAATATCCTCCTCCAAGAGATGATTCACGAGACAACTGTAAGGAAAAGGTAAGTGAGGCAGTGATGCCTCAACATGATAGAGAATTGATTTGTTATAGATGTAATGGGAGAGGCCACATAGCTCGTGATTGCCCTAACAAGAGGGTAGTTAAGATAACAAAACAATCTGAAAATTTTGCTTCTTGTCTTGAATATAAGTCTAAGGATGAGGTATGTGACCATTTTGAAACTCTCAATGAACATGTTGAGGGAGAACCATTCATACCTTTAGATTCTGATTCTAAATATGTTGCTAGTGAGTCTAGTCATACTGTTGTTGTTAAGGAGGTTTTGAATGTTCACCCTTTAAAAGAAGATGAGTCTCAAAGAGAAAATATATTTTGTACTAAAGGGTCAATTAGAGAGAATGCATGTGCTATGGTAATAGATTCTAGAAGTTGCACAAATATGGCTAGTGCAGTTATGGGTAAATTTCTCCAGTTACCTTTGCTTAATCATCCAAATGCTTATTGTTTGCAATGGTTAACTGATGCACGAGAAGCTAGAGTAACCAAACAGGATCTTATTCCTTTATCTATTAACAGTTACTCTGATGAAATCTTGTGTGATAATATCCCAGTGCAGGCTGCTCATATCTTGTTAGGTAGACCATGGCAATTTGACAGAAAAATAAGTTATGATGGAATGAGGAACACTTATGTGTTTCACATGAATGGAGTTACATATGTCTTGCCTCGTTTGTATCCTAAACAAGTAGAAGAAATTCAATTGACATTGACGCAAGTTCTCAAACCAGCCTCAAAGAAGGAAGAAATCAAAGAGAGAAAAGTGGAACCTCTATGTTTGGAATTGCAATCACCACTCCAATCCTCTAACTCAGTTTGTAGCCAAACAAAGGGACCACAATCAGTGATACAGTGGAAAGGACCAGCCCAAGGTGTCAAACTGCAACCTCTCTTGGTCACTACAAAGGATATTAAGCAAGAGAAAAGAAGGGGAGTAACTATTTACTCACTTTTATTTCAAAAGCATGCATTTAAATTCTCTAGATTTGTTTTTCCATGTTTCTATTAATGACCTACTTGCAAGATGTGTTAGAAATTTGTTTGCCTCCATACATCCAAGATTCCTTAATTTTGATTTTACTAAAACTTTATTTGATACAGATAAGGAATCACTTGGAAGTTATAAGGCACATTTGAAAACTTCTTATGGCAAATACTACTTGCACAAGGGGTTTTGGTTCAAAGTCAATGGGATTGACACTTTTAGCTTTGTTTTGGGCAATGGTTTAATTATTGATTCACATAAGGGACAATTTGATTTTCCAAAGAGTGATTATGTTTTGCATGGATATTTTCATTGGCCAAAGAAGAAAAAAGATGTAGAATCTTATGTTCATAATTGTGCTTGTTGAAAATAGAAACAAGATGGCCAAATTTAATATGTCTCATTTTGTTGAACTATTACAATCTAGAATGTTTAAATTCCATGCGAAGTCATTAGACTTAATTGCCTTACTTGTTGATTGTAGGATGAAGATTCGAGAGACTCGTGACAAGCATTCCAAGAAAAAGTTCCATGAGCGTGATAAAACACAAAGTGAGCTTAATTTGTCTTTCATTGAAGATTTGGATTCGAGGACGAATCCCTTTCTAGAATGGGAGAATAATAGGAACCAGCACACATGGAATCCAATAAGGGTCTATAGTGGGCTCATCACAAGGCCAAAAAGTACATCTTTAAAGCATCATTAGAGGAAAAATCAAGTAATTCCAATAATAATTCCATTCGATAGAGGAAAGTATTATAGTGGCCTGTTTCAAGTGATGTCACGGATCGAAGACAATGTTTAGAAGATTTGAGGTCGAATCATTTTTCAAGAAGGGGAGGATGATGCGGTCCAACATAATGAAGATCCATTAAGAGTACAAATTGGGCTAATCACAAGATCCAATCCCAAATCAGCTTTGTTATTTGTGGTCATCATTATCTTAAATTGTTTGGAATTAAAGAGAAAACACTAGTTTGTATTTAGAAAGGATTCCTTATATCCCTTTCTAAATAGGACTATATTTACTTGCTTTCTATATTAGGTTTAGGACTCTTTTTCCCATTGTATTTAGATTACAATGTTGCCCTATACCTATAAATAGGGCACATCCATATCAGTTTGAGCAGGCTTTAATTCAATAAAATTCTTAAGTTTTTCTTTACACTTGTGTAAGAAACCTTATGGCTAATTGTGGACTCAATTAGTGGCTAGTCGTGGACTCGACTAGCAAATTGATTCGTGGACTCAAATCAATCTTACTTTCTTCAACCTTAGATTTAGGTTCGTGGACTCGTTCTTGAATCGAAGGAAACTAGATCCGACTCTAGTTGATTGAAGATTGCAACATCGAGGTACTTGAAGCTACATGGGATTCTTCCAAGTCTTTGAGGATTCGAGACAAAGGGTTTCTCGTGAGGTCTAAGGTGTAACACCCCCCCAAAAACAAGACCTAAAAACAAGTCTTAACACATGCAGATTAACAACAAAACACTAGCACAGCGGAAGATAGAAAGATAACTGGATAAAAGGAATCCAAAACGGGGTGTTATGCCACGTATACCACACTTGGCATACGCTACGGCGACAATCTGCAAGTGTATCACTATCCCAAAAACAACAAACTAGAACAATCTAAAGACATTGGCACACAGGCCTCAACAACACTGTCTAAAGATACAGGTGCTAAGCTACCGGCTCTAGACATCGCGCTCGACTACACATCACCTGAAAGATACAAAGATAAACATCGGGGCGACGCCCGGTCAGCGAAAGATGCTGGTAACCCACCAATACCGTTAAGTATCATAAATAGGTAGATATATAATATGAAAACCATTTTCGAAATGGAATACATATATATAAGTCAAAAGCCAAGATCAAAAGACAACACAAGACTCACCACTCACAAGGATAACACCGGGAACACGTCCCAACCACAAAGGTTAACCACACACAAGGATAAAGACTCACCCAACGACAACACATGCCAAAACACCACAAGACTCCGTGACTACACACGTCACGAGAGAAGAGAACTCACCACACGGCTACACAAGCCCTCGTGACATCACCCATCACGAGTTGATATGCCTTCCTTATGCCCTGTTCCAACCTTATGGCTACCCCCAACCTTGTACCTTCAAAGCCAACCATTACCTCCAGAAAACCCCTGTATAGCCAAGTCTAACCTTATTCCGCCGGGACCGTCGTCCCCCACCTATAACCATCAACGAAAACCCACCAATTCACGGCAACACATGCCCGGATAACACAATGTTATCCCCCAATCACGTGGACTCAGCCACAACTCCATAATCACGTCACGGCCACCACGAGGACCGCTGCAATACCTTGGTGACTAGCATCCCATACCACTAATCGTGCAATCCAGGTAGAGCCACACACGCACCACCACTCACACGAAACAAGCAACGGAATGCAAAAGAGGTAAGAAACATACTCAATCAAGAGACGGGTCACCACCCAACGATAACAACGACGCTAGCATTAAGATAATAACTAGCAAGTTCAACAACGGGGAAACTCAAGATAGTTCCGAGGAACACACAAGACACCACACGGTTCAACGAAACACAATGTTGAACACTTAGTACGATACACAACACCAAAGATCCTACATGGATACCTACCATAAGGCTCTAGACCTACGAAACATCAAGAAGACGCTCAAATAGTTCCACAAAAGAACATCGGGAGGCCAAAAGATCAAAGACCGAGACAAACAAATCACGGGGAACAAATCCCATCTCAACACCATTGTGTTCCCCGCGGGTAGACCCACGGGTAGTGCCCCACCCGTGGTCCCGCCCGCGGGTACAACACCCACAAGGCATCACGTTCCCGCGGGTAGGCCGGCGGGTGGTGCCCCGCCCGCCGTTTCACCCGCGGGTACGCCCCTGTACCACAACAAATCCCTTCGGGGATTTTCTCCTCCAAACACAAATTCAAGTCCAAAACATGCCAAATCTCACCAAACACAACAAAATGACTTGAACCAAGGAAAATGCCAAGCAATGGCACAAAGAAATCCTAAACACAAGCTCTAGATATGCAATATCACAAGATAAATGCATAAACTCTCATATTTCATAGCAAAACCCAAATAGAAGCCAAGAAATCATATATAGGTAAGCAAAATAGGTTTTGTAGAGCATGGGTTACCTCTTGAAGACCAAAAGACTCTTCTTACACCACAACAAGCTCTCCACTAAGCCCACTAGCCAAACCCACTTCAAGATCAAATCAAAAGATCATAAAGATCCAACCTTTAAGAAAAAGACAACTAAGATGGAACCAAAAAGACTAGACAAGCTTAGATCTTACCCTTCTAGATGCCAAAATAGAGGAAAGATTGAATCTTGGAAGCAAAACTTGGAATCTTGACAAAGGCTTCTTTTGGCTTGAAGAACAAGCAACTCTTCTATTCTAGAGAGAAGGTAGAGATATTTTCTAGGAAATGTAAGGGAATGAAATGAAGAAGTCTTCTAGGTTTAGGTTACAAAACTAGCTCTTGGTGAAAAGACAAGGCTACCCTTACTAACTCTGAGAAAGTGTAAGGAACAAGGGAACTCCTCTCAAAGCACAAGGTACAACACAACTTAAAGATTGACTAGTCAAATACTAGTCCTTGAGTATCAAAAATCAGGATTTTAGGAATCAATTCCTCAAAAGAAATAGAATTAATTACTCAATTAATTCATGGTTTGGAGTGTGGATTTTTGGGGTGTCACATAAGGTATTTTGATCCATCTCAATCTTTAGTTTTGAGAGCATTCTTGGGACAATATTCCATCTTTATTTGAACCTTGGACTAGGTTCATATCAATGTAGAATTCCTTGAGAATTGCAGTATGATCAGTTCCACGATCAGTTCGGATTTTTGCAATTTTCAGGTCTTTCTCGTGTTGTAGTAGCTTTAGAAGTTCTGGCAGCTTTTGCTCCACTTCATCTTTCTTTTTGAGAAATATCGTCCATGTGTACCTGGAAAAATCATCAACAACAACTAGTGTGTATTTCTTACCACTTAGACTTACTGGGTCTACTGGACCGAATAGATCCATGTGTAGTAGACTTAGCGGCCTTGTTGTAGATTCTTGAGCCTTGGATTTGAATGATGACTTGATTTGTTTTCCTCTTTGGCAAGCATCATATATTTAATCTTTCTTGTATACAATGTCGGGTTGACCTTCAACGAGTTTGTTTCTTGTGAGCTTGTTGATGGTCTTGAAGTTTAGATGATTCAACTTTCTGTCCCATTCCCAACTTGTTGCGTGTGAGTTGTTCGCTAGTAGACATACTGATTCTTTTGTTGTGTTCCAATCAACCACATACATATTTTTCTTCCTTATTCCTTCGAGCACAACTTCTCCCGGGAGAATTATTCTTCACTTGACATTTGTCTTTGAAGAATTCTACTAGATATCCTTTGTCACAAAATTGACTTGTACTCAACAAGTTGAATTTTAGACCTTCAACAGAGGATACATCTTCAATTTTTAAACCATTTTGAGATATTATACCAATTCCTTTGGTTATGCCGTATCGTTCATTTCTACCGAACACGACTTTTGGTCCTTCGATACTTTTGAAATTCACAAGACTTGATTTATTTCTGGTCATGTGTCTAGAACATCCACTATCGAAGTACCAAGTTTCCTGCAAATAAATTACACATATTTAGGTACCCAACATGGTTTGGGTCCTTGGCTGTTAGTCATTTTTGGTACCCTAATCCACCTTGTACTCACTGATCTAAGTTTAGGTGATTGGTAACCATTAAACACATTATAATCATAATTAATTTTTAAAAACATTTTTGTGCCGGGTTTTAAAAATTGACTCGATTTTTTGGCACTTGGGAAGAAGATTGTTTGAGCCTATGATAGGCATTAAATCTGGACTTAGTCCATGGTTTAATATTATCAATCCAATCTTGTTTAGAGGGATAAAATCTCCCTGCCCCCATTCTCGGATTTCTTCCCATTTTCCTATGAGGGCTTTGTGCACTTGACTCATTGGTGTGTTTCCATTTAGGAACAAACTTTTGCCTTTTTGTAACAACAACAGTATGATTATACTCACTATCAACATATTTAGAATCAGAATCTAAAGGTATGAATGGTTCTCTCTCAACATGTTCATTGGGGGTTTCAAAATGGTCACAAACCTCATCCTCAGATTTATATTCAAGACAAGAAGTAAAATTTTCAGATTGTGTTGTTATCTTAACTACCCTCTTGTTAGGGCAATCACGAGCTATGTGGCCTCTCCCATTACATCTATAACAAATCAATTCTCTATCACGTTGAGGCTTCACTGCCTCACTTACCTTTTCTTTACCTTTGTCTCGTGAATCATCTCTTGGAAGAGGACATTCATCACGCCTTTGAGAGGTGGAACAAGTGTTGTACCATTTTGATGCACCATTGTTGGCCTTGTACATTTTCATCTCTTTGATTTTTGCCTCAGATTCACGTGCAGCATATACGGCATCATAAAGGGTGTCATATCTCTGAATACTCATTCCACATCGAATTTCTAAGTTCAATCCATGTACGAAACGAGCAATAGTTTTTGCCTCTTCTTCATGTATGTTGCCCTGTTCAAGCAAAATATTTATAGTTTGGTGGTACTCATCAACTGACATTGTTCCTTGCACGGTTCCCTGCAATTTTCTTTCAAGATCATAGAAACAAAATTTAGGACGAAAGGTTAGACGCATATCTTCCCTCACTTGAACCCAAGATTCATAGGGAATAAAATTAGCAACTCTCTCTCTATTTTTTTTTTCGCCACCAAGATAATGCATACCCCTTAAAAGATGTAGAAACTAGCCTAATTTTTGTAAGATCAGAATATTGCTTTAAATAAAAATGAGTTTCAACAGCATTCTCCCATTCTATGTATTCGGTAGGTCCTTTCTCACCGGTGAAGTTAGGAATTTCATGTTTAATGTTTCCTAACTCGGTATTACGCTGTTGGATTCTTTGACATCTAGGATCCACTCTTCCTACTGGTGGCAGGTGTCGCTCATCATTGTGTGGTGGTTGCACTTGCTGTGAGCGTTGCTCCAAATTATTCATTCGTTTGAGTAACCTGTCTATTTTTTGTTCTAATTTCTGCGGCAAGTTTGGAACTTGTTGAGCCATCTGTAAACGAAAAAAAATATCTAAAAACAAGAAGATGTGTGAGTAGTCACGTTAGTGAAACCAAAAAGTTGGCTCGCTCCCTCACTATTCTCAACTCGCAAGTAAGAGGTGGATTATATGGCTTTTGGGGGTGCACTACACACTCTTACAAACACACACTCCACTCGTGTATCGCTCAAGGTGGCAGATACTCTCACAAGCCTTTTTCCAAAAAGGAAAATTCTAGTCCGGTACTCCAGTTGATATGGATTCAACCTCAAAGTTCAAGAAAACGTACCTTGGAAGACTTCACAAGCCTTTGAGAGTAAGGGTGTATCGCGAGGTAGGTAATAAAATTGAGAGTAAGAAGCAAAGAAAAAGGACAATACAAGCAAAGAAACTAAACAAGATTTGAAAGAAAAATGAAACCAAGGAAGGAAGTATGGCAGAAAGATATACAAGACCAATATCAAAAGATAGAGACAAATAGAATATAAAAGGGGTTCACGTGTACCACAACCAATTAGGAATCTATCAAGAACTCCTTCCAACCTTATACTTTTCCCCTTCCTTGTCCCTCCAAAATTCTCCTACCAGCCAAATTCTTTCCCCAACCTTATTCTTCTTCTTTATTGCTTTCTCCTTTTTTTTTTCTTTTTTTTTCAACTTTCTTGAATTTTTTTTTATGATTTTTTTTGATAAGTAACCTCCAAATAACTACTGTAAATATCAACAAAAATTTCGGACCAAGAGGATCCACACAACCCCTTCAAAACAGAACCAAGAATTTCAAGAATCACCCAGAAAAACAGAAACGCTGCCCTTACTTCGAAGATCAATATCTCAATGGCCGTAAGGAATTAGAAAGTTTATAATATATCAATAGAACGCCCCAGAAGATATATAAAACATATCAAAATTTCAGATAAAATTAAATGGTGGATCTCGAGATATAGGTCATTCTTTGAAACTGGTCACAGAACGCGGAAATCTGGACAGGGTGTGATTGCGACGTGATTGCGCGTAAATGCGCTTTGGATATAGGTAAGGGTGATATGGGGTTTTTTTCCTGACAGAATGTGTGATAATATGGTGCTTAGGAGGTGTGGTTTCTCGTTGATATTGGATGGTAAAAAAGGAAAACTTTTTCGGGATTGTTTTTCAAGAAAATGGACAACATGTATCAAGATTCAAGAACACAATCAAGAATGCAAAGGAATTTTTTTTGGGGGGGTTTTAATGAATAAGACACGAATAAAAGTAGTATGTAAGATAAGAACGAGATAAACCTAGGGAACCAAAGAAACCAAATTTCTAATGATAATGAGATAAACCTAGGCTCTGATACCAAATTGATATGATCCTAGTCCAAGATTCAAATAAGATGAGTATTGTCCCAAGAATTGCTCTCAATGTAAAGATACAGATGGATCGAAATACCTTAAACCTCACGAGAAACCCTTTGTCTCGAATCCTCAAAGACTTGGAAGAATCCCATTGTAGCTTTAAGTACCTCGATGATGCAATCTTCAATCAACTAGAGTCGGATCTAGTTTCCTTCGATTCAAGAACGAGTCCACGAACCTAAATCTAAGGTTGAAGAAAGTAAGATTGATTCGAGTCCACGAATCAATTTGCTAGTCGAGTCCACGACTAGCCACTAATTGAGTCCACAATTAGCTATAAGGTTTCATATACAAGTGTAAAGAAAAACTTAAGAATTTTATTGAATTAAAGTCTCCTCCAAACTGATATGGATGTGCCCTATTTATAGGTATAGGGCAGCATTGTAATCTAAATATAATGGGAAAAAGAGTCCTAAACCTAATCTAGAAAACAAGTAAATAGAGTTTTATTTAGAAAAGGATTTAAGGAATCCTTTCTAAATACAACTAGTGTTTTCTCTTTAATTCTAAACAATTTAAAATAAATGATGACCACAAATAATAAAGCTGATTTGGGCCTCGGATCTTGTGATTGACCCAATTTGTAATCTTAATTAATCTTCATTATGTTAGGCCGCATCAATGGATGTGCCCTATTTATAGGTATAGGGTAGCATTGTAATCTAAATACAGTGGGAAAAAGAATCATAAACCTAATCTAGAAAACAAGTAAATAGAGTTTTATTTAGAAAAGGATTTAAGGAATCCTTTCTAAATACAACTAGTGTTTTCTCTTTTATGCCAAACAATTTAAATTAATGATGACCCAAAATAATAGGGCTGATTTGGGCCTAATTTAATCACCAAAATCAGCACTTAAACAATTATAAAAAGCCTTGAATTCTTCTTCATCTTTTGCAAATGGGCTTGACTTGGATTTCCACCATCTTTGAATATCAACAATGAAGAGTTGTCTTAATCGTTTGGACTTGGGCCTTGTGATTGGCCCAATTGGTACTCTTGATGGATCTTCATTATGTTGGGCCGCATCATCCTCACCTTCTTGAAAATGATTCGACCTCGAATCTTGTAAGCATTATCTTCGATCCATGATATCACTTGAAATGGGCCACTATAATACTTTCCTCTATCGAATGGAATTATTATTGGGCCTTCTTGTTTCTTCCACCAATGATTCTTTAAGGATGTAGTTATGGGCCTTGTAATGAGCCCACTATAGACCCTTATTGGATTCCATGTGTATTGGTTCTTATTATAATTCCTTACGATCATTGTGATATTCATCTTCGAAGTAAGTTCAGCGTTTCTGTTTTTCTGGGTGATTCTTGAAATTCTTGATTCTGTTTTGAAGGTGTTGTGTGGATCCTCTTGGCCCGAAATTTTTGTTGATATTTACAGTAGTTATTTGGAGGTTACTTATCAAAAAAAAAAAAAAACCAAGAAAGTTGAAAAGAAAAAAAAGAAAAAAAAAGGAGAAAGCAATAAAGAAGAAGAATAAGGTTGCGGAAAGAATTTGGCTGGTTGGAGAATTTTGGAGGGACAAGGAAGGAGAAAAGTATAAGGTTGGAAGGAGTTATTGATAGATTCCTAATTGGTCTCTATCTTTTGATATTGGTGTTGCACATCTTTCTGCCATACTTCCTTCTTTGGTTTCCTTTTTCTTTCAAATATTATTTAGTTTCTTTGCTCGTATTGTCCTTTTTCTTTGCTTCTTGCTCTCAATTTTATTACCTATCTCGCGATACACCCTTACTCTCAAAGGCTTGTGAAGTCTTCCAAGGTACGTTTTCTTAAACTTTGAGGTTGAATCCATATCAACTTGAGTACCGGACTAGAATTTTCCTTTTTGGAAAAAGGCTTGTGAGAGTATCTGCCACCTTGAGCGATACACGAGTGGAGTGTGTGTTTGTAAGAGTGTGTAGTGCACCCCCATAGCTATATAATCCACCTCTTACCTGCGAGCTGAGAATAGTGAGGGAGCGAGCCAACTTTTTGGTGTCACTAACATGAATACTCACATATCCTCTTGTTTTTAGATTTTGTTTCTCATCTACAGATGACTGAAGAGGTTCCAAACACACGTAGGAGGTTAGAGCAGAAAATAGATGCTCTAGCCTTTGCCATGAAAGGTTTAAGCACTCGAATGACTAATCTAGAGCAACACCCTAAGCAAGTGCAACCGCCACTCTATACTAGGGGAAACATTCATGGAAAGGGATGCATTATCGTTATCAATTCGGATCGATGTATGAATTTAGCTAGTACAGCCATGGTGGACTACCTTAAGTTACCTCTTATCAATCACCCCCAACAGTATAATCTTATTGATTCAGGGGATGTGAGAGTGACTAAACAAGCTTTTATTCCTTTTTGTATTGGCAAGTATTATGATGAGGTTCTATGTGATATTGTGCCAATGCGTACTGCACATGTTTCACTTGGAAGGTCATGGCAACATGATAGACATTTTTATTATAATGCACTCAACAACACATGCAATGTCACCTATAATAGATTTATACATGTGCTTAAGCCTCTACTTCCAAAACAAGTAGAAGAAATTCAACAGAGATTGAAGCAAGCTCTCAAACCAGCCTTGAAGAAAGAAGAAATCAAAGAGAGCAAACTGGAACCTCCACGTTTAGAATTGGAGTCACCACTCCAGTCCTCTAACTTAGTTTGTAGCCAAACAAAGGAACCGCTATCAGTGGTACAGTGGAAAGAACCAGCCAGAGCTATCAAAGTGCAGCCTCGCTTGGTAACAAAAAAGGATAGTAAGCGAGAGAAAAGAAGGGGAGTAACTATTAACTCATTTTTATTTCAAAAGCATGCATTAAAATTCTCTAGATTTGTTTGTCATGTTTCTATTAATGAGCTACTTGCTAGATGTGTTAGGAATTTGTTTGCCTCCATACATCCAAGATTCCTTAATTTTGATTTTACTAAAACTTTATTTGATAGAGATAAGGAATCACTAGGAAGTTATAAGGCACATTTGAAAACTTCTTATGTGAAATACTACTTGATTAAGGGGTTTTCCTTCAAAGTCAATGGGATTGGCATTTTTTGCTTGGATTTGAGCAATAGTTTTCCAAAGAGTGATGATGTTTTGCATGGATATTTTCATTGGCCAAAGAAGAAAAAAGATGTAGAATCTTATGTTCATAATTGTGCTGCTTACCACCATAATGCATCTAAATCATTACTTGATATTTCCATGGATTTTGTGTTTGGTTTACCCTTAAGCTCTAGGAGGAAAGATTTTTTGCTTGTTGACAATTCAAACAAGATGCCTAAATTTAATGTCTCATTTTGTTGAATTATTACCGTCCACAATGTTTAAATTTCATGATGTGTCATTAGACTTAATTGCCTTACTTATTAATTGTAGGATGATGATTGGAGCGACTCGTGTCAAGCATCCCAAGAAAAACTTCCATGAGCGTGATAAAACAAAAAGTGAGCTTCCTACTTTGTCTTTCATTGAATATTTGGATTCGAGGACGAATCCTTTTCAAGAAGGGAGAATAATAAGAACCAGTACACATGGAATCCAATAAGGGTCTATAGTGGGCTCATCACAAGGCCCATAACTACATCCTTAAAGAATCATTGGTGGAAGAAACAAGAAGGCCCAATAATAATTCCATTCGATAGAGGAAAGTATTATAGTGGCCCATTTCAAGTGATATCATGGATCGAAGATAATTCTTACAAGATTCGAGGTCGAATCATTTTCAAGAAAGTGAGGATGATGCGGCCCAACATAATGAAGATCCATCAAGAGTACCAATTGGGCCAATCACAAGGCCCAAGTCCAAACGATTAAGACAACTCTTCATTGGTGATATTCAAAGATGGTGGAAATCCAAGTCAAGCCCATTTGCAAAAGATGAAGAAGAATTCAAGGCTTTTTATAATTGTTTAAATGCTGATTTTGGTGATTAAATTAGGCCCAAATCAGCCCTATTATTTTGGGTCATCATTAATTTAAATTGTTTGGCATAAAAGAGAAAACACTAGTTGTATTTAGAAATGATTCCTTAAATCCTTTTCTAAATAAAACTCTATTTACTTGTTTTCTAGATTAGATTTAGGACTCTTTTTCCCACTGTATTTAGATTACAATGCTACCCTATACCTATAAATAGGGCACATCCATATCAGTTCCGGAAGGCTTTAATTCAATAAAATTCTTAAGTTTTTCTTTACACTTGTGTAAGAAACCTTATGGCTAATTGTGGACTCAATTAGTGGCTAGTCGTGGACTCGACTAGCAAATTGATTTGTGGACTCAAATCAATCTTCCTTTCTTCAACCTTAGATTTAGGTTCGTGGACTCGTTCTTGAATCGAAGGAAACTAGATCCGACTCTAGTTGATTGAAGATTGCATCATCGAGGTACTTGAAGCTACAATGGGATTCTTCCAAGTCTTTGAGAATTCGAGACAAAGGGTTTCTCGTGAGGGTTAAGGTATTTCGATCCATCTCTATCTTTACATTGAGAGCAATCTTGGGGCAATATTCCATCTTTATTTGAACCTTGGACTAGGTTCATATCAGAACCTCGCAGTTCGAAGCTTATGAGGTAATGCGGGGGATGATGGATGTGACACCCCATAATCCAAATTCAATTAAAGGATTAATTAAGTAATTAGTCCTAATCCAATTGGTAATTTAATTCCTTAAATTCCTGAAAATTCAATAGTCTGGGACTAGTAATTGACTAGTCAACCCAAAGTCAAGTGTTGTACCTAAAGCTTTGTGAGTAGTTCCCTTGTTCCCTTACACCTCTTCATTTTAGTAAGGGTAATAAAGATATTTCACCTTATGTTAGTAATGCAAGCTAACCTAGAAGACACCATTTATTCTTTCCCTTACACTTTCTAAACTTGAGCTCCTCATTTTCTCTAAAAGTTAGATAGCTTTTCTTCCAAGCCAAGTTGGAGCTTTACCAAATCTTCAAAGTTTGTCTCTAAGATTCCACCTTTCCTACCTTTGAGCATCTAGGAGGGTAAGATCTATGTTTATCTTGTGTTGTTAGTGTTTTCTAAGGTGTCTTTCCTTAAAGATAAAATCTTTATGATCTTTTGGTGTGTTCTTGAAGTGGGTGTGGTAGGTGAACCTTATTAGGAGCTTTGTGAAGTGTTATGTGAAGGTTTTTGTCTACAAGAGGTAACCCATGCTCTACAAAATCTATTTTGCTTACCTATATGATGATTTATTGGATTCTACATGTGATTTTGCTATGAAATGTAAGTGTTGATGCATTGTCCTGTGAAAATGCATATCTAGAGCTTGTTATTAGGGTTCATGTGTGCCATTGCTTGGCTATTCCTTAGATTCCAGTCATTTTGTTGTATTTGGTGAGATTTGTCATGTTTTGGACTTGAATTTGAGCTTGGTGTTGAAAATCCCCGAAGTGATGTTTTTGTACAGGGCATGGTACCCGCGGGCGGAACGGCGGGCAGTGGCCTACCCGCCGCCCCACCCGCGGGGTACGAGTGCGGAGGAACTTGGTTCCCGTGGGCGGAACCACGGGTGGGGGTCCACCCGTGGCCCCACCCGCGGGGTACGTATTATGGTGTTGTTCGAGGATTTGTTCCCCATGATTCTTTTGACTCGGTATTTGGTCTTTTGACTTCCCGATGTTCTTTTGTGGAACTATTTGAGCATCTTCTTGATGTTTCGTATGTCTAGAACTATATGGTAGGAATCCATGTAGGTTTTGGTGTATTGAATCGTGCTAAGTGTTCAACCTTGTGATTCGTTGAACCAAGATGAGTCTTGTGTGTTCTTCGGAAGTATGTTTGGTTTACCCGTTTGATAAGCATGCTAGTTCGATGTTTAAATGCTAGCGTGTGCGTTGTTTGTCCTTTCCTATTGTGGATGATGACTTGTGTTAATCATCGTTGGAGTCAGATTGTGATCCTTTCCTTGCTTGAGTATGGTTTCATATCTTCGTTGTGATCCGTTGATTGATTCCTATTGTGGTGTGGCGTGTGTCGTTGTACCTGGATTGCACGATTAATGGTATGGGACATTAGTCACCAAGGTATGGCAGTGGTCCTCGTGGTGGCCATGACGCGATTATGGAGTTTGTGACCTTTGTGAAAGTCTCACGTATTTGTTAAAGGGTAACATGTGTTACCAAGGCATGTGTTGCCATGTGTGATCGGTACCCTCGTGAACTATGAAATTGGTGGTATTGTTGGAGATTGTCGGAGTGGGGACGACGGTCCTCGCGGGAATAAGGTTGGACTTGGTGTACAGGGGTCCTGGAGGTACAGGTTGGAACTAGCTATAAGGTTGGGGGTAGCAATAAGGTTGTAACCGGGCATAAGGAAAGCATCTCAATTCGTGATGGGTGATGTCACGAAGGCTTGTGTAGTCGTTGTTGTGTATTTCTCTATTTGTGACATGTGTTGTCACAAAGGCATGTGTTGCCAATGGTTGTGTCTTTACTCTCTTGTGTTATGCATATCGGCTGTTAATCTACTGTGTGATGGTAGATTATGCCTTGAGTCGTTCTTGTGAGTCGTTATTGGTTCTTGTTGTCTTGGGATGTGTTCCCTTATCTTTATTGTGAGTGCAAAGAGTCTTGTGTTTGACTTCTATCTTGGCTTTGAAATTGATAAATACTATATCCCGTTTCGCAAATGATTTTTGTATATATAAACAATCTACATATGATATTTCACATGTATTGGTGGGTTACCAACATCATTCGCTGACGGGGCATCGTCCCATATTTTATGTGTTTATTTCAGGTGCTAAGTAGGCGAGAGCGCAGTCTAGAGACTGTTAGTGTAGATCCCTTGAACCTTGAGATGGTTTTGGCCTGTGCACCGTTGTTAGACTTTAGACTCCTTATCGTTGACTTTGTTTTGGATAGTTGAATTATGTTGCAGATGTTTATGCCTGTGCGTTCACCGTTGGGTGGGCGTGGCATAGCACCCTATTTTTCCATATATTCCATATTTAGTCTTCCGTTGTGTATGTTTTTATGGCTAGTTATCTGCATGATTAAGGTTTAAATTAGTGTGGAAATCGGGGGTGTTACAGTTGGTATCAGAGCCTAGGTTTGAGCCTAGGATGGTAGAGTCTAGACCTCTAAGTGGCTAAGTGTGGTTTGAGACCTTAAGGTGACCATTAGAATCTAAGTGTTTAGGCTTAGGATTTTTAGGATGCGCGATGAGCTGAGCGTTGTTTATAAGTTGCTTGCTTGTTTGTTGTTCTGTTGGTAACCGTGTTGTTGTTGTAGAAGCTTTGCGATGCCTCCTCGTCTGCGTGCACGTACACCGGAGACCCCGATGAACGAACAACTTGCCCAGAACCTACACCAGCTGACGCAGACTATGCAGACCCTCAGTGAGGCCTTGTTGCACAACAACCATCCCGTGCCACCTTCGCTGCCTGCCGGGCATAGGGATATAGGGCGCCTTGTGTCGAGCCATAGACTTCCGACGTTCGCGGGCGAAGAGGATCCCGTTGTCCTAGAGGAATGGTTGAGGACGTTTGACAAGATCTTTTCGGTTGTTGGTTGTCCAGAGGAGCGGAGAGTAGAGCTTGCAACGTTCTACTTCAGCCACGACGCCGACTTGTGGTGGGTGCACGAGGGCCCAGCTTGCCTTGAGGAGCCTGAGTTTGGTTGGACCGCCCTGAAGGATCGGATGCGTGAGAGGTTTTACCCAGCGCATGTTAGAGTGGCGATGTACGAGGAGTTCCTTCACCTTCAGTAGGGGCCTTTATCGGTGGTTGAGTACCACAAGAAGTTTCTTGAGCTTGCGCGCTTCGCCCGGATGCTTGTGCCCACCGAGCTCGCCAAAGTTGAGAAGTTCGTAGCTGGCTTGAACTACGAGGCACGGAAAGCCCTAACCGTGAGTAGGCCGAGCTCTTTGAAGGAAGCATATCTGAGTGCCGCGGATTTGTACCATGTTCAGCAGCTGCAGCGAGGGTCTTTCGAGCTTACAAGAAAGAGGACCGAGAGTGGAGGCTCTTCCAGCTACAAGAAACCGCGACCGAGTTTTCAAGCTAAGAATCCATCATCTCCAACCCAATGACCCAATCGAGCGGAGCATGGAAATCAAGCCAAGACGTTTCCTTGTCGTAAGTGTGGGAAGGTGCATGCAGGCCAGGATTGGAATGGCTTCGCATTTCGATGTTTCCGTTGTGGGGATAAGGGTCACAAGATCGCTGAGTGCCCTCAGCAAGCCAACCAAAGGGCGTTGCCGCCACCCCTAGGAGCTGGAGGAGCATCAGGAGGTAGCTCGAGCCGTGGAACAGTCGGGGCCAGACCATCGGGGAGAGTCTTTGTGATGGGGCGATCGCAAGCGGAGACTGAGGGCTTAGTTGAGGAGGAGTTAGCAGGTAACCCTTTCCTAACCTACCCTTGTCTTTAGAATGCATCTTGTTCTTTGTTGCCTTCGTGTGCTGTCTTGTTCCTTCGTTGTTGTTCGAAGTTGCCTTGTTATCCTTGTTATGTTTTCCTCCTTGGTGAATGATTCTTTTGGACTTAAGTGTAAGCCTTTCTTGATGGACAATTCTTTTTAGTTGTAAGTGCAAGCCTTTCCTAGAGATAGTTATTTATCCCTAAAAATGAGTCATGCTTGAGTTAATTCCATAATCTTTGCACATGTATAATTTGCCATCTCCCCTTCTTGTGAGTCACTTAAA
The DNA here is from genome assembly GCF_001879475.1 of Ipomoea nil. Lineage (NCBI taxonomy): Eukaryota > Viridiplantae > Streptophyta > Magnoliopsida > Solanales > Convolvulaceae > Ipomoea > Ipomoea nil. Next base: position 562,463 of record NW_017618220.1, on the reverse strand, counting down.
ATTCTCCAAGCATTCTTTTAATTTGGAATGGGAAAATCCATAAAATCCTTTCTTGTGAAGCCTAAAAGAACAAGTAGCTTTTAAATTGCAAACCTTGAGTTTTTAACTCAAGTGTGCCCTTTGCCAACATAACCCTTTAACCACTTGAGCTAATTATGTTTCTTGGAACCTACCCAATTTTAATTCCATCCAAACCATAAATTTCCACTCTACCCAAATTCCCAAATTAAATCATCTTCTTTTCCCAATTTTTCCCCAAATCCCTAAATCCCCAAATTTTCTTCCCTTTTCCCTCTCCCTACCGGTGAACCAGCCGAGAAGCCTCCCAACCCGCTGCCTCCACCACCCCCCGCCGTCACCCCATCGCCACCTGCCCGTCGCCGAGCGAGCCACCGCCACCGCCTTCAGCTGCCGCCGCCTGTCGGAGTTTCTCGCCGCCGCTGGGCCGACGCGAGAGAGAGAGAGAGAACAACGAGAGAGAGAGCAGCGAGAAGAAGAAGAAGAAAAGAAGAGGAAAGCTTTGGGTTCCTTTTGTTGAGCTCTGGGTTATCTTCAATCATGCCTAGAACATCAAGTTTGGCAAAGAAAGCGGAATGGGTTGATGCCCATTATGATATGAACCTAATCCAAGATTCAAATAAGATGGAGTATTGTCCCAAGAATCAAAGTAAAGATAGAGATGGATCAAAATACCTTAAACCTCACGAGAAACCCTTTGTCTCGAATCCTCAAAGACTTCGAAGAATCCCATGTAGCTTCAAGTACCTTGATGTTGCAATCTTCAATCAACTAGAGTCGGATCTAGTTTCCTTTGATTCAAGAACGAATCCACGAACCTAAATCTAAGGTTGAAGAAAGTAAGATTGATTCGAGTCCATGACTAGCCACTAATTGAGTCCACATTTTGCCATAAGGTTTCTTACACAAGTGTAAAGAAAAACTTAAAAAATTTTATTGAATTGAAGACTGATCGAAACTGATATGGATGTGCCCTATTTATAGGTATAGGGCCAGCATTATAATTCTAAATACAATGGGAAAAAGAGTCCTAAACCTAATCTAGAAAACAAGTAAATAGAGTTTTATTTAGAAAGGGATTTAAGGAATCCTTTCTAAATACAAACTAGTGTTTTCTCTTTTATGCCAAACAATTTAAATTAATGATGAAAAAAAATAATAGGGCTGATTTGGGTCTAATTTAATCACCAAAATCAGCACTTAAAAAATTATAAAAAAACCTTGAGTTCTTCGCCATCATTTGCAATTGGGCTTGAATTAGATTTCCACAATTTTTGAACATAACCAATGAAGAGTTGTCTTAATTGTTTGGACTTAGACCTTGTGATTGGCCCAACTGGTACTCTTAATGGATCTTCAGTAGTTTGGGTTGCATTATCTTCCCCTTCTTAAAAATGATTCGTCCTCGAATCTGTGCAATCAAATGGAGACAAGTCTGAAACATTGAAAGTAGAAAAGACATTGTATTCTCCTCTAAGATCAACCTTATAAGCATTATGTCCAATCAGTGATATAACTTGAAATGGGCAATCTCCACGTTGGTTCAGCCTTGACTTTCTTTCGCGGGGAAAACGGTCTTTGCGCAAGTGAATCCACACCCAATCTCCAGGCTCGAATGTGATCTTTTTCCTTGTCTTGTTCACTCGAGCTGCTATTTGTCCGTTCCTTTTCTCAATTTGTTCTTTGACTTGAACATGCATCTCCTTGATCTTCTTGGCACGTTCTTCTCCATCTAAGCTATCCTGCGGATTATAAGGCAAAGCAAGTAAGTCTATTGGAGATAACAGATTGAAACCGTACACAAATTCAAAAGGAGACATGTTAGTCGTTGAATGTATTGCACGATTATAAGCGAATTCAACATGAGGCAAAGTAAAACTTTAAATCTAGCCATCTTACTAAAACGATCAACTACAACAAAAATAAAACTTTTCTCTTAGGACTCATAGGTAACCCTAGAACAAAATCCATAGAAATATCAAGCCACGGGCCGCTAGGAACAGAAAGTGGTGCGTAAAGCCCTTGGGGAAGTGATTTGGACTTAGCATGGTGACATGTAGTACAATTATTGACACTCTATTTTCCTTATACAAAAACCCATCTGACAAGTAAAACTTTCCCATAGGAGAACGTACACAAGAGGTGTAGATCTCGCCAAACACTGAATCACTAGCATAGAGAGACTTAATGAAATCAAAACCAAGAAACTTAGCATGTAAAGTAGCAAGTAAAGCATATCTCCTAGATAAAGCATCAGCCACTTTGTTTTCCGTATCTTTCTTGTAGGCAATTTTATAAGGAAAAGCTTCAATAAACTCGAGCCATTTAGCATGTCTCACAACGGCTACACAAGCCCTCGTGACATCACCCATCACGAGTTGATATGCCTTCATAATGCCCGGTTCCAACCTTATGGCTACTCCCAACCTTATACCTTCTTCTAACCATTACCTCTAGGACCCCTGTACTTCTTAGTCCAACCTTTTCCCTCCTGGGACCGTCGTCCCCCACCAATGACCACCAACGAGACCACCGATTTCATAGTACACGAGGGTACCGTTCACACACACGGCGACACGCGCCTTACCCAAAACACGTGAACCTGACACACAGGTCACAACTCCATAATCACGTCATGGCCACCACGAGGACCACTGCAATACCTTGGTGACTAGTGTCCCATACCACTAATCGTGCAATCCAAGTAAAGCCACACACACATCACACCACAACAGGAATCAATCAACGGATCACAACGAAGATATGAAACCATACTCAATCAAGGAATGGGTCACAGCCCAACAACAACAACGATGAATAACACAAGTTATCATCAATCAATACGAAAGTACAAACGACACACACGCTAGCATTTAAACACCATACTAGCACGCTTATCAAACGGGTAAACCAAACGTAGTTTAGATGAACACACAAGACACATCACGGTTCAACGAATCACAATGTTGAACACTTAGCACGATTCAAAACACCAAAACCTACATGGATCCCTACTCGTGGTCCTGCCGCGGGTACATACACCCACAAGCCTCTCTTCCCGCAGATGGGGCGGCGGGTAGGGCTCTGCCCGCCGTTCCGCCCGTGGGTACCCATCCTGTACCAAAATAATCCCTTCGGGGATTTTTAACTCCAAGCTCAAATTCAAGTGCAAAACATGCCAAAACTCACCAAATACAACAAAATGACTTGAATCAAAGGAATAGCCAAGCAATGGCACACATGAATCCTAAACACAAGCTCTAGATATGCATTTTCACAAGACAATGCATAAACACTTACATTTCATAGCAAAACACATGTAGAATCCAAGAAATATTCTCATAGGTAAGCAAAATAGATTTTGTAGAGCATGGGTTACCTCTTGTAGACCAAAAACCTTCACTTAACACCACACCAAGCTCCTATCAAAGCTCACCTTCCAAACCCACTTCAAGAACATACCAAAAGATCATAAAGATTCTATCTTTAAGAAAAGACACCTAAGAAAACACTAAAAACACAAGATGAACATGGATCTTACCCTCCTAGATGCCCAAATGTATGAAAGGTAGAATCTTGGAGACAACTCTTGAAGTCTTGACAAAGCTTCAACTTGGCTTGGAAGAAAAGCTACCCACCTTTTTAGAGAGAAGATGGAGCTAGGATTTGGAAAGTGTAAGGATAGAAATGAGGTGTTCTTACTAGGTTAGGTTAAAATACTAACACAAGGTGAAATGTCAAGAATACCCTTACTAACATGGAAAGGTGTAAGGAACAAGGGAACTCCTTACAAAGCTCAAGGTACAACTTTGACTATGGGGTTGACTAGTCAATTACTAGTCCCCGACTATTAAATTTTAGGAATTTAAGGAATTAAATTACAAATTGAAATAGGATTAATTACTTAATTAATCCCTTAACCGAATTTGGATTTTGGGGTGTCACATTCTCTCCCCCCCCCCCCCCCCCCCCCGCCCCCTTCCTTCAAAGAAGCTTTGTCCCCGAACCTTGGGTAAGACGAATTATAACAAACGGTAAGAAGAACAACAATGTGACAAAGAGTGTCAAGTGCAATTTCTTTTGGTCAATAACCCCAAATGATTCCACAAGATTTCAAGGCAAAAGAGTTCAAAACAAGAATTGGCAAGAATTAAGCAAACGGATATATTGAGCATAACGAACTCTAGTCCCAACACAAACACCAACTTCTAGACAACAACTAAGAGCTAAGCAACTAACCCCAAACACCAACTACCAAAAATAATTAAGCAACAAAACAACAAGCAAAAGCAAGCATAAAAGCAAACAACAACTAAACAGCTAGGGAGATAACAACAACAAAAGAAGGGCAAACAAGATGGTCTCAGCTCCACTCTAGAAGGACTCGCTCTCCGACTCCTCGGACTCCTCAGACTCCTCAGACTCCTCTTCATCTTCTCCTCTGTGGCTCGAGCTGGCTTCGATCTGGTCTAGCCTCTAGTGCACTGCGACAAACTACGCCTTCATGTACGCGAAGCCTTCTGCGATCAAACTGTTCTGTTGCCGAAGCAAGGTGACAACGCGCTCCTCATGTGCCAGGGCATCATGCTCCATCTTGGTGTGAGCTTCTTTCCTTCTTCGATTTTCCTCACTTTCAGAATCACTTTCTTCGGCTTCGGCAGTTTCCGGTGCTTCCACTTCCTCCTCTTGGCCTGCTTCATCCTCGTCTTCTTCATCACCGCCCAAATTCTAGACTGCGAGGCTCAACTTCCCGGCATGAATCCCAAGCTCTGTTGCCAACTCGACTCTCTCTTCAGGGGCTTTCCTTGCAACTTCTTCAAGAGTGATGTAATCACCATCATCCAACTGAAATAGATTACAACTCCGAAGATTGGTGGCATCCAGCACCAACTTTCCCACAGCCTTCGGTAGACAACCAACCACACTGATGAGGACACGGCCCAAGTAAATTAAAATATCACTATGTAGGTCCAAAAATATAAAAAGAAGGTCCTAGAAGGCTCATTGAACTTGATCATCATTGAAATGAAGTCATATAATTAAAATGTAGTTATTTTAGTTAATTAAAATGCATTTATGTTAAATTTAATTAGTGACCTTTTGTTTTCTTTATTTCTATGTTACTAGTTCAAGGGAGATGAATGTTCTTTAATGCCTTGTAAATAGTCTTCTATAAAAAGGAGGCTAAAACATCATCTTTGAGGCAGAATTTTTGAGATTGAATCAAAAGAAAATGTTTAGGCATTTATGTTTTCTCTCTTGTGTTTTGAGAGATGTTCTTTTAGGCTTATCAAGATAATACCAATCTTGTGGTGCCATCCATTCCTTATCACCTAAGACCAAGGTGTGGCGGAAATATCTTTATAGAAAAACACAAAAATAATCCCATAACCAACCCCTACATCAACCAATTCCATCTCCAACACCCTCAAACCATAATTGTTGTTCCTGCTGTTTTGGTGAGGAAAAGATCGGGCAATCAAAGGATTCTTTGGTGAATCGACTCTCGAGTTCATCCCTAAAGATCCACATCACACACTCACAGCCTTCCTAACCAAGATCCAGCTCAATACCATCCCATACGATAGGCTTTTCCGGTTATGATCACGACAGAAAACCATATGTTGCAACATCAAAGCTGACAGGTTGAACTGGACCATATTCTTGAGGCAAAAGCCAAAGGTGCACTCCAACTTTCCCAACAACTTACTCTTGTTGTTATTGGGTAACAAACAATCCGATACCAACATAACCAAGATCCTTTGTTCTGCAGACAACCACTTTTTCTCCGGCCTTGAAGCTTGAGTGAAACCACTCATGCGACCCAACAGATAACTCAAATAGTCCCGGTACCCCATGGTATCCGTACTAATCCATGAGTTACCGCTATATGAGCAACTCCCGAAGCAGTTAAACTCAGAAACTGAGCCACCCTCTTTTCAGACAGAACTACCTTCACAGCTCTCACTTTTGAGGTGATCTCAAGCTTATCACCATCCTTTGTCACAACCATGTGACGATAAAATTCCTTAACCAAACTCGGGTAAGTCTCGGCCCTAATGGCGAGAAACCCACCCAACAAACTTTGGAATCTAAGCATATCCAACAAAGAATTAGAAAAAGATTCCGGGTCAAAGGCTTTACCTTCAAGAACAAGGTAATGAGCATCCACCCATTCCGCTTTCCTAGCCAAACTTGACCTTCTAGGCATGATAAGAGATGACCCAAAGCTCAACAAAAGAAGCCCACAACTCTTCCTTCTTCTCCTCTCACTGCCGGTGACTCTCCCTCTCTCTCACTTCTCTCTCGGCGTCGCGGCACGCACAGGTCGGCGGCGAAGCTCCGGCGGACGGTGGACAGCGGCGGACGACGATGTGGCGACGGCTGGTTGTGCGTCGGCAGCTGCAGGTGGTGGCGACGGGTGGGGTGGGGTGCTCGGGGGTTCACGGGTAGGGAAGAGAGGGAAAAGAGAGATTTGGGAATTAGGGATTTTGGGGGAAAGATTGGGGAAAAGATGATTTAATTGGGGATTTGGGTAAAATGGAAATTTATGGTTTAAATGGAATTAAGATTGGGTAGGTTCCAAGAAAGATAATTGCTTTAAGTGGTTTAAAGGTTGGGTTAGCAAAGATTAGGCCTAGGTTCGAAACCTAAAGGTTGCAAATAGAACATTTTGCTTGGATTTTTGGCTACACAAGATGGGATTTGTACATGGGTTTTCTATTCTCAATTTCAAGGAAATTTAGAGGGTTCTCAAAGGGAAAAGTTGCAAGAATTTCCAAGCATGATTCATTAGGAGATGAATAACTATTTCCACAACGAGACTTACTCACCAAACTAGGGAAATAATCTATCAAGGAGGGCATACACTTAACTCCAAAGAATCATTATCAACGATATATGACAAGAATAGCCAAGTAACTCAAGTATGCAACAAAGGACACAGGACAACACTCAAGGTAACAAGAAACAAGATGCGCACAAGGAATAAGGGTAGGCTAGGAAAAGGTTACCTGCTAGCTCCTCCTCCACCAAACGCTCAGACTCCGCTTGCGAACGCCCCATCACAAAGACTCTCCCTGCTGGCCTGGCCCCAGCAGCTCCGCGGCTCGAGTTTCCTCCCGCTGCTCCTCCGGCTCCAGGGGGTGGCGGCAGCTGTAACACCCCGTGTTACGACCCCTAAAACCAATTAATCATTTAACCAATTGCCCAAAAGAAAGAATTAAATTACAATAATTAATTAGGAAAAGGCCCACCATAGTCTGTGGGCCCTCAACCCTAAAACCCAACCCCTATCCCTAAAAGGAATAGAATTAGCAAGCTTATAATATTAGTTCCTAATTAGGACTCCTAGGTATATAAGTAGGGGACTTAAGAGGCACCTAGAACCGCCCACCACAACAAATCCCTCACCACACAAGAAGTTCCAAGAATTCCCCTAGGAGAAATCAAGAAAGAAGAAAGCTTAAAGAAAGACCCTTCATAGCCAAAGAATTAATTAAGGCTAAGAGGTAACCCATATCTCAACAAAACCTACTTTCATAGCTATGATTCCCCTCTTAGGATTTCCCCCATATTCTTGTGTGTTGACGATTCATTATGTTAATCTTGGTAATTGGTGTTATGATTCCATAGGTGATCTTGATGATCTTGATGGTATTAAGAGGCTCTTAATGATTATATGGTGTCTTGATGTTCTTGATGATTATATGATGTTCTTGATGTTGATGTGATATTCCTACCGAATCTTGATATTAGAAGATGAATTGTGTTCTTGTTGATCTAAAAATAAGTAGAACCCTAGGTTGTATCGTGGAATTCGTATGGTATTATTCTTGGTATATTGGGTGGGAATTCGTATGTTTGGGTGTTGATTATGTTTAGAAAAGCATGATAGGTGACGGTAATAACGTTACCGGTAAATAATAATAACGATAATCTAATAGCGATGTGTCAGAGAGACAATAGTGGTATTGCTCTAGTTCTTAGTATAGAAAGTACAGTGTGTCTTTGCTAGCTGAGGAGATCCCTATTTATACTTAGAGTCCCAACGGTAACAACACGGACATAAATGAGGAGCCTGGTCTTTAAGTCTCTCTCATCAATGGGGGCTTCAATGCTGTCTTCAATGTCAGTAAAGGTGGCACCTGTTGGAATTCCTGACCGTTGGAGTTTCTATCCGTTGGGTTCCCATGTGACGCTGAGTCAAGAGTCCATGCTCATTTGTGATCCGGGTCGGGTGCCAGCCTATTATCCTGTCACCAGTCCCCCCTACTCCTAAATCAACGGATGTGTTTGGGTTGACTTGGGAGTAAAGTTGATTTTATTCGATCCTGCATAGAATTCTGCTTGATTTAGAATATGTGATTTTATTTTCCAAATCCCTAATTTGCCTTCCAAATCACTGATTTAAGCTTTCCAAATCCTTTCCTGCTTCACTTTACTTTTTTATCTCCACCACCTCTTCAATATAAAGCCCTGCCTGCGAGTAGTTTGAGAGCACTTTCGCAACAACTTCTTGCCACAGCTCTGTAAGTCTTTGCTGTCGTTAATATCTCGTATTTTATTTAATATATATAAATATATAAATATTTATTTATTTATTTATTTATTTATTATTATTTATTATTATTATTATTATTATTTTTTTTTTTTTATTTTTTTTTTTGCCTAGGCGCAGGGCCTTGGGTTGTGGCCGAGGCGTCGCCTCGGCCATTTGGCCGAGGCATGCTCCTCGGCCATTTGGCCGAGGCGTGGCCTCGGCCTGTGGCCGGGGCGCGGCCTCGGCCTGTGGCCGAGGCATGCTCCTCGGCCATTTGGCCGAGGCGTGGCCTCGACCTGTGGCCGAGGCGTGCTCCTCGGCCATTTGGCCGAGGCGCGGCCTCGACCAGGCGGCCGAGGCGTGCCTCGGCCTTAGCAATTTTATTTTTTTTTTTTTTTTTTTTTTTTTTTTTTTTTTAAGGCGCAAAGGCGTCGCCTCGGCCTGTGGCTGAGGCCGTGGCCGAGGCAACGCCTCGGCCACGTTTCACGTTTTTTTATTTATTTATTTTTTATTTTTTATTTTTATTTTTTTGATATGCTTCGTTTCTGACAGGTACTTTCGTACCCGAGGCTTGCTAGCTTATTTGTAATCGTGAGGTTAGTGTCTTTGCTTTATGATGGATGCCACTCCTCTTATTGATATTGGAGAACTTGATTTTGATGAAGAATACCTTTGTGATGATTCCCCTCTTGATAATTTTCCCCCTATCCCGTTTTCTGTTGGCTCGTCCACACCTGGGCCCCAACAAAAAAGGAAGAAAAAACGCAAGGCTTCATACTCCGCTCTTGATAAGTCCCTTATCTTGTCCATACGACCTCAATTAGGGGGGCGGGATTGGGATGATATTAGTGGTCTCCTTAGTCCTGACGTTCTGACTCTCCCCCCTGACCCTCGGGGTAATATCACCGAGCCACCCATAGATAAGTATTTTGGGGTCCACCTTTTGTCGCTGCAAGTTGGGTTGCGGTTTCCCCTCCATAGGTTTGTGGTAGAGTTTATGAACCACTACGAGATAGCCCCCGGCCAGCTTGTTCCCAATGGTCAACAGGTAATTGCGGGCTTTCTTGCTCTATGTAAGGATAAAGGGATAGAACCCACGCTAGATCTCTTCCAAGCTTTTTTCATAGTTGGTAGGGCTTCTCAGGAGGGTAAGGGATTCGTCCAGATTTCGAGCAGGCCACATTTCAAACTTTTTGAGGACCGTCCTACTTATAACAAGGATTGGAAACCAAAATATTTCTTTGTCACCCTCGTGGGTTGTCCGTCTCCCTTTCGTTTCTCGTGGGGATCCCATTTACGTTGTCCTCCCACTCTCGACATGAGTCCCTCCCTCCGCCGAGATGTAGATGATTTACTGGGAGATGGTCTTCTATCGATAGCTGATTATACTGCCGAGTGGAAGCTCGCGGGCTTAGGCTTCGTGAGGGCTCGTCCAGCTGTTCTTTCACCCACGGGTACTCTTCAGTTATCCTTCGGCATTTATTCGTCAACTACTAACTCTAACTTGTCTTCATTTTATTGCAGGTACCATGTCTTCATCTTTGAGAACTAACCGATACTTGTCGCGACCGGATCCCCCCTAAGAAGAGCAAGGTGGAGAAAGGAAAAAAGAGTCAAGCCGAGGCCACGGAGGTGATGCCGCCTCCGCCAACACGCACGCCGACCCCATCCAAGATCGCGCGGACCCCGTCCAAGATCGTTGAGCGTACGCCTACCCCAACAAAGGTCACTGAGAGGGTGCGTACACCTGCTTCAGCCAAGGTTGACGAGGGGGTGACGGGGCCTCCACCGACTCGCACACCTACGGCCGTTACCTTTTCCCCTCAACCCCCCGAGGTGCAAGGAGATACTTCCAATGAGTCTAGCTCGCGTGTCCGGACCAACTTGATCCGATTGGGAATGGACGTGCCACCCGGAGTGTCGTTGATAAACAAGAGTCTTGACGCGGTTGAGTATGCTGCCCGTATCGCTCCTCCTGCGGACGTGGAACACCTTGTAGCCATGGATGTCAACATGCTGCAAGAGCGTTATCTCAGGCACAGTTTTGAGGTTAGTGTTTTTCATACTTAATGTTCCTCTCTGCCCTGGCGTGTGTCTTACTTTGTTTACTTTCAGGCCCTGCTAGAGGGACAGATCATTCATGCCCAACGAGGGCGGGTGATGGACTCGCTCATTGAGGATGTTAAAATCAGGGACGCGGACAACAAAAGCCTCAAGGACTTGCTATCGATCCGGGAAGGGGCCTTGAGCAAGATGGAAGGCGAGCTTGGGGCGCTAAGGAAGGAACACCAAACATTGTTGGCTCGGGCAGAGGCTATAAGCAAGATGGAGGGCGAGCTTGAGGCCCTAAGGAAGGAGCACGAAGCGGCTAAACTCGCCATTGTGAAGGAGCGGGAGGACCACGAGAGGACCCGTGCTGGCCACGCCGACGCCCTCGGCCGGGCTGTGGAGGTCTATAAGGATTCCGCCGAGTTTAAAGAGGACATGATGCGCTATATGACTACTCCTGAGGCCATCCAGGAATTCCTCAAAACTGGGGCCGGTCAAGAAGCGGTGGAGGCCGAGGCACATGTGGCTTTTAGCATTGGGCGGTACACGAAGCAACAGGAGCTCTTTTCAATGCTGAAGGAGAAGCTCCCGAATTTTGACCCCGTGTCCCTTGGCTTGCCTATAATAGAGAAGAATCCGGATCCTGATGCTGAGGATGAATCCACACATGATGTTACGGGCGCTCGTGAGGACTCATTGGACGAGTTTCACGGCATTGATACTAGCAACGTCGCCAATGTTCCACTTGATCACATTATGATTGAGGAGTTCTCAGATCATGAGTAGCTTGTAGTCTTGAGATTTTCCCTTGCTTTCTAGCTTCGTTGTTGAACAATTTGTTTCTGTGTTTGGATAACTTGCTGCTGTTTTTAAAATATTCGAAATAAACTAGTTACTTCGGAATTATCATGCTTTTTTTTTTTTTTTTTTGAGGCGCAAGGCCTTGGGCCGTGGTCGAGGTGTTGCCTCGGCATGTGGCTGAGGCATGGCCTCAGCCATCTGGTCGAGGCACGGCCTCGGCCATCCGGCCGAGGCGTCGCCTCGACCAGGAAGGCCGAGGCACGGCCCTGGCCATCTGGCCGAGGCACTCGCCTCGGCCAGTGGCCGAGGCGCGACCTCGACCACCATCTGGCCGAGGCGTGGCCTCGGCCTGTGGCCGAGGCGCGGCCTCGACCAGGCGGCCGAGTCGCGTGCCTCGGCTGAGGCTGAGGCGCGGCCTCAGCCAAATTTTATTTTATTTTATTTTTTTATTTTATTTTTTTATTTTATTTTTTTTTTAACATGGGCGGACCATGAGCACGAAATATCGTTTCGGAAAATTTTGTAAAAGATGGTACAAAACTTGTTTTATTAAGCAACCTGGACGGACCATGAAAGTAAGGTACCATTTTCTAGACTCTTAGTATGTAGAGCGGACGGACCGCGATCGCCAAGCACTAACTCTAACGATTGCTATTACAAGGTTTTTAAGGAAAGTACTTGATCAAATGTTCCGAGTTCCATACCCGGTCAATCATTCTTCCCCCCGTAGTTTTTAACTTGTATGTCCCTGGGCGAACGACCTCCTCCACGACGTAAGGCCCCTCCCACTTTTTTGCGAATTTTCCCCCTTCAAGGGGTTGGCTGGCTTCCCTTCTTCGCAGCACAAGGTCGCCGACTTGGAAGTAACGGGGTCGGACTTTCGCGTCGTGGTAGGACTTTAGCTGGCGACCGTAGTTCTCCATTTTGCAGAATGCCGCCTCTCTCTTTTCATCCAAAAAGTTTAGATCCACCCTTTGGTGGAGTTCATTTTGCTCTGACTCGAATTCCTCCACCCTTATACTAGGTATGATCACTTCCACCAGGGCCCGAGCTTCAAATCCGTAGGCGAGTGCGAATGGGGTTTCTCCGGTGGCCCTTCTTAGTGTCGTGCGATAGGCCCAGAGGATGCCATCGAGTTCCTCCACCCAGGCTCCGCAGGCTACTTCTAGCTTCTTCTTGAGGCCGTCGAGGATGGTTCTATTCGCATTCTCTACTTGCCCATTCGCCTGAGGATAAGATACCGCCACCCAGCTATGCTTAACGCCCCATCCTGCTAGGAATTCTGAAAATTCTCGTGCCTCGAACTGACGACCATTGTCTGTGATTACCTGGAAGGGGATGCCGAAACGATATAGGATATTTTTCTCGACAAACCTTTTGCACCTTGCTGTAGTGATGCTCGCTAGGGGCTCGGCCTCCACCCATTTCGTGAAATAGTCAATGGCCACGATGATGGACTTTCTGCTTCCAGTCCCCGTGGGAAGGGCCCCTACCAGGTCAATTCCCCATCTTGAAAAAGGAATCGCGGTGCTTACCGGGGTGTAGTTCGTCGCAGGTCGACCCGGCAGTGCCTGGAATTCTTGGCACTTGGGAGGGGGAGGGGCCTTACGTCGTGGGGAGGGGCCTTACGTTACAAAGGTATTTTTACAAGCAGCTAAACGCCCACCACCCCCGTTCTTACGAAGATTTGATGAGGACGGCTAGCCGCTATGCCGAGGCAGAGGACGTCGATAGGAAAAAGAAAGATGAGGAGGACGGCAGGAAGAATGGAAAACCTGGGAAAGCTGGTCCGCCCAGCCAAGCGCCACGTTCGAACCACCCGGCTGCAGGGAAAGGCCGGGACCATGAACGGCCTCGCCTGGTTCCCTTGCGTAACCTAACTCCGCTTACCCATCCCGTCAGTGTCATCCTAAAACAGGCTGAGGAGATGGGAATAGTCGAGTTCCCACCGGAATGCATGAAGGTCTCCCCGAAAGGGGACCAAGCAAAGTACTGCAGGTTCCATAGGCAACCCGGGCATGACACGGACGAATGTAATGTGCTAAAGAGACAGATAGAAGAACTCATCCAGCAGGGCTACTTCCGGCATTTTGTCAAGCGATCCAGGCAGCAGCAACAGCCGCAGCACGATCCATCAAAAAATCCACCAATTGATCTATATTGGGTAGTGGAAAACGGTCCATAGGGCATGCCCTATTGAGGTCCGTGTGGTCCACGCAGGAATTTTGGATCGACCCGTCCGGGATGGTGTTGAACCAATCTTGGGCCGTTCCATCCAGGATGGACAAGAACGCTCGGCACATGATGGCGTCCCCCGCCCCGATCATTACCATGGCAGCCTTGTACCTAGTCATGTGGACCCGTGGGTCAGTGGCTCCGGTGTACGCCTTGATGGCAGGTAACCTGAAGTCCCTCGGCAGGGGTACGTCCATGATGCTTGGGGAGAACGGTGCTGCCATCCGTTCCTTAGGTTCCGGCGACTGTTCCCGTGCCTCCACCCTTCTTGCTAACTCCTCGATCCTTCTCTGCAGCCTTTCGACCAGGGCCGGCTCGTCAAGGTGTCGGCGCGGAGCCGGCTGCCGCTCCTCCCTGTGTCGTGGGGCTGGTTCCTCGACGTTTCGTCCATCCAAGTGTCGGTGTGGAACCTGCTCATTAACGCGTCGTTCGCCTGCTGGGTGCCGACGCGGAGCCGGCTCATCGCGTCGCTCCGCCGAGTGCCGACGCGGAGCCGGCTCATCGCGTCGCTCCGCCGAGTGCCGACGCGGGGCCGGTTCGTCGAAGCGTCGCTCATCCGAGTGTCGACGCAGAGCCGACTCGTCATCGTGTCGGCGCAGGGCCGGCGCACGAGACTCGCCCATCCTTTCTACGGGCAATCTCTCAGCTTCCCTTTCCTCGTGTCGGCGAGGGCCTCTAGCGGAGGACCCCCCGGTACGCGACTCCGGCCTTTGCCGAGCGGGAGCCCCGTGTCCCAACCGTTCCAAGGCAGAGCGGGAGGGCCTAGGTTGCCGTCCGGCCGGTCCGCTCCTAGTGCGACGCCCTGCGTCCCTCGCGGCACGTGCTGCGTCCTGGGCGTCCACCCTCCGCGGGGATTCCACCTCTATTTCCTGAGGCGGGGGCGCTTGGCCTTGCAGTCCCATCGCCACTTGGTTCAGTGCCGCCGCCACTGCCTGCTGAATGGTCACTTGGAGGTTCACGACTTGGTTCGCCCCTCCATTGTTGGGCTGATCTCGGAGGTCACCTCCATTGTTGAGTTGGTCTCGGAGGTCACCTCCGTTGTTGAGTTGGTCTCGAAGGTCCCCGGGCCTCCCGTTGTTGAGATGTTCTCGGAGGTCCCCTCCACGATTGTTGGTGAGTAGGTCACGGAGGTCACCTGAGGCGTTTCCATTGTTCACGTTGCGAGAACCGTGGGAGCTGCGGGACGCCATTCTTTCAAGCTTGTTGTTGAAAGAGAAAGGGAGTTGTGTTGTAGCCTGCTTGAGTTCGGCTCTCAATGAAAGCACCAATGACGGTAATAACGTTACCGGTAAATAATAATAACGATAATCTAATAGCGATGTGTCAGAGAGACAATAGTGGTATTGCTCTAGTTCTTAGTATAGAAAGTACAGTGTGTCTTTGCTAGCTGAGGAGATCCCTATTTATACTTAGAGTCCCAACGGTAACAACACGGACATAAATGAGGAGCCTGGTCTTTAAGTCTCTCTCATCAATGGGGGCTTCAATGCTGTCTTCAATGTTAGTAAAGGTGGCACCTGTTGGAATTCCTGACCATTGGAGTTTCTATCCGTTGGGTTCCTATGTGACGCTGAGTCAAGAGTCCATGCCCATTTGTGATCCGGGTCGGGTGCCAGCCTATTATCCTGTCACCACGCCTTCACGTAGCAACTCGGGGCTGCCCGTCGGTCGCCTCTGACGACTCCTATTCCATTCGGAGTGGGGAACTTCATACACAGGTGTTCCACAGATATTATGGCCTTGAGGTCCTCTAGTGCTGGCCTTCCCAGTATGATGTTGTGGGCACAAGTGAGCCTTACCACGATGAACTCCATGTCCAGCTTGCGAGCGTTGGGGCTCGTGCCTATCTCCACGGGTAGGGTCACCGACCCTTATGTTTCCACCGAATCCCAGTAAACCCAGAGAGTGGAGTTCGTACCTCTTTGAGCTGGCCTCTAGGTAACCCTAACTTAGTGAAGGCGTCGTAGTACATCACGTTAACCGAGCTTCCCGTGTCGACCAAGATGCGATGTACGATCGTATCATTGATGTCCATCTTAATCACCAGTGCGTCGCGATGGGGTAAGGGGCCCTCGGGGAGGTCCTCGTCAGAGAAAGTGATGACCTCCCGCCTCTGCTTCTTCCCTTTGGGAAGACTCACCACTTCTCCTACGTACAGCTGCCTGCTCCACTTCTTCCCCTCTGTGGGTGTGTCGCCGCCAGCTGGTCCCCCGTAGATGAAATGTATGGTGTGTTTCTTTTGTCGTCTGGGCGCCATCTCGGTTTCCTTCTCGCTGTCATCCTCCTCCGATATCTGGTCGTGCTCCCTTTTCTTGGCGTTCGAGGTGGATGGCTCGGCCCCATCCCCCTTCCTCCAGACATTCTTTAGTGGATTTTTTGATGGATCGTGCTGCGGCTGTAGCTGCTGCCTGGATCGCTTGACAAAATGCCGGAAGTAGCCCTGCTGGATGAGTTCTTCTATCTGTCTCTTTAGCACATTACATTCGTCCGTGTCATGCCCGGGTTGCCTATGGAACCTGCAGTACTTTGCTTGGTCCCCTTTCGGGGAGACCTTCATGCATTCCGGTGGGAACTCGACTATTCCCATCTCCTCAGCCTGTTTTAGGATGACACTGACGGGATGGGTAAGCGGAGTTAGGTTACGCAAGGGAACCAGGCGAGGCCGTTCATGGTCCCGGCCTTTCCCTGCAGCCGGGTGGTTCGAACGTGGCGCTTGGCTGGGCGGACCAGCTTTCCCAGGTTTTCCATTCTTCCTGCCGTCCTCCTCATCTTTCTTTTTCCTATCGACGTCCTCTGCCTCGGCATAGCGGCTAGCCGTCCTCATCAAATCTTCGTAAGAACGGGGGTGGTGGGCGTTTAGCTGCTTGTGAAAATACCCTGATCTCAAGGCATGGATGAATATCGGGATCGCCGCCTTGGAGTCGAAATCGTAGACATTGTTGACTTCCTTTTTCCACTTGATTAGGAAGTCTTTGAGGCTCTCGCCTCTATCTTGCAAACTACACAGAGGTGAGAGAATGGTTTCTTACGCTGTATGCTACCGGAGAAGTATGTTAGGAAGCTTTTTGACAACTCCCCAAAGGTATGTCCTCTGTTACAAAGGTATTCTTCATCAAAATCAAGTTCTCCAATATCAATAAGAGGAGTGGCATCCATCATAAAGCAAAGACACTAACCTCACGATTACAAATAAGCTAGCAAGCCTCGGGTACGAAAGTACCTGTCAGAAACGAAGCATATCAAAAAAAAAAAAAAAAAAAAAAAAAAACGTGAAACATGGCCGAGGCGTTGCCTCGGCCACGGCCTCAGCCACAGGCCGAGGCGACGGCTTTGCGCCTTAAAAAAAAAAAAAAAAAAAAAAAAAAAAAATTTGCTAAGGCCGAGGCCGCGCCTCGGCCACAGGCCGAGGCCACGCCTCGGCCAAATGGCCGAGGAGCATGCCTCGGCCGCCTGGTCGAGGCCGCGCCTCGGACACAAGCCGAGGACGCGCCCCGGCCACAGGCCGAGGCCACGCCTCTGCCAAATGGCCGAGGAGCACGCCTCGGCCACAACCCAAGGCCTTGCGCCTAGGCAAAAAAAAAAAAAAAAAAATAATAATAATAATAATAATAAAAAATAATAATAATAAATAAATAAATAAATATATATTTATATATATTAAATAAAATACGAGATAATAACAACAGCAAAGACTTACAGAGCTGTGGCAAGAAGTTGTTGCGAAAGTGCTCTCAAACTACTCGCAGGCAGGGCTTTATATTGAAGAGGTTGTGGAGATAAAAAAAGTAAAGTGAAGCAGGAAAGGATTTGGAAAGCTTAAATCAGTGATTTGGAAGGCAAATTAGGGATTTGGAAAATAAAATCACATATTCTAAATCAAGCAGAATTCTATGCAGGATCGAATAAAATCAACTTTACTCCCAAGTCAACCCAAACACATCCGTTGACTCAGGAGTAGGGGGGACTGGTGACAGGATAATAGGCTGGCACCCGACCCGGATCACAAATGAGCATGGACTCTTGACTCAGCGTCACATGGGAACCCAACGGATAGAAACTCCAACGGTCAGGAATTCCAACAGGTGCCACCTTTACTGACATTGAAGACAGCATTGAAGCCCCCATTGATGAGAGAGACTTAAAGACCAGGCTCCTCATTTATGTCCGTGTTGTTACCGTTGGGACTCTAAGTATAAATAGGGATCTCCTCAGCTAGCAAAGACACACTGTACTTTCTATACTAAGAACTAGAGCAATACCACTATTGTCTCTCTGACACATCGCTATTAGATTATCGTTATTATTATTTACCGGTAACGCCCCATTGATGAGAGAGACTTAAAGACCAGGCTCCTCATTTATGTCCGTGTTGTTACCGTTGGGACTCTAAGTATAAATAGGGATCTCCTCAGCTAGCAAAGACACACTGTACTTTCTATACTAAGAACTAGAGCAATACCACTATTGTCTCTCTGACACATCGCTATTAGATTATCGTTATTATTATTTACCGGTAACGTTATTACCGTCATTGGTGCTTTCATTGAGAGCCTGAATCCAATACTCAAGCAGGCTACAACACAACTCCCTTTCTCTTTCAACAACAAGCTTGAAAGAATGGCGTCCCGCAGCTCCCACGGTTCTCGCAACGTGAACAATGGAAACGCCTCAGGTGACCTCCGTGACCTACTCACCAACAATCGTGGAGGGGACCTCCGAGAACATCTCAACAACGGGAGGCCCGGGGACCTTCGAGACCAACTCAACAATGGAGGTGACCTCCGAGATCAGCCCAACAATGGAGGGGCGAACCAAGTCGTGAACCTCCAAGCGACCATTCAGCAGGCAGTGGCGGCGGCACTGAACCAAGTGGCGATGGGACTGCAAGGCCAAGCGCCCCCGCCTCAGGAAATAGAGGTGGAATCCCCGCGGAGGGTGGACGCCCAGGACGCAGCACGTGCCGCGAGGGACGCAGGGCGTCGCACTAGGAGCGGACCGGCCGGACGGCAACCTAGGCCCTCCCGCTCTGCCTTGGAACGGTTGGGACACGGGGCTCCCGCTCGACAAAGGCCGGAGTCGCGTGCCGGGGGGTCCTCCGCTAGAGGCCCTCGCCGACACGAGGAAAGGGAAGCTGAGAGATCGCCCATAGAGAGGATGGGCAAGTCTCGTGCGCCGGCCCCGCGCCGACACGATGACGAGTCGGCTCTGCGTCGACACTCGGATGAGCGACGCTTCGACGAACCGGCCCCGCGTCGGCACTCGGCGGAGCGACGCGATGAGCCGGCTCCGCGTCGGCACTCGGCGGAGCGACGCGATGAGCCGGCTCCGCGTCGGCACTCAGCAGGCGAACGACGCGTTAATGAGCAGGTTCCACACCGACACTTGGATGGACGAAACGTCGAGGAACCAGCCCCACGACACAGGGAGGAGCGGCAGCCGGCTCCACGCCGACACCTTGACGAGCCGGCCCTGGTCGAAAGGCTGCAGAGAAGGATCGAGGAGTTAGCAAGAAGGGTGGAGGCACGGGAACAGTCGCCGGAACCTGAGGTACGGATGGCAGCACCGTTCTCCCCAAGCATCATGGACGTACCCCTGCGAGGGACTTCAGGTTACCTGCCATCAAGGCGTACACCGGAGCCACTGACCCACGGGTCCACATGACTAGGTACAAGGCTGCCATGGTAATGATCGGGGCGGGGGACGCCATCATGTGCCGAGCGTTCTTGTCCACCCTGGATGGAACGGCCCAAGATTGGTTCAACACCATCCCGGACGGGTCGATCCAAAATTTTGGGGAGTTGTCAAAAAGCTTCCTAACATACTTCTCCGGTAGCATACATCGTAAGAAACCATTCTCTCACCTCTGTGTAGTAAAGCAAGATAGAGGCGAGAGCCTCAAAGACTTCCTAATCAAGTGGAAAAAGGAAGTCAACAATGTCTACGATTTCGACTCCAAGGCGGCGATCCCGATATTCATCCATGCCTTGAGATCGGGGTATTTTCACAAGCAGCTAAACGCCCATCACCCCCGTTCTTACGAAGATTTGATGAGGACGGCTAGCCGCTATGCCGAGGCAGAGGACGTCGATAGGAAAAAGAAAGATGAGGAGGACGGCAGGAAGAATGGAAAACCTGGGAAAGCTGGTCCGCCCAGCCAAGCGCCACGTTCGAACCACCCGGCTGCAGGAAAAGGCCGGGACCATGAACGGCCTCGCCTGGTTCCCTTGCGTAACCTAACTCCGCTTACCCATCCCGTCAGTGTCATCCTAAAACAGGCTGAGGAGATGGGAATAGTCGAGTTCCCACCGGAATGCATGAAGGTCTCCCCGAAAGGGGACCAAGCAAAGTACTGCAGGTTCCATAGGCAACCCGGGCATGACACGGACGAATGTAATGTGCTAAAGAGACAGATAGAAGAACTCATCCAGCAGGGCTACTTCCGGCATTTTGTCAAGCGATCCAGGCAGCAGCAACAGCCGCAGCACGATCCATCAAAAAATCCACCAAAGAATGTCTGGAGGAAGGGGGATGGGGCCGAGCCATCCACCTCGAACGCCAAGAAAAGGGAGCACGACCAGATATCGGAGGAGGATGACAGCGAGAAGGAAACCGAGATGGCGCCCAGACGACAAAAGAAACACACCATACATTTCATCTACAGGGGACCAGCTGGCGGCGACACACCCACAGAGAGGAAGAAGTGGAGCAGGCAGCTGTACGTAGGAGAAGTGGTGAGTCTTCCCAAAGGGAAGAAGCAGAGGCGGGAGGCCATCACTTTCTCTGACGAGGACCTCCCCGAGGGCCCCTTACCCCATCGCGACGCACTGGTGATTAAGATGGATATCAATGATACGATCGTACATCGCATCTTGGTCAACACGGGAAGCTCGGTTAACGTGATGTACTACGACGCCTTCACTAAGTTAGGGTTACCTAGAGGCCAGCTCAAAGAGGTACGAACTCCACTCTCTGGGTTTACTGGGGATTCGGTGGAAACAGAAGGGTCGGTGACCCTGCCCGTGGAGATAGGCACGAGCCCCAACGCTCGCAAGCTGGACATGGAGTTCATCGTGGTAAGGCTCACTTGTGCCCACAACATCATACTGGGAAGGCCAGCACTAGAGGACCTCAAGGCCATAATATCTGTTGAACACCTGTGTATGAAGTTCCCCACTCCGAATGGAATAGGAGTCGTCAGAGGCGACCGACGGGCAGCCCGGAGTTGCTACGTGAAGGCGTGCAAGAAGATCGGCAGCAAGGACTTACAGGTCCACACGATCGCGGAGAAAATTTTCAAAGAAGAAGAGGCCTGGCCCCGCGCCGAGCCCGTGTCAGAGACAGAAGACATAGTTCTCGATCCCTCCAGACCAGACCGAGTGGTGAAGATCGGCACAGGCTTAAGCCCAGAGCTAAGGGCCCAAATAGTGGATGTAATTCGCCGTTCTCACACGGTGTTCGCGTGGGGGCCAGAGGACATGCCGGGCATAGATCGGAGGATCATAACCCACAAGCTCGCGGTCGACCCCAGCAGAAAACCAGTGCATCAACGAAAAAGGTATATGTCGGCAGAACGAAGAGAGTTCGTGAAAAAGGAGGTGACCGCATTACTCAACGTAGGGCACACCAAGGAAATTTACTACCCACAGTGGCTGAGCAACGTAGTCTTAGCTCCCAAAGGATCGACATGGAGGATGTGCGTGGACTACACGGACCTCAATAGGGCATGCCCTATGGACCGTTTTCCACTACCCAATATAGATCAATTGGTGGATGAGACGGCAGGATGTGAACTCATGAGCTTCATGGACGCCTTCCGTGGGTACCATCAGATATCCATGCATGAGGAGGACGCAGAGAAGACCGCCTTCACCACTCCCGAAGGGATATTCTGCTACTTGGTCATGCCGTTCGGATTGAAGAATGCCGGGGCCACATACACTCGCATGGTGGCAAAGCTGTTCAAGTCAGTACTGGGACGAAACATGGAAGCATACGTGGACGACATGATCGTCAAAAGTCGCAAGGCCACTTCCCATGCCGAGGATCTCAGCGAGGTATTTTCCATTATGAAAAAATTTAATTTGCGCTTGAACCCAAAAAAATGCACCTTCGCCGTTGATGGGGGCAAATTTTTGGGCTTCATGGTCACCAGGAACGGCATTGAGCCGAATCCAGAAAAAGTAAGGACTATCCTTGACATGGAGCCTCCGCGGTCCATAAAGGAGGTCCAGAGACTCAACGGGCGTCTGGCGGCCTTAGGCCGTTTTCTGTCGAAATCGGCTGAACGATCCCTCCCCTTCTTCCAAATCTTGAAAAAGAGCAAAAGGTTCGAGTGGACGTCAGACTGTCAAAAGGCCTTCGAAGAGTTGAAAAAATACTTGTTGTCCCCGCCCCTGCTTGCAAAGCCAGAGGCAGGTGAAACCCTAATTCTGTACTTGGGCGTGTCACAGGGTGCGATCAGCTCCGTGCTGGTCAAAGAAGAAGGAGGGACTCAGCGTCCCATCTACTACGTAAGCAAAGCCCTACACGACGCGGAGCTCCGGTACAGTGTGTTGGAGAAAACAGTATTTGCCATAGTCACCTCATCAAAAAGGTTGGCTCACTACTTCCAAGCTCACCCCATCCATGTACTTTCACATCAGCCGTTGGGAAGCTTCCTACGGAATACCAACAGTTCCGCCAGGATGGCACGGTGGGCCATGCACCTCAGTCAGTTTGACATAGATTTTAAACCGAGGCCTGCCATCAAAGGCCAAGCTCTTGCAGACTTTATAGTGGAATGCACCGCTCGGGAAGTGACGGACCAAGTGGAAACTGAAGATGGAGGGTGGTGGACTTTGTCCACAGACGGCTCTTCCAACAGCAAGGGCTGCGGCGGCGGCGTGGTGCTCGTCACTCCGGAGGGATTCCGCGCCTACTATGCCATCCGATTCCACTTCAAGTTGTCTAACAATGAGGCGGAGTACGAGGCCCTCCTCAATGGACTGCGATTGGCGGCGGGACTACGAGCTGAAAAGGTCCGAATTCGATGCGATTCCAAGCTGGTAGTCAGCCAGGTGTCCGGGGAGTATGAAGCCAACGAAGGAAGCATGCAGAAATACAGAGACGCGGTGTTGAGAACCTTGCGCGAGTTCGAGGGATATGAGATACACCAGGTACCGAGAGAGCAGAACGCCGACGCCGACATGCTCTCAAAGCTAAGTACCGGAGTCCCCAGCCACATTAGGAAGATCGCTCGACTAGAAGACCTCGAGACTTCAAGTATTGACGTCTCGTGGGTCTTCCCTGTGCAGACTAGGGAGCCATGTTGGATTGATCATATCAAGCGATACAAGGCAGATGGCACCCTACCACAAGACGAGGCAGACGCCAAGGTAACGAAGTTACGGGCACCTAGCTACGTTGTCACGGGCGATAAGTTGTACAAACGCTCCTACAACGGCACGTTACTAAGGTGTCTATATCCAGATGAAGCGAAGTTGGTGATAAAAGAAGTCCACGAGGGAGTATGCTCCGCGCATCAAGGGGCGTACACCATTGCGCGCCGCATCATGCTACAAGGGTATTTTTGGCCCAAAATGTTGAGGGATTGCGCCGAATATACAAAGCGATGTCCCAAGTGCCAAGAATTCCAAGCACTGCCGGGTCGACCTGCGACGAACTACACCCCGGTAAGCACCGCGATTCCTTTCTCAAGATGGGGAATTGACCTGGTAGGGGCCCTTCCCACGGGGACTGGAAGCAGAAAGTACATCATCGTGGCCATTGACTATTTCACGAAATGGGTGGAGGCCGAGCCCCTAGCGAGCATCACTGCAGCAAGGTGCAAAAGGTTTGTCGAGAAAAATATCCTATATCGTTTCGGCATCCCCTTCCAGGTAATCACAGACAATGGTCGTCAGTTCGAGGCACGAGAATTTTCAGAATTCCTAGCAGGATGGGGCGTTAAGCATAGCCGGGTGGCGGTATCATATCCTCAGGCGAATGGGCAAGTAGAGAATGCGAATAGAACCATCCTCGACGGCCTCAAGAAGAAGCTAGAAGTAGCCGGCGGAGCCTGGGTGGAGGAACTCGATGGCATCCTCTGGGTCTATCGCACGACACCAAGAAGGGCCACCGGAGAAACCCCGTTCGCACTCGCCTACGGATTTGAAGCTCGGGCCCCGGTGGAAGTGATCATACCTAGTATAAGGGTGGAGGAATTCGAGTCAGAGCAAAATGAACTCCACCAAAGGGTGGATCTAAACTTTTTGGATGAAAAGAGAGAGGCGGCATTCTGCAAAATGGAGAACTACGGTCGCCAGCTAAAGTCCTACCACGACGCGAAAGTCCGACCCCGTTACTTCCAAGTCGGCGACCTTGTGCTGCGAAGAAGGGAAGCCAGCCAACCCCTTGAAGGGGGAAAATTCGCAAAAAAGTGGGAGGGGCCTTACGTCGTGGAGGAGGTCGTTCGCCCAGGGACATACAAGTTAAAAACTACGGGGGGAAGAATGATTGACCGGGTATGGAACTCGGAACATTTGATCAAGTACTTTCCTTAAAAACCTTGTAATAGCAATCGTTAGAGTTAGTGCTTGGCGATCGCGGTCCGTCCGCTCTACATACTAAGAGTCTAGAAAATGGTACCTTACTTTCATGGTCCGTCCATGTTGCTTAATAAAACAGGTTTTGTACCATCTTTTACAAAATTTTCCGAAACGATATTTCGTGCTCATGGTCCGCCCATGTTAAAAATAAAAAAATAAAATAAAAAAATAAAATAAAATAAAATTTGGCTGAGGCCGCGCCTCAGCCTCAGCCGAGGCACGCGACTCGGCCGCCTGGTCGAGGCCGCGCCTCGGCCAAGTAGTCGAGGCACTCGCCTCGGCCAGATGGTGGTCGAGGTCGCGCCTCGGCCACTGGCCGAGGCACTCGCCACGGCCAGATGGCCGGGGCCGTGCCTCGACCGGATGGCCGAGGCCGTGCCTCGGCCAGATGGCTGAGGCCATGCCTCAGCCACATGCCGAGGCAACGCCTCGACCACGGCCTAAGGCCCTGCGCCTTAAAAAAAAAAATAAAATAAAATAAAAATAAAAAAAATTTTTGCTAAGGCCGAGGCACGCCTCGGTCGCCTGGTCGAGGCCGCGCCTCCGTCCAGGTTGCTTAATAAAACAGGTTTTGTACCATCTTTTACAAAATTTTCCGAAACGATATTTCGTGCTCATGGTCCGCCCATGTTAAAAAAAAAATAAAATAAAAAAATAAAATAAAAAAATAAAATAAAATAAAATTTGGCTGAGGCCGCGCCTCAGCCTCAGCCGAGGCACGCGACTCGGCCGCCTGGTCGAGGCCGCGCCTCGGCCAAGTAGCCGAGGCACTCGCCTCGGCCAGATGGCCAGGGCCGTGCCTCGGCCTTCCTGGACGAGGCGACGCCTCGGCCGGATGGCCGAGGCCGTGCCTCGGCCAGATGGCTGAGGCTATGCCTCAGCCACATGCCGAGGCAACACCTCGACCACGGCCCAAGGCCTTGCGCCTCAAAAAAAAAAAAAAAACATGATAATTCCGAAGTAACTAGTTTATTTCAAATATTTTAAAAACAGCAGCAAGTTATCCAAACACAGAAACAAATTGTTCAACAACGAAGCTAGAAAGCAAGGGAAAATCTCAAGACTACAAGCTACTCATGATCTGAGAACTCCTCAATCATAATGTGATCAAGTGGAACATTGGCGACGTTGCTAGTATCAATGCCGTGAAACTCGTCCAATGAGTCCTCACGAGCGCCCGTAACATCATGTGTGGATTCATCCTCAGCATCAGGATCCGGATTCTTCTCTGTTATAGGCAAGCCGAGGGACATGGGGTGAAAATTCGGGAGCTTCTCCTTCAGCATTGAAAAGAGCTCCTGTTGCTTCGTGTACCGCCCAATGCTAAAAGCCACATGTGCCTCGGCCTCCACCGCTTCTTGACCGGCCCCAGTTTTGAGGAATTCCTGGATGGCCTCAGGAGTAGTCATATAGCGCATCACGTCGTCTTTAAACTCGGCGGAATCCTTATAGACCTCCACAGCCCGGCCGAGGGCGTCGGCGTGGCCAGCACGGGTCCTCTCGTGGTCCTCCCGCTCCTTCACAATGGCGAGTTTAGCCGCTTCGTGCTCCTTCCTTAGGGCCTCAAGCTCGCCCTCCATCTTGCTTATAGCCTCTGCCCGAGCCAACAATGCTTGGTGTTCCTTCCTTAGCGCCCCAAGCTCGCCTTCCATCTTGCTCAAGGCCCCTTCCCGGATCGATAGCAAGTCCTTGAGGCTTTTGTTGTCCGCGTCCCTGATTTTAACATCCTCAATGAGCGAGTCCATCACCCGCCCTCGTTGGGCATGAATGATCTGTCCCTCTAGCATGGCCTGAAAGTAAACAAAGTAAGACACACGCCAGGGCAGAGAGGAACATTAAGTATGAAAACCACTAACCTCAAAACTGTGCCTGAGATAACGCTCTTGCAGCATGTTGACATCCATGGCTACAAGGTGTTCCACGTCCGCAGGAGGAGCGATACGGGCAGCATACTCAACCGCGTCAAGACTCTTGTTTATCAACGACGCTCCGGGTGGCACGTCCATTCCCAATCGGATCAAGTTGGTCCGGACACGCGAGCTAGACTCATTGGAAGTATCTCCTTGCACCTCAGGGGGTTGAGGGGAAAAGGTAACGGCCGTAGGTGTGCGAGTCGGTGGAGGCCCCGTCACCCCCTCGTCAACCTTCGCTGAAGCAGGTGTACGCACCCTCTCAGTGACCTTTGTTGGGGTAGGCGTACGCTCAACGATCTTGGACGGGGTCCGCGCGATCTTGGATGGGGTCGGCGTGCGTGTTGGCGGAGGCGGCATCACCTCCGTGGCCTCGGCTTGACTCTTTTTTCCTTTCTCCACCTTGCTCTTCTTAGGGGGGGGGATCCGGTCGCGACAAGTATCGGTTAGTTCTCAAAGATGAAGACATGGTACCTGCAATAAAAAGAAGACAAGTTAGAGTTAGTAGTTGACGAATAAATGCCGAAGGGTAACTGAAGAGTACCCGTGGGTGAAAGAACAGCTGGACGAGCCCTCACGAAGCCTAAGCCCGCGAGCTTCCACTCGGCAGTATAATCAGCTATCGATAGAAGACCATCTCCCAGTAAATCATCTACATCTCGGCGGAGGGAGGGACTCATGTTGAGAGTGGGAGGACAACGTAAATGGGATCCCCACGAGAAACGAAAGGGAGACGGACAACCCACGAGGGTGACAAAGAAATATTTTGGTTTCCAATCCTTGTTATAAGTAGGACGGTCCTCAAAAAGTTTGAAATGTGGCCTGCTCGAAATCTGGACGAATCCCTTACCCTCCTGAGAAGCCCTACCAACTATGAAAAAAAGCTTGGAAGAGATCTAGCGTGGGTTCTATCCCTTTGTCCTTACATAGAGCAAGAAAGCCCGCAATTACCTGGTGACCATTGGGAACAAGCTGGCCGGGGGCTATCTCGTAGTGGTTCATAAACTCTACCACAAACCTATGGAGGGGAAACCGCAACCCAACTTGCAGCGACAAAAGGTGGACCCCAAAATACTTATCTATGGGTGGCTCGGTGATATTACCCCGAGGGTCAGGGGGGAGAGTCAGAACGTCAGGACTAAGGAGACCACTAATATCATCCCAATCCCGCCCCCCTAATTGAGGTCGTATGGACAAGATAAGGGACTTATCAAGAGCGGAGTATGAAGCCTTGCGTTTTTTCTTCCTTTTTTGTTGGGGCCCAGGTGTGGACGAGCCAACAGAAAACGGGATAGGGGGAAAATTATCAAGAGGGGAATCATCACAAAGGTATTCTTCATCAAAATCAAGTTCTCCAATATCAATAAGAGGAGTGGCATCCATCATAAAGCAAAGACACTAACCTCACGATTACAAATAAGCTAGCAAGCCTCGGGTACGAAAGTACCTGTCAGAAACGAAGCATATGAAAAAAAAAAAAAAAAAAAAAATGGCCGAGGAGCACGCCTCGGCCACAACCCAAGGCCCTGCGCCTAGGCAAAAAAAAAAAAAATTAATAAAAAAAAAAAAATAATAATAATAATAAATAATAATAAAAAAATAAATAAATATATATTTATATATATTAAATAAAATACGAGATAATAACGACAGCAAAGACTTACAGAGCTGTGGCAAGAAGTTGTTGCGAAAGTGCTCTCAAACTACTCGCAGGCAGGGCTTTATATTGAAGAGGTGGTGGAGATAAAAAAGTAAAGTGAAGCAGGAAAGGATTTGGAAAGCTTAAATCAGTGATTTGGAAGGCAAATTAGGGATTTGGAAAATAAAATCACATATTCTAAATCAAGCAGAATTCTATGCAGGATCGAATAAAATCAACTTTACTCCCAAGTCAACCCAAACACATCCGTTGACTCAGGAGTAGGGGGGACTGGTGACAGGATAATAGGCTGGCACCCGACCCGGATCACAAATGAGCATGGACTCTTGACTCAGCGTCACATGGGAACCCAACGGATAGAAACTCCAACGGTCAGGAATTCCAACAGGTGCCACCTTTACTGACATTGAAGACAGCATTGAAGCCCCCATTGATGAGAGAGACTTAAAGACCAGGCTCCTCATTTATGTCCGTGTTGTTACCGTTGGGACTCTAAGTATAAATAGGGATCTCCTCAGCTAGCAAAGACACACTGTACTTTCTATACTAAGAACTAGAGCAATACCACTATTGTCTCTCTGACACATCGCTATTAGATTATCGTTATTATTATTTACCGGTAACGTTATTACCGTCAGACCCCTAAAACCAATTAATCATTTAACCAATTATCCAAAGAAAGAATTAAATTACAATAATTAATTAGGAAAAAGGCCCACCATGGTCCGTGGGCCCTCACCCCTAAAACCCAACCCCTAGCCCTAAAAGGAATAGAATTAGCAAGCCTATAATATTAGTTCCTAATTAGGACTCCTAGATATATAAATAGGGGACTTAAGAGGCACCTAGAACCCCCACCACAATAATCCCTCACCACACAAGAAGTTCCAAGAATTCCCCTAGGAGAAATCAAGAAAGAAGAAAGCTTCAAGAAAGACCCTTCATAGCCAAGGAAATTAATTAAGGCTAAAAGGTAACCCATGTCTCAACAAAACCTATTTTCATAGCTATGATTCCCCTCTTAGGATTTCCCCCATATTCTTGTGTGTTGATGATTCGTTATATTGATTTTGATAATTGGTGTTATGATTCCATGGGTAATCTTGATGATAAGAGGTTCTGGATGATTATATGGTGTTCTTGGTGTTCTTGATGATTATATGATGTTCTTGATGTTTATATGATATTCCTACCGAATCTTGATATTAGAAGATGAATTGTGTTCTTGTTGATTTAAAAATAATTAGAACCCTAGGTTATATCGTGGAATTCGTATGGTATTATTTTTGGTAGATTGGGTGGGAATTTGTATGCTTGGGTGTTGATTATGTTTAGAAAAGCAAGATAGGTTATGTTCCGTATGTTTCTTGATTTTGATCCGTTAATTGTCTACGTGTGTTATCAATTGCGTTCGAAAGTGTCCAAGCATGGTTCCGGGTTCCACGGTGGTTTGCACCCCAATTCGGGATTTCGGCTTCCCCGTTTGATGTTCCCCCGACCCGCATGGTGTCCCAACGGACTCCGTCTATCATGCCTATGTCTAGTTTGATATTTCGGGTACCGTTCGTAGGTTGTATGAGTCTTATATATTGCATGCTAGTTGAATTGGTATCCCATTGACCTAGGTGAAAGAAGTATGAACCCCTTAGGATTATTCTTAGTATGTGAAGGATCACGCATAGGTTTTGTTATACGTTTTCTCCCCCTTCCCAATGTGTTAATGTGGGTTGCATGTGCTTGCTATGTGTTATGTGTGCATGATACCCCAATTTGGTTGCGATCAAATTGGTTATACGAGCAGTTGGATTGGTTGAGAACCATACTGACTGTTAACCAGGCCGGTTGCGATCGGTCAGGTATATAAATATTATATAGGGCTGCGGTCCACCGTTTGGTTGCGATCAAACGTTTCTACATGAGCTGCGGTTCATATTTCCTGGCTGCAGTCAAATGACATACTCTTGGGCTGCGGTCCACTGTTTGGTTGCGATCAAACTATGATGATATGCGGTTCATCGGTCGGTTGCGATCGACCCCTCCGTGTTGCGATACGGGGCAGGGTGCTGCGGGGCCGTGTCAGAGCTATATGTGCTGACCCTCATGTATGGGCATGCGATTGGTCCTGTGGCGCCAACAAAGTGTGCTATGTGATGAGATATGGATTAGTTGTTGTTATGAGTGTCTTGGGAGGTGACTTTGGGATTTATGCCGGGAATCGTATATGTTGGGTTATGGATATTAACTGTGCTTATCTTTATCTGCCTTGCCTGTCTCCCTATGCTCGTGAATTGTTTATGCTTGATTATGTCCGTTGTCTGCGCTAAGCTCTATCTGTTGAGTCTATTCCCTGTTTTAAAAGCTAGAGTTCGTAGGATATATCTTCATGTTCAAAATGGTTTTCGTATATCTATATATATCTCTATATGTATTATATTTCAACGCGTTGGAGTGGGTTACCAGCATCTCTCGCTGAACAGATATATTTGGCTTTCAGGCACGGACGAGTAGATCACTGGAGCGCGCTAGAGGTTGGGGCATAGATTAGGTAGTTCTTCCCTTTCGGCCTGCGTGCCATGATTTGTATTGATACTGATTGAGATTGTTAGAACTTAGCCTGTGCACCTGAACTCTCTAGCTCAGGTGTGGCATAACACCCCGTGTTCTTATAGACGTATTTTGGGATTTTTAATCATTTACCTTTATTATATTGTCTTAAAAGTTTTAAAAATCCCGGGACAGTTGGTATCAGAGCCTAAGTTTGACCATAAGATAAGACTATTAAGAACAGACCTTAGGACTTGAACTCTAGGTACTTAGGGACGTAGGACTCGGGGATCTTAGGACGCGCGGCAAGATTGTGGGACCTACACATAAACCCCCACACTTTATCCCTCCTTTATCTAAAGCTTTCCCCCGCTTATCACATCGAAAGAACTCCAAACTCTAATCTAACGTTCCTATAAAACGTTGACCCAGAAAGACAACAGCATGACACCAAACAGGAGACAATCAAGGACTCCAGAACCCGCCATACACGACCCCCTGACTCATACCCTACAACAGCTAACACAAGTCGCCCAGGCTCTAAGCGACGTAGCTCTCCGCAACAACAGACCCCCGCCCCCTCCATCAAACGCAAACTCAGACGTCGCCCGACAAGTTTCCAACCATCGACCGCCCACGTTCTCAGGAGAAGAGGACCCCGTGATCCTAGAGGAATGGATCCGGACCCTCGACAAAATTCTAGGGCTCGTGGAATGCCCAGAAGAACGTCGCATGGAGATAGCCTCGTTCTACTTCGGACACGAGGCCGATCTCTGGTCGATCCATGAGGGGCCCGCTTATTAACAAGAACCAAGGTTCGACTGGGAAAGCCTCAAGACGCGACTATGAGAACGATTCTATCCAACACACGTAAAGGCGTCCATGTACGAAGAGTTTCTCCATTTGAAACAAGGGACA
Organism: Ipomoea nil; assembly: GCF_001879475.1. Classification (NCBI taxonomy): domain Eukaryota; kingdom Viridiplantae; phylum Streptophyta; class Magnoliopsida; order Solanales; family Convolvulaceae; genus Ipomoea; species Ipomoea nil. The sequence continues at coordinate 531,200 of NW_017618220.1, read as the reverse complement.
ACTACCGTCATGGAATACCACAAACGGTTCCTTGAGCTAGCACGCTTCGCACCCGAACTAGTCCCCACCGAGGTAACCAAAATAGAGAGGTTCGTGTCGGGCCTCAACTTTGAAGCCCGAAAAGCACTAGTGGTAAGCAGACCCCGGACTCTCAACGAGGCTTACTCCAGTGCCGCTAATCTCTACCGAATCCAACTACTCCAACGCGGGGTTCAGGAACAAATACGAAAGAGGAACACCGGAGGAGGGGCACCACCGGTAAAAAGGGCCAGAAACGACACCAACACAAGACCGAGTAACCTGACCAACCAAAGGCCACCCCTGGGAAACAACGACACTAGCACCAGAAGCTTTCCTTGTCCGACATGCAACAAGAACCATAGAGGCAAGGATTGTATGGGCAATCCCTTACGATGCTTCAACTGCGGAGAGGAAGGACACAAGGCCTTCCAGTGCACCCAACCCCAAAGACCACGCACCACCACCACGGGTCAACACGGGGGCACCGCTCATCAAGGAAACTACGGCGCTCCCGGAAAAATATACGTCATGAGCCGCACCCATGCCGAACTCGGGAATGAGAGCAACCACGAGGAAGGGGACTTAACCCCAGCAGACGAGGACCATACAAACCCCACGGAAGAAAATCAAGAAGACGATTTCTGTCTAGGGTAGTCCAGCAATTTCCTTGTAATCACCTCCGTAGTAGAATTACTTACTTAGATTAATTACTTCGGAAATATTATAAATAAAAGATCAGTTCGAAATTCGGCCCTACTTACGGGGGTAAAACTATACAAACTAACCAAAGCCCTCACCACTAGAAGACAAAAGAAGGAAAAAGACAAGGGCCCCATCATCAAAAAGCTTAGTGTTACCAATGGGAATTGAACCCTTAACCTCCCACTTACAAGGCCAAGGTCTTGACCACTAGGCTAAGGGTGTTTCTTGAAACCCCAAGGGAACGATCCCTTGTTAAACCCCTACAAATCCCTAAAACCCACAAAATCCCCAAATCAAAAACCCTTCTTCTTCCCCTTCTTCTTCTTCTCCCTCACTTCCTCCCCTTCCCTCTCCCACTCACCTCACCGCCCCACCAAGGAAAAATCCGGCAGCCACACAAGACCGCCACCCGTCGACCGCCGACACCGGCCGAGCGCCGCCCGCCAGCCCCCTACCGCCGCACCGCCGACCAGCCGGCCTCCCGCCTCGCCCGGAGGCCGCCCAGCTGCAACCCGCTGCCGCCACTGCCCAACTCCACCACCACGCCTTCGCCACTCGCCACACCAACGCTGGAACCCAACTAGACGCCACCTCTCTCGCAAAACGCCGCACCGCCGAAGACTCGCCGGAAAAATGTGCCGGAGCTCCGCCGTCATCTCACCGGAAAATCACCGGAAAGTTCACCGGATAATTCCACCACCGAGAAAAGCTTCACAATGCCGAAAAAGCCCCTCGGAACCCGCACCCTGGAATGGAGCAACGCCGATTACACCGTGATCGGAGGTAAAGCCCTTGAACCCGAACAATTCTCTCCGGAATTGGTTGATATGCTTAAACACCAACGGCTTTTGGATACATATCTCACCATCAAGGGGGATACGTACCCCGAATTGGTGAAAGAATTCTATCAACATCTTGTAGCCACCAAACGGGGTGATAAGCTAGAAATCACCACCAAGGTCCGCGGCAAGGAAATTATACTCTCCGAAGGCCGTTTGGCCAAGCTTTTGAAATTGACCACCACGGGTGTGTCAAACTATGACCGAAAGGGGTGGATTGATACCCAAAACACGGGGTACAAAGACTACCTCGGGTACCTACTCGGGAAAGAGGAAGGATTCACCTCGGCCACACGACCGAATAGAAAGTGGCTATCGGCGGAACAAAAGATATTGGTTATGATTGTAACCGATAGTCTCTTGCCCACGAACAATAAAAGCAAGGACGTGGGGAGTTTAGAGTGCACCTTTGCCTACTTCTTGAAACACAAAATCAAGTTCAACCTGCCGGCCCTCATGCTAAAACACATGGAGTTTTGCAAAACAAGCAACCGACTTAGCCTACCCTACGGGATGATCCTAAGTTGGATCATGGAGAAAAAGGGGGTGGACCTAAGCCACACCGAGGTCAAAACTGCAAATGGCATGGTCTTTAATGCCCAGAACCTACGCCGCAATGATATCTACTACACCGAGGGAGGACATTACCACACCCTCGAAGAAATTTGCCTCAAACCCGAGGAAGAGCGAAGAGAGTTGGTCGACCAATTAGACATCTCCAACAAGAAGCTCAAACGGGCAATGCAAGATTGTGGAGTCCTTGAGGGAAATGAGGGTCAGGAGGAGGATGACGAACCCAACCCGTCGGTGCACCCACGATCAGGAGGGAACCCAAGGGAGCAAAACGAGGGCTCAATCAATGAACGCATACTCGCACAGCTCAACCGGCAAAACCAAATCATGGAGGAAGGGTTCTCATCATTAATCCGTACACGCGCACTAGATCAGAGGGTGGCAGCAATCGAGGCCACCTTGGGCACTCGCGGGGCGTCCAGTTCAGGAGCAGGAAACCGAGGTAGACCCAAACTTTCCTATCACAACACCACCAGAAGTCCAGTCTACCCCAGCTAAGAGAAAACGTGGGGCCACACTCCTAAACCAGGAGGCCAAGATGCGGGATGTCTAGGGGTGAAAGAATGGACTACCACACCGGGCTTCGGGGACGAAGCCCCTCGTAAGGGGGGGGAGAGTGTAACACCCCGTGTTATGACCCCTAAAATCAATTAATCATTTAACCAATTATCCAAAGAATGAATTAAATTACAATAATTAATTAGGAAAAAGGCCCACCATGGTCCGTGGGCCCTCACCCCTAAAACCCAACCCCTAGCCCTAAAAGGAATAGAATTAGCAAGCCTATAATATTAGTTCCTAATTAGGACTCCTAGATATATAAATAGGGGACTTAAGAGGCACCTAGAACCCCCCACCACAATAATCCCTCACCACACAAGAAGTTCCAAGAATTCCCCTAGGAGAAATCAAGAAAGAAGAAAGCTTCAAGAAAGACCCTTCATAGCCAAGGAAATTAATTAAGGCTAAAAGGTAACCCATGTCTCAACAAAACCTATTTTCATAGCTATGATTCCCCTCTTAGGATTTCCCCCATATTCTTGTGTGTTGATGATTCGTTATAATGATCTTGATAATTGGTGTTATGATTCCATGGGTAATCTTGATGATAAGAGGTTCTGGATGATTATATGGTGTTCTTGGTGTTCTTGATGATTATATGATGTTCTTGATGTTTATATGATATTCCTACCGAATCTTGATATTAGAAGATGAATTGTGTTCTTGTTGATTTAAAAATAATTAGAACCCTAGGTTATATCGTGGAATTCGTATGGTATTATTCTTGGTAGATTGGGTGTGTAACACCCGTGTTACGAGTCCTAAAACCAATTAATTAATTAATTAATAGCCCAAGAGAAAGAATAAATTATAATGATTAATTAGGGAAAAAGGCTCACCGTAGCCCATGGGCCCTCCTATATAAACCCAACCCCTAATCCCAATAGGATTATACCCTAAATAAGATCCCTAGATCTATAAATAGGGAACTTAGGAAGCACCTAGAACTCCTCCCACAAGAATAACGCCCCACCACCCCAAAAGAGCTCCAAGAATCCCCTTAGGAGAAATCAAGAAAGCAAGGAAGCCTAAAGAAAGATCCTTCGTAGCCAAGGAATTAATTAAGGCTAAGAGGTAACCCATGTCTCAACAAAACCTATTTTCATAGCTATGATTTCCCCCGTAGGATTTCCCCATATTATTGTGTATTGGTGACTTGTGATATTATTATTGATGATTGATGGGATAATTCCATGGGTGATCTTGATATTGGGAGATTCTTGATAATTATGGTGTTCTTGATGATTATGTGGAGTTCTTGATGATTATATGTCATTCTTGATTATTGTATGGCATTCTTAATGCTTATGTGTTATTCTTACCGAATCTTGCAATTAGAAGACGAACCGTATACTTGTTGGCATAAAAGTGATTAGAACCCTAGGTTGTATCGTATGATCTTATTCTTGGATTATCGGGTGGGGAAATCGCATGTTTGGGTGTTGATTATATTTAGAAAAGCATGATAGGTTATGTGCCGTCCGTTTCTTGTATTTGATTCGTTAATTGTCTACGTGTTGTCATTAATTGCGTTGTAAAGTGTCTAAGCATGGTTTCGGGTTCCACAACGGTTCCCGGGGCGTAAAGTGTGTGAAAAGAGTCAGTGGGGGGTAGGGGACCCGCCACCTACCCATGGCCGTGAAACACCGCCCGGCAGCGGGTGGCCGGCGGGCGGGCAGCTGCCCGCCGGCGACCCGCTGCCCGGAACAGTATTCTCCGGCGGGTGGCCCCCACCCACCGGCTACCCGCTGGAAATTCATCCCACCCGGGATCCCGGCTTCCCCGTTTGATGTTCCCCGTTCCCCGTGGTGTCCCAACGGACTCCGTTTATCGTGCCTATGTCTAGTTTGATGTTTCGGGTACCATTCGTAGGTTTATGAGTCTATTATATTGTATGCTAGTTGAATTGGTATCCCGTTGACCTAGGTGGAAGAAGTATGAACCCCTTAGGACTATTCTTAGTAAGTGATGGATCACGCATAGGTTTTGTTATACGTTTTCTCCCCCTTCCTAATGTGTAATGTGGGTTGCATGTGCTTGCTATGTGTTATGTGTGTGTTACCCCAATTCGGTTGCGATCGGATTGGTTATCCTGAGCTGCGGTTCAGAAGCTGGCTGCGGTCAGATTGATACTCTTGGGCTGCGGTCCACCGTTTGGTTGCGATCAAACGTTTCTATACGAGCTGCGGTTCGTCCTTTTTCCTGGCTGTGGTCAGATGACATTCTCTTGGGCTGCGGTCCACTGTTTGGTTGCGATCAAACACTATGATGAGCTGCGGTTCATCGGTCGGTTGCGATCGACCCCTCCGTGTTGCGATACGGGGCAGGGTGCTGCGGGGCCGTGTCAGAGCTATATGCGCTGACCCTCATGTATGGGCATGCGATTGGTCCTGTGGCGCCAACAAAGTGTGTTATGTGTTGTGACATCGACGAGTTGTGATTACGAGTGTCTTGGGGGATGTGACTATGGGATTTATATTGGGGATTGTTCATGTTGGGTTATGATCATTGTTTATGCTTTGCCTTATCTACCTTATCTGTTGTGAACTGCATGTGCTCGTTATAACTGTGCTTGTGCCTAGCCTTATCTGTCGAGTCATTCCCGGTTTTAAAGCTAGTGTTCGTAGGATATATCTTCATGCTCAAAATGATTTTCGTATATCTATATATATCTCTATATGTATTGTATTTCAACGCGTTGGAGTGGGTTACCAGCATCTCTCGCTGAACAGATATATTTGGCTTTCAGGCACAGAAGATTAAGTCACTGGAGTGCGCTAGAACTTAGAAGTAGATAGTTTCCCTTTTGGCATGCGTTCCACGTTTACGTATTTACGCTTTGAGGATATTAGTTAGTTAGCCTGTGCACTTGGGTTCTCTAGCCCAGGTGTGGCATAGCACCCCGAACGCTTGTATTTATATCTTCGGATTTAATAAGATTCTACCTTTATTATAAGTTTTAAATGTCTTGAAAATCTGGGGTGTTACAGGGTGGGAATTTGTATGCTTGGGTGTTGATTATGTTTAGAAAAGCATGATAGGTTATGTGCCGTATGTTTCTAGATTTTGATCCGTTAACTGTCTACGTGTGTTATCAATTGCGTTCGAAAGTGTCCAAGCATGGTTCCGGGTTCCACGGTGGTTCCCGGGGCGTTTATTTGTGAAGAAGAGTCAGTGGGGGGTAGTGGGGGTGGGGGACCCGCCACCAACCCGCGGCTAAAAGTGGCATCGTCGGCGGGCGGGCAGCTGCCCGCCGAGCACCCGCTGCCCGGAATAGTTGCCGCCGGCGGGTGAACCCCCACCCACCGGCTACCCGCTGGTTTGCACCCCAATTCGGGATTTTGGCTTCCCCGTTTGATGTTCCCCCGACCCCCATGGTGTCCCAACGGACTCCGTCTATCGTGCCTATGTCTAGTTTGATATTTCGGGTACCGTTCGTAGGTTGTATGAGTCTTATATATTGCATGCTAGTTGAATTGGTATCCCGTTGACCTAGGTGAAAGAAGTATGAACCCCTTAGGATTATTCTTAGTATGTGAAGGATCACGCATAGGTTTTGTTATACGTTTTCTCCCCCTTCCCAATGTGTTAATGTGGGTGCATGTGCTTGCTATGTGTTATGTGTGCATGATACCCCAATTTGGTTGCGATCAAATTGGTTATACGGGCAGATGGATGGGTTGAGAAGCATACTGACTGTTAACCAGGCCGGTTGCGATCGGTCAGGTATATAAATATTATATAGGGCTGCGGTCCACCGTTTGGTTGCGATCAAACGTTTCTACATGAGCTGCGGTTCATATTTCCTGGCTGCGGTCAGATGACATACTCTTGGGCTGCGGTCCACTGTTTGGTTGCGATCAAACTATGATGAGCTGCGGTTCATCGGTCGGTTGCGATCGACCCCTCCGTGTTGCGATACGGGGCAGGGTGCTGCGGGGCCGTGTCAGAGCTATATGCGCTGACCCTCATGTATGGGCATGCGATTGGTCCTGTGGCGCCAACAAAGTGTGCTATGTGATGAGTTGTTGTTATGAGTGTCTTGGGAGGTGACTTTGGGATTTATGCCAGGAATCGTATATGTTGGGTTATGGATATTAACTGTGCTTATCTTTATCTGCCTTGCCTGTCTCCCTATGCTTGTGAATTGTTTATGCTTGATTATGTCTGTTGTCTGCGCTAAGCCCTATCTGTTGAGTCTATTCCCTGTTTTAAAAGCTAGAGTTCGTAGGATATATCTTCATGTTCAAAATGGTTTTCGTATATCTATATATATCTCTATATGTATTATATTTCAACGCGTTGGAGTGGGTTACCAGCATCTCTCGCTGAACAGATATATTTGGCTTTCAGGCACGGACGAGTAGATCACTGGAGCGCGCTAGAGGTTGGGGCATAGATTAGGTAGTTCTTCCCTTTCGGCCTGCGTGCCATGATTTGTATTGATACTGATTGAGATTGTTAGAACTTAGCCTGTGCACCTGAGTTCTCTAGCTCAGGTGTGGCATAACACCCCGTGTCCTTATAAACGTATTTTGGAATTTATAATCATTTACCTTTATTATATTGTCTTAAAAGTTTTAAAAATCCCGGGGTGTTACAGTTGGAGACAAAGACCGGGAGACAGATCGAGGGTACGTGGAACTCCGAGCACCTCGTCCTGTTTAGGCATTAGTCTTTGTAATTTTAGATGGAGTGGGGGCTTAGACCTGCGAGTGGGCCCGTCCATCAATTATCGCTTGTATATTTGTAAATTGTTTACCATCTGCGAACGGGAGTTATTAATGTATATACGATTAGTGATTGCTCGACCGTTTGGATACGGCGGCCCGATCATTTATTTTAATTGTTTAAGCATGAGGTAGGTTGCTCTAAATCTGCTTCCCCAACCAGTCGTGCTCGAAATCTACCCGATCGAGGCTTGATATCAGCAAATGAAGAGGGGCGTTTCGCCCCATACAAACCTCTCCCTCGGTCCCGACCGGTAGGGGTGTACATCTAATCGGCTCTGATAGCCATCTACCTAACTGTCTCTAATAGCCAACTACCACATGGCCGGTCGAATTCTAATGACCGACTATAGCGCTCATCTTTGGCGAACGCTTGGGTCATGCCATCGATCGGGGAAACCAGAGCTCTACCAAAACTCCCCGATCCGTCCAACTTCTTTCCACTGTCGCACTCACTCGTGCCTTGTGTGCACAATAGTGTGGGGGCTAGGGTTAAGAGAGGAAATCACAAGGCCAGGCGACCGGGAAAACCCCGAACGGACAGGCCAAAAAAAGTTTTTTGAGTTTTCGAAAGGCCAAAAGGCCATTGGGTCGGGACATGCACGACCTGGCCATTAGGCCGAAGGGTCGGGTAAAGGACGACCGACGTATGACAAACAAAAGTAAACGCATAAGATGTAAAACCGGACAAGACAAGTTGAAAGGAAAACTTAAATTTTATAAACCAAAAAGCGCCCGATACAAATCGGGACCGGGCTCCCGACGAGGTCTACAAACAAAATAATGAAGAAGTAAAATACACGGTCAGAACCTACACGACCTAGACTACTTCTTCGCAGCGTCGCTCGGCTCAGCTACGTCGTCCTAAGGGCTAAAGGGAGCCAGGCCGGGATCGGGGATTTCGTCCGGGAGGGTTGTTAAGACAAGTTGGAGGTCGTCCCCTTCAAGCGCTTCTTCCATGTTTTTCTTGGTCGAGGCGCACATCCTCCGCTGGTCAGATTTGAACGCCCAGCGCCCAAACCTCCATATTAGCTCCTCCCCGACCTTGGTCTTCCGGGTCTCCCGAAGGAACTTTGTGCCAGATGCCTCGTCCTGGTAGAGAAACTGCGCCAGATCGCTGAGGTTGCCCAGTCGGGCCTTAGGAGCAGCTGCCTCCCCGAGCGCCTTCTGGCGGCTTTCTCGGCCAGTCCTTGCGCCTCTTTCGCCTCCTGGGTCGCCTTCACCGCGAGGTCCCGATCCTCCTTAGCTTTTTTTAGCTAACCCTGGAGGTCGGTAATTTCTCCCAGTCGCCGGTCGGCGACTTTCTTCAACGCGTCGGCCTCATTGGCCAGCAGCGCTCGACGTTGAAGGAGTTGTGCTGCTCGGGACATCTGCAAAAAAGTGGTCGGGATTAGCCCGAGCAAACACAGTTGTATAAAAGATGAAGGCAAGAGTAGTTACCTCAACCAGATCCTGGCCAATCCGTTCGGCCACCTGGGTCGGGGTCAGCTTCGTCATATCCTCCTTGACCGGCCGAGATTGCCGATCCGAGTAAGGATAGACGCATCGCCCGTAATGGCCCCGACCGGGGAGCTCGGGCTGCGCTGGTTCCTCCGGCGCTTCAGTGCCCCGCTGTCTTCGGTCCCCTTCTCGGACGCCTTTTCCTTGCCCTTATCGGCAGTCACCCGGGAGACCAGGACGTCAGAAGCGTCGACCACATAGCCTTCGGCTGTGGTGACGGTTGTTGATGCGCCTATCGGCCGGGCGGTCGGGATTTGTTGTTCCCCGAATGGCTTGGCCTTGGTCTTCTTCTTCCCGAGCACGATTTTGGCTCGGGGGGCTCGAGGTGCTTCCTCTTCTTCGAAGCCCGTTGGTGCCATTTCTGCAAACAATAACAAAATGGTTTGAGTGGGGTAAAAGCGTGAACGGGGAGTTAAGGTCGGGGACGATCAGTTAGTGTTAGACCTTCGTTCGCCGGCTTCACCCGAGTAGCCGCCCTAGCAATTGTTACGCCCGTTGGCTCCGGCTGGTACTTCTCCTCAAGGTCGTACCGCGGCGGTGGCAGCCGGGCCTCGTCATAACCCTCTCTCGAGCGGAAGATCTTATATTCATGGATCTCGCTCGAGATCTTGGAGACGGCATCTTGGAGGGCTTTTGTCTCGACCGGCGTAACTTGCTTTCGATAGTGGGTACTCCACGTCCTCTCGACCGGGACGATCCATGGGTCGTACTCGACTGAGAAGATCCTATTCTTCCAGGCCTTATAATTCCCGGGCAAGCTCTCGATCGTGCATAGGTCCGTCCGTGACTGGATCATCAGGAATCCGCCTCCGTATTTGGCAGGTAGGGTCTTTACCTGGTAGATGAAGTTGAACAACTCCATCGTGCACGCGACCTCGTGCCGAGCGCAGATTTGCGGAAAGCAAGCCAAAATCCTATGCGCGTTCGGGCAGATCTAGGCCGGGACCACTCGGTAATAGCCCAAGAACGCGGCCAAGAGAGTAGAGAAGGGGAACTGGATCGGGGCAAGTAGTGAGTCGTAGTGCATCCCGATCCATTTGCCTTGGTGGCGCTCGATGATGTTTCCCAGATGCCGTCGGGTGTCGAAGCGAACCCGATCGTTGAGCAGGGCGGAAATCCTCGCTGCTTCTCCCAACGTCAGCAAGCTCTCTTACTGCTCGACGCTCTCGATATTCAGAAAGACGAACACGCCATCGGCCAGTGCAGGTGGAACAGTCGGGTCTTCCTCGACCGGCTCTGGTGTGGCCTCCCGATCGCCAGTCGGAGGTGCCGCCTGAGGGTAATCCCCAATTACCCGGGTCGGCGTTTCCCGAGCAGCTTCGGTCGAGCGTTGTTCGCTCGTTGTAGTCTCGCCGCTTCTGCCGCTCGATCCGCTCGACTTGATGACCCCTCCGAGCTAGACGACCTTTGTCGCTCGGAGGCTCTTGGAGGTCTTTGAACGACCTCTGGTGAAGACGCTTCAATGTCTATCTCTTCGCTTAGCTGCTCAACCGCGTCATCGTAGTCCGCGCTCGAGATATTCTGACTGTCTGTATCCGACATGCTGTCTTCCTAAAGGGCGGTTGGGATATTGTTCGGGTCGGGTATGACCCGGTCGTGGTCAGTTAAGGCCCGTAGTCGGCCATTGCGAAGTAATGTAAAGCAAAAAGTAAAAAGATAAAGGAAAGAAAACTTACCGAGTGATGGTACTTTGCTGAGAATGCTGAAGTTTTGGTTGCTCGACCGACTCTTGATGTTGCATGCTCGGGATGCTCCGATCGACTTAGAGGGTTGGTATAAGTTGAAATGAATTTCAGAAGGGCCTATTTATAGGAGAACTTTTGGGCGGGAAACGGCCCACTTGCGCGAGGTGACCGTTCCGGACCCCGAGGCGCGCAAAAGCTGACACGTGGCACGACAGAATGACAGCTGTCCGGTCGGGTTTGGCGGCGGTTGATTGGACTTTTTCCTCCCGTCCCATTTTTTCCCCGGGCTGTTAAAAAGGCCCGGGCTGGGGGGGTTTTTGGTAGGGAATACCCCGACCGACATGCCACGTGTTTTATTCTTGTGTATGCAGGTTACAGGTCGTATATTCTTAGAAGAACCCGGTCGTACCCGACCGGCGTCTTCAACTCCCGATCGGCAGCCCTTAGACGAGAGAGCCGAGAAGAGGCACGTGGTAGCATTACACGCTGATAGGCAGGGCTCGCGGGGTGAAGACACGTGGTTGCTACATGGGTTACACGCCGGCCGGCCGGAGCTATGTCTCCGGCCTAGCGGCTATAAATACCCACGGCGGCAACAGTGTGGGGGTCTTTTGGAACGATCAATAGGCTATTTACAGAGCATCCCGACCGCAGTCAATCAGCCCTCGAAATAGCCACTTAGATTGTATTAGGTCCTTTAACACGATCAATAAAAGATTTATTTGCTTTATCTTGGTCATATTACTACTTTGACCGCACTACGTGGAATTAATACTATCAGTCCTCAACCAATCATTGATGATCAAGCTAGGGTTTCGGACCCTATATAAACTCCGTTATTCCATCCTGATTCCTTGATCTCTTTCTTTGCCTCTCCACACAATTTGTCTACCATGAAAAAAAGGGAAAAAACAACATCACAATAAGCTCATCTCCTTCTTCAATCCAAGCCTTCATTTCTCTTCTAGTTTCTTTTAATCTTTGAGACTCTAGGCTAAGGTTGTATGGTGTTTGGGAAGTATAGGTGGTGAAGGAGGCACAAGCTAGATAGAGAGGAAGAAGGGATACAAGCTATAAAAAAGTCTACAAGAGGTATAACCCCATGGATTCCTCTTTAAAATGTGGCTCTGAGAATCCTTAGCTTTGAGTAGAAATTATGAGATTTTGTTGTGTTTATGCTTAGAAGTAATTTAATAAATGTTTGTGAGTTGTTGAGATTGTTTTGGACTTGTTTGGATTTGTTTTTGCAGATGAAAAACCTTTTGGTGCACAACACAGTGTGCACAAGATCAGAGTCACGGCCCTAGCCGCGGTTAATCAGGAGGGCCGCCGGCTAGAGCCGTACTTGTACGGGACTAGGGCACGGCCCTAGAGGAGGGCCGCAACCTAGTCCCGGTGAAGCGACGGGATAAAAGGGGCGTGTAACACCCTCGATTTTCATGCCAAATTAAAACTTAAATACGTAACTAACAGATATCATAAACAAAAGCAACAACGGAAGTCTAATATCAAAACAGGGAAAACCAAGAAGTGTTATGCCACATTCACCTCCACGTGAATGCACAAATAAAACTAAAACCATCAATCTATTTGTTCAACAACTGTGGCACACAGGCCAAAACACTAACTACATTGTTCAAGGGATCTAAACTATCAACGGCTAACGCTCTCGCCATGTCTACTCAGGACCTGTAAAGCACATAAAGAAAGGGGACGACGCCCGGTAAGCGAATATTGCTGGTAACCCATCAATACATGTTCAATAGCATATATAGGTAGTATAATACAAAATTATTTTCGAAACAGAATACAGTATATATCAGTTCAAACCGTAAAGAGAGAAGTCAACTGCAAAGACTCTATTTCACTCTCAAAAGAACAAGGGAATCAACATCCCAAAACAACATCAAGATAAGAACAACAACAGAACAACTCGACACCGCTCAAGATGTAATCTACTGATATATACTGATAGAACACCACTCGACATGCTCATCAGAAAGGATAGACAATCACACATTGGCACTACGTGCCACAGTGACACTTCATGTCACAAGTTCCAACCGTATGCCCTGTTCCAACCTTATGGCTACCCTCGGCCTTATTACAGTTCCAACCTTTACCTCCGAGAACCCCTGTACTTCTGAGTCCAACCTTATGCCTCCGGGAACCGTCGTTCCCCCACCTACAACCACCAAATCAACAACCACCGATTACAAAGTACACGACGATACCGATCATTTCAATCACACAACCACCAATCACATGAGCCTGAAGCCCAGACCATGAGCCTGAAGCCCAGTTTACAACTCCATTATCATTTCATGGCCACCACGAGGACCACATCTGTACCTTGGTGATTAATGTCCCATACCATTAATCGTGCAATCCAGGTACAGCCAACACACACATTCATCATAGGAATCAATCAATGGATCACAACAAAGATATGAAACCATATTCAATCAAGGAAGGATTACAATCCGACTCCAAACAATGATCAACACAAGTTGTCATTCTCAAAAGGGAAGAACAAACCGCACACACTAGCATTTCAACATCAAACTAGCATGCTTATCAAACGGGTAAACCAAATATAGTTCCAAAGAACATACAAGACTCATCATGGTTCAACGAATCACAAAGTTGAACACTCAGCACGATTCAAGACACCAAATCCTACATGGAATCACAACATACAGTTTTAGACCTACGAAACATCAAGAAGACACTCAAATAGCGCAACAAAACAACAACGGGAAGTCAAAACTTCAATTACCGAGTCAAAAGAATCACGGGGAACCAATCCCCAAACAACACCAAAGGTGTACCCCGCGGGTGGGGCCATGGATGGACCCCCACCCGTGGTTCTGCCCGCGAGAACCCTTCCTCCCAAGCCACGTACCCCGCGGGTGGGGCGGCGGGTAGGCCACTGCCCGCCGTTCCACCCGCGGGTACCGACCCTATACCAAAATAATCCCTTCGGGGATTTTCAACACTAAGTCCAAATTCAAGTCCAAAACACCCCAAGTCTCACAAAATACAACAACATGACTTGAATCAAGGAAATAGCCAAGAAATGGCATACAAGAACCCTAATAACAAGCTCTAGATATGCATTCCCACAAGACAATGCATCAAAACTCACATTTCATAGCAAAAATCACAAGTAGAAGTCAAGAAATCATCGTATAGGTAAGAAAATACATTTTGTAAAGCATGGGCTACCTCTTGTAGCATAAACCTTCACTTTTCACACCCTTAAAGCTTCTCCTAAAGCTCTCCTTCGACTTCAACTTTAAGAACACACCAAAAGACAACAAAGATTCTATCTTTTAGAAAAGACACCTAAAAAGGTATTAAAAACACTAAGGGACCATGGATCTTACCTTCCCTTATGCTCAAGGTTAAGAAAGTTTGAATCTTGGAGACCAACTTGAAGAATCTTGGATAGCCCAAACTTGGCTTAAAGAAGAAGCTAACAATTTTTTCTAGAGAGAAGGTGGAGCTTTGTGTTTAGGGTGTATGGGAAATGAAATGAAGTATGACTCTAGGTTAGCTTGTGACACAAACATAAGGTGAAAAGTCTGCTTTACCCTTACTAAAATGAGAAGTGTAAGGATACGAGGGAACAATTCATAAAGCATAGAGTACAACCCTTTGACTTGGATTGACTAGTCAATTTCTAGTCCTCCGACTATTGAATTTTCAGGATTTTAGGAATAAATTATCAATTAGGCTAGGATTAATTATGTAATTAATTCCTTTCAAAAAAAAATTATCTAATTAATCCTTAAATAGATTTTGGATTTACGGGGTGTCACATCCTCTCCCCTTTAAAAGTATTCGAACAAAACGGCAACAGAAATAACAATGTGACAAGAGAGTCAAGAACATCTTTTGGCCAAACTTCAAGAATTCAAGGAGATACAAAATGGTCAAAATGTCGTGGCATTGCAAGGTTGAAAGAAGTAACCAACGGAATTCTTTGAGCATAACAAACACTAAGGTCAAACACAACAACCAACTTTCTAACCAACACCAATGTTCTAAACAACTGACTTCTAGTAAAACAACTCACAAAGCTAACTATCCAACGCAACTAGCAAACAAGAAAGATCACACAAGACAAACAACAAAACAACTAACAAGCGACAACAACAAACGAGGGAAGAGAAACGAGATTACCACAACTCCGGACTAGAACGACTCGCTCTCCGACTCTTCGGTGTCTTCATCTGACTCTTCATCATCTCCTCTTCGGATAGAACTGGCCTCAAGCTTGTCCAACCTCTGGTTAACCGCAACGAACTGCTTCTTCATAAAAGCAAAGCCCTCTTCTATCATTCTATTTTGCTGGCGTAGAAGGGTGACCACACGCTCCTCGTGGGTCATGGCATCATGTTCCCTCTTGGTTCTGGCTTCCCTCCTTCTTCGATTCTCTTCGTCCTCGGAGTTGCTCTCCTCAACTCTGGCAGCTTCTCCCGCATCCACATCTTCCTCTTGGTCCTCTTCTTGCTCTTCAGCTTCATTGTAACACCCCCGATTTCCATACTAATTTAAACCTTAATCATGCAGATAACTAGCCATAAAAACATACACAGCGGAAGACTAAATATGGAATATGATATGAACCTAGTCCAAGGTTCAAATAAAATGGAATATTGTCCCAAGAATTCTCTCAAAACTAAAGATAGAGATGGATCGAAATACCTTAAACCTCACGAGAAACCCTTTGTCTCGAATCCTCAAAGACTTGGAAGAATCCCATTGTAGCTTCAAGTACCTCGATGATGCAATCTTCAATCAACTAGAGTCAGATCTAGTTTCCTTCTATTTAAGAACGAGTCCACGAACCTAAATCTAAGGTTGAAGAAAGGAAGATTGATTCGAGTCCACGAATCAATTTGCTAGTCGAGTCCACGACTAGCCACTAATTGAGTCCACAATTAGCCATAAGGTTTCTTACACAAGTGTGAAGAAAAACTTAAGAATTTCATTGAATTAAAGCCTGTTTCAAACTGATATGGATGTGCCCTATTTATAGGTATAGGGCAGCATTGTAAACTAAATACAATGGGAAAAAGAGTCCTAAACCTAATCTAGAAAACAAGTAAATAGAGTTTTATTTAGAAAAGGATTTAAGGAATCCTTTCTAAATACAACTAGTGTTTTCTCTTTTATTCCAAACAATTTAAATTAATGATGACAAAAAATAATAGGGCTGATTTAGGCCTAATTTAATCACCAAAATCAGCACTTAAACAATTATAAAAAGCCTTGAAATCTTCTTCATCTTTTGCAAATGGGCTTGACTTGGATTTCCACCATCTTTGAATATCATCAATGAAGAGTTGTCTTAATCGTTTGGACTTGGGCCTTGTGATTGGCCCAATTCGTACTCTTGATGGATCTTCTTTGTGTTGGGCCACATCAGAATATATGGAAAACATAAGGTGCTATGCCACGCCCACTCAACGGTGAACGCACAGGCGTAAACATCTGCAACATAATTCAACTATCCAAAACAAAGTCAACGATAAGGAGTCTAAAGTCTAACAATGACGCACATACCAAAACCATCTCAAGGTTCAAGGGATCTACACTAACAGTCTGATGTGGATCTTTGGGGATGAACTTGAGAGTCGATTCACCAAAGAGTCCTCCGGTTGCCCGATCTTTTCCTCACAAAACAACAAGAACAAAAATTACAGTTTAAGGGTGTTGGAGATGGAATTGGTTGATGTAGGGGTTGGTTATGGGATTATTTTTGTGTTTTTCTATAAAGATATTTCCGCCACACCTTGGTTTTAGGTGATAAGGAATGGATGGCACCACAAGATTGGTATTATCTTGATAAGCCTAAAAGAACATCTCCCAAATCACATGAGAGAAAACAAAAATGCCTTAGCATTTCTTTCATTCAACTTCATTCATATCTATCTCTAATTCTGATTGTGTTTAGCCTTTATATAGGCATGTACATCACTTTCTAACACTCCACTATTGATTGAAATGAAATACCAAGAGTCTAAAACATATCATGAGTCACTCGAAACATTAAAAGAAAGTAAATGAGCCATAATTTGTCCATGTTGAGTTGATTTGAGGTTGTCTTTTCTTCTACCTTGGTAGACACAAAATTTGGGACCTTTCAAATGATTTTTCCCACTTGTTTTTAGGCCAACATGATATTCCAATTCAACACAATCAGCATGGTAAATTCTTTTGCCTTCTGCCCTTTTTATTTAAGTTAACTTGCATTAATTAAGATAATTAGAACTCTAGATGGTATTTATTGTTGTGGGATGTGTCCTCATCATTCCCTCACTCTTTGAGATGATTCGTCCTCGAATCACACTTTCCTCTGTCAAATGGAAACGAGTAATTATCTGACCATATGACTTTAATACCTTCACCAAGGAGAGTGAGTGACCTCGCTCTTTGTAGATCATGGCACAACAAAACCATTCCTTCCAACTGATTTTCAACCCTTGGATCACATTCACGAACCTGCAATGAACTTAAAACAAGGGTTATAGGGTTCTCAACAACTTCACCCTCTTTCATTTTCTTAAAAAGTTCATAAGACAATTCTTCTTCCTCATCTTCACTTTTTTTCTCAATCTTTCCTTCTTTTTCACTCAAATATTCCTCATCTTTGTTTTCACATTTGTGTTCATACATGTTTACATCCTCATTCATTTCTTTTGAGCCCTCATCATATGACAAGGAAAAAGGTATCAAATTCTCAACCTCTTTTTGCTGCAATTTCTCTTCAATTTGTTTGGCATGGTATAGTAAAGTAAACAAGCACTTGCACCGATGAGGAAGCAATCGTGCAATTTCTTTTCTAACACCATACACAAATATGTTCTTGGTAATCACAGCTGGTTCAATCACGCCATCACGGATCATCAAATCTTTTAACTTATTGTAGAATTCTTCCACAATAAGAGATCCTTGTTGAAGTGTATTTAACTCAAAAGACTCCATGGATGATATGAAACAATGAACAATAAACTAGAAAACACAAGGAATGGCAACACAAATCTGGACAGATTTTAAGAGTGACTTTGAAGAATTTTCTGGAATATTGTGGATGATATTTTGACCCAAATTTTTCATGAAACTAAAGAGTGGTAAGGTTTATACTTCCAAAAATTTTTTCAAAGAAATTGGATATGTGGAAGTATTTTTTTTTTTTTTTTGAATTTGTTCTCTCAACAGTGCAGGCTGGAATGTTGGCAGAAACTGTTCTAACAGTGGCCGGAATTCAACAAATTTTCTGTGTTTATAGGAATATAATTTTAACACAAAAATTTCATGAAAAAATAGATTGGTAGGTTGGGTACTTCCAGAAAAAATTTCAACACAATTGGATATGTGGAAGTATTTTTTTAGAATTTTTCTTTCCGAAGATGCAGGCTGAAAATTTTCTACAGAAACAAGAAACGAGAATTGATTGGTAGAGTGTTAACCTTTTTTGTGTGAGGAATGAACCCAAAGCTCTGATACTAAACTGATGTGGATCTTCGGGGATGAACTTGAGAGTCGATTCACCAAAGAGTCCTCCGGTTGCCCGATCTTTTCCTCATAAAGCAACAAGAACAAAAATTACAGTTTAAGGGTGTTGGAGATGGAATTGGTTGATGTAGGGGTTGGTTATGGGATTATTTTTGTGTTTTTCTATAAAGATATTTCCGCCACACCTTGGTTTTAGGTGATAAGGAATGGATGGCACCACAAGATTGGTATTATCTTGATAAGCCTAAAAGAACATCTCCCAGATCACATGAGAGAAAACAAAAATGCCTTAGCATTTCTTTCATTCAACTTCATTCATATCTATCTCTAATTCTGATTGTGTTTAGCCTTTATATAGGCATGTACATCACTTTCTAACACTCCACTATTGATTGAAATGAAATACCAAGAGTCTAAAACATATCATGAGTCACTCCAAACATTAAAAGAAAGTAAATGAGCCATAATTTGTCCATGTTGAGTTGATTTGAGGTTGTCTTTTCTTCTCCCTTGGTAGACACAAAATTTGGGACATTTCAAATGATTTTTCCCACTTGTTTTTAGGCCAACATGATATTCCAATTCAACACAATCAGCATGGTAAATTCTTTTGCCTTCTGTCCTTTTTATTTAAGTTAACTTGCATTAATTAAGATAATTAGAACTCTAGATGGTATTTATTGTTGTGGGATGTGTCCTCATCACAGTATCTAGACCGCGCTCTTGCCTACTCAGCACCTGAAAGAAACACATAAAATATGAGACGACGCCCGGTCAGCGAATGATGCTGATAACCCACCAATACATGTGAAATATCATATGTAGATAGTTTATATATAAAAAAATCATTTGCGAAACGGGATATAGTATTTATCAATTTCAAAGCCAAGAAAGAAGTCAAACACAAGACTCTTTGCACTCACAATAAAGATATGGGAACACATCCCAAGACAACAAGAACCAATAACGACTCACAAGAACGACTCAAGGCATAATCTACCATCACACAGTAGATTAACACCCGACATGCATAACACAAGAGAGTAAAGACACAACCATTGGCAACACATGCCTTTGTGACAACAGATGTCACAAATAGAGAAATACACAACAACGGCTACACAAGCCTTCGTGACATCACCCATCACGAATTGAGATGTCTTCCTTATGCCCGATTCCAACCTTATGGCTACCCCCAACCTTATAGCTAGTTCCAACCTGTACCTCCAGGACCCCTGTACACCAAGTACAACCTTATTCCCCGAGGACCGTCGTCCCCACTCCGACAATCTCCAACAATACCACCGATTTCATAGTACTCGAGGGTACCGATCACACATGGAAACACATGCCTTGGTAACACATGTTACCCTTTAACAAATACGTGAACCTTACACAAAGGTCACAAACTCCATAATCGCCTCATGGCCACCACGAGGACCACTGCCGTACCTTGGTGACTAATGTCCCATACCATTAATCGTGCAATCCAGGTACAGCCACACACGCCACACCACAACAGGAATCAATCGACGGATCACAACGAAGATATGAAACCATACTCAATCAAGGAAAGGATTACAATCCGACTCCAACGATGATTAACACAAGTCATCATCCACAATAAGAAAGGACAAACAACGCACACGCTAGCATTTAAACACCGAACTAGAATGCTTATCAAAAGGTTAAACCAAACATAGATCCGAAGAACACACAAGACTCATCTTGGTTAAACGAATCACAAGGTTGAACACTTAGCACGATTCAAGACATCAAAACCTACATTGATTCCTACCATATAGTTATAGACATATGAAACACCAAGAAGACGCTCAAATAGTTACACAAAAGAACATCGGGAAGTCAAAAGACCAAATACCGAGTCAAAAGAATCACGTGGAACAAATCCCCGAACAACACCATAAAGGTGGAATCTTGACAAACTTTGAAGATTTGGTAAAGCTCCAACTTGGCTTGGAAGAAAAGCTATCTAACTTTTAGAGAGAAGGCGGAGCTCATGTTTAGAAAGTGTAAGGGAAAGAATGAAGGGTGTCTTCTAGGTTAGCTTGCATTACTAACATAAGGTGAAATGACTTTATTACCCTTACAAAAATGAAGAGGTGTAAGGGAACAAGGGAACTACTCACAAAGCTTTAGGTACAACACTTGACTTTGGGTTGACTAGTCAATTACTAGTCCCCCACTATTGAATTTTCAGGAATTTAAGGAATTAAATTACCAATTGGATTAGGACTAATTACTTTATTAATCCTTTAATTGAATTTGGATTATGGGGTGTCACATCCTCTCCCCCTTCAAAGAAGCTTTGTCTCCGAAGCTTGGGTATGACAAATTAGATCATACGATGTAATGAAACAACAATGTGACAAGAGTGTCAAGACTATACTTAGTTGGTCAAAATTCAAAGGATTAAAAAGGTACCAAACATAAGCAAGAAGTTATAGCATTGCGAAGATTGAAAGAATTTAATTAACGGTGATACTGAGCATATCAAACTCTAAGCCAAACACAACCACCAAACCTCTACTCAACACACAAAATCTAGACAACTTGCTCCTAAGACAAGCCATAAAACCAACTAACCAACCAAACAAGCAAGCAAAAACGAACACACGAAGCAAACAACAAACAACTAGCAACAGTAACAATAACTAGAAAGATAACAACAAGCTAAGGAAAGGGTGAACGGGGTTACGACAACACCGCCCTAAAACGATTCGCTCTCTGAGTCATCGGTGCCCTCCTCGGACTCCTCGTCATCTCTTCCTCTTCGGCTTGAGCTGGCCTCGATCTGATCTAACCTCTGGTGAACGGCGACAAACTGCATCTTCATGAAAGCGAAGCCTTCTTCGATCATCCGGTTCTGTTGACGTAACAAGGTGACCACACGCTCCTCGTGCGTCATAGCATCGTGCTCTCTCTTGGTTCGGGCTTCTCTTGTCCTTCGGTTTTCTTCGCTTTTCGGATCGCTTTCCTCAACCTCGGCAGCTTCTCCCGCCTCTGCTTCCTCTTCTTCACCTATTTCTTCTTCATCCCCCACATCACATCCTCGGCTCTGAACTGCGAGGTTCAACTTTCCATCAGGGATCTCGAGCTCTGCAACCAACTCATCTCTTTCCTCGGGGGTTTTCCTAGCAACTTCTTCCAGCGTGATGTATTCACCGTCGTCCAACTGAAACAAGTTGCAGCTCCGCAGATTGATAGCATCCAACACCATTTTTCCTACGGGCTTTGGGATACAACCATCAACACTCACACCCTTCTTGACAAAAATCCAACTCAACACCATACCATACGGTAGGATCTTTCGGTTGTGATCACGGCAAAAGACCATATGCTGCAACATCAAGGCCGGTAGATTGAGCTTTACCATGTTCTTAAGACAAAAAGCAAAGGTGCACTCCAACTTCCCCAACAACCGACTTTTGTTGTTATTTGGCAACAAACAATCTGACACAAGCATAACCAAAATCCTTTGCTCAGTGGACAACCACTTCTTCTTCGATCTTGAAGCTTGAGTGAAACCACTCGTGCAACCCAACAAATAGCTCAAATAGTCCCGATACCCCATGGTATCCGTACTTGGGACACCCCGAGATCCAAATTCGGTTAAGGGATTAATCCTATTTCAATTTGTAATTTAATTCCTTAATTCCTGAAATTTAATAGTCGGGTACTAGTAATTGACTAGTCAACCCCATAGTCAAAGTTGTACCTTGAGCTTTGTAAGGAGTTCCCTTGTTCCTTACACCTTTCCATGTTAGTAAGGGTATTCTTGACCTTTCACCTTGTGTTAGTATTGTAACCTAACCAAGTAAGAACACCTCATTTCTATCCTTACACTTTCCAAAATCCTAGCTCCATCTTCTCTCTAAAAAGATGGATAGCTTTTCTTCCAAGTCAAGTTGAAGCTTTGTCAAGACTTCAAGAGTTGTATCCAAGATTCTACCTTTCATACATTTAGGCATCTAGGAGGGTAAGATCCATGTTCATCTTGTGTTTTTAGTGTTTTCTTAGGTGTCTTTTCTTAAAGATAGGATCTTTATGATCTTTTGGTATGTTTTTGAAGTGGGTTTGGATGGTGAGCCTTGATAGGAGCTTGGTGTGGTGTTAAGTGAAGGTTTTTGGTCTACAAGAGGTAACCCATGCTCTACAAAAATCTATTTTGCTTACCTATGTGAATATTTCTTGGATTCTACATGTGTTTTGCTATGAAATGTGAGTGTTTATGCATTGTCTTGTGAAAATGCATATCTAGAGCCTGTGTTTAGGGTTCTTGTATGCTATTGCTTGGCTATTCCTTTGATTCAAGTCACTTTGTTGTATTTGGTGAGTTTTGGCATGTTTTGGACTTGAATTTGAGTTTGGAGATGAAAATCCCCGAAGGGATTTATCTTGGTACAGGGTGTACCCCCGGGCGGAACGGCGGGCAGGGGGTCTACCCGCCGCCTACCCGCGGGGTACAAGGGCTTTGTGGGTTATGTACCCGCGGGCGGAACCGCGGGTAGGAGCCTACCCGTGGGTCCACCCGCGGGGAACGCTGTATGGATGTTGGGGGATTTGTTCCCGGTAATTCTTTTGACTCGGTATTTGGTCTTTTGACTTCCCGATGTTCTTTTGTGGAACTATTTGAGAGTTTTCCTGATGTTTCGTATTCCTAGAACTATATGGTAGGATTCCTTGTAGGTTTTGGTGTTGTGAATCGTGCTATGTGTTCAACATTGTGTTTCGTTGAACCGTGATTGGTCTTGTGTGTTCTTTGGAACTACGTTTGGTTTACCCGTTTGATAAGCATGCTAGTTCGGTGTTTAAACGCTTGCGTGTGTGTTGTTTGTACCTTCCTAATGGGTGATGTTATTCATCGTTGTTTTTGTTGGGCTGTGATCCATTCCTTGATTGAGTATGGTTTCATATCTTCATTGTGATCCGTTGATTGATTCCTGTTGAGATGTGATGTGTGTGTGGCTTTACCTGGATTGCACGATTAGTGGTATGGGACACTAGTCACCAAGGTATTGCAGTGGTCCTCGCTATGGCCATGATGTGATTATGGAGCTGTGGCCTTTGTGTAAGGTTCACGTGTTTATTTCTGGGATAACATGTGTTATCCAGGGCATGTGTTGCCATGTGTGATCGGTACCCTCGTGTACTATGAAATCGGTGGTTTTGTTGGAGGGACTATTGGAGGGGGAACGACGGTTCCCGGGGGAATAAGGTTGGACTTTGTGTACAGGGGTCCTGGAGGTAAAGGTTGGAACTAGATATAAGGTTGGGGGTAGCCATAAGGTTGGAACCGGGCATAAGGAAGGCATATCAACTCGTGATGGGTGATGTCACGAGGGCTTGTGTAACCGTTGTTGTGAGTTCTCTTCTTGTGACGTGTGTAGTCACAAAGGCATGTGTTGCCGTGTGTTGTATCTTTATTCCCTTGAGTTATGCATGTCGGGTATTGGTCTATTTTGTGATGATAGACCATACTTTGAGACTTCTTGTGAGTCGTTGTTGTCCTTTGTAGTCTTGGGATGTGTTCCCGTGTTCTTGTTGAGAGTGTTTGAGTTTTGTGTTCACTATTACTCTTGGTTTTTGAATTATATATATATTCCGTTTCGAAAATGGCTTTATAAACTTATATCTTACCTATGTATGATATTTCACATGTATTGGTGGGTTACCAGCATTATACGCTGACCGGGTGTCGTCCCACGTTTTATATGCTTTTTTCAGGTGATGCTTAGACGAGTGCGCGGTCTAGTGCCAGCTAGCATAGTTTCCCCTTTGTGTTTTGTGGCTTGTGAGCCAATATAGACGTAGTACTCTGTTGGATGGTTGTAGATTTAAACAATGCAGATTTAGCCTTTGCGTTCACACTTGGGTGAGCGTTGCATAGCACCCCGTTTCATCATTTTATATATATCTTATCTTTCAGTCTTCCGCTGTGTTTGGTGTTTGGTTTAAGTTATCTGCATGTTTTAAGGCTTTAAATAACTTGGTTTTAAGGGGGTATTACAATTGGTATCAGAGCCTAGGTTTTGAGCCTAGGAGGGTTAAGTCTAGACTTTCTAAGTGGCTAAGAATGGTTTGAGACCTTAAAATGATCTTAAGAATCTAAGTGTTAGGCTTAGGACTCTAGGATGCGCGGTGAGTTGAGTGTTGCTTTCAGTTATTTGCTTGCTTGTTGTCTTTTTGGTAACCGTGTTGTTGTTGTAAAAGTTTGCGATGCCTCCTTGTACCCGAGCGCGCACCCCGGAGACCCCGACGAATGAGCAGCTTGCTCAGAACCTCCAGCTGCTAACACAGATGATGCAGACGCTTAGCGAGGCTTTGCTGAACAACAACCACCCCGTGCCACCTCCTCAACTTGCTGGGCACCGGGATATGGGCCGTTTGGTGTCAGGTCATAGGCCGCCGACCTTCGCGGGTGGAGAAGACCGGGTGGTTTTGGAGGAATGGATGAGAGTGTTCGACAAGATCTTCGCGGTTGTGGGTTGTCCCGAGGAGAGAAGGGTAGAACTGGCAACGTTTTACTTCTGCCAAGAAGCTGATCTGTGGTGGGTCCATGAGGATCCGACCTTCCTTGAAGAGCCTGAGTTTGGTTGGTCTGCGCTTAAGGATAGGATGCGCGAGAGGTTTTACCCGGCACACGTGCGAGCTGCCATGTTTGATGAGTTTCTCCACCTGCAGCAAGGATCCCTGTCTGCGGTCGAGTACCACAAGAAGTTTTTGGAGTTGGCGTGTTTTGCTCGGATTCTCGTGCCTACGGAGCTCGCTAAGGTCGAGAGATTCGTTGCCGGCTTGAACGATGAGGCACGAAAAGCTTTGACAGTGAGTAGGCCGAGTTCCTTTAATGATGCGTATCTGAGTGCCGCGGATCTGTACCACGTTCAGCAGCTTCAGCGAGGATCTTATGAGCAAGCGAGAAAAAGGACCGAGAGCTGAGGTTCTTCCACCTTCAAGAAGCCACGGCCGAGTTTTCAAGTCAAGAGTGGGCCATCTTCGACTCAAGTTCCAAACCGGATGGAGCAAGGGAATCAAGCCAAGATATCTCCCTGTCCTAGATGTGGGAAGGTGCATGCCGGTCAGAGTTGCAATGGTTTTGTGTTGCGATGCTTTCGTTGTGGAGATAGGGGTCACAAGGTTGCTGAGTGCCCTCACCAGGCCAATCAAAGGGCGCTACCGCCACCCCCTGGAGCCGGTGGAGCAGCCGAAGGTAGCTCGAGTCGCGGAGCAGCTGGGGCCAAACCAGCAGGGAGAGTCTTTGTGATGGGGCGTTCGCAAGCGAAAACCGGGGGTTTGGTGGAGGAGGAGCTAGCAGGTAATCCTTTCCTAGCCAACCCTTATTCCTTGTCCGCATCTTGTTCCTTATTATCTTGAGTGTTGTCCTGTGTCCTTTGTTGCATACTTGAGTTACTTGGCTATCCTTATCATATTTTTGTTGATAACGATTCTTTGGAGTTAAGTGTAAGCCCTTCTTGATGGATTATTTCCCTAGTTTTGTGGGTAAGTCTCGTTGTGAAAGTAGTTATTTATCTCTTAAATGAATCATGCTTGGAAATTATTGCAACTTTTCCTTTGAGAACCCTCTAAATTTCCCAAGTCTTCCTTGAAATTGAGAATAAAAAACCCATGTACAAATCCCATCTTGTGTAGCCAAAAATCCAAGCAAAATGTTTTAATTGCAACCAATGAGTTAAACCACTTGAACTAATTATCTTTCTTAGAAACCACTCATTTTTAATTTCACATCAACCTTAAATTCGCACTTTAACCAAATTCCCAAATTAAATCATCTGTTCCCCAATTCTTCCCCCAAAATCCCTAAATTCCCCAAAGTCTTCTTCTCTCTTCCTCTCTACCCATAAACCACCGAAACCCTCCCCACCCGTCGCCACCGCCTGCAGCCCGCCACCCCACCGCCGACGCAGCAGCCAGCCGCCAGCGCTTCGCCATCAACCGCCGCTGCTTTCCGTCTGCCGAAGCCTCGTCGGGCTGTCCTGTTCGCCGGAAGCCGAGAGAGAAGCAGCGAGAGAGAGAGAGAGCCGCAGGAAGTGAGTGGAGAAGAAGGAAGAGTTGTGGGCTTCTTTTGTTGAGCTTTGGTTCATATCCTATCATGCCTATAAGGTCAAGCTTGACTAAGAAAGCGGAATGGGTGGATACCCATTACCTTGTTCTTGAAGGTAAAGCCTTTGACCCGAAGTCTTTTTCTAATTCTTTGTTGGATATGCTTAGATTCCAAGGTTTGTTGGATGGGTTTCTCGCCATAAGGGCCGAGACTTACCCGAGTTTGGTTAAGGAATTTTATCGTCACATGGTTGTGACAGAGGATGGTGACAAGCTTGAGATCACCTTAAAAGTGAGAGGTGTGAAGGTAGTTCTGTCTGAAAAGAGGCTGGCTCAGCTTTTGAGTTTATCTGCTTCGGGAGTTGCTCAGTATAGTGGTAACTCATGGATTTGTACGGATACCATGGGGTACCGGAACTATTTGAGTTATCTGTTGGGTCGCAAGAGTGGTTTCACTCAAGCTTCGAGGCCGGAGAAAAAGTGGTTGTCTGCGGAACAGTGGATCTTGGTTATGTTGGTCTCGGATTGTTTGTTACCCAATAACAACAAGAGTAAGTTGTTGGGAAAGTTGGAATGCACCTTTGCCTTTTGACTCAAGAATATGGTCAAGTTCAACCTGCCAGCTTTGATGTTGCAACATATGGTTTTCTGTCGTGATCATAACCGGAAAAGCCTACCGTATGGGATGGTGTTGAGCTGGATTCTTGTGAAAAAGGGTGTGAGTGTTGATGGCTGTCTACCGAAAGCTGTGGGAAAGTTGGTGTTGGATGCCACCAACCTTCGAAGTTGTAATCTGTTTCAGTTGGATGATGGTGATTACATCACTCTTGAAGAAGTTGCAAGGAAAGCCTCTGAAGAGAGAGCTGAGTTGGCAACAGAGCTTGGGATTCATGCTGGGAAGTTGAGCCTTGCTGTGACACCCCGAAATCCAAATTCGGTTAAGGGATTAATTATGTAATTAATCCTATTTCAATTTGTAATTTAATTCCTTAAATTCCTGAAATTTAATAGTCGTGGACTATTAATTGACTAGTCAATCCCATAGTCAAAGTTGTACCTTGAGCTTTGTAAGGAGTTCCCTTGTTTCTTACACCTTTCCATGTTAGTAAGGGTATTCTTGACCTTTCACCTTGTGTTAGTATTGTAACCTAACCTAGTAAGAACACCTCATTTCTATCCATACACTTTCCAAATCCTAGCTCCATCTTCTCTCTAAAAAGGTGGGTAGCTTTTCTTCCAAGCCAAGTTGAAGCTTTGTCAAGACTTCAAGAGTTGTCTCCAAGATTCTACCTTTCATACATTTGGGCATCTAGGAGGGTAAGATCCATGTTCATCTTGTGTTTTTAGTGTTTTCTTAGGTGTCTTTTCTTAAAGATAGGATCTTTAAGATCTTTTGGTATGTTCTTGAAGTGGGTTTGGAAGGTGGGCTTTGATAGGAGCTTGGTGTGGTGTTAAGTGAAGGTTTTTGGTCTACAAGAGGTAACCCATGCTCTACAAAATCTATTTTGCTTACCTATGAGAATATTTCTTGGATTCTACATGTGTTTTGCTATGAAATGTGAGTGTTTATGCATTGTCTTGTGAAAATGCATATCTAGAGCTTGTGTTTAGGATTCATGTGTGCCATTGCTTGGCTATTCCTTTGATTCAAGTCATTTTGTTGTATTTGGTGAGTTTTGGCATGTTTTGGACTTTGGTACAGGATGGGTACCCGCGGGCAGAGCCCTACCCGCCGCCCCATCCGCGGGGAGAGAGGCTTGTGGGTGTATGTACCCCCGGGCAGGACCACGGGTAGGGATCCATGTAGGTTTTGGTGTTTTGAATCGTGCTAAGTGTTCAACATTGTGATTCGTTGAACCGTGATGAGTCTTCTGTGTTCCTCGGAACTATGTTTGGTTTACCCGTTTGATAAGCATGCTAGTACGGTGTTTAAATGCTAGCGTGTGTGTTGTTTTTACTTTCTTATTGATTGATGATAACTTGTGTTATTCATCGTTTTTGTTGTTGGGCTGTGACTCATTCCTTGATTGAGTATGGTTTCATATCTTCGTTGTGATCTGTTGATTGATTCCTGTTGTGGTGTGATGTGTGTGTGGCTTTACCTGGATTGCACGATTAGTGGTATGGGACACTAGTCACCAAGGTATTGCAGTGGTCCTTGTGGTGGCCATGACGTGATTATGGAGTTGTGACCTGTGTGTCAGGATCACGTGTTTTGGGTAAGGCATGTGTCGCCGTGTGTGTGAACGGTACCCTCGTGTACTATGAAATCGGTGGTCTCGTTGGTGGTCGATGGTGGGGGACGACGATCTCAGGAGGGAAAAGGTTGGACTAAGAAGTACAGGGGTCCTGGAAGTAATGGTTGGAAGAAGATATAAGGTTGGGGGTAGCCATGGCCATAAGGAAGGCATATCAACTCGTGATGGGTGATGTCACGAGGGCTTGTGTAGCCGTTGTTGTGAGTTCTCTTCTTGTGACGTATGTAGTCACAAAGGCATGTGTTGCCGTTTGTCGTGTCTTATTCCTTTGAGTTATGCGTGCCAGGTGTTGGTCTATTGTGTGATGATAGACCATACCTTGAGAATTCTTGTGAGTCGTTGTTGTTTCTTGTGGTCTTGGGATGTGTTCCCGTATTCTTGTTGAGAGTGTTGAGTCTTGTGTTGACTATTACTCTTCGTTTTTGACTTATATATATGTATTCTATTTCGAAAATGGCTTTATAAACTTATACCTTATCTATGTATGATATTTCATAAGTATTGGTGGGTTACCAGCATTATTCGTTGACCGGGCGTCGTCCCATGTTTTATATGCTTCTTTCAGGTGATGCTTAGACGAGTGCGCGGTCTAGTGCCTGCTAGCATAGTTTCCCCTTTGTGTTTTGTGGCCAGTGAGCCAATATAGACGTTGAACTCTGTTGGATGGTTATAGATTTAAACAATGCAGATTTAGCCTGTGCATTCACCCTTGGGTGAGCGTGGCATAGCGCCCCGTTCCCTTGTTTTATATTATCATCTCTTTCAGTCTTCCGCTGTGTTTGGTGTTTTGGTTTAAGTTATCTGCATGTTTTAAGGCTTTAAATGGCTTGGTTTTAGGGGGTGTTACAGTTAGTATCAGAGCCTAGGTTTGAGCCTAGGATGTTAAAGTCTACACTTTCTAAGTGGCTAAGAATGGTTTGAGACCTTAAAGTGACCTTAAGAATCTAAGTGTTAGGCTTAGGACTCTAGATTGTGCGGTGAGCTGAGTGTTGCTTTCAGTTATTTGCTTGCTTGATTTCTTTTTGGTAACCGTGTTGTTGTGGTAGAAGTTTGCGATGCCTCCTCGTCCACGAGCGCGTACCCCGGAGACCCCGACGAATGAGCAGCTTGCTCAGAACCTCCAGCAGCTAACACAGACGATGCAGACGCTTAGCGGGGCTTTGCTGAACAACAACCACCCCGTGCCACCTCCTCAACCTGCTGGGCACCGGGATATGGGCCGTTTGGTGTCAGTTCATAGGCCGCCGACCTTCGCGGGTGAAGAAGACCCGGTGGTTTTGGAGGAATGGATGAGAGTGTTCGACAAGATCTTCGTGGTTGTGGGTTGTCCCGAGGAGAGAAGGGTAGAACTGGCAACGTTCTACTTCTGCCAAGAAGCTGACCTGTGGTGGGTCCATTAGGGTCCGACCTTCCTTGAAGAGCCTGAGTTTGGTTGGTCTGCGCTTAAGGATAGGATGCACGAGAGGTTTTACCCAGCACACGTGCGAGCCGCCATGTTTGATGAGTTCCTCCACCTGCAGCAAGGATCCCTGTCTGTGGTCGAGTACCATAAGAAGTTTTTGGAGTTGGCGCGCTTTGCTCGGATGCTTGTGCCTACGGAGCTTGCTAAGGTCGAGAGATACGTTGCCGGTTTGAACTATGAGGCACGAAAAGCGTTGACAGTGAGTAGGCCAAGTTCTCTTGAGGATGCGTACCTGTGTGCCGCGGATCTGTATCGCGTTCAGCAGCTTCAGCGGGGATCTTATGAGCAAGCAAGGAAAATGACCGAGAGCGGAGGTTCTTCCACCTTCAAGAAGCCACGGCCGAGTTTTCAAGCCAAGAGTGGGCCATCTTCGACTCTAGTACCAAACTAGATGGAGCAAGGGAACCAAGTCAAGACGGTTGTTTGCCGTAGGTGTGGGAAGGTGCATGCGGGCCAAGATTGTTATGGCCAAGCGTTTAAGTGCTTCCGATGCGGAGATAGGGGCCACAAGGTTGCTGAGTGCCCTCATCCGGCCAATCAAAGAGCGCTGCTGTAACACCCCGAAATTTAAAACTTTTAAAGACTATATAACAAAGGTAAATGATCATAAATCCCAAAGCATAATACAAAGAGTACGGGGTGTTATGCCACACCGAGCTAGAGAAACTCAGGTGCACAGGCTAAATTCTAAAACCTCAATCAGTATCAATACAACGTTATGGCACGCAGGCCGAAAGGGAAAACTATCTAATCTACGCCCCAAGCCTCTAGCGCGCTCCAGTGATCTACTCGTCTGTGCCTGAAAGCCAAATATATCTGTTCAGCGAGAGATGCTGGTAACCCACTCCAACGCGTTGAAATACAATACATATAGACATATATATAGATATACGAAAACCATTTTGAAGCAATGAAGATATATCCTACGAGACTCTAGCTTTTAAAACAGGGATAGACTCGACAGATAGAGCTAAGCATAGACAACAGTTATACCAAGTATATACCGTTTACAAACAGGCAAGACAGATAAAGATAAGCACAATTAATAACCATAACCCAACATATACGATTCCCAGTACAAATCCCATAGTCACATCCCCAAGGCACTCATAACAACTCGCCCATATCTCATCACACAAGCACACTTTTTTGGCGCCACAGGACCAATCACATGCCCATACATAGGGTCAGCGCATATAACTCTGACACGGCCCCGCAGCACCTTGCCCCGTATCGCAACACGAAGGGGTCGATCGCAACCGACCAATGAACCGCAGCTCATCATAGTGTTTGATCAAACAGTGGACCGCAGCCCAAGAGTATGTCATCTGACCGCAGCTCATGTAGAAACGTTTGATCGCAACCAAACGGTGGACCGCAGCCCGAGAGTGTAAATCTGACCGCAGCCAGCTTCTGAACCGCAGCTCAGGAATAACCAATCCGATCGCAACCGAATTGGGGTATCATGCACACATAACACATAGCAAGCACATGCAACCCACATTACACATTGGGAAGGGGGGAGAAAACGTATAACAAAACCTATGCGTGATCCTTCACATACTAAAAATAATCCTAAGGGGTTCATACTTCTTCCACCTAGGTCAACGGGATACCAATCCAACTGGCATGCAATATATAAGACTTATAAACCTACGAACGGTACCCGAAACATCAAACTAGATACAGGCACGATAAACGGAGTCCGTTGAGACACCACGTGGGTCGGGGGAACAACAAACGGGGAAGTCAAAATCCCAAGTTGGGTATTTTTCCAGCGGGTAGCCGGTGGGTGAGGGGTCACCCGCCGACTGCCCGCCAGCGACGATGATTCCGGGCAGCGGGTGCCCGGCGGGCAGCTGCCCGCTGCCGGCGACGTCAACAATGGCCGCGGGTAATAAGAACCAGTACACATGGAATCCAATTAGGGTCTATAGTGGGCTCATCACAAGGCCCACAACTACATCCTTAAAGAATCATTGGTGGAAGAAACAAGAAGGCCCAATAATAATTCCATTCGATAGAGGAAAGTATTATAGTGGCCCATTTCAAGTGATATCATGGATCGAAGACAATGCTTACAAGATTCGAGGTCGAATCATTTTCAAGAAGGTGAGGATGATGCGACCCAACATAATGAAGATCCATCAGGAGTACCAATTGGGCCAATCACAAGGCCCAAGTCCAAACGATTAAGACAACTCTTCGTTGGTGATATTCAAAGATGGTGGAAATCCAAGTCAAGCTCATTTGCAAAAGATGAAGAAGATTTCAAGGCTTTTTATAATTGTTTAAGTGCTGATTTTGGTGATTAAATTAGGCCCAAATCAGCCCTATTATTTTTGGTCATCATTAATTTAAATTGTTTGGCATAAAAGAGAAAACACTAGTTGTATTTAGAAAGGATTCCTTAAATCCTTTTCTAAATAAAACTCTATTTACTTGTTTTCTAGATTAGGTTTACGACTCTTTTTCCCATTGTATTTAGATTACAATGCTGCCCTATACCTATAAATAGGGCACATCAATATCAGTTTTGAGGAGGCTTCAGTTCAATAAAACTCTTAAGTTTTTCTTTACACTTGTGTAAGAAACCTTATGGCTAATTGTGGACTCAATTAGTGGCTAGTCATGGACTCGACTAGCAAATTGATTCGTGGACTCGAATCAATCTTACTTTCTTCAACCTTAGATTTAGGTTCGTGGACTCGTTCTTGAATCGAAGGAAACTAGATCCGACTCTAGTTGATTGAAGATTGCAATATCAAGGTACTTGAAGCTACATGGGATTCTTCCAAGTCTTTGAGGATTCGAGACAAAGGGTTTCTCGTGAGGTTTAAGGTATTTTGATCCATCTCTATCTTTACATTGAGAGCATTCTTGGGACAATATTCCATTTTATTTGAATCTTGGACTAGGTTCATATCAATTTGGTATTTAGAGCCTAGGTTTGTCTCATTATCATTGGAAATTTGGTTTCTTTGGTTCCCTAGGTTTATCTCTTTCTTATCTTACATACTACTTTTTTCGTGTCTTTTTCATTAAAAAAAAAACCAAAAAAAAATTTTCTTTTGCATTCTTGATTGTGTTCTTGAATCTTGATACATGTTCTCCAGTTTCTTGAAAAACAATCCCGAAAGTGTTTTCCTTTTTTCCCGTCCAATATCAACGAGACCTCACACCTCCTAAGCACCATATTACCACATATTCTGTCAGGAAAACAACCCCATCTCACCCTTACCTATATCCAAAGCTCATTTACGCGCAATCACGTCTCAATCACGCCCTGTCCAGATTTTCGCGAGCTGTGACCAGTTTCAAAGAATTACCTATATCTCGAGATCTACTGGTTAGTTTTATCTGAAATTTGGATATGTTGTAGATATCTTCTGGGGCGTTCTTTTGATATATTATACACTGTCTACTTCCTTCTGGTTAGTGAGATATTGATCTTCAAAGTCAGGGCATTGTTTCTGTTTTTCTAGGCGATTCTTGAAATTCTTGATTCTGTTTTGAAGGGGTTGTGTAGATCCTCTTGGTCCGAAATTTTTGTTGATATTTATAGTAGTTATTTGGAGGTTACTTATCAAAAAAAATCATAAAAAAAAATTCAAGAAAGTTGAAAAAAAAAAAAAGAAAAAAAAAAGGAGAAAGCAATAAAGAAGAAGAATAAGGTTGGGGAAAGAATTTGGCTGGTAGGAGAATTTTGGAGGGACAAGGAAGGGGAAAAGTATAAGGTTGGAAGGAGTTCTTGATAGATTCCTAATTGGTTGTGGTACAAGTGAACCCCTTTTATATTCTATTTGTCTCTATCTTTTGATATTGGTCTTGCATATCTTTCTGCGATACTTCCTTCCTTGGTTTCCTTTTTCTTTCAAATCTTGTTTAGTTTCTTTGCTTGTATTGTCCTTTTTCTTTGCTTCTTGCTCTCAATTTTATTACCTACCTCGCGGTACACCCTTACTCTCAAAGGCTTGTGAAGTCTTCCAAGGTACGTTTTCTTGAACTTTGCGGTTGAATCCATATCAACTGGAGTACCGGACTAGAATTTTCCTTCTTGGAAAAAGGCTTGTGAGAGTATCTGCCACCTTGAGCGATACACGAGTGGAGTGTGTGTTTGTAAGAGTGTGTAGTGCACCCCCAGAGCCATATAATCCACCTCTTACCTGCGAGTTGAGAATAGCGAGGGAGCGAGCCAACTTTTTGGTTTCACTAACATAAATACTCACATATCTTCTTGTTTTTAGATTTTTTTTTCCTATACAGATGGCTGAAAAAGTTCCAAACCTGCCCCAGACATTAGAACAAAAGATAGACAGGTTACTCAAACGAATAAATAATTTGGAGCAACACCCTCAGCAAGTGCAATCGATACACAATGATCAGCAATATTTGTCACCGGCAGGAAGAGTGGATCCTAGATGTCAAAGGATCCAACCGCGTAATGCGGAGTTAGGAAACATTAAACTTGAAATTCCTAACTTCACCGGTGAGAAAGGACCTACCGAATACATAGAATGGGAGAATGCTATTGAAACTCTTTTTTATTTAAAGCACTATTCTGATCTTACAAAAATTAGGATAGTTGCTACATCTTTTGCGGGGTATGCATTATCTTGGTGGCGAAAAAGAAATAGAGAGAGAATTGCTAATTTTATTCCCTATGAATCTTAGGTTCAAGTGAGGGAAGATATGCGCCTAACCTTTCGTCCTAAATCTTTTTTATATGATTTTGAAAGAAAATTGCAGGGAACGGTGCAAGGAAAAAAGTCAGTTGATGAGTACTACCAAACTATAAGTATTTTGCTTAAACAGGGAGACATACATGAAGAAGAGACAAAAACTGTTGCTCGTTTCGTACAGGGATTGAACTTAGAAATTCGATGTGGAATGAGTATTCAGAGATATGACACCGTTTATGATGCCTTGTATGCTGCACGTGAATCTGAGGCAAAAATCAAAGAGATGAAAATGTACAAGTCGGACAATGGTGCATCAAGATGGAACAACACTTGTTCAACTCCTCAAAGGCGTGATGAACATCCTCCTCCAAGAGATGATTCACGAGACAAAGGTAAGGAAAAGGTAAGTGAGGCAGCGAGGCCTCAACATGATAGAGAATTGATTTGTTATAGACGTAATGGGAGAGGCCACATAGCTCGTGATTGCCCTAACAAGAGGCTAGTTAAGATAACAAAACAATCTGAAAATTTTGCTTCTTGTCTTGAATATAAGTCTAAGGATGAGGTATGTGACCATTTTGAAACTCTCAATGAACATGTTGAGGGAGAACCATTCATACCTTTAGATTCTGATTCTAAATATGTTGCTAGTGAGTCTAGTCATACTGTTGTTGTTAAGGAGGTTTTGAATGTTCACCCTTTAAAAGAAGATGAGTCTCAAAGAGAAAATATATTTTGTACTAAAGGGTCAATTAGAGAGAATGCATGTGCTATGGTAATAGATTCTAGAAGTTGCACAAATATGGCTAGTGCAGTTATGGGTAAATTTCTCCAGTTACCTTTGCTTAATCATCCAAATGCTTATTGTTTGCAATGGTTAATTGATGCACGAGAAGCTAGAGTAACCAAACAGGATCTTATTCCTTCATCTATTAAAGAATCATTGGTGGAAGAAACAAGAAGGCCCAATAATAATTCCATTCGATAGAGGAAAGTATTATAGTGGCCCATTTCAAGTGATATCATGGATCGAAGACAATGCTTACAAGATTCGAGGTCGAATCATTTTCAAGAAGGTGAGGATGATGCGGCTCAACATAATGAAGATCCATCAAGAGTACCAATTGGGCCAATCACAAGGCCCAAGTCCAAACGATTAAGACAACTCTTCATTGGTGATATTCAAAGATGGTGGAAATCCAAGTCAAGCTCATTTGCAAAAGATGAAGAAGATTTCAAGGCTTTTTATAATTGTTTAAGTGCTGATTTTGGTGATTAAATTAGGCCCAAATCAGCCCTATTATTTTTGGTCATCATTAATTTAAATTGTTTGGCATAAAAGAGAAAACACTAGTTGTATTTAGAAAGGATTCCTTAAATCCTTTTCTAAATAAAACTCTATTTACTTGTTTTCTAGATTAGGTTTACGACTCTTTTTCCCATTGTATTTAGATTACAATGCTGCCCTATACCTATAAATAGGGCACATTAATATCAGTTTTGAGGAGGCTTCAATTCAATAAAACTCTTAAGTTTTTCTTTACACTTGTGTACGAAACCTTATGGCTAATTGTGGACTCAATTAGTGGCTAGTCGTGGACTCGACTAGCAAATTGATTCGTGGACTCGAATCAATCTTACTTTCTTCAACCTTAGATTTAGGTTCGTGGACTCGTTCTTGAATCGAAGGAAACTAGATCCGACTCTAGTTGATTGAAGATTGCAATATCAAGGTACTTGAAGTTACATGGGATTCTTCCAAGTCTTTGAGGATTCGAGACAAAGGGTTTCTTGTGAGGTCTAAGGTATTTTGATCCATCTCTATCTTTACTTGTGAGAGCATTCTTGGGACAATATTCCATCTTTATGTGAACCTTGGACTAGGTTCATATCAGCGGGTATGTGGCGGGTCCCCTACCCCCCACTGACTCTTTTATCACTAAAACGTCCCGGGAACCTTTGTGGAAACGGAAATCATGCTTAGACACTTTCAAACGCAATTGACAACAATACGTAGACAATTAATGGATTCAAAAGCAAGAACATACGGCACATAACCTATCATGCTTTTCTAAACATAATCAACACCCAAACATACGAATTCCCACCCAATATACCAAGAATAATACCATACGAATTCCACGATACAACCTAGGGTTCTAATTATTTTTAGATCAACAAGAACACAATTCATCTTCTAATATCAAGATTCGGTAGGAATATCACATCAACATCAAGAACATCATATAATCATCAAGAACATCAAGAACACCATACAATCATTATGATCCTCTTAATACCATCAAGATCATCAAGATCACCCATGGAATCATAACACCAATTACCAAGATTAACATAATGAATCGTCAACACACAAGAATATGGGGGAAATCCTAAGAGGGGAATCATAGCTATGAAAATAGGTTTTGTTGAGACATGGGTTACCTCTTAGCCTTAATTAAATCCTTGGCTATGAAGGGTCTTTCTTTAAGCTTTCTTCTTTCTTGATTTCTCCTAGGGGAATTCTTGGAACTTCTTGTGTGGTGAGGGATTCTTTGTGGTGGGCGGTTCTAGGTGCCTCTTAAGTCCCCTACTTATATACCTAGGAGTCCTAATTAGGAACTAATATTATAAGCTTGCTAATTCTATTCCTTTTAGGGCTAGGGGTTGGGTTTTAGGGTTGAGGGCCCACAGACTATGGTGGGCCTTTTCCTAATTAATTATTGTAATTTAATTCTTTCTTTTGGGCAATTGGTTAAATGATTAATTGGTTTTACGGGTCGTAACACGGTGTGTTACACTCTCCCCCCTTACGAGGGGCTTCGTCCTCGAAGCCCGGTGTGTTAATCCATTCTTTCACCCCTGGACATCCCGCATTTTGGCCTCCTGGTTAGGAATGTGGCCCCACGTTTTGTCTTAGCTGGGGTAGACTGGACTTCTGGTGGTGTGGTGATAGGAAGGTTTGGGTCTACCTCGGTCTCCTGCTCCTGAGCTGGATGCCCTGCGAGTGCCCAAGGTGGCCTTGATTGCTGCCACCCTCTGATCTAGTGCGCGTGTCGTACGGATCAAGGATGAGAGCCCTTCCTCCATGATTTGGTTTTGCCGGTTGAGTTGTGCGAGTATGCGCTCATTGATCGAGCCCTCGTTTTGCTCCCTTGGGTTCCCTCCCGATCGTGGGTGCACCGATGGGTTAGGCTCGTCATCCTCCTCCTGATCCTCATTTCCCTCCAGACCCCCACAATCTTGCATTGCTCGTTTGAGCTTTTTGTTGGAGATGTCCAATTGGTCGACCAATTCCCTTCGCTCTTCCTCGGGTTTGAGGCAAATTTCTTCGAGGGTGAGGTAATGCCCCCTTTCAGTGTAGTAGATATCATTGCGGCGGAGGTTCTAGGCGTTAAAGATCATGCCATTTGCGGCCTTGACCTCAGTGTGGCTTAGGTCCACCCCCTTTTTCTCCATGACCCAACTTAGGATCATCCCGTAGGGTAGGCTAAGTCGGTTGCTTCTTTTGCAAAACTCCATGTGTTTTAGCATGAGGGCCGGCAGATTGAACTTGATTTTGTGTTTAAGGATATAGGCAAAGGTGCACTCTAAACTCCCCACGTCCTTGCTCTTATTGTTCGTGGGCAAGAGGCTATCGGTCACAATCATAACCAATATCTTTTGCTCCGCCGTTAGCCACTTCCTATTTGGTCGTGTGACCGAGGTGAATCCTTCCTCTTTCCCGAGTAGGTACCCGAGATAGTCTTTGTACCCCGTGTTTTGGGTATCAATCCACCCCTTTCGGTCGTACTTTGACACACCCGTGGTGGTCAATTTCAAGAGCTTGGCCAAGCGGCCTTCGGAGAGTATAATTTCTTTGCCGCGGACCTTGGTGGTGATTTCTAGCTTATCACCCCGTTTGGTGGCTACTAGGTGTTGATAGAACTCTTTCACCAATTCGGGGTACGTATCCCCCTTGATGGTGAGGTATGTATCCAAAAGGCCTTGATAATTAAGCATATCGACCAATTCCGGGGAAAATTGGTCGGGTTCAAGGGCTTTACCTCCTATTACAGTGTAGCCGGCGTTGCTCCATTCCGGGGTACGGGTTCCGAGGGGTTTCTTCGGCATTTTGGGGTAGATGACACTTTTCCGATGACCTTTCCGGCGGGTCTCCGGCGCGTTTTCCGGCGGGCAGTTTTCTCCGTTTGCGAGGGAGGCGACGGCGAGCTGTGTTCCGGCATTGGCTTGGCGAGGGGAGGCGACGGCGTGCTGGTGGCGGCTGGTCTTGCACCGTCGACGTCGCGTGGTAGCGGGTTGCTGCCGGGTGCGGTGTGGGCGGTCGGTGGTTGATCGCCGGCTGTGGTGGTGGCGTGTGGATGGGACGCCGCAGGTGGGTTGCGGTGGCGGGCAAACGTCGGTCGAGGGAGGTGGGTGGTGGTGCGACGGAGTTTGCGGTGGTGAGGGTGGCGGCTTTGGAGGGGAGGGGAGAAGAGGAGGTTGGGTGGTTTGGGGAAGAAGGAGATGGGTTTTTCATTTGGGGATTTTGTGGGTTTTAGGGATTTGTAGGGGCTTTAACAAGGGAGTGTTTTCTTTAGGTTTCAAGAAACACTCATAGGCTAGTGGTTAAGTCTTGGTCATTTAAGTGGGAGGTTTAAGGTTCCATTCCCAATGGTTGCATTAGTCTTCTTGATGGTGTGGTCTTTGTCTTTTTCCTTCTTTTGTCTTTTAGTGGTGGAGGGCTTGGCTTATTGGTATAACTTTAGTTCCACCCCCATAAGTGGGATCGAATTTCGATCAAACCTTTATTTATAATAATTCCGAAATAACTAAGCTAAGTAAGTAGTTCTACTAAGAAGGTTTTTACAAGGAATTTGACAGCTTATCCTAGACGGAATTCGTTTTCTTGGTTTTCTTCCGCGGGGTTTACGAGGTCCTCGTCTTCGGGGGCGAGATTTCCTTCCTCGAGGTTGCCCTCGTTCCCGAGGTTGGCCTGGGTGCGGCTCATGATGAATATTTTCCCATGGGCGCCGTAGTTTCCTTGGTGGGCGGTGCCCCGTGTTGACCCATGGTGGTGGGGCGTGGCCTTTGGGGTTGAGTGCACTGGAAGGCCTTGTGTCCCTCTTCACTGCAGTTGAAGCATCGCCAGGGATTACCCATGCAGTCTTTACCTCTGTGGCTTTTGTTGCATTTCGGGCAAGGGAAGCTCCTTGTGTTAGCTTCGTTGTTCCCTAGGGGCGGCCTTTGGTTGGTCAGATTGCTCGATCTTGTGTTGGTGTCGTTTCTCGTCCTTTTTACAGGTGGTGCTCTACCTCTGGTGTTTCTCTTTCGTATTTGTTCCTGAACTCCGCGTTGGAGTAGTTGGATTCGATAGAGATTAGCGGCACTGAAGTAAGCCTCGTTGAGGGTCCGAGGTCTGCCCGAGGTCCGATAGAGATTTCGGGCTTCGAAGTTAAGGCCCGATACGAATCTCTCTATTTTGGTTACCTCGGTGGGGACTAGTTCTGGTGCGAAGCGTGCTAGCTCGAGGAATCGTTTATGGTACTCCATGACGGTAGCCGTCCCTTGTTTCAGATGGAGGAACTCTTCGTACATGGATGCTTTTACGTGTGTTGGATAGAATCGTTCTCGTAGTCGCGTCTTGAGGTTTTCCCAGTTGAACCCTGGTTCTTGTTGGTAAGCGGGCCCCTCATGGATCCACCAGAGATCAGCCTCGTGTCCGAAGTAGAACGAGGCTATCTCTACGCGACGTTCTTCTGGGCATTCCACTAATCCTAGAATTTTGTCGAGGGTCCGGATCCACTCCTCCAGGATCACGGGGTCCTCTTCTCCTGAGAACGTGGGTGGTCGATGGTTTGAAACTTGTCGGGCGACGTCTGAGTTCGCGTTTGATGGAGGAGGCGGGGGCCTGTTGTTGCGAAGAGCTACGTCGCTTTAGTGCCTGGGCGACGTGCGTTAGTTGTTGTAGTGTTTGGGTCAGGGGGTCGTGTGCGGCGGGTTCTGGAGTCCTTGATTGTCTTCTGTTTGGTGCCATGCTGTCGTCTTTCTGGGTCAATGTTTACAAGAACGTTAGATAGGGGAGGGATAAAGTGAGGGGGTTATGTGTCGGTTTCACAGTCTCACCGCGTGTCCTAGGATTCCTGAATCCCATGTCCCTAATTACCTAAAGTTCAAGTCTATGTCCTAAGGTCTGTCTTAATAGTCTTAACCTAGGGTCAAACTTAGGCTCTGATACCAACTGTAACACCCCGAAATTTAAAACTTTTAAAGACTATATAACAAAGGTAAATGATCGTAAATCCCAAAGCATAATACAAAGAGTACGGGGTGTTATGCCACACCCGAGCTAGAGAACTCAGGTGCACAGGCTAAATTCTAAAACCTCAATCAGTATCAATACAACGTTATGGCACGCAGGCCGAAAGGGAAAACTATCTAATCTACGCCCCAAGCCTCTAGCGCGCTCCAGTGATCTACTCGTCTGTGCCTGAAAGCCAAATATATCTGTTCAGCGAGAGATGCTGGTAACCCACTCCAACGCGTTGAAATACAATACATATAGACATATATATAGATATACGAAAACCATTTTGAAGCAATGAAGATATATCCTACGAGACTCTAGCTTTTAAAACAGGGATAGACTCGACAGATAGAGCTAAGCACAGACAACAGTTATACCAAGTATATACCGTTTACAAACAGGCAAGACAGATAAAGATAAGCACAATTAATAACCATAACCCAACATATACGATTCCCAGTACAAATCCCATAGTCACATCCCCAAGGCACTCATAACAACAACTCGCCCATATCTCATCACACAAGCACACTTTGTTGGCGCCACAGTGCCAATCGCATGCCCATACATGAGGGTCAGCGCATATTGCTCTGACACGGCCCCGCAGCACCCTGCCCCATATCGCAACACGGAGGGGTTGATCGCAACCGACCGATGAACCGCAGCTCATCATAGTGTTTCATCAAACAGTGGACCGCAGCCCAAGAGTATGTCATCTGACCGCAGCCAGGAAATATGAACCGCAGCTCATGTAGAAACGTTTGATCGCAACCAAACGGTGGACCGCAGCCCGAGAGTGTAAATCTGACCGCAGCCAGCTTCTGAACCGCAGCTCAGGAATAACCAATCCGATCGCAACCGAATTGGGGTATCATGCACACATAACACATAGCAAGCACATGCAACCCACATTACACATTGGGAAGGGGGGAGAAAACGTATAACAAAACCTATGCGTGATCCTTCACATACTAAGAATAATCCTA
Source organism: Ipomoea nil (assembly GCF_001879475.1). Taxonomy (NCBI): domain Eukaryota; kingdom Viridiplantae; phylum Streptophyta; class Magnoliopsida; order Solanales; family Convolvulaceae; genus Ipomoea; species Ipomoea nil. Next base: position 489,306 of record NW_017618220.1, on the reverse strand, counting down.
AGGGGTTCATACTTCTTCCACCTAGATCAACGGGATACCAATCCAACTGGCGTGCAATATATAAGACTTATAAACCTACGAACGGTACACGAAACATCAAACTAGACACAGGCACGATAAACGGAGTCCGTTGGTTCACCACGTGGGTCGGGAGAACATCAAACGGGGAAGCCAAAATCCCAAGTTGGGTATTTTTCCAGCAGGTCGCCGGTGGGTGAGGGGTCACCCGCCGGTTGCCCGCCGGCGACGATGATTCTGCGCAGCTGCCTGCCCGCCCGCCGGCGACGTCAACAATGGCCGCGGGTAGGTGGCGGGTCCCCTACCCCAACCTACCCCCCACTGACTCTTTTATCACAAAAACGTCCCGGGAACCTTTGTGGAAATCGAAACCATGCTTAGACACTTTCAAACGCAATTGACAACAATGCATAGACAATTAATGGATTCAAAAGCAAGAACATACGGCACATAACCTATTGACGGTAATAATGTTACCGGTAATAATAATAATATAATAACGCTATGTAAGAGAGTAACAATAGTTGTATTGCTTTTTGTCTCAATATAGAAAATACAATATGTCTGTGTCCAGAGTATTGAACATGTCCCCTATGGCTGAGGAGATGTCCTACTTATATCAAGCTCATAACGGTAACATCATAATGAGGCATAATGAAGAGCTGAGCATTCATTCCTCTCTCTCTTCAATGGTGGTGTAGTAAATGACCCTGTGGTAACGTTCCATCCATTAGTAATCTGCCCGTTGGGTTTTCATATGGTGCCGGGTGAGGTACCCGTTTGACAACCCGGGTCGGGTGCTGGCACCATTACTCTGTCACCAGTCCACCCTACTCCTGAGTCTACGGATGTGTTTGAGTTGACTTGGGAGTAAGGCTGAATCTATCTTGATACTGGGCAGAATCCTGTTTGATCCCGAGTATGCGATTTTATTTTCCAAATCACATATGATCTTTTTTTTTTTCTTTTTGTATGTTGGCCGAGACTGGCTGCGGCCTAGGCTGGACGAGGTGCGTGCCTCCGGCCGATCGTAGCCGTCGCGTGCACCTCGGCCGATCGCTCGTGGCCGAGGCGCATGCCTCGGCCGATTGCGATCGAGGCGTCGCCTCGACCGATCGTGACCGAGGCGTGCGCCTCGGCCGATCGTGGTCAAGGCGTCGCCTCGACCGATCGTGGCCGATGCGTGCGCCTCGACCGATCATGGCCGATGCGTGCGCCTCGGCCGATCGTGGTCAAGGCGTCGCCTCGACCGATCGTGGTCGAGGCGTCGCCTCGACCGATCGTGGTCGAGGCGTCACCTCGACTGATCGTGCCCGAGGCGTCGTCTCGACCGATCGTGGCCGAGGCGAGCTCCGGCCTTTTTTTTTTTTTTTTTTTATTTTTAGCTTTGCGGCGTGGGCCGACTTCGGGCTGGGGCGCCGCCATAGCCTGGCCGAGGCACAGCGCTTCGCCCACAACCGAGGCGTGCGCCTCGGCCAGATGGTTTGAGGCGTCGCCTCAGCCCCTTGGCCGAGGAGTGTGCCTCGGCCAAATGGCTGAGGCGTGCGTCTCGGCCATACGCCTCGGCCAATATGCCTCGGCCAGAGGCGTCGCCTCAGCCCCTTGGCCGAGGCGTGTGCCTCGGCCAAATGGCTGAGGCGTGCGTCTCGGCCATACGCCTCAGCCACTTGGCCGAGGCATGTGCCTCGGCCAGAGGCGTCGCCTCAGCCCCTTGGCCGAGGCGTGTGCCTCGGCCAAATGGCTGAGGCGTGCGTCTCGGCCATACGCCTCAGCCAATTTGCCGAGGCATGCGCCTCAGCCATTTGGCCAAGGGGTGCGCCTCGACCTTTTTTTTTTTTTTTTAGCTTTGCGTCGTGGGCCGGCTTTGGGCTGGGGCGCCGCCACAGCCTGGCCGAGGCGTGCAAATGGCTGAGGCGTCGCCTCAGCTACTTGGCCGAGGCGTGCACCTCGGCCAGATTGCCGAGGCATGCGCCTCGACCTCGTTTTTTTTTTTTTTTTTTTTTTTAGCTTTGCGGCGTGGGCCGCCTTCGGGCTGGGGCGCCGCCACAGCCTGGCCGAGGTACCGCGATCTGGCCACAGCCGAGGCGTGCACCTCGGCCAGATGGTTTGAGGCGTCGCCTCAGCCCCTTGGCCGAGGCGTGCGCCTCAGCCATCTGGCCGAGGCGTGCGCCTCGACCCTGGTTTTTTTTTTTTTTTTTTTTTTTTTTTTTTTTTTTTTTTTTTTTTTTGGTAGAGTGCTGTGACGGCCGTGGTTGATCGAAGGTGGTATTGAGAACCTTTTTATTTGAGCGAAGTAACCCGGGCGGACCATGATTACTAAATACTGTTTACAGGTCTGGGCGGACCACGACTACAAAGTATTAGTGATAATATCTAATTAAAAGTTCTTAGTTCCACACCCGATCGATCATCCTTGCAGTGGTGTGGACTTGTAGATTCTTTCCGCCAATCTTTTTGCATGCTTTTACGTAACAACTGCGGGTTGCTCGCTGGTCTCCTCTGACGACCCCTTTCCCATTCGGAGTAGGGAACTTCATACACAAGTGTTCCACCGACGCTATGGTCTTGAGGTCCTCCAGTGCCGGCCTCCCAAAAATGATGTTGTGCACACAAGTGAGTCTTACCACGATGAATTCCATGTCAAGTTTGCGAATGTTAGGGCTCATGCCTATCTCCACTGGTAAGACCACTAACCCCTCCGTCTCCACTGAATCACCTGTAAATCCAGAGAGTGGGGTACGTACATCTTTGAGCTGGTTCCTACGTATCCCTAACTTGGTGAAGGCATCGTAATACATCACATTGACTGAGCTTCCCGTATCGACTAAGATGCGGCGTACAATGACATCGTTGACGTCTATCTCAATCACCAGGGCATCACGATGGGGTAACGGGTCCTCTGGAAGGTCATCATCAGAGAAGGTGATGGCCTCCTTTCTCTGTTTCTTTTCTCTGGGAAGACTCACCACTTCTCCCACGTATAGCTGCCGGCTCCACTTCTTTCTTTCCGCGGGCGTGTCGCCCCCTGCGGTTCCACCATAGATAAAGTGTATTGTGTGTTTCTTTTGTCGTCTGGGCGCCACCTCGGTTTCTTTCTCGCTATCATTCTGCTCAGATATTTGGTCATGTTCTCTTTTTTTGGCGTTCGAGGTGGACGGCTCGGTGCCATCCTCATTCCTCCAGACATTTTTTGGTGGATTGTGTTGCGGCTGCTTGGATCGCTTGACAAAATGTCGGAAATATCCCTGCTGGATGAGTTCTTTTATTTGTCTCTTCAAAACGTGACACTCATCCGTATCGTGGCCGACTTGCCTATGAAACCTGCAGTACTTTGATTGGTCTGCCTATGGGGAGACCTTCATGCACTTATCGGGGAATTCTACCATTCCCATTTCCTCGGCTTGCTTTAGAATGACACTGATGGGATGGGTAAGAGGAGTTAAATTACGCAAGGGGACCAGGCGAGCCCTTTCGTGGTCTTGGCCTTTCTATGCGGTCGGGTGGTTTGAGAGTGGTGCCTGGCTGGGTGGACCAGCTTTTCCAGGCTTCCCATCTTTCCTACCATCCTCTTCGTCCTTCTCCTTCCTGTCGACGTCCTCTGCTTCGGCATAGCGGCTAGCCGTCCTCATCAGATCTTCGTAAGAGCGGGGGTGGTGAGCGTTCAGCTGCTTGTGGAAATACCCTAATCTTAAAGCATGGATAAATATCGGGATCGCCGCCTTGGAGTCGAAGTTGTACACATTATTGACTTCCTTTTTCCATTTGATCAGGAAGTCTTTGAGGCTCTCGCCTCTATCTTGCTTCACTACACAGAGGTGAGAGAAGGGTTTCTTGCGATGTATGCTACCGGAGAAGTATGTTAGGAAGCTCTTGGACAACTCCCCAAAGTTTTGGATCGACCCATCCGGGATGGTGTTGAACCAGTCTTGGGCCGCTCCATCCAGTGTGGACAAGAACGCTCGGCACATGATGGCGTCCCCTGCCCCGATCATTACCATAGCAGCCTTGTACCTCGTCATGTGGACACGTGGGTCAGTGGCCCCCGTGTACTCCTTGATGGCGGGCAACCTAAAGTCCCTCGGCAAAGGTACGTCCATGATGCTCGGGGAGAATGGTGCTGTCATCCGTACCTCAGGTTCCGGCGATTGCTCCCGTGCCTCCACCCTTCTTGCTAACTCCTCGATTCTTCTCTGCAGCCTCTCGACCAGGGCCGACTCGTCAGGGTGCCGACGCGGGGCCGGCTGCCGCTCCTCCATGTGTCGGCGTGGAGCTAGTTCATCGACGTGCTGTCTATCTGAGTATCGATGCAGAGCGGGTTCCTCGACGTTCCGTCCATCCAAGTGTCGGTGTGGGACCCGTTCATCAGCGCGTCGCTTCTCCGCCGAGTGCCGACGCAGAGTCTTCTCATCGACGCGTCGCTCCTCCAAGTGTCGACGTAGGGCCGACTCATCAACGTGTCGACGTGGGGTCGGCTCCCGAGAATCGCCCACCTCCTCTGTGGGTGATCTCTCGGCTTCTCTGTTTTCGTGTTGGCGAGGGCCTATGGTAGAGGAACCCTCGGCCCGTGATCCTAATATTTGCCGCACGGGCGCCCTCTGTCCCAATCGTTCTGGTGCAGATTGGGAAGGGCCTGGTTGTTGTCTGGCCGGTCCACTTCTTTGGGTCTCTACCCCTATTTGCTGGGGCCGCGGCGTGGGCACTTGGCCTTGCAGTCCCACCGCCACCTGATTTAGCGCCGCCGTCACTGCTTGCTGAATGATATCGGCGGTCGCCTGGAGGTTCACGGCTTGGTTCACCCCTCCATTGTTGAGTTGGTCTCGAAGGTCCCCGGGCCTCCCGTTGTTGAGCTATTCTCGGAGATCCCCTCCGTGATTGTTGTTGAGTTGGTCCCGGAGGTCACCTGAGGCATTGCCATTGTTCACGTTGCGGGAACCGTGGGAGCTGCGGGACACCATTCTTTCAAGCTTGCTGTTGAAAGATGAAAAGAGTTGTGTGTGTCGTCACCTGCTTGAGTGTTGGACTCAGGCTCTCAATGAAAGCACCAATGACGGTAATAATGTTACCGGTAATAATAATAATATAATAACGCTATGTAAGAGAGTAACAATAGTTGTATTGCTTTTTGTCTCAATATAGAAAATACAATATGTCTTTGTCCAGAGTATTGAACATGTCCCCTATGGCTGAGGAGATGTCCTACTTATATCAAGCTCATAACGGTAACATTATAATGAGGCATAATGAAGAGCTGAGCATTCATTCCTCTCTCTCTTCAATGGTGGTGTAGTAAATGACCCTGTGGTAACGTTCCATCCATTAGTAATCTGCCCGTTGGGTTTTCATATGGTGCCGGGTCAGGTACCCGTTTGACAACCCGGGTCGGGTGCTGGCACCATTACTCTGTCACCACGTTATTACCGTCAGGGTCGTAACACGGGGTGTTACACCAACCGGTAGGTTCTCGGCCGCACGATGGCCGTGATGATATACGGTCCTTCCCAATTTTGAGCTAGCCTTCCACCTTCTAAAGGCTGACTTGCCTCTCGACGGCGTAGAACATAGTCTCCGACCTGGAAATACCGAGGGTTAACCCGAACGTCCTTCGAGCTCTTCACTCTTTTCTGATACACGGTCATACGCCGAGCGGCTAGCTCTCTCTTCTCCTCCACACCATCGAGATCCACGACCATGCCTCGATTGGGAGACGAGCCTCGGCCCCATAAACTAGGGCGAATGGTGTCTCCGTAGTTGCTTCTCTAGGGGGTCGTGCGATAAGTCCATAGAACATAAGGAAGCTCGTCGGCCCAACTACGACCAGCAGAGTGCAACTTCTTCTTCAGACCTTCCAGGATTGTTCGATTGGCATTCTCGACCTGTCCATTTCCCTGGGGGTAAGCCACCGACGACCGGATAGAGGTTGTCCCGATCGTGGCAAGAAAGGTTTGGAAGTACTGGCTTACAAACTGGCGGCCGTTGTCGTTGATGAGATGCACGGGCACGCTGAACCGGGAAATGACATTGCGCCAAAGAAACCTAGCACACTGTTGAGAAGTGATCGTGGCTAATGGCTCAGCCTCGATCCACTTAGAGAAATAGTCGATGGCGACAATGACGAACTGATGTGGCCCAACATAATGAAGATCCATTAAGAGTACAAATTGGGCCAATCACAAGATTCAAGGCCCAAATTAGATTTATTATTTGTGGTCATCATTATTTTAAATTGTTTGGAAGTAAAGAGAAAACACTAGTTGTATTTAGAAAGGATTCCTTAAATCCTTTTCTAAATAAAACTCTATTTACGTGTTTTCTAGATTAGGTTTAGGACTCTTTGTCCCATTGTATTTAGATTACAATGCTGCCTTATACCTATAAATAGGGCACATCCATATCAGTGTTGGGAAGGCTTCAATTCAATAAAACTCTTAAGTTTTTCTTTACACTTGTGTAAGAAACCTTGTAGCTAATTGTGGACTCAATTAGTGGCTAGTCGTGGACTCGACTAGCAAATTGATTCGTGGACTCGAATCAATCTTACTTTCTTCAACCTTAGATTTAGGTTCGTGGACTCGTTCTTGAATCGAAGGAAACTAGATCCGACTCTAGTTGATTGAAGATTGCATCATCGAGGTACTTAAAGCTACAATGGGATTCTTCCAAGTCTTTAAGGATTCGAGACAAAGGGTTTCTCGTGATGTTTAAGGTATTTCGATCCATCTCTATCTTTACATTGAGAGCAATTCTTGGGACAATACTCCATCTTTATGTGAACCTTGGACTAGGTTCATATCAATTTGGTATTCAGAGCCTAGGTTTATCTCTTTATCATTAGAAATTTGGTTTCTTTGGTTTCCTAGGTTTATCTCGTTCCTATCTTACATACTACTTTTATTCGTGTCCTATTCATTAAAACCCCCAAAAAAAAATTTCCTTTGCAATCTTGATTATTTTCTTGAATCTTGATACATGTTCTTTAGTTTCTTGAAAACAATCCCGAAATAGTTTTCCATTTTTCTCGTCCAATATCAACGAGACCTCACACCTCCTAAGCAAAATATTACCATAAATTCGGTCAGGAAAACAACCCCATCTTACCCATACCTATATCCAAAGCGTATTTACGCGCAATCACGTCGCAATCACACCCTATCCAGATTTCCGCGTTCTGTGACCAGTTTCAAAGAATGACCTATATCTCGAGATCCACTGGTTATTTTTAACTGAAATATTGATATGTTTTAGATATCTTCTGGGGCTTTCTATTGATATATCATACACTTGCTAATTCCTTACGGTCATTGAGATATTGATCTTCGAAGTAAGGGCAGCGTTTCTGTTTTTTTGGGTGATTCTTGAAATTCTTGGTTCTGTTTTGAAGGGGTTGTGTGGATCCTCTTGTTCCGAAATTTTGGTTGATATTTACAGTAGTTATTTGGAGGTTACTTATCAAAAAAATCAAAAAAAAATCAAGAAAGTTGAAAAAAAAAAAAAAACAAAAAAGAGAAAACAATAAAGAAGAAGAATAAGGTTGGGGAAAGAATTTGGCTGGTAGGAGAATTTCGGAGGGACAAGGAAGGGGAAAAGTATAAGGTTGGAAGGAGTTCTTGATAGATTCCTAATTGGTTGTGGTACACATGAACCCCTTATATATTCTATTTGTCTCTATCTTTTGATATTGGTCTTGCATATATTTCTGCCATACTTCCTTCTTTGGTTTCCTTTTTCTTTCAAATCTTATGTAGTTTCTTTGCTCGTATTGTCCTTTTTCTTTGCTTCTTACTCTCAATTTTATTACCTACCTCGCGATACACCTTACTCTCAAAGGCTTGTGAAGTTTTCCAAGGTACGTTTTCTTGAACTTTGAGGTTGAATCCATATCAACTTGAGTTCCGGACTAGAATTTTCCTTTTCGGAAAAAGGCTTGTGAGAGTATCTGCCACCTTGAGCGATACACGAGTGGAGTGTGTGTTTGTAAGAGTGTGTAGTGCACCCCCAGAGCCATATAATCCACCTCTTACATGTGAGCTGAGAATAGAGAGGGAGCGAGCCAAATTTTTGGTTTCACTAACATGAATACTCTCATATCTTCTTTTTTTTTTTAGATTTTGTTTCTCATCTACAGATGGCTGAAGAGGTTCCAAACACACGTAAGAGATTAGAGCAGAAAATAGATGCTTTAGCCTTTGCCATGGAAGGTTTAAGCACTCGAATGACTAATCTAGAGCAACACCCTAAGTGAGTGCAACTGCCACTCTATACTAGGGGAAACATTCATGGAAAGGGATGCATTATCGTTATCAATTCGGATCGTTGTATGAATTTAGCTAGTGCAGCCATGGTGGACTACCTTAAATTACCTCTTATCAATCACCCCCAACCATACAATCTTATTGATTCAGGGGATGTGAGAGTGACTAAACAAGTTTTTATTCCTTTTTGTATTGGCAAGTATTATGATGAGGTTCAATGTGATATCGTGCCAATGCGTACTGCACATGTTTCACTTGGAAGGTCATGGCAACATGATAGACATTTTTATTATAATGCACTCAACAACACATGTAATGTCACCTATAATAGATTTATACAGGTGCTTAAGCCTCTACTTCAAAAACAAGTAGAAGAAATTCAACTGAGATCGAAGCAAGCTCTCAAACCAGCCTTGAAGAAAGAAGAAATCAAAGAGAGCAAACTGGAACCTCCACGTTTAGAATTGGAGTCACCACTCCAGTCCTCTAACTTAGATTGTAGCCAAACAAAGGAACCACTATCAGTGGTACCGTGGAAAGAACCAGCTAGAGCTATCAAAGTACAACCTCGCATGCAAACAAAAAAGGATAATAAGCAAGAGAAAAGAAGGGAAGTAACTATTTACTCACTTTTATTTCAAAATCATGCATTAAAATTCTCTAGATTTGTTTGCCATGTTTCTATTAATGACCTACTTGCTAGATGTGTTAGAAATTTGTTTGCCTCCATACATCCAGGATTCTTTAATTTTGATTTTACTAAAACTTTATTTGATAGAGATAAGGAATCACTTGGAAGTTATAAGGCACATTTGAAAACTTCTTATGGCAAATACTACTTGCACAAGGGGTTTTGGTTCAAAGCCAATGGGATTGGCACTTTTTGCTTTGATTTGACCAATGGTTTAATTGTTGATTCACATAAGGGACAATTTGGTTTTCCAAAGAGTGATGATGTTTTGCATGGATATTTTCATTGGCCAAAGAAGAAAAAAGATACAGAATCTTATGTTCATAATTGTGCTACTTACCACCACAATGCATCTAAATTATTACTTGATATTTCCATGGATTTTGTGTTTGGTTTAGCCTTAAGCTCTAGGAGGAAATTTGTTGTGCATGTTGACAATTCAAACAAGATGTCTAAATTTAATATGTCTCATTTTGCTGAACTATTACCATTCAGAATGTTTAAAGTCCATGCTGTGTTGTTAGACTTAATTCCCTTACTTGTTGATTGTAGGATGATGATTGGAGCTACTCGTGTCAAGCATCCCATGAAAAAGTTCCATGAGCGTGATAAAACACAAAGTGAGCTTGCTAATTTGTCTTTCATTGAAGATTTGGATTCGAGGACGAATCCTTTTCAAGAAGGGGAGAATAATATGAATCAGCTCACACGGAATCCAATAAGGGAACATAGTAGGCTCATTAAAAAGTCCATAACTACATCTTCAAAGCACCATTGGTGGAAGAATCAAGGAAGTCCAATAATAATTCCATTCGATAGAGGAAAGCATTATAGTGGCCCGTTTCAAGTGATGCCACAGATCGAAGACAATGTTTAGAAGATTCGAGGTCGAATCATTTTTCAAGAAGGGGAGGATGATGCGGCCCAACATAATGAAGATCCATTAAGAGTACAAATTGGGCCAATCACAAGATTCAAGGCCCAAATTAGATTTATTATTTGTGGTCATCATTATTTTAAATTGTTTGGAAGTAAAGAGAAAACACTAGTTGTATTTAGAAAGGATTCCTTAAATCCTTTTCTAAATAAAACTCTATTTACGTGTTTTCTAGATTAGGTTTAGGACTCTTTGTCCCATTGTATTTAGATTACAATGCTGCCCTATACCTATAAATAGGGCACATCCATATCAGTTTTGGGAAGGCTTCAATTCAATAAAACTCTTAAGTTTTTGTTTACACTTGTGTAAGAAACCTTATAGCTAATTGTGGACTCAATTAGTGGCTAGTCGTGGACTCGACTAGCAAATTGATTCGTGGACTCGAATCAATCTTACTTTCTTCAACCTTAGATTTAGGTTCGTGGACTCGTTCTTGAATCGAAGGAAACTAGATCCGACTCTAGTTGATTGAAGATTGCAATATCAAGGTACTTGAAGCTACATGGGATTCTTCCAAGTCTTTGAGGATTCGAGACAAAGGGTTTCTCGTGAGGTTTAAGGTATTTTGATCCATCTCTATCTTTACTTTGAGAGCACTCTTGGGACAATACTCCATTTTATTTGAACCTTGGACTAGGTTCATATCACGAACCTCCTCCGTCCAGATTATTGCGGGAATGGTCCAAAAATGTCCACCCCCCATCTTGCAAAAGGGATTGCAGTCGTGACCGGCTGGTAGAACGTTGTCGGTCGTCCGGGCATCCTAGCGAACAACTGGCAGGTCTCGCACTCCGTCGCGAGCTTCTCATAATCTAGCTGAAGAGACGGCCAGTAATACCCGATCAGCATGATACAGCGAGCTAGCGATCGGCCTCCTTGATGTGATGAGCAGATGCCCGAATGCAATTCCTTCCTAACCAAATCAGCTTCAAACACGGTCAAGCAACGCATGAGCGGGCCTCCATACGACCGCCTATACCGACGACCATCTTGCACCTGAAATCTTGGAGCTCTGAGCTTGGCCTTCCGAGCACGTTGGGGGTCGTCTGGGAGCCGACGGTGCTCAAGGTATTCTATCAGATCTGTGATCCATGTGTCCTCCGCCGGTTGGATGGGTGCGACCTGAAATCGGTGGATGCTGTGCCTCGGGATCACCAAGATCCGAGCAATCTTCGACATATGTTCTGGGGCATCTAGGGCGAACTTGGACAGAATGTCCTCGTCAGCATTATCCTGTCGGGGAACATGTCGAACGGTGTACCCCCGGAACAAAGTGAGCATTTCCATAGCCAGGTCCCGGTAGGCCTGTAATCGCTCGCCATTCACTTCATAATCACCCAGGACCTGCCCGACCACGAGTGCAGAATCAGTCTGAGCCCGGATGTAGTCAGCCCCCAAGTCCCCGAGCACATTGTAGGCCATTGACAAAGGCCTCCTACTCGACTTTGTTGTTGGTCGGGTGGAACTGATACATTAATGCAAAGTACACCTTAAAACCCTCCGGGCTTGTGACCACGACCCCTCCTCCTGCTCCATTCTTGCTACTTGATCCGTCGGTGGCCAGCGACCACCACGCCGCTTCGGGGTCCTCAACCTCCGGGGGTCGGATCTCTCGAGCGGTGCACTCGACTAAGAAGTCTGCCAACGCTTGACCCTTTATTGCTGGTCGTGGTCGGTACTCAATGGCATACTGAGTCCGCATGAGCGCCTACTTAACTAAGAGCCCTGAAGAAGAAGCAGTTCGGAGAACTGGGCCAATCGGCTGATCAGTTAACACTCGAATGGCTCTACCTTGGAAATAGGGAGCTAACTTCTTCGCGGCTATGTACAGAGCATAGACGGCCTTCTCTAGCTGGGAGTACCGGAGCTCGGGACCATGGAGCGCATGACTCACATAGTACACCAGTTGCTGGACCCCTTCCGGATCAGTTCGGCACAAAACTGCGCTTACTGCTCGATCGGACACGGCGAGGTACACGTCTAACTCTTTCCCGAGCTCTGGCTTCGATAGCACGATGGGTGACATGAGATATTCCTTCAACTCATCGAAAGTCGTTCAGCATTCATCGTCCCAGACGAATCCATTCACCTTGCGCAATACCTTGAAGAATGGTAAAGCGCGCTCGGCTAACTTGGAGAGGAAACGACTTAAAGCTGTCAACCGGCCGGTCAATTGTTGAACCTCCCGAACGGAAGTGGGCGGTTGCATATCCAGAATAGCCTTGACCTTGGCCGGGTTGGGCTCGATTCCTCTTTTGGTCATCATATAGCCGAGGAATTTCCCCGTTTGAACCGCAAATGTACACTTGGTCGGGTTCAATCTCATCTGGTACCTCTGCATAATCTGAAAACATTCCCGGAGGTCCCGAGTGTGGTCGGATCGGTCCCGACTCTTGACCAGCATATCATCTATATACGCTTCCATCGTTCGGCCTAAAAGATCCGCAAAGAGCATGTTGACCATCCTCTGATATGTTGCTCCTGCGTTGCGAAGGCCGAACGGCATCACTCGGTAACAGTACAGCCCATCCGGGGTCACGAAGGCTGTCTTACTCTCGTCTTCATGGTGCATCATTATCTGGTGATAACCCTTAAAAGCATCCATGAAGCTCATCAGCTCGGCCCCGACCGTCTCATCGACCATTTGATGAATACTCGGGAGTGGGTATGGGTCGAGCGGGCAGGCCTTGTTGAGGTCCGTAAAGTCAATGCACATCCTCCATGCTGGGGGCTTGGGAATAAGAACGATGTTAGCCACCCACTCGGGATAGATAACTGGTCGGATGTGCTCGATCGCCGCCATCTTTTTGACCTCCTCTCTGACGAACTCTCGGCGATCAGAAGATAAGTGCCGCGTCTTCTGGACGACCGGCTTGGCCGCGGGATCTACGACAAGTTTGTGGCAGATGACTGTACGGTCGATCCCGAGCATGTCCTCGGGCCCCCACGCAAAGATATCGGCAAACTCCCGGAGGATTGCCAAAACTTCCAACCGTAGCTCGGGGGTAAGGGCCCGGCCAATTTTGATCTTCCTGTCCGGTCGGTCCTCGGACAGGGGAACTTCTTCAATTTCTTTGGAAGGCTCGGGTTGTTCCTTCCGGTCACTGGTTGCTTCCTTCACGATCGTGTTCACCCGGGAAGACGTGCCAGTATCACGTTTGTTGATGGCCTGGGTGTAACATTTCCTCGCGGATTGAACATCTCCGCGAAGCACACCCACCCCATTGGGGGTGGGAAACTTCATGCATAGGTGGGGCATGGAAATTATCCCACCAATCTTCATTATGGCGGATCGGCCCAAGATTATGTTGTGGAGGCAGTGCAAATTTACCACAACAAATTCCAACTCGGTCCTAACAGATATCGGCGGGGTGCCAATCTAGACCGGGAGTATGATTTTTCCCTCGGGGCGAATGAGGGCCCCGGTGAATCCTGACAATGGTACACCGACCGGAATCAGCTCGCTTTTGTCCAGATTAAGCTTTTCAAACACGTCCAAATAAAGGACATTAACACTGCTCCCCGTGTCCACCATGACTCTGTGGACATCGGTCCCGTTCACGTCGATCGTGACCACGAGGGCTTCCAATCTGTGGTCACCACTGTTAGGTTGATCCTCCAAGGTGAAGGTTATAGGCTCCATCATTTGTCTTTTCCCGGTATCACAGGAGTCTACGATCGCGACCGAACAGTTCTCCCTCGGTCGGGAAGCGTCGTCCAAACCGCCAAAGATCACATGGCTGGTCGGTTTGCCTGCCGGTCGGCTGCTGGATGGAGGGTCCGGGTCTCTGCTGTCCTGACCCGACCGATCTGAACGATCTGATCGATCAGAGCGATCTGAACGGTGGTGAGAGCGCCTGTGATCTCTCCGATCGGTATCCTTCTTTGTCTCTTCCCTTTTGTCCACACACTTATTCAGCTTTCCCAAACTCAGCAAATCTTCCAATAGCTGCCTCAAGTGTGTGCACTCCTCCGTGTCATGCCCGACATAACGGTGGTAAGCGCAATGCTTAGATTTATCCGGTTTGTCTTGCCCGGGATGAGGGAGGAGAATAAGATTGCAGGACTGAGCGTACTGCATGGCTTCCGCTGCGGATCGGTTCAAAGCCGTAAACTCGCAAGGCCGGGTGCGGGGTCGGGGATGATCTTCACCCGATCGATGTTCTGCCCAACTGGTGGGTTTGCGGGATGAAGTCCCGACCTCCTGTGATCTCTTGACGGCATTCGCTTCTCCAGCGTTAGCGTAATCTGGAACCCTTCGGAGGGCCTCTTCATACGTGGCCGGGGGATGGAGGATGAAATCCTGGTATAAATAACCGGCCCGGAGGGAGATATGGAGCATATGGGTGGCGGTTGGATCATCCATCGGTTCAACTTCCCCGACCGCGGCTTTCCACTTGACCAGAAAGTCGGACAAGCTTTCCCCCTCCAGCTGTTTGGCCTTTCTCCAAGTACATGTAGGGCTTTCTCACAACCTTGGAAGTAACAAATTTTCGCATAAATTTCATTGCCAGGGTAGCAAAATCAGAGATAGAACCCGACTGCAACGTACGAAACCACTCCGCCGCCCGACCGGCAAGCGTGGAGTAGAAAGAACTACACATCACGGCGTCAGACAGGGCCCATCATCATCATGTTGCCGTAGTAAGTGTTGACATGGACCTCACTATTCTCAGCTCGCAGGTAAGAGGTGGATTATATAGCTCTGGGGGTGCACTACACACTCCACTCGTGTATCACTCCAAGTGGCAGATACTCTCACAAGCGTTTTTCCAAAAAGGAAAATTCTACTCCGAAACTCAAGTTGATATGGATTCAACCTCAAAGTTCAAGAAAACGTACCTTAGAAAACTTCACAAGCCTTTGAGAGTAAGGTGTATTGCGAGGTAGGTAATAAAATTGAGTGCAAGAAGGAAAGAAAAAGGACACTACACGCAAAGAAACTAAGCAAGATTTGAAAGAAAAAGAGAAGCAAAGAAAGAAGTATGGCAGAAAGATACGCAGGACCAATATCAGTAGATAGAAAAAAAATAGAATGTAATAGGGGTGCAAGTGTACCACAACCAAATAAGAATATATCAAGAACTCCTTCCAACCTTATACTTTTCCCCTTCCTTATCCCTCCAAATTTCTCCTACCAACCAGATTCTTTTCCCAACCTTATTCTTCTTCTTTATTGCTTTCTCTTTTTGTTTTTTTTTTTTTTTTTTTCAAATTTCTTGAATTTTTTTTTTTTTTTGATTTTTTTGATAAGTAACCTCCAAATAACTACTGTAAATATCAACAAAAATTTCGGACCAAGAGGATCCACAAAACACCTTCAAAACAGAATCAAGAATTTCAAGAATCACCCAGAAAAACAGAAACGCTGCCCTTACTTCGAAGATGAATATCTCAATGACCGTAAGGAATTAGCACGTGTATAATATATCAAACGAACGCCCCAGAAGAGATCTACAGTATATCCAAATTTCAGATAAATCTAACTAGTAGATCTCGAGATAAAGGTCATTCTTTGAAACTAGTCACAGAACGCGGAAATCTGGTCAGGGTGTGATTGCGACGTGATTGCGCGTAAATGCGCTTTGGATATAGGTAAGGGTGAGGTGGGATTGTTTTCCTGACTGAATTTTTGGTAATATGGTGCTTAGGAGGTATGAGTTATAGTTGATATTGGATATGGAAAAAGGAAAACTCTTTCGGGATAGGTTTTTAGGAATGTAAAGAACATGTATCAAGAGTCAAGAAAATAATCAAGAATGCTATGGAAAATTTTTTGGGGGGTTTTTAATGAATAAGACATGAAAAAAGTAGTATGTAAGATAAGAATGAGATAAACCTAGGGAACCAAAGAAACCAAATTTCTAACGATAATGAGATAAACCTAGGCTCTGATACCAAATTGATATGAACCTAGTCCAAGGTTCACATAAGATGGAGTATTGTCCGAAGATTACTCTCAATGCAAAGATAGAGATGGATCAAAATACCTTAAACCTCACTAGAAACCCTTTGTCTCGAATCCTCAAAGACTTGGAAGAATCCCATGTAGCTTCAAGTACCTCGATGTTGCAATCTTCAATCAACTAGAGTCGGATCTAGTTTCCTTCGATTCAAGAACGAGTCCACGAACCTAAATCTAAGGTTGAAGAAAGTAAGATTGATTCGAGTCCACGAATCAATTTGCTAGTCGAGTCCACGACTAGCCACTAATTGAGTCCACAATTAGCCATAAGGTTTCTTACACAAGTGTAAAGAAAAACTTAAGAATTTTATTGAATTAAAGCCTCCTCGAAACTGATATGGATGTGTCCTATTGTAGGTATAGGGCAGCATTGTAATCTAAATACAATGGGAAAAAGAGTCCTAAACCTAATCTAGAAAACAAGTAAATAGAGTTTTATTTAGAAAAGGATTTAAGGAATCCTTTCTAAATACAACTAGTGTTTTCTCTTTTATGCCAAACAATTTAAATTAATGATGACCAAAAAATAATAGGGCTGATTTGGGCCTAATTTAATCACCAAAATCAGCACTTAAACAATTATAAAAAGCCTTGAATTCTTCTTCATCTTTTGCAAATGGGCTTGACTTGGATTTCCACCATCTTTGAATATCACAAATGAAGAGTTGTCTTAATCGTTTGGACTTGGGCCTTGTGATTGGCCCAATTGGTACTCTTGATGGATCTTCATTATGTTGGGCCGCATCATCCTCCCCTTCTTGAAAATGATTCGACTTCGAATCTTGTAAGCATTGTCTTCGATCCATGATATCACTTGAAATGGGCCACTATAATACTTTCCTCTATCGAATGGAATTATTATTGGGCCTTCTTGTTTCTTCCACCAATGATTCTTTAAGGATGTAGTTATGGGCCTTGTGATGAGCCCACTATAGACCCTTATTGGATTCCATGTGTACTGGTTCTTATTAGGCCCTGTGGTCCCAATCGCTGCCGCATGGCTGGACGGAGCCGCTCGAACGCTACTGCCCGGTTGGCGTCAACTTCGGGGTCATCCGCTTGGGCTTGCGTCTCCGGCTGTACCTGCTAGGCCTGTCGTGGTACCTCCATGGCCTCGGCACCCTGCGACCCCAACCTCGAACGAGCCAAGCGCCTAGCCCGGGAAGTGGGCTGAAGCTCCGGCTCGGTCGGGACAGTCGGGTAGATCGGAGGAGCGGAGGCTGGAGCCGTGTGCACAGGCGTATATGGGGGATATCCGGTCGGTGGTGTATAGTACATCGGATGACCGGGCCAGTATCCATATGGTGGAGGTGGAACCGGGTACGGATACTGCCCAGGGAAAGGATACTATTGACCGGGTGGTGGATATCCCGGTTGAATGTAATTGACCGGTTGCTGGGCGGCCGGGTACTGTGACGCCGGGTGAGGTGGTGAGAGATTGAGATTTAGGTCAACGGTCTGACCCTGGCATTGCGTGGGCTGGTGGTCGGATGAGCTCGCTGCATCTGCTTGATCAACGCGAATGGATACATTGTGATAGGTAGAACCGATGCTCGTCAGACGATAGCTTTCTTGCACGGGTCCCCACGGACGGCGCCAAAATGATAGTATTAATTCCACGTAGTGCGGTCAAAGTAGTATTACGACCAAGATAAAGCAAGTAAATCTTTTATTGATCGTGTTAAAGGACCTAATACAATCTAAGTGGCTATTTCGAGGGTCGACTGACTGCGGTCGGGGTGCTCTATAAATAGCCTATCGATCGTTCCAAAAGTCCCCGACACTGTTGCCGCCGTGGGTATTTATAGCCGCTAGGCCGGAGACATAGCTCCGGCCGGCCGGCATGTAACCCACGTTGCAACCACGTGTCTTCACCCCGCGAGCCCTGCCTGTCAGCGTGTAATGCTGCCACGTGCCTCTTCTCAGCTCTCTCGTCTAAGGGCTACCGATCGGGAGTTGAAGACGCCAGTCGGGTGATGCGTCGGTCGGGTACGACCGGGTTCTTCTAAGAATATTCGACCTATAACCTGCATAAACAAGAATAAAACACGTGGCATGTCGGTCGGGGTATTCCCTACCAAGGGCAAATGAGTAATTTCATAAGCTAAAAGATGAATCAGGAAAGGGATTTTGGATGTCTAGTGGTCCAGCATGCAACATGAACCATAGACTAGAAATGCTATTTTAAATACTTTGGGTTGAAAATGAATTTTCTCGAAAAGCTATTTAGATGAACATTTGTTTAAAATCTTTTCGAATACTCCCGGTCTCACTCAGATAAATTTTTCGATAAAAATCTTGGTACGCGAAGTACCCGAAATTTAGGAATTTTCGAAATAGAATAAATATGTAGATCATCCTCGAAACCATAGGGGAACCTGAAGATCAACCGATTCTCTTTAGTTACTTAAACTATTATTATTAATAATAATAGTGTTTAAATACTCTAATATTCCCCTTCTTATTATGTTCATCAATAAATCTTCTTAGTCAATAAGCTAATCATTATCCCGGGTTTAGCTCATAATGTAACACCCCCGATTTTTACCACATTTTTAAAACTTAAATGCATAGGAAAAATATCTAATCATCAAGACATAAAGCAAACGGAAGCTATATAAAATTGGGACGAGTTATGCCACACATATCTCAAACATAGGTGCACATGCGGGAAAAACTAATCAATTCAAACAAATCATAAAGTGTCAAGGCACACAGGCCGCAAACTAGGCTCATAGGTCAACAAAACATAACGTCTACACAGGACAGCTAATCTATCTAGCGATCCACGTCTAGCAATCTCAGACATCTACTCAAAACCTGTAGAACAAGGGAATAAACATGGGGATAACACCCGGTCAGCAAATATTGCTGGTAACCCATCAATACGCGTTAAATAACATATATAGATAAGTATAATCAAAACCATTTTGAAATGAAATACAGTATATATCATTTCAAAACCAAGGAGAGAAGTCAACTTCAAAGACTCATCAATCACTCTTAAAGAAATGGGAATCACCACCCTCACAACAATGGCAAGACAACAAACATGAAAGACAATACAACTCAAGATGCACTCTACTGATCACAAAGTAGAATACATCAAGACATGCTCTTAAGCAAGGAATTCACATTCACACAGTAGCAACTACATGCCACAGTGACAACTACGTGTCACAAGTATCATAGTTCCAACCTTATGTCCTGTTCGAACCTTATGGCTACCCCCGGCCTTATTTCGGTTCCAACCTTTACCTCCTAGTGCCACCCTGTACTTCTGAGTCCAACCTTGTACCATCAGGGACCGTCGTCCCCCCTCCAACAACCTCCAACATCCCGCCGAACTCTCAGTACACGAGGGTACCATTAATTTCATTCACATAGCCTCCAACATAAGCCAAGCTCAGATAACACACCACCAATTTCAATCATAGTCACACAAGATCATCATCATTACCAAGAGGACTAAGGCTCAACAACAACATTAATCAACTATCAATCAAAGGGTACAATGATTTACATACGTTCACATCATAGGAATCAATCAAAGATCACAACAAAGACATGAGACCATACTCAACAACAAAGGATCACCATCCAACACCAAATGATTTCCAACACAAGTTGCCAATCCCAATAGGAAGGAATAAACGACACATGCTAGCATTTCAACATCAAACTAGCATGTTTAACAAACGGGTAAACCAAAACTAGTTCCAAAGCACATTCAAGACTCACATTAGTCCAACGAATCACAATGTCGGACCCTTAGCACGATTCAAGACACCAAATCCTACATGGATTCCTAACACACCGTTCTAGACATACGAAACATCAAGAAGACTCACAAATAGTCCAATAAAACAACATCGGGAGGTCAAAACATCAATGCCGAGTCAAAAGAATCACGGGGAACTGATATGAATCTAGTCCAAGATTCAAATAAGATGAGTACTGTCCCAAGAATTGCTCTCAATGTAAAGATAGAGATGGATCAAAATACCTTAAACCTCACGAGAAACCCTTTGTCTCGAATCCTCAAAGACTTGGAAGAATCACATGTAGCTTCAAGTACCTCGATGTTGCAATCTTCAATCAACTAGAGTCGGATCTAGTTTCCTTCGATTCAAGAACGAGTCCACGAACCTAAATCTAAGGTTGAAGAAAGTAAGATTGATTCGAGTCCACGAATCAATTTGCTAGTCGAGTCCACGACTAGCCACTAATTGAGTCCACAATTAGCCATAAGGTTTCTTACACAAGTGTAAAGAAAAACTTAAGAATTTTATTGAATTAAAGCCTCTTCCAAACTGATATGGATGTGCCCTATTTATAGGTATAGGGCAGCATTGTAATCTAAATACAATAGGAAAATGAGTCCTAAACCTAATCTAGAAAACAAGTAAATAGAGTTTTATTTAGAAAAGGATTTAAGGAATCCTTTCTAAATACAACTAGTGTTTTCTCTTTTATGCCAAACAATTTAAATTAATGATGACCAAAAATAATAGGGCTGATTTGGGCCTAATTTAATCACCAAAATCAGCACTTAAACAATTATAAAAAGCCTTGAAATCTTCTTCATCTTTTGCAAATGGGCTTGACTTGGATTTCCACCATCTTTGAATATCACCAATGAAGAGTTGTCTTAATCGTTTGGACTTGGGCCTTGTGATTGGCCCAATTGGTACTCTTGATGGATCTTCATTATGTTGGGCCGCATCAAGTTGTCTTAATCATTTGGACTTGGGCCTTGTGATTGGCCCAATTGGTACTCTTGATGGATCTTCATTATGTTGGGCCGCATCATCCTCACCTTCTTGAAAATGATTCGACCTCGAATCTTGTAAGCATTGTCTTCGATCCATGATATCACTTGAAATGGGCCACTATAATACTTTCCTCTATCGAATGGAATTATTATTGGGCCTTCTTGTTTCTTCCACCAATGATCTTTAAGGATGTAGTTATGGGCCTTGTGATGAGCCCACTATAGACCCTTATTGGATTCCATGTGTACTGGTTCTTATTAGGAACAAATCCCCGGCCAACCACCAATGTGGACCATGCGGGTGGGGCTACGGGTGGACAACCACCCGCGGTTCCTCCCACGGGTACCGACCCACGAGGAACACGTTCCCCACGGGGTGGGGCGGTGGGTAGGGCCCTGCCCACTGTTCCGCCCGCGGGTACCACCTCTACACCAAAAATATCCCTTCGGGGATTTTCAACAACAAGGCCAAATTCAAGTCCAAAACACCCAAAATCTCACACACAACAACAATATGACTTGAACCCAAGAAATAGCCAAGCAATGGCATACAAGAACCCTAAAACCAAGCTCTAAACATGCATCTCCACAAGACAATGCATCAAATCTCACATATCAACACAAGAATCACATGTAGAAGCCAAGAATCATCATATAAGTAAGAAAATAGGTTTTGTAAAGCATGGGTTACCTTTGTAGCCTAATAACTTCCTCTTTTCACCCTTAAAAAGCCTTTCCTAGAGCTCCTCTTCCACACCAACTTCATACACAAACCAAAAGACAACAAAGATCCTATCTTTAGAAAAAGACACCTAAAAGAATGTTAAAAACATCAAAAGACCAAGGATCTTACCCTCCCCTATGCTCAAGATGAAGAAAGTAGGAATCTTGGAAGAATATCTTGCCAGACTTGGATGCTCAAATTCTAGTTTGGAGAAGAAGCTAAACCATTTTAGAGAGAGGCTAGTGGTTTTTGTGTTTTAGGTTGAAGGGTGAATGAAATGAAAGAACATTGCTAGGTTAGCTTGAATTACAAACCTTAGGTAGAAAGACATTCCTACCCTTACTAATGTTGGAAAGACAAGGAAACAAGGGCACAACACAAGAAGCACAAGGTACAACCCTTTAACTTAGGTGACTAGTCAAATATAGTCCCTCGGTTATTAAATTTCAGTATTTTTAGGAACAGATTAGCAAAGAGACTTGATTAATTCTTCAATTAATCCTTCATTGGTGTTTGGATTTACGGGTGTCACACATAATCCCAATCTTCAACATTAATACTCAATATACCTTATTATTTCCCAAAATTATTACATACCTAAAATTGAAACATTATCAACCAAATTCGCACCCAAGACTTACTCCATACCAACTCAACTCCTTAACCAATACACCATAATAGTTAATAATGACTTATTTAAGCAACAAGACTATAGATTCCTTAATTAAATCCATAAATCCCATAACCATTAGCTTAATCACTCTCCAATTAATTCTTCAATTCGTACTGCATACCCCATGTAGAGAATTCACCCATAACATCATTATTATATTATAAACCCATTTAATTACTAATTACCATTATTAACCCACTAATTTTTAATTAGGCATGCTAAACACCACCATTACTGCTAAGCTCCTCCATCAACAGACTAATAATATATCATTATCAACATTAAGCCATCTTCTTCATAAATGACAACTCACTCACCATCTTTTAATCTATCATTAATCACTAATTCCATTCACTAAACTCCACCATATTCATTTACCCAAACTTATTTCACTGTTCAACAACAACAACATATATATGCTTCTTCCTCAAATTATCATCATCAAAATAAGTCTCAAAGACAACAATATCCTTACCGCCACTGCCGAGAAGCTCTTCCCACGCCGGAGAGGCTTCCACCAAGTCGTCGTCGACCACCGCCGTCCACCGGAGCAAGACGCCGCCACCCTTCACCGTCAGAAGAAGCTCAAGCTCGCCAGGTCTGGAGTGTGGCTGCTGCTCGGGAGAGAAAGAGTTCGTGCTTAGGTTTGGAGCTCGGTTAAAGGTATAACCCCATGGATTCCCAATCTCTTTATGACTCTGTGAAGTCATTGTTATGAAGAATAGATATGTGTATAAATACTAGAGTATTGTATGTTTGAGTGCTCCGTTGTGGTTACCGTGTAGTGGGCGGGCCCTTGTGGCTCAGCTACGTGTTGTTTCGGACCAGGTGTCACGGGCCCTTGTGGCTCGGTACCTCGGGGCCGTCTCGACGCATGTTTTGGATTTGATTTCGTTGATTGGGTTTAGAAATGAGCATGTTATGATAGAAATTGTATTGATTTTGTTTATAGAAATGTGCAAGTGAGTCGTATTAGATTTATACTGCCTATTTGATATTCCTGATGCTATTTGAGTGTTAAATGGAGAAGCATGATCATTAAGTTATTAAGTTGTTAGAAAAGCACGATTCAAGTGTGTTTTATGTCTCAAGAGATTATAGTCTATTAATCGTGGAAGTATGCAAAGTATGTTGAGAAGTTCACAGTGTTTGAGAAATGCTTTGCTTTGTGTCTGATGTTATATTTGTATTGAGTAGAGAAACATGATCACTTTGAAAATATGATTTATTATGAAAGAATGACTAGAATGTGATATTTGATCAATGAGATTTGACGCATATTTTGTTGACAGAAATATATAGAATTTGCTACGTTGCAAACCGAGTATGATATTGTATCATTGAGAATTTTATGGATTATATACATGGATTTGGAGCATGTTGTAGAGTATTTTGCATCTCACATATATCATATTTCAAAATGCATAAGGGGCCAACGTGAGCCCAAGTTTTACTTTCAAAAATCCATAAGCATGTGGTACATCATTATTTGATGCATTGAGAAGTTGATGAGTTGTTGCATGCATGAGATCGAGGCATGAGAGATATATTTATGTATTATCTATATCGGTGAGGTTTTGGAGGATCCGTTTGGACTATGTCCTCTCGGATGACTTTATGGACACTGCGGTCCAAGTATATGTAACGCGGCGTATTCCTACGTTACGAGGTTGGAAACTGCCCACCAGGCTTGAAATCCTGGTCAGGGGGTGTGCACACTGATAGTTCGATACCTGACTCCACAGAGTGAGAACCACGTGATTGGTTCCGTAGACGGTAGGAGATATTGGGTCGGATTTACGCCACTCCCGATGGGGCAATTCATGCTACGGTGAAACCCTGAGCCGTCTATGAGTGAGAAGAAAAGAAAGTGAGTCCAGAGAGACTCAAGAGAAAAGAAAGTGAGTCAAGAGTGACTCAAGAGAAAGAAAGCGAGTCAAGAGAGACTCAATGAGACCTCCACAGAAAGTACTCTATTTTTACAACGAGTGTATGAGTATATTTATAGTATTGCACGAGATTGCATATGAGTATAGTATTGCACGAGATTGCATATGAGTATAGTATTGTACGAGATTGCATATGAGTATAGTATTGCACATGATTGCATATGAGTATAGTATTGCACGAGATTGCATTTGAGTAGAGTATCGCATGAGATTGCAAAATGAGAATGTTGATTTAAGATTGTTTATCGAGCATGATTGTTTAGTTACATTTGAAGCCTTGTACATCAAGTTTATGTGATGAGAATTTGAGAGCATGAGAATACCTGTTGTATGGTTTATTAGCATGATACTACTTGTAAGCATTAGTTGTTGTTAAGTTTATTGTGAAGTTTATATGTTGAAGTATCTAAGTTGTTAAGTCTTATATATATAAGCATGCCTGTTGATATTATAGGTTGCAAGCATCTAGAAAGTATGTGATAGATCTAAAGCTGTCTATGAGATGAGTTTATTGATTACGAGTGAAGTCAGATGTTTTCAAAGTATATTCTATAGTACTTTACAGGGTTGAGTGTGGTTATACTTAGCTTCGTGCTAACGGGTGTTTTTCCTATTTCTCTATGTATTGCTTGCAAAACCCCTTTCAGGTGGGCCCAGCAGTGAGAAGTGATCGAGTTAGATTAGTCTCGTAGTTTGAGATGTCTAAACTATTATGTTATGTTGATGACTTGATTATCCGGATTGTAGACTTATGTTGATTTGTAGATTTTGATGATGTGGACCTTTGGGGTGACTTTTTCCCTCTTATGATTTTAGTATTTATTACGGAAGTTAGATAGTTGTGTTATTTCTAGTTTTACCCCTTAGCCTGTGCAATCACCACGGAGTGGTAGTTGTGGCGGTGACATTCTGACTAGTTAACTTTTAGCTTAATTCCGCTGCTTGGTTTATGTTAATGTTGGATTAGAATTCTAATTAAGTTTTAGAAAAAGTGGGGTGTTACAAATATCTATAAAAGTACTTTAAACACATTGATAAAGTACAAAACATATGAGCAAACACAATGGAACTCACTACCTCACTGCGTTCCTAACTGTTACTTAGAGTTTCTCTTAACTCTGATTCTCATACTTAGTCACTGGACTTAGATTCTTTCTTATCTCAAATTCATAACATAGGGCTCTTTCCCTAATCTGATCCTTCCTAGGATTTCCACTTAAAGTTCCCTTCTTATCTTGTCTTTCTTAACACTTTGACTTAGAGGTATTTCCTTAACTTTTCCTTCCTAGGACTTTTACTTAGAGCTTCTATACTCAATCTTAAGGGTCAAACTTCCTAATTAGTCTCCCGCGGTTCGTACCGCTCTGTTACCAATTTGTAACACCCCACTTTTCTAACTCTTAATTATAACTCTAAACAGTCATTAACATAAACTAAGCAGTAGAAATTACTAATAAAAGCCACAACCACCACTCCGTGGTGATTGCACAGGCTAAGGGGTAAAATTAGAAATAAAGTAAAAGTCTAGCATCCATCATAAAAATAAAAAACATAAGGGGAAAAACATCACATCAATTGTCTACATCATCCTCGAAACCATAATATCAAAATAAGTCTAAATCCATAACAAAGATCATCAATAAAACTAGAGTTTATATATCTCTATCTAAGAGTCTAATCTAACTCGTCTTCTTCACACTGCTGGGTCCACCTGAAAGCGGTTTTGCAAGCAACACATAGAAAAATAAGAAAACACCGTTAGCACGAAGCTAAGTATAATCACACTCAACCCTGTAAAGTACTATAGAGTATACTTTGAAAACATTTGATTTCACATGTGTACAACAAACTCAACTCATACTCATCTTTAGATCTATCATATACTTTCTAGATGCTTGCACCCTATAACATCAACTAGCATGCTCCTATATACATAAGACTATACACTTAGATTCAACAACATTATAATTCCTCAAATACTTATCAAACAATTCATACTTACAGATAGGATCATACTAATAAACCATATAACGGGTATACTCATGCTTTCATAATCTCATCTCATAATTCGATAAACAAGACTTCCAATACAACAATCGATTATAAATCAACATTCACATTATGTACTCTCATGCGATACTTTACTCGAATGCAATCTTGTGCCACAATATACTCATACTCATATGCAATCTCGTGCAACAATATACTCATACTTATATGCAATCTCATGCAACAATATACTCATACTCATATGCAATCTCATGCAACAATATACGCATACTCATATGCAATCTCATGCAACAATATACACATACTCATATGCAATCTCATGCAACAATATACTCATACTCATACGCAATCTCGTGCAACAATATACTCATACACATATGCAATCTCGTGCAACAATATACGTATATATATATATATATATATATATACTCATGTACACTCGTTGTAAAAATAGAGTACTTTCTGTGGAGGTCTATTGAGTCTCTACTCACTTTCTTTCTCTTGAGTCTATCTAGACTCGCTTTCTTTCTCTTTTCGCTCGTAGCCGGCTCAGGGTTTCACCGTAACGTGAGTTGCCCCATTGGGAACGGCGTAAGTCCGACCCAATATCTTCTACCATCTACGGAACCAATATCTAGGTTCACGCGCTATGGAATCAGGCATCGAAATTTCAGTGTGCACACCGCCTACCAGGATTCCAAACCTGGCGGGCTGTTTCCAACCTCATAACGTGGGAATACGCCGCGTTACATGTACTGGGATTGCAATGTTCATAAATATCTCCTGAGAGGACATAGTCCAAACGGTATCCTCCAAAACCTCACCAATATAGATAATACATAGATATATCTGTCATGCATCCATCCCAGGCAAGCAACAACTTTACTACTTCTCAAATGCATCAAAGAATGCTATACACATGCTCATGGTTTTCGAAAATAATACTCGGGCTCACGTGGCCCCTTATGCATTTTTGAAATATGACATATGCCAAAATTCTCTATAACATGCTTCTAAATCATGTATAAAATACCATAAAGTATTCAAAATACAATGTCATGCTCGATTTGCAAATATGCAACTTCTATACATTTCACCTTAATAAATATACTTCTATCTCTTGGATCAAATAATACAATTTAATCATGCCATAAAAGTGAATCACTTTCTCAAATGATCATGCTTCTATACTTAATAAAACTATCAAACAAATCACAAAGATAACAATTCCTCATGTACAGTACATAGCAAAATATATACTCTGTGTAGTATTGCTTCACATTTTCCTTCATAACATACTCATTTTAGATCCAAATTCAACGAAATTAAAGGCAAAACGTGCGTCAAGACGGTCCCGAAGAGCAGAGCCACAAGGGCCCGTAACACTCGGTCCGAAATGACACGCAGCTGAGCCACAAGGGCCCGGCCACTGCACAGATTCTTCTCAGAATCAAAGTCAGGGACCTGGGGCGGGACTCCTCATAGTCCGCCCATTTTATCCCGTCTCTTCACCGGGACTAGGCAGCGGCCCTCCCCTAGGGCCGTTCCCTAGTCCCGTGCAAGCACGGCTCTAGCCGGCGGCCCTCTTGATGGGGCGCGGCTAGGGCCGTGACTCTGATCTGGGGCACACTGCGTTGTGCACCAGAAGGTTTTTCATCTGCAAAAACAAATCCAAACAAGTCCAAAACAATCTTAACAACTCACAGACAAATACTAAATCACTTCCAAGCGTAAACACAACAAAATCTCATAATTTCTACTCATTTCTACTCAAAGCTAAGACTTCACGGAGCCACATTTTAAAGAGGAATCCATGGGGTTATACCTCTTGTAGACTTTCTTCCAGCTTGGATCTCTTCTTCCTCTCTATCTAGCTTGGGCCTCCTTCACCACCTATACTTCCCAAACACCATACAACCTTAGCCTAGAGTCTCAAAGATTAAAAGTAACTAGAAGAGAAATGAAAGCTCGGATTGAAGAAGGAGATGAGCTTACTGCGATGTTGTTTTCTCCCTTTTTTTCTTGGCAGACAAATTATGTTTAGAGGCAAAGAAAGAGATCAGGGAATCAAGATGGAATAATGGAGTTTATATAGGGTCCAAAACCCTAGGTTGATCATCAATGATTGGTTGAGGGCAAAGGAGTAATTTGATAACCTAGATGATGAATCAAGAAAGGGATTTTGGATGTCTAGTGGTCCACCATACAACAAGAACCATAGACTAAAATGCTATTTTAAATACTTTGGTGTTGAAAATGAATTTTCTCGAAAAGCTATTTAGATGAACCTTTGTTTAAAATCTTTTCGAATAACTCCTGGTCTCACTCAGACAAATTTCTCGATTAAAATCTTGGTACGCGAAGTACCCGAAATTTAGGAATTTTCGAAATAGAATAAATTTTGGTGTCAAATTAATTTAAAATGTGATGAAAATATTTTATTCAAGCACCGATTGATCGCAAAAATTTTTAATGGAGTGAAAAAGGTTGTTTTGAAATTTCTTAATAACGGATTTATAAAATGAAACGGGTGGCTTAAGCTCTCAAAAAGAAAGGGTGATATACTCGAAAGGTTGGAATTTTCTGTTGGAAAGCTTGGGAAAGATTTAGGAATCTGAGTTCTTATCTAGCTCTACTAACCTGTAAACATCTACTCAACAAAACTACAAACTGAACTCACTAGCTTAACTAGTTCCCTTGATCAAAAAAGGCTGGAAAACGGCTCCTCATCTCTTCCTTGGTTTCCCAAGAGGCCTCCTCAGACAACTGGTTAGACCACAAGACTTTGACCAACTTCACTTTCTTTCTCCTCGTATCCCTAGTTTTGTGATCGATGATCCTAATTGGCCTTTCCTCGTACGTGAGGGACTCATCAAGCTCTACTTCTTCCAGTTGGATTACATGGGAAATATCCGGGATATACTTCTTCAGCTGCGAGACATGGAACACATCGTGTACCTACATTCGATCCCAAAACACGTCTACAAACAGAATCATAGAGTCGAATTTAACTCAAGGTGTAACATTGTACCTTTTCCAACCCCATGGGTAGGGCTAAACGATAAGCTACCACCCCAATCCTCTCAACTATGTCGTATGGCCCTATAAATCGAGGGCTTAGCTTTCCTTTTCTCCCAAATCTCATTACCCCTTTAGTGGGAGACACCTTCAACAACACCTGCAAGTTACTTTGAACTTTTAAACTTCCAATACTTAGCACAAACCCGACTGTTGATTAACAAATTCGAGGTTACCTTATCGCCCACTTGGAACTCAGCTGGCCTCCTCCCTTGATCGGCATACGATTTCTGTCTATCCTGGGCCGTTTTCAATCTCTCTCGTATCAACTTGACTTTCTATCCAGTTTCCTGTAAGCACTAGGGTCCAAGCACTATTCCTTCAACCGCGTCTTCCCAACACAAAGGACTCCTACACTCCTGTCCCTATAAAGCTTCATATGGTGGCATTTTGATGCTCGAATGATAATTGTAGTTGTATGAGAACTCGATTAAGTCCAAGTGTTCATACCACAAACCATGGAAATCCATCATGCAAGCTCTAAGCTTGTCTTCTAGAGTCTGTATGGTCCTCTTAGTCTACCCGTCGGTCTCAGGATGGAAAGTTGTACTCAACTTAAGCCTAGTACCCAAAGTAGCTTTTAATGTCCTCCAAAATTGGGATAAGAAACGGGAATCCCTGTCAGATACTATGTCTCGACGAATCCCATGATATTTAACCACTTTCTCAATGTGTGCTCTAGCCAGTTGTTCCATCGTCCATGTCTCTTTCATGGGTATAAATCGTGCTGTTTTGGTTAATCGATCAACAATCACCCATATCTTATCCTTCCCGGTCTTGGTCAAAGGTAAACCTCCTACAATGTCCATGGAGATCGAATCCAACTTCTTTTCCGGTATGTCAAGGGATTGCACTAAACTCTTAGGTCTATTCCGTTCGGCTTTAACTTTTTGACAATTTAAACATCGCTGCACGAACTCAGCTATCTCCTTCTTCATCTTTGGCCACCAGAAATACCTCTTAAGATCTCCATACAACTTATCCCCATCGGGGTGTACTGAGTAGGGTGTACAATGCCCCTCCTCTATGATTTGCTTCTTAATCCCTTCGCCTTTCATAGGTATACACCAACAACCCTGGTGCCTAATGCTCCCGTCTGAATATACTTCAAAAGGTCCACATTCCCCATCGACCATCTTGGCCTTAATTCTTTCTAATTTGACATCCCCTGGTTGATTTTCCTTTATCTCATCAAAGATGCTCGGTGTGACCCTCAAGGTATACAATGCCATTTCTTGTTGAACTTCACCACTATTTCTTATCTCCAAATTTAACCTCTAAAACTCTCTACATAACTCATCTGGCACTACCCAAATACCTCCCAATGAGTGACTAAACTTTCTACTCAAAGCATCGGCTACGACATTTGCTTTCCCCTCATGATACTGGATCTCTAAATCGTAGTCCTTAATCAACTCTAGCCACCGTCGTTGTCTCATGTTCAACTCTTTCTGGTTGAAGATGTACTTTAAGCTTTTATGATTAGTGTAAATCTTGCATCTCACCCAATATAAATAATGGCTCCAAATCTTTAGGGTGAAAACCACTACGGCTATTTATCTAAGAGGTCTTGGAATTTAAGCATATCAACCAACTCCGGAGAGAATTGGTCGGGTTCGAGTGCTTTACCTTCAATCACCGTGTAGTCGGCGTCGTTCCATTCCTGGACACGGGTACCGACGGGTTTATTCGTCTTTACTCGGGGTGATTTGTGGTTTGGGGGGCTTTTCTGGCGGAACTCTGGCGAGCTGGGCGGCGGGGGTGGTGCAGTAGGGTGCCGACTGCGGGGTGTTGGTGTTGCACCGGTCGGTCGTGGCCTGAAGTCCGGTTGTAGCTGGGGTGGTGTCGCGTTGGGGTGTTGTGGCGGCAGTGGTGCCTTGCTCCAATGGCCGGTGTTGCAGTAGGGAGTGGTGGCAGCGGGTCCCCGACGGGCGCTGGCCGGGCGGCTACTGGGCGGTTGGCGGTGATGCGGCGGTTGGTGGTTGGGGATTTGGGATGGTGTCGGCAGTGCTCGGTTGAGAGAGAGAGAGAGAGAGAGAGAGAATGTGGGAGGAAGAAGAAGAAAAAGTGTTTTTGATTTGGGGATTTTGGGTTTTAGGGTCTTGGTGGGGTTTAAGAAGGTTGTGTCCCCTTGAGGTTTTAAGAAACACTCATTGTTTAGTATTTAATGTCTTGGTTTTGTAAGTGGGAAGTCTAGGGTTCAATCCTCATTGGTTGCATTAGTCCTTTTTGTGCACCCCTTCCATGCTTTGGGCTTTCTATCATTCTTTTGGTCCGATGTGGCAAGTGGTTTAATTGGATCCCCTCGTCGGACTTTTGCTTTCACCGTGTGTTGGGTTTGGGATTTGTAGATTATAAAAGGCATAGATCTTAGTCCTCCACTTACCCCGAGGGGCGGTAGTCGGGGAAATTTAAGCTGATTGAATTAATTGATTTTGTCTTTTATTCAAGGTACGAGAGCCTCTAAATAACTGAGCTAAATAAGCGATTCTACTAAAAGGGTCGTTTACAGGGGTTCACAGTTTTATCCTAACCAGAATTCCTCTTCCGGATTTTCCTCCGGTTGATTCGTGGGATCCTCGTCTCCTAGGGTCACGTTTTCTGCGTCGATGTTGGCTTCGGTTTCAATGTCGGCCTGGGTGCGGCTAATGACGAAAACCTTTCCGGGAGCCCCGTAATTCCTTCGGTTATTCGCGCTCCCTTGTTGGCCCATGACCGTAGGGTTTGTGCTCGGGGGTCGAATGCACTGGAAGGCCTTGTGTCCTTCTCCCCTGTAGTTGAAGCACCACAAGGTGTTCCCAAGGCAGTCCTTACCCTATGATCCTTATTGCATCTTCGACAAAGGAATGGTCTTGCGTTGGCTTCGTTGTTTCTTAGAGATGATCCTTGGTTAGGTGGGTTAACCGTCCTTGTGTTAGAGTCGTTCCTTGCTCTTTTCACAGGCGGTCCCCCTCTTCCGGTATTCCTCTTGCGGATCTGTTCCTGAACTCCTCGTTGTAGGAGTTGGATCTGGTAGAGGTCGGCGGTGCTGGTGTAAGCCTCGTTAAGGGTTCGGGGTTTGCTTACGATTAGAGCCTTTCGGGCTTCGAAGTTGAGGCCTGTCACAAATTTCTCTATCTTGGTCATTTCTGTAGGCACCAATTCGGGCGCGAAACGAGCTAGCTCGAGAAATCGTTTGTGGTATTCCATGAACGTGGCCATCCCTTCTTTCAGGTGGAGGAATTCCTCGTACATGGCTGCCCTTATGTGTGCAGGGTAGAACCGTCCCCGTAGTCGCACTTTTAGGGACTCCCAGTTGAATCCTGGTTCTTGCCTACAAGCGGGTCCTTCGTGGACCCACCAAAGATCGGCTTCGTGTCCGAAGTAGAATGAGGCTATTTCTACCTGGCATCCCTCCGGGCACTCTACTACCTCGAAGATATTGTCGAAGGTTCGGATCCATTCTTCGAGGATTGTGGGGTCCTCTTCCCCTGAGAAGATAGGCGGGCGGTGGTTCGAGACTTGGCGAGCTACATCTGAGTTTCCGTTTGGTGGTAGTGGTGGTCGGTTATTGTTATGGAGGACAGCGTCGCTTAGTGTCTGGGCGACTTGAGTCAGTTGCTGTAGATTCTGAACTAGTGATTCGTGAGCGGAGGGTTCAGCGGTCCTTGACTGACTTCTTTTCGGCGCCATTCTTGTGGTCTACAGGGCTAATGTCGATTGTAATGGTAAGATAGGGGTTCGCATCCTTACCTTGATGCTATAAGTATAGGGAATCTTTAAACTAAGCACATGATAGAGTGAGGAGAAGTTAGGCAGACAATGATAGATAAACTCACAGCCTCACCGCGCATCCTAAGACTCCTAGGCCCTAAGTATTTAAACAGCTAGAGTTACGACTATGCTTCTTAAGGTCTCAAACTTAGAGTACTATCCTAGATGCAGCTTAGATTCTAACTCTTAATATCCAAGTATGTAGGTACCTAGGGTTCAAGCTTAATGTCTCAAGGTCTTATCCTAAAGGCATAGTCCTAGGGTCGAACTTAGGCTCTGATACCAACAGTAACACCCCTAAATTTCAAGATATTTAAAATTCATAAGATAAAGGCGAATCCATTGATTCAATTTCCAAATAGAACATAATACTATCCATAAGGGTCGGGGTGCTATACCACACCTAGGTTTGAGA
Source organism: Ipomoea nil (assembly GCF_001879475.1). Taxonomy (NCBI): domain Eukaryota; kingdom Viridiplantae; phylum Streptophyta; class Magnoliopsida; order Solanales; family Convolvulaceae; genus Ipomoea; species Ipomoea nil. The sequence continues at coordinate 456,067 of NW_017618220.1, read as the reverse complement.
ACCTAGGTGCACAGGCTAAACTAATCAAACATAAGGAATCCTCGAATCAGTATTCAATACAATCGCAAGGCACGCAAGCCCACTACTGAGCTATGACTAACTAAACTAAGCCCAAGGCTCTGACTAGCGCGCTCCGAAGCTAAAGCTCATCACCTGAAAAACATTTGGTATAACAACCGTCAGCGAATAATGCTGGTAACCCATTCCAACACGTTAAGTACAATATAGGTAGATATAAGAAACTCATTTTGAAACTGGAATACATATATACTTACAAAACTGTAGCTTAAATCCAAGATCAAGACTCAAGGCATATAACAGACTCAATATCATAGAATAATCATAAGAACTAATAGACACCCTAACCATGCAATGCAAGACATAACAGGGAGATAAGCATGCAAATAACTAAGGTATTCAATACAATCAATTAGCAAGTAGTCAACAAAGCACACAATTCATCCTCCAACCTTATACCAAGTTCCAACCGTATAACTCCCCTCCGTCCTTATATCAGTTCCAACCTATACCTCCAGGCCACCCTTATATCCCCACCCCTTATGCCTCCGGGCAACTACATGCCCCAACCGACGAACCCATCTTTCAACCACTAACATATCAAGATGGTGCCGCAGTGCCATTCAATGATCCGCACCTCTAGTGTAAATATCACGGGGTTAGTGCATATAGCTCTAAAATGACGCCGCAACACTTATAACCTGATCCATGCTCAACGGCAAGCTAGTCGAAGGTGGGTGTGTAAAGGCAACGCTATGGCCTGTACCTTTAATACAATGACCGGGCACAAGTGGTGCCAACCGCCAACAGTTTATTTTCCACCAATCACAATGATGAGGACACATCCCACAACAATAAATACCATCTAGAGTTCTAATTATATTAATTAATGCAAGTTAACCTAAATAAAAAAGGTCAGAAGGCAAAATAATTTACCATGCTGATTGTGTTGAATTGGAATATCATGTTGGCCTAAAAACAAGTGGGAAAAATCATTTGAAAGGTCCCAAATTTTGTGTCTACCAAGGGAGAAGAAAAGACAACCTCAAATCAACTCAACATGGACAAATTATGGCTCATTTACTTTCTTTTAATGTTTGGAGTGACTCATGATATGTTTTAGACTCTTGGTATTTCATTTCAATCAATAGTGGAGTGTTAGAAAGTGATGTACACGCCTATATAAAGGCTAAACACAATCAGAATCAGAGATAGATATGAATGAAGTTGAATGAAAGAAATGCTAAGGCATTTTTGTTTTCTCTCATGTGATTTGGGAGATGTTCTTTTAGGCTTATCAAGATAATACCAATCTTGTGGTGACATCCATTCCTTATCACCTAAAACCAAGGTGTGGCGGAAATATCTTTATAGAAAAACACAAAAATAATCCCATAACCAACGCCTACATCAACCAATTCCATCTCCAACACCCTTAAACTGTAATTTTTGTTCTTGTTGTTTTGTGAGGAAAAGATCGGGCAACCGGAGGACTCTTTGGTGAATCGACTCTCAAGTTCATCCCCAAAGATCCACATCAGTTTGGTATCAGAGCTTTGGGTTCATTCCTCACACAAAAGAGGTTAACACTCTACCAATCAATTCTTGTTTCATTTGTTTCTGCAGTAAATTTTCAGCCTGCGTCTTCTGAAAGAAAAATTCCAAAAAAATATTTTCACATATCCAATTGTGTTGAAATTTTTTTTGGAAGTACCCAACCTAACACTCTATTGTTTCATGAAAGTTTTGTGTTAAAATCATATTCCTATAAACACAGAAAATTCGTTGAATTCCGGCCACTGTTAGAACAATTTCTGTCAACATTTCAGCCTGCACTGTTGAGAGAACAAATTCCAAAAAAAATACTTTCACATATCCAATTGCTTTGAAATTTTTTTTGGAAGTACAAAACTTACCACTCTTTAGTTTCATGAAAAGTTTGGGTCAAAATATCATCCACAATATTCCAGAAAATTCTTCAAAGTCACTCTTAAAATCTGTCCAGATTTGTGTTGCCATTCCTTGTGTTTTCTAGTTTATTGTTCATTGTTTCATATTATCCATGGAGTCTTTTGAGTTAAATACACTTCAACAAGGATCTCTTAGTGTGGAAGAATTCTACAATAAGTTAAGAGATTTGATGATCCGTGATGGCGTGATTGAACCAGCTATGATTACTAAGAACAGATTTGTGTATGGTGTTAGAAAAGAAATTGCACGATTGCTTCCTCATCGGTGCAAGTGCTTGTTTACTTTACTATACAATGCCAAACAAATTGAAGAGAAATTGCAGCAAAAAGAGGTTGAGAATTTGATACCTTTTTCCTTGTCATATGATGAGGGCTCAAAAGAAATGAATGAGGATGTAAACATGTGTGAACACAAATGTGAAAACAAAGATGAGGAATATTTGAGTGAAAAAGAAGGAAAGATTGAGAAAAAAAGTGAAGATGAGGAAGAAGAATTGTCTTATGAACTTTGTGAGAAAGAGAATGAGGGAGAAGACCTTGAGAACCAAATAATCTTTGTTTCAAGTTTATTGCATGTTCATGAATGTAATTCAAGGATTGAGAATAGGTTTGGAAGCATGACAAAGGGACATCAAAAGTTAAATGCATTTGTGGTAATGTTGTGCCAAGTTCAAGGAAACATGGGATCACTCACTTTCATTGATGCAGACATTCAATTCACACGTTGGGAAATTTACTCATTTCCATTTGACCGAGGCAAGTTTGATTCGAGGACGAATCTTCTCAAAGAGTGAGGGAATGATGAGGACAACCAAAGGCTCAAAGATCAACATACAAATAAGAGAAGTCACAATTACAAGTTCAAAAGCTAAGAAATTGCGACGGGTTGTAAATGGATTAATCCATGCAATTTGCCAAAAATAAGTGAGGAATTAATCTAAATGGTCCAAATTTTCGTGGCTGCATTGGGACAATTCAAATGAAGCTAAACTCAATCCGTTAAGGCAAATAAATTCTCATTTAGTATAGTTTTAATATTATTCATGTGCTATATTTAATTTATTTTAGGTTACATGTCTAGGATGAACGAATACCATTCATTGCCTTGTAATGGAGTCTTTTGATCTCCTTGAGAGTTATGTATTAGCCTATTTAAAGGCTAAGAACAATCAGAATTTTGAAGATAGAGATGAATGAAGTTGAATGAAAGAAATGCTTAGGCATTTTGTTGTCTCTCTTGTGTGTTGAGAGATGTTATTCTAGGCTTATCAAGATGATGCGGCCCAACATATGAAGATCCAATAAGAATACTAACTGGGCCAATCACAAGGCCCAAGTCCAAACAATTAAGACAATTCTTCATTGGTGATGTTCAAAGATGGTGGAAATCCAAGTCAAGCCCATTTGCAAAATATGAAGAATAACTCAAGGCTTTTTTATAATTGTTTAAGTGCTGATTTTGGTGATTAAATTAGGCCCAAATCAGCCCTATTATTTTTGGTCATCATTAATTTAAATTGTTTGGCATAAAAGAGAAAACACTAGTTGTATTTAGAAAGGATTCCTTAAATCCTTTTCTAAATAAAACTCTAATTACTTGTTTTCTAGATTAGGTTTAGGACTCTTTTTCCCATTGTATTTAGATTACAATGCTGCCCTATACCTATAAATAGGGCACATCCATATTAGTTTTAGAGAGGCTTCAATTCAATAAAATTCTTAAGTTTTTCTTTACATTTGTGTAAGAAACCTTATGGCTAATTGTGGACTCAATTAGTGGCTAGTCGTGGACTCGACTAGCAAATTGATTCGTGGACTCGAATCAATCTTACTTTCTTCAACCTTAGATTTAGGTTCGTGGACTCGTTCTTGAATCGAAGGAAACTAGATCCGACTCTAGTTGATTGAAGATTGCAACATCAAGGTATTTGAAGCTACATGGGATTCTTCCAAGTCTTTGAGGATTCGAGACAAAGGGTTTCTCGTGAGGTTTAAGGTATTTTGATCCATCTCTATCTTTAGTTTTGAGAGCATTCTTGGGACTATATTCCATTTATTTGAATCTTGGATTAGGTTCATATCAGTTCTTGATCAGTTGTCAAGCATTGGCATCACATTTGAGGATGAGGTACTTGGTCTCTGGTTGCTTAACACTCTACATGATTCTTGGGAAACATTTCGCGTTTCTTTGACCAATTCTGCTCCCAACGGTGTTGTGACCATGGAGTTTGTCAAGAGTGGTATCTTGAATGAAGAAGCAAGAAGAAGATCTCAAGACACCTCCTGTAACACCCCTAAATTTTAAAACTTTTTAATCGTATAATAGGAAAGTAATTCTATTAATCAATCTCAAAACAGAGCATACTAATCATAATGTTTGGGGTGCTATGCCACACCTGAACTGGAGAACTCAGATGCACAGGCTACACTAACTAAATATCCTCAAAGAAATGTCAATACATCATCAAGGCATGCAAGCCGAAAGGAAACTAACTATCTAAGCCTTGGTCTGCTAGCGCGCTCCAGTAGCTAATCAATCACAAACAAGTGGTGAGCACTCTCCCTTGTGCCCCTTCTCCTTCGGTCACTTCATAGAGCGGCTGGTTGCATTGACTCTTGACAATCTCCTTCGGGATCTAAACCAGCCGCTCTATGAAGTGACCGAAGGAGAAGGGGCACAAGGGAGGGTGTTCACCACTCGTTTAGATCCCGTCGTACGATCGGAGCTAGTCACGGGGACATTTTTGGTGAATCACGCACTTGCTACTGTGCTTTTCGATTCTGGAGCTACCAATTCCTTCATATCCTCGGCAATGGTGAATGAGTTTGGATGGCAGCCTACCAGCCAAAGGAAGATGAGTATCCGGCTAGCCTCTAGAAGATGGATTGGTTGCGAAGATATCTTGGAAGGCTTGCCCATGGAGATAGCGGAAGTGATTTTTCCCGAGGATTTCATTAAAATAAAATTGGAAGGCATGGACATGATCCTAGGGATGGATTGGTTAGGCAAGCACATGGCCATGATTTTATGTGAAGAACGAAAAGTGATAATGAGAGGACCGAAGGGAAGGTACGTGCCAACTCAACGCGGTGATCTTCTGGGCAACCCACAATAGCGAAGATCTTGTCGAAGGACCGGATCCACTCCTGAAGCAGCACCGGATCTTCCTCTCCAGCAAAAACAGGCGGCCTATGCCCCGACAATAAGCGACCCACGTCTCGATTCCCAGCAGGCGGCGGAGGAGAAGGGTTGTTGTTGTGCAAGAGGGCATCACTCAGCGTCTGCATCGTTTGGGTCAGATGCTGCAGGTTCTGATCCAGCTGCTCGTAGGTCGGCGTCTCTGGGGTACGGGCACGATGACGAGGCGGAGCCATAACGAGATTCTACAGAAACAACACGGTTACGGTAGGCACAAACAAACTGCGCACCCTTACCCGGCGCTAAAGACGAGAACGCTAAAACTACTAGAAGCAACGGAACAAACACAACAAACAACAAACAGCTCACAGCTCATCGTGCGTCTTAGAAGTCCTAAGTCTTAAACACTTAGGTACTTAAAGGTCATCTTATGGTCTCAAGTCACACTTAACTTCTTAAAGTCCAACTCTTAACATCCTAGGTTCAAACCTAGGCTCTGATACCAACTGTAACACCCCCGATTTTTCAACAATTTTTAAAACTTAATAGCAAATGTAAACATCTAATCATCAAGATAACAACAGCAGAAACTTAATTAAAATCAGGGAGATGTTATGCCACACCTATATCAAACATAGGTGCACAGGCGGAAACTAACAAATCATCTAACAGAAAACATCTAGGCGCACAGGCCACTAGTCTAGGCACACAGGCCGCTAATCTTGGCACACAGGCCAACAAAAGATAACGTCTAAACATGGTAGCTACTCTATCTAGCGTTCCACATCTAACGCGCTTGGCATCTACTCAAAACCTGTAAATCATGGGGCCAACACCCGGTCAGTGAATAATGCTGGTAACCCATCAATACGCGTTAAATAGCATAGTATAGATAGATATAAACAAACCATTTGGAACGGGAATACAATATATATCATTTCAAAACCAATGAAGGAAATCAACATCAAAGACTCATCAATCACTCTCAATAAAAACGAGGATCATCAAACTCACAACAACAACGAGACCACAAACATAATAGACAACACAACTCAGGATGCATCCTACTGTTCACAAGGTAGAACACATCAAGACATACTCATAAGCAAGAAATTCACAAACACACAGTGACAACTACATGTCACAAGTTTCATAGTTCCAACCTTATGCCCGTTCCAACCTTATGGCTACGCCCGACCCTATATCGGTCCCAACCATCACCTCCTAGTGCCACCCTGTACTTCTGAGTCCAACCTTTTGCCTCCGGGGACCGACGCCCCGCCCGCCTGCACCGCCAGCATTTCCGCCGAACTCTTTATACACTAGGGTACCATTAATTTCATAATCACAAAACCGCCAAACTCATGAGCAAAGCTCAAGTAATAAACCACCAATCTCAATCATGGTCACACAAGGTCATCATCATTACCAAGAGGGCTAAGGCCCAACAATAGCCTCAATCAAGTATCAACAAAGGGTACAACGATTTACATATGATCATTTCATATGAATCAATCAAGGGTTCACAATAAAGACATGAGACCGTACTCAACAATCATAGGGTTACAACCCAACACCAAATGATTGTCAACACAAGTTGCCAATCTCAATACGAAGGAACAAACCACACATACTAGCATATCAACATCAAACTAGCATGCTTGCCAAACGGGTAAACCAAAATTAGTTCCAAAGAACACTCAAGACTTACATTAGCCCAACGAATCACAAAGTTGGAACCTTAGCACGATTCAAGACACCAAATCCTACATGGATTCCTAACACACCGTTCTAGACATACAAAACATAAAGAAGACTCACAAATAGCCCAATAAATCAACATCGGGAGGTCAAAACATCAATATCGGGAAGAGAAGAATCACGGGGAACAAATCCCCGTCAGTCACCAATAATGTACCCCGCGGGTAGGCCTCCACTCGTGGTTCCGCCCGCGGGAACACACACCCACGAGGCTGGTTCCCCGCGGGTGGGGCAGCGGTTAAGCCTCTGCCCGCCGTTCCGCCCGCGGGTACACCCCTGTACACTAACATTTCCCTTCGGGGAAAATCAACAACAAGGCCAAGTTCAAGTCCAAAACACCCAAAATCTCACACACAACAATAATATGACTTGAACCCAAGAAATAGCTAAGCAATGGCATTCAAGAACCCTAAGAACAAGCTCTAAACATGCATCACCACAAGATCATGCATCAAATCTCACAAATCAACACAAGAATCACAAGTAGAAGCCAAGAATCATCATATAAGTATGAAAATAGGTTTTGTAAAGCATGGGTTACCTTTGTAGCCTAACAACTTCCTGTTTTCACCCTTAATAGCCTTTCCTAGAGCTCCTCTTCCACCCCAACTTCTTACATAAATCAAAACACAACAAAGATCCTAACTTTAGACTAAGACACCTAAAAGAAGGTTTAAAACACCAAAAAGCTAAGGATCTTACCCTTTCCTATGCTCAATATGAAGAAAGTAGGAATCTTGGGAGAAAATCTTGCAAGACTTGGATGCTCAATTTCTTGCATGGAGAAGAAGGTAACTTATTTTAGGGAGAGGCTATAGTTTTTGAGTTTTTGCTTGAAGGGTGAATGAAATGAGAGAGTCTTGCTAGGTTAGCTTGAATCACAAATCTTAGGTGAAAAGACATTTCTACCCTTAGTAAAGTTGGAAAGACAAGGGAACAAGGGCACAACTCAAGAAGCACAAGGTACAACCTTTTTACTTAAGTGACTAGTCAAAATCTAGTATCTCGACTATCAAATTTCAGGATTGTTAAAAATAGATTAGCAAGGAAGCTTGGATTAATTCTTCAATTAATCCTCGATTAATGTTTGGATTTACGGGGTGTCACAAATCATAATATCAAGAACATCAAGATTATCACATAAACACAATATAAACCCTAAGCAAGGCTCTATCAAGACTCAATCACATAATTACACATATGATTATTAAAGGAGCCAATGAATAAGATATAGCAAGGAAAATAGGTTTTGTCGAGGCATGAGTTACCTCTTAGCCCTAATCAATATCCTTGGCTACTAAGGCTATTCTCTAAGATTTCCCTCCAGTGGATTCCTCTACGTTTAGTGGTTGGGGGGATTCCTATGTAGGTTTCTCTTTGGGAATATCTTGTGTGGTAGAATTAACTGTGGTAGGGTTTCTAAATGCTTCCTAAGTCCCTATATATAGATTCAGGAGTCCCAACTAAGGTCTGAATGGTAAAGGTCCACTTATCCTATTCCTTATAGGATTAAGGGCTTGGTTAAGGATAAGGGTCCATGGTCCATTGCGGACCACGCTAATAATTGATGGGGATTCTATTCTAATTAAATCATTCTTAATTATATGGTAACGGAATTAATTAAATAATTAATCCAGATACAGAGGCCGTAACACGGGGTGTTACAATCAAGATCAACTCAATTCTATCAGAAAGAAAGCATGTCTACTCTGATCACTGTTGTTAAATCTAGCAGAGTCAAATTTCATTCTCAATACTCAAAGTTTAAGACTAAGTATGTTAAAGTCGAACAGTATGTACCCATCTGTCACTATTGTCTGACAAAAGGGCACACCAGACCTGAATGCTACTTCTTCTACAAAGATCAAAGGAAGGAAAAATATCGGAAGAAGACTATCACTCCTTTCACAAGGCAAGTTTGGGTCAGAAAATCAGAAGTAATCTGCTATCCCACAATAGTATTGACTGCCTCTATGACTGAGTCAAGATGGTACTTCGCAGTGGCTGTTCCAGACATATGACTGGGACTGCCAAGTGTCTTATGTCTAGTCAACATAGTAGTGGATCAGTGACTTATGGGGACGGACAAAAGGGAGAGATAGTTGGTAAAGGTACTCTAAATGTGCCGGGGCTGCTACATTTGGACGAAGTCCTCTTGGTCAGTGGCCTGAAAGTGAACCTTATTAGCATCGGTCAGCTGTGTGATGAGAATTGGAATGTCTGTTTCAACCGAGAGTGCTGTAGGGTCCGTGATAAGACAGATCAAGTGGTAATCGAAGGAACGCGCTCTTTTGACAATTGCTATGTTTTAACAAATGATACTACCTGTTTTATGTCTAAAGCAGATGAAGCAAAACTGTGGCATCGACGTTTGGGACACGTAAATTTCAGAGATATGGACAAAGTGATCAAACTTGATGCTGTTAAAGGGATACCAAAGCTTAAAGTAGAACAAGAAGGAGTTTGTAGTGCATGTGCTATTAGAAAACAAAATCAGGGCTCCTCACAAAGCATCAAAGATGATTACTACTGAGAGATGTCTAGAACTTGTTCATATAGACCTTATAGGACCAACTCAAACTGAAAGCATTGCAGGAAAGAAATAAATCTTTGTGTGTGTTGACGATTTCTCATGGTTCAGTTGGGTATATTTTCTAAGAGAAAAATCTGAGGCTTTTAATGCTTTCAAAACACTGTGCATAAGAATACAAAAAGAAAAGGATGAACCCATTGTAAAAATCCAAAGGATGAGAAGCGATCATGGAAAGGAGTTTGAGAACACCGTATACACAGATTTCTGTTCATAAAATGGGATAACTCATGAATTTTCTACTCCGCGAACAGCACAACAGAATGGGGTTGTGGAAAGGAAGAATCGAACCTTGCAAGAAATGGCAAGAGTAATGCTACATGCCTCACATCTGCCACAACGTTTCTGGGCTGAAGCAGTGCATACTGCCTGTCATACGATCAATAGAGTCTATCTCAGACCAGGTACCTCTTAGACACCATATGAGATATCGAAAGGAAAAAAGCCAAACTTGAAATACTTTCATGTGTTTGGAACCAAGTGCTATGTTCTAATTGATCGGGAACAAAGAGGAAAGTTCGAACCCAAGAGTGATGAGGGAGTATTTCTTAGATACTCACCAAACAGTCGAGCCTATAGGGTCTACAACAAAAGAACTCAAACAGTCATGGAGTCAGTAAATGTGGTTATTGATGACAATCTAGAAGAATCAAATGAAGCACCTATGACTGACTCTCAGTCAGACTCTTATCAGTGAACCACCAAAATTGTCTGACACAGGCAAATTGACTAACACACATGAATCATCAGAAGAAGATGAGGGTAATCTAGAAAAAGACAAATTGCTTTCTGGTGCAGAAGGAAAAAATAAGCCCACCAGAACTCAGAAAAATCATCCATCAGACAACATAATTGGTGATGCAATAGATTGAATGCACACCGGAAGCAAGGTGAGAAGTAATTTGATAGAAATAGCTGGTTTCGCCTGTTCCACCTCTAAGATAGAACCAAAAATGTGAAGGAAGCCTTGCAGGATGACTTATGGGTTAAGGCAATGCAAGAGGAACTACATCAGTTTGAAAGAAATCATGTGTGGGATCTTGTTCGAAGACCTGACAGTGTAAACATAATCGGAACAAAGTGGATTTTCAAAAACAAAACTGATGAAGCAGGTAACATTGCAAAAAACAAAGCTCGGTTAGTTGCTCAAGGGTATACTCAGATAGAAGGAGTTGAGTATGATGAAGCATTTGCACCTGTTGCTAGGTTGGAGTCAATCAGAATCTTACTAGCAATATCATGCATACTGGGCTTCACACTATTCTAGATCGATGTCAAGACAGCATTCTTGAATGGTTATTTGCATGAAGATATCTATGTGGCACAGCCTAAGGGTTTTGAAGATCCAGTTCACCCAAATCATGTCTACAAACTTATGAAAGCTCTCTATGGACTCAAACAGGCTCCAAGGGCATGGTATGAACGACTGGCGCAGTATCTATTACATCATGGTTATGATCGAGGGAGTGTGGACAAAACACTATTTGTCAAGACCACTAGAAGTCATGTTACAATTTGATCAGATCAACATGGACGATATTGTGTTTGGATCGACTCTACAGATGTATAATGATGATTTAGTGGAAGTCATGAAGAAAGAGTTTGAAATGTCCATGGTTGGTCAACTGACTTACTTCCTAGGTCTTCAAGTTAAACAAAGTTATGAAGGATATTTTATCTCCCAAGAAAAGTATGCTAAGAACTTGGTTAAGAAGTTTGATCTGGAATCATGTAAGACACCGAGGACTCCTATTTCACCTCTACAAAGCTGTCTAAAGATGATGCCGGTCAGTCAGTAGATCCCACAGTCTATCGAATTCTGATTGGAAGTCTTCTCCATTTAACAGCCAGTCGTCCAGAAATAATGTTCAGTGTTGGCATGTGTGCTAGATATCAATTAGCTCCCAAAGAGTCACATTTGATAGTTGCTAAACCGCCTAAACGGATTTTGAAATACATCAAGGGTACAATTCAGTATGGAATATGGTATTCCAAGGATAGTGAACTGAGTCTGATTGCATACTGTGATGCCGATTGGGCAGGAAACATTGATGACAGGAAAAGTACATCTGGTGGATGCTTCTTTGTTGGGAAGAACTTAGTATCATGGCTAAGAAAGAAACAGAATTTAATTTCCCTTAGTACAGCTGAAGCAGAATACATAGAAGCTGGAGGATGTTGCACTCAACTTGTCTTGATGAAGTAGATGCTGCTGGATTATGGTCTCTCTCAAGGCTCTATGACACTTTACTGTGACAATATCAGTGCCATAAACATTCCAAAGAGTCCAGTTCAACACTCCAGGACCAAACATATTGATATAAGGAATCACTTTATCAGAGATTTGGTTGAAGCAAAAGAGATAGAATTGGAATATATTCAGACAGATAAACAACTGGCAGACATACTGATTAAGCCTCTGGATGCAAATCGGTTTGAGATTCTCATATCTGCTCTAGGGATCTGTAGAATGGATTGTTAAGGCAGAACGGTAAACCAGAAGAAGGGTTTTGAATTTCTAAGCTCAAGTCAAATTTCAAAATTTGATTTCCTTATTTAACCCTCTTCTCTTTTGTTACGTACAATCTTAACCTAGTTTACCTACATTAAATTGCCTTTTTCGAAATTCAAATCTTCCGTTTAATCCCTAAAAAGAAGCTATACCGTTGCGTCAATCACATCATAGCTGCATGTATCTTGTCAGCTGCATTGATGATCATACCACACCCTTGGGATTATATCTCCCATGTGATCACCCTTAGTGGCAAAAGAAATCCCAATTCAACTATGCTCTCTCCATCAAACATATCCCAAATATCTCTGCCTAGGGTTTTCCTCACTCTCTCTCAAAAATCTAGTAGACATAGCCGATGCGGCGAGAAACATAATAATCAAGTTGGGAAGGACGAATCACTCACCAGAAAGTGCTCTAAAGCAGGTGAAGACGCTTCTTCGGCTAGCGATGAAGATGAAATTGAAGTTGGACCCTGTTCTTCAAGATGAAATCCTTGTCACGGTGATATCTGACTATCTGGAGTTCTATGAACACTGGTCAGATGAAGATACAAGAAATTTATTGGTGATGGCCTCTGAGGCAGATGATGACATCAGTCTAGCCACCATTGATGTACCAGAGGATGGGAATCGAGCAGGGGTATTCCTCAAATACTTTGCACAGAGGGCCTTGGAATGGGAAGAAATTTCTCGACGACGGGCAGTTGCTCATCCTCTGTATCTTCAAGCAGCACAGGATGAAGCTCAGCGACGAAGAGATTTTCTGCAAAACAGGTCAAACACTTCTGACACTCCTATTGTAACACCCCCGATTTTTACCACATTTTTAAAACTTAAATGCAAGAGAAAATCAATCTAATCATTCATTAAACATAAAGAGGAAGCAATCTAATCGAGAGTATTATGCCACATCTTACAGTACTAAAGATGCACAGGCAGGAAAACTAAACAGTAAAAATAAGTCAAAAGGAGTCAAGGCACACAGGCCGCTCAAAACACAACGTCAGGACAAGGTGACTAAGCTATCGAACGCTCCAAGTCTAGCGCTCTCGGGCATTTTCTCACAACATGTAGAACAAGGGAAATAACATGGGGATGACACCCGGTCAGCGAATATTGTTGGTAACCCATCAATACGCGTTAAATAGCATATATAGGTAAGTATAAGTCAACCCATTTTCGAAACGGAATACAGTATATATATCATTTCAAAAGCCATATAGAGAAGTCAACTTCAAAGACTCATTCACACTCTCAAAAGGAAAAGGAATCAACATCCTTACAATAATACAAAACAAGAATCATGAAAGACAATACAACTCAAGATGCATTCTACTGATCACAAAGTAGAATACATCAAGACATGCTCATTAGCAAAGAATACACATTCACATTGGTAACTACATGCCACAAGTATCATAATTCCAAGTTCCAACCTTATGCCCTGTTCCAACCTTATGGCTACCCCCGGCTTTATTTCAGTTCCAACCATTACCTCCAAGTAACCCCTGTACTTCTGAGTCCAACTTTATGCCTCCGGGAACTATCGTTCCCCCCACCAACAACCACCAACATTTCCACCAACATATCAGTACACGAGGGTACGATTCATATCACACAACCACCAACATGTGAGCCAAGCTCAAGTAACAACCACCAACATATAAATCATTGTCACACAAGTCATCATCATTACCAAGAAGACTAAGGTTCCACAATAACCTTAATCAAGTATCAATCAAAGGGTACAACGATTACATACGTTCACATCATAGGAATCAATCAATGGATCACAACAAAGACATGAAACCATACTCAACAACGAAGGATCACAATCCAACACCAAATGATTGTCAACACAAGTTGCCAATCCCAATAGGAAAGAACAACCACACTTACTACGTTACTGATGGCGCCCTTGACTTATTTGCTCATGCGGACTTGGCTTTGGCCGGGTTGCAGGCGGTCTTGTCCCGTCTAGGGCAGGGTCCGCGGGATATTCCTATTTGGCGTCAGGCATCTAATGGTATGTTTTCTTTCGCTTCGGCGAAGTCCTTTCTGCAACCTGCTAGGCTTGTTGACCCGGATCCCTTCATTGCTAAGTGTTGGCATAAACACCTTCCTTTTAAGGTGTCCTTCTTGGCGTGGAGGTTGTTCCGGGTCACTTGCCTACGGACGACGTCCTATCTCATTTTGGCCACGTGGTTGTTTCGAGGTGTTGGTGATGTACGGCTCCTGCTTTAGATTCTATTGCACATATTTTTCATTCTGGAGATACAGCACGTGCTGTATGGCATCATGTTTTTGCGTCCCTTGGCCTTCAGTCTCGGCATAGGAGTCTACAGACTTTGATCGCTAGCTGGGGGCGAAGTGGTACGCATAATCCTCTCCTCTCTTTTGTTCTTTGCAGGTTGCCATTTCTGGTACTTTGGGAGCTTTGGAAACACCGCAATGGGTGCTTACACGGTCGGGATACCCGAAGTATTGCGCGAGTTATGTTTGGGATAGCTCGAGGCGTGGTTGAGTACCTGTTCAGGTGGTGGTCGGGTCAGCATATCCTCTCTCCTAATTGGAGCATGATCGTGTCTTATCTGGAGGCACATGTGCCTCGTCGAGTGATCCGTGTTGTTCGTTGGTCCCCCCTTCTTCTGGTTCTCTCAAGATTAATCTAGCACTTTCGGCTTCAGAGGGGGGGGGGGGGGGGGGAGGCTGCCTTGGTCCGCAACCAGGGTGGCGGGCTTTGCTATGGGGTGGCCTGGTCTAGACTTGGAGAGTCTATCCGGGTTTTCTTTTCTTGTCTGACTTGGTGCCTGGACGGAGGTCATCGGGTTCTTGCGGTGGAGACCTCTGCTCGTGACTTGGAGGCTTATTTTGATGCCGTAGCCACCACGCCTTGGTATATGGATGATGTGGCCTCCAAACTGCGTTTCCTCTCCTCCTGTGGTTCTATCACTTTCATGCTATGTTCTTCCCATGCGAATCTTCCGACTCAGGCTCTTGCAGATTGGGTTCTCTAGATAAGCCTGGGGAGACTACCTTCACTACACTTCCTGCTTTACCGCCTAGGGTGCGCGCTCTTCTTATCCATGATGACGTGCCCTACGTTTTCTTCGACTTTGCTGATCCGCCTTGAGGGCGATGCCTGCTTGCTTTCTGTTTCTTTTCCTTTTACTTTATCTTTTATTTTTTTCTATTTTATTTTTCTTTGACTAGTTTTTCTCTTCTTGTATGTTGGGCTAGTTGAGTGTCTGGCTTTGCTAGCATGGGGCGTAGGGGACTTTCCTGTATTGGGGGTTTTTTCTTTCTGCTCTGTGTTCTCTTCTGCTGTTCTGCTTCTGTTTGTAGCTCTGTGTCTTGCAGGATTTGATTCTTTTGTTTCATGCATAGCATACACTCTGAGGTGGGAGTGCTCCTTTAGTCTGGCTTGTTTTGTATATTTGCTTGGTATGGTGCTTCGTGAATTATGGCTGGCTATTTCTATAAGGGGTTGGGTGGGTATGAGGTGGGCTTCTGGTGCTTAGCATATATACTATTGCTTCTGTGGATGGCTATACAAGTTGCCCGGGTTAAAATACAGTTTGCTGTACCGAGGGAGCTGGCCTGACGCTTAAGGGTGGTATATATGTTGGCACTAGTGGTTAGGGAGCCATCGCTTGGGACTTTGGGCCGTTGAAGCCCTCTGTGATGAAATGCAGAGCTCTGTACGTATGGGGTGGCCTGGGTTCCAAGGGTGGGTGGAGGTGAGCACCATTGCTCATGTGGCAGACTATTCACGGTTTCCTCGGATAAAAATGCAGAGATCTGTACCGGAGGGGGTCTGTCCAACGCATGAGGGTGGTTTGGATTGGCGGCTGGTTTCATTGCTCTTGTGGATGGTCACATAGGTTCCCTCGGATAAATATGCAGAGCTCTGTACCGTGGGGGACCGACCCGACGCTTGAGGGTGGAACTGGTCCGTTTTGGCTTTTGGAGCATTGTTCCCACCCTTTGTGTAGGGCATGACGCCCAGGAATTGTCCAGATTTTCATAGGGTTACAGGTGGTTTGTAGTATGGGTGTTGGGCCCACTTTGTGGTTTAGAGTCTATCTCCTTTACTTGTTTGCCTTTTAGGCCTCCTTGCTTTATTTCTTTCTCTTCTATAGCCTTGGTCACTTTTGGGCCTTGGCAAAACTCGTTTTGTTTTTTGATAATAATAATAATCTTTGTTTAAAAAAAACATCAAACTAGCATGCTTATCAAACGGGTAAACCAAAAGTAGTTCCAAAGAACATTCAAGACTCACAATAGTCCAACGAATCACAAAGTCGGACCCTTAGCACGATTTAAGAAACCAAATCCTACATGGATTCCAAACATACCGGTCTAGACATACGAAACATCAAGAAGACTCACAATTAGCCCAATAAAACAACATCGGGGGGGTCAAAACATCAATACCGAGTCAAAAGAATCACGGGGAACAAATCCCTGCCATCATTCAACAGTGTTCCCCGTGGGTGGGGCCACGGGTGGACAACCACCCGCGGTTCCGCCCGCGGGTACCAACCCATGAGAACCTGTTCCCCGCGGGTGGGGCAGCGGGTAGGCCTCTACCTGTCATTTCGCCCACGGGTACACCCTGTACTCCAAAAATCCTTTCGGGGATTTTCAACAACAAGTCCAAATTCAAGTCCAAAACACCCAAAATCTCACACAAAACAACAATATGACTTGAACCCAAGAAATAGCCAAGCAATGGCATTCAAGAACCCTAAGAATAAGCTCTAAACATGTGTCACCATAAGATAATGCATCAAATCTCACAAATCTACACAAGAATCACAAGTAGAAGCCAAGAAATCATTATACAAGTAAGAAAATAGGTTTTGTAAAGCATGGGTTACCTCATTCGCTTCACATCCAAAAACAACGCCAACTTAGGCTCAACTCATAATGCCAAGCTACCAGGAACCTGTGAAATAAACCGGATCTTCACTAATTAACAAAAGTACTAATTAAAACTAATTAAAATTATTAGGCAATTTGAACCCTAACCTATCTTAAGATTAATCACACCCTTAACCATCTAGCCTAAATATCCTATTGTGAACTTAGGCAACAATTGATGAGGACACATCCCACAACAATAAATACCATCTAGAGTTCTAATTATCTTAATTAATGCAAGTTAACTTAAATAAAAAGGGCAAAAGGCAAAAGAATTTACCACGCTGATTGTGTTGAATTGGAATATCATGTTGGCCTAAAAACAAGTGGGAAAAATCATTTGAAAGGTCCCAAATTTTGTGTCTACCAAGGGAGAAGAAAAGACAACCTCAAATCAACTCAACATGGACAAATTATGGCTCATTTACTTTCTTTTAATGTTTGGAGTGACTCATGATATGTTTTAGACTCTTGGTATTTCATTTCAATCAATAGTGGAGTGTTAGAAAGTGATGTACATCCCTATATAAAGGCTAAACACAATTAGAATTAGAGATAGATATGAATGAAGTTGAATGAAAGAAATGCTAAGGCATTTTTGTTTTCTCTCATGTGATTTGGGAGATGTTCGTTTAGGCTTATCAAGATAATACCAATCTTGTGGTGCCATCCATTCCTTATCACCTAAAACCAAGGTGTGGCGGAAATATCTTTATAGAAAAACACAAAAATAATCCCATAACCAACCCCTACATCAACCAATTCCATCTCCAACACCCTTAAACTGTAATTTTTGTTCTTGTTGTTTTGTGAGGAAAAGATCGGGCAACCGGAGGACTCTTTGGTGAATCGACTCTCAAGTTCATCCCCAAAGATCCACATCAACAATACTAATAAAAAAGCTAATGACCAAGCTCAAGGTATACTTATAAATTAAAACTAAATATTCCTACTTATAGCTTTGGTGAAAATCGAACCTTAGCCACCCCTTAATATTAAACATAGCCTTACCACTAAGCTACCAACATAACTATTAACTCTTAACTAACTACAAACTAATAAGCCTAAATAAACCACTAAGATAAACAAGTTAAACTCACCTCTCCAACTCCCTCGTCAAACTGCCAAGCCGAGCCAACGCCGGCGTCAACCACCAGCCACCTTGCCGCCATTCTGCTTCGCCGGAGAGAGGCGTAGACCGGAGGAGAAGCGCCCCTACCGGAGAGACACCGACCGCCACTGCCTCTTGACCGAGGAAACCTCACTACCGGGGAAAAGATGCCACCTTGCTTGCTCCGAAGTTGCCGACGAGAGAAGAGAAACGTCGAGAAGCTCCCTACGGCGTCCGTCGAACCCGCCGAAGCTACAACTTGCCGGAGCTGCCACCGCCACTCTACTCTTGCTAGAACACAAAAGGGGTCGCCGGAGACGCTACTACCGCTACTTCTTCGCCAGAGCTCTTCCCGGACTGTCACCGCCGTGCCTCAGCTGAACCACCGAGCTCCGCTGTCAACGCCGCATTGCTTGGGCTGCCGGTTCACCAAATGCCACCGCTTCCTTGTTTAATCTAAGATGCTGACGAGGAAGAACGAGCGAGAGAAAGGCTGAACGTTGGGCTGCTCTGCCCACCTCCGCTGGATAGACTCCGGTTGGTCGCCAGTGATCGCGAAGGAAAGGGAGAAACGGAATGGCGTGTTTGGTAGGTGAGGTGAAAAAGACGAAGGATTTGTGGGTGTTGTTGGCTTAAGGTGAAGAGCAGAAGAAGAGGAAGCTGCGGGTTCATCATATACACGTACATACATCATAGATGAATAGTGTGACACCCCGAGATCCAAATTCGGTTAAGGGATTAATTAAGTAATTAATCCTATTTCAATTCGTAATTTAATTCCTTAATTCCTGAAATTTAATAGTCGGGGACTAGTAATTGTCTAGTCAACCCCATAGTCAAAGTTGTACCTTGAGCTTTGTAAGGAGTTCCCTTGTTCCTTACACCTTTCCATGTTAGTAAGGGTATTCTTGACCTTTCACCTTGTGCTAGTATTGTAACTTAACCTAGTAAGAACACCTCATTTCTATCCATACACTTTCCAAAATCCTAGCTCCATCTTCTCTCTAAAAAGGTGGATAGCTTTTCTTCCAAGCCAAGTTGAAGCATTGTCAAGACTTCAAGATTTGTCTCCAAGATTCTACCTTTCATACATTTGGGCATCTAGGAGGGTAAGATCCATGTTCATCTTGTGTTTTTAGTGTTTTCTTAGGTGTCTTTTCTTAAAGATAGGATCTTTATGATCTTTTGGTATGTCCTTGAAGTGGGTTTGGAAGGTGAGCGTTGATAGGAGCTTGGTGTGGTGTTAAGTGAAGGTTTTTGGTCTACAAGAGGTAACCCATACTCTACAAAATCTATTTTGCTTACCTATGTGAATATTTCTTGGATTCTACATGTGTTTTGCTATGAAATGTGAGTGTTTATGCATTGTCTTGTGAAAATGCATATCTAGAGCTTGTGTTTAGGGTTCTTGTATGCCATTGCTTGGCTATTCCTTTGATTCCAGTCACTTTGTTATATTTGGTGAGTTTTGGCATGTTTTGTATTTAAATTTGAGTTTGGAGATGAAAATCCCAGAAGGGATTTATCTTGGTACAGGGTGTACCCGCGGGCGAAACAGCGGGCAGGGGGTTTACCCGCCGCCTACCCGCGGGGTACAAGGGCCTTGTGGGTTATGTACCCGCGGGCAGAACCGCGGGTAGGAGCCTACCCGTGGGTCCACCCGCGGGGAACGCTGTATGGATGTTGGGGGATTTGTTCCCCGTGATTCTTTTGACTCGGTATTTGGTATTTTGACTTCCCGATGTTCTATTGTGGAACTATTTGAGCGTCTTCTTGATTTTTTGTATGTCTAGAACTATATGGTAGGATTCCATGTAGGTTTTGGTGTCGTGAATTGTGCTATGTGTTCAACATTGTGTTTCGTTGAACCGTGATTGGTTTTGTGTGTTCTTCGGAACTACTTTTGGTATTCATCGTTGTTGTTGTTGGGTTGTGATCCAATCCTTGATTGAGTATGGTTTCATATCTTCGTTGTGATCTGTTGATTGATTCCTGTTGAGATGTGATGTGTGTGTGGCTTTACCTGGATTGCACGATTAGTGGTATGGGACACTAGTCACTGATGCGGCCCAACATAATGAAGATCCTTTAAGATTACAAATTGGGCCAATCACAAGATCCGAGGCCCAAATCAGCTTTATTATTTGTGGTCATCATTTATTTTAAATTATTTAGAATTAAAGAGAAAACACTAGTTGTATTTAGAAAGGATTCCTTAAATCATTTTCTAAATAAAACTCTATTTACTTGTTTTCTAGATTAGGTTTAGGACTCTTTTTCCCATTGTATTTAGATTACAATGCTGCCCTATACCTATAAATAGGGCACATCCATATCAGTTTTGAGGAGGCTTTAATTCAATAAAATTCTTAAGTTTTTCTTTACACTTGTGTAAGAAACCTTATGGCTAATTGTGGACTCAATTAGTGGCTAGTCGTGGACTCGACTAGCAAATTGATTCGTGGACTCGAATCAATCTTACTTTCTTCAACCATAGATTTAGGTTCGTGGACTCGTTCTTGAATCGAAGGAAACTAGATCTGACTCTAGTTGATTGAAGATTGCAACATTGAGGTACTTGAAGCTACATGGAATTCTTCCAAGTCTTTGAGGATTCGAGACAAAGGGTTTCTCGTGAAGTCTAAGGTATTTTGATCCATCTCTATCTTTAGTTTTGAGAGCATTCTTGGGACAATATTCCATATTTATTTGAACCCAGGACTAGGTTCATATCAATTTGGTATTCAGAGCCTAGGTTTATCTCATTATCATTAGAAATTTGGTTTCTTTGGTTCCCTAGGTTTATCTCGTTCTTATCTTACATACTACTTTTATTCGTGTCTTATTCATTAAAAAACCCTAAAAAAAAAATTCATTTGCATTCTTGATTGTGTTCTTGAATCTTGATACATGTTTTCTAGTTTCTTGAAAAACAATCCCGAAAGAGTTTTCCCTTTTTCCCGTACAATATCAACGATACCTCACACCTCCTAAGCACCATATTACCAAAAATTCTGTCTAGAAAACAACCCCACATCACCCTTACCTATATTCAAAGCGCATTTACGCGTAATAACGTCGCAATCACACCCTGTCCAGATTTCCGCGTTCTGTGACAAGTTTCAAATAATGACCTATATCTCGAGATCCAGGGGTTAGTTTTATCTGAAATTTTGATATGTTTTAGATCTCTTCTGGGGCGTTCTATTGATATATTATACACTTCCTAATTCCCTACGGTCATTGAGATATTGATCTTCGAAGTAAGGGCAGCGTTTCTATTTTTCTAGGTCATTCTTGAAATTCTTGATTTTGTTTTGAAGTGCTTGTGTGGAACCACTTGGTCTGAAATTTTTGGTGATATTTACAGTAATTATTTGGAGGTTATTTATCAAAAAAATCAAAAAAAAAATCAAGAAAGTTGAAAAAAAAAAAGCAAAAAAGAGAAAGCAATAAAGAAGAAGAATAAGGTTGGGGAAAGAATTTGGCTGGTAGGAGAATTTTTGAGGGACAAGGAAGGGGAAAAGTATAAGGTTGGAAGGATTTCTTTAATGATTCCTAATTGGTTGTGGTACACGTGAACCCATTTTATATTCTATTTGTCTCTATCTTTTGATATTGGTCTTGCATATCTTTCTGCCATACTTCCTTCTTTAGTTTCCTTTTTCTTTCAAATCTTATTTAGTTTCTTTGCTCGTATTGTCCTTTTTCTTTGCTTCTTGCTCTCAATTTTATTACCTATCTCGCGATACACCCTTACTCTCAAAGGCTTGTGAAGTTTTCCAAGGTACGTTTTCTTGAACTTTGAGGTTGAATCCATATCAACTTGAGTTCCAGACTAGAATTTTCCTTTTTGAAAAAAGGCTTGTGAGAGTATCTGCCACTTGGAGTGATACACGAGTGGAGTGTGTGTTTGTAAGAGTGTAGTGTACCCCCAGAGCCATATAATCCACCTCTTACCCGTGAGCTGAGAATAGAGAGGGAGCGAGCCAACTTTTTGGTTTCACTAACGTGATTACTCACACATCTTCTTGTTTTTAGATTTTTTTTCCTATACAGATGGCTGAACAAGTTCCAAACCTGCCCCAGACATTAGAAAAAAAGATAGACAGGTTACTCAAACGAATGAATAATTTGGAGCAACGCTCACAGCAAGTGCAACCACCACACAATGATGAGCGATACCTGCCACCAGCAGGAAGAGTGGATCCTAGATGGCAAAGGATCCAGTAGCGTAATGCGGAGTTAGGAAACATTAAACATGAAATTCCTAACTTCACTAGTGAGAAAGGACCTACCTAATACATAGAATGGGAGAATGCTGTTGAAACTCTTTTTTATTTAAAGCACTATTCTGATCTTACAAAAATTAGGCTAGTTGCTACATCTTTTAAGGGGTATGCTTTGTCTTGGTGGCAGAAAAGAAATAGAGAGAGAGTTGCTAATTTTATTCCCTATGAATCTTGGGTTCAAGTGAGGGAAGATATGCGCCTAACCTTTCGTCCTAAATCTTTTTTCTATGATCTTGAAAGAAAATTGCAGGGAACCATGCAAGGAACAATGTCAGTTGATGAGTACCACCAAACTATAAATATTTTGCTTGAACAGGGAAACATACTTGAAGAAGAGGCAAAATCTATTGCTCGTTTCGTACATGGATTGAACTTAGAAATTCGATGTGGAATGAGTATTCAGAGATATGACACCCTTTATGATGCCTTGTATGCTGCACGTGAATCTGAGGCAAAAATCAAAGAGATGAAAATGTACAAGGCCAACAATGGTGCATCAAAATGGAACAACACTTGTTCTACCTCTCAAAGACGTGATGAACGTCCTCTTCCAAGAGATGATTCACGAGACAAAGGTAAAGAAAATGTAAGTGAGGCAGTGAAGCCTCAACGTGATAGAGAATTGATTTGTTATAGATGTAATGGGAGAGGCCACATAGCTCGTGATTGCCCTAACAAGAGGGTAGTTAAGATAACAACAGAATCTGAAAATTTTACTTCTTGTCTTGAATATAAATCTGAGGATGAGGTTTGTGACCATTTTGAAACCCCCAATGAACATGTTGAGAGAGAATCATTCATACCTTTATATTCTGATTCTAAATATGTTGATAGTTAGTCTAGTCATACTGTTGTTGTTAAGGAGGTTTTGAATGTCCACCCTTTACAAGAAGATCATTCTCAAAGAGAAAATATATTTTGTGCTAAAGGGTCAATTAGAGAGAATGCGTGTGTTATGGTAATAGATTCTAGAAGTTGCACAAATGTGGCTAGTGCAACTATGGTTAAATTTCTTCAGTTACCTTTGCTTAATCATCCAAATCCTTATTGTTTGCAATGGTTAACTGATGCAGGAGAAGTTAGAGTAACCAAACAGGCTCTTATTCCTTTATCTATTAACAGTTACTCTGATGAAATCTTGTGTGATAATATCCCAATGCAGGCTGCTCATATCTTGTTAGGTAGACCATGGCAATTTGACAGAAAAATAAGTTATGATGGAATGAGGAACACTTATGTGTTTCACATGAATGGAGTTACATATGTCTTGCCTCGTTTGTATCCTAAACATGTAGAAGAAATTCAATTGACATTCATGCAAGTTCTCAAACCAGCATCAAAGAAGGAAGAAATCAAAGAGAGAAAAGTGGAACCTCCATGTTTGGAATTGCAATCACCACTCCAATCCTCTAACTCAGTTTGTAGCCAAACAAAGGGAGCACAATCAGTGATACAGTGGAAAGGACCAGCCCAAGTTGTCAAAGTGCAACCTCTCTTGGTAACTACAAAGGATATTAAGCAAGAGAAAAGAAGGGGAGTAACTATTTACTCACTTTTATTTCAAAAGCATGCATTAAAATTCTCTAGATTTGTTTGCCATGTTTCTATTAATGACCTACTTGCTAGATGTATTAGAAATTTGTTTGCCTCCATACATCCAAGATTCCTTAATTTTGATTTTACTAAAACTTTATTTGATAGAGATAAGGAATCACTTGGAAGTTATAAGGCACATTTGAAAACTTCTTATGGCAAATACCACTTGCACAAGGGGTTTTGGTTCAAAGTCAATGGGATTGACACTTTTTGCTTTGTTTTGGGCAATGATTTAATTGTTGATTCACATAAGGGACATTTTGATTTTCCAAAGAGTGATGATGTTTTGCATGGATATCTTCATTGGCCAAAGAAGAAAAAAGATGTAGAATCTTATGTTCATAATTGTGCTACTTACCACCACAATACATCTAAAACATTACTTGATATTTCCATGGATTTTGTGTTTGGTTTAGCCTTAAGCTCTAGAAGGAAAGATGTTGTGCTTGTTGAAAATTCAAACAAGATGGCTAAATTTAATATGTCTCGTTTTGCTTATCTATTACTATCCAGAATGTTTAAATTCCATGATGTTTAAATTTCATGAGGTCGAATCATTTTTCAAGAAGGGGAGGATGATGCGGCCCAACATAATGAAGATCCATTAAGATTACAAATTGGGCCAATCACAAGATCCGAGGCCCAAATCAGCTTTATTATTTGTGGTCATCATTTATTTTAAATTGTTTAGAATTAAAGAGAACACACTAGTTGTATTTAGAAAGGATTCCTTAAATCCTTTTCTAAATAAAACTCTATTTACTTGTTTTCTAGATTAGGTTTAGGACTCTTTTTCCCATTGTATTTAGATTACAATGCTGCCCTATACCTATAAATAGGGCACATCCATATCAGTTTTGAGGAGGCTTTAATTCAATAAAATTCTTAAGTTTTTCTTTACACTTGTGTAAGAAACCTTATGGCTAATTGTGGACTCAATTAGTGGCTAGTCGTGGACTCGACTAGCAAATTGATTCGTGGACTCGAATCAATCTTACTTTCTTCAACCTTAGATTTAGGTTCGTGGACTCGTTCTTTGATATGAACCTAGTCCAAGGTTCAAATAAGATGGAATATTGTCCCAAGAATGCTCTCAAAGTAAAGATAGAGATGGATCAAAATACCTTAAACCTCACGAGAAACCCTTTGTCTCGAATCCTCAAAGACTTGGAAGAATCCCATGTAGCTTCAAGTACCTCGATGTTGCAATCTTCAATCAACTAGAGTCGGATCTAGTTTCTTTCGATTCAAGAACGAGTCCACGAACCTAAATCTAAGGTTGAAGAAAGTAAGATTGATTCGAGTCCACGAATCAATTTGCTAGTCGAGTCCACGACTAGCCACTAATTGAGTCCACAATTAGCCATAAGGTTTCTTACACAAGTGTAAAGAAAAACTTAAGAATTTTATTGAATTAAAGCCTCCTCAAAACTGATATGGATGTGCCCTATTTATAGGTATAGGGCAGCATTGTAATCTAAATACAATGGGAAAAAGAGTCCTAAACCTAATCTAGAAAACAAGTAAATAGAGTTTTATTTAGAAAAGGATTTAAGGAATCCTTTCTAAATACAACTATTGTTTTCTCTTTAATTCTAAACAATTTAAAATAAATGATGACCACAAATAATAAAGCTGATTTGGGCCTCGGATCTTGTAATTGGCCCAATTTGTAATCTTAATGGATCTTCATTATGTTGGGCCGCATCATCCTCCCCTTCTTGAAAAATGATTCGACCTCGAATCTTATAAACATTGTCTTCGATCCATGACATCACTTGAAACGGGCCACTATAATACTTTCCTCTATCGAATGGAATTATTATTGGAATTCCTTGATTTTTCCACCAATGATGCTTTAAGGATGTACTTTTTGGCCTTGTGATGAGCCCACTATAGACCCTTATTGGATTCCATGTGTGCTGGTTCCTATTATTCTCCCATTCTTGAAAAGGAATCGTCCTCGAATCCAAATCTTCAATGAAAGACAAAGTAGCAAGCACACTTTCTGTTTTATCACGCTCATGGAACTTTTTCTTGGGGTGCTTGACACGAGTCGCTCCAATCATCATCCTACAATCAACAAGTAAGGCAATTAAGTCTAATGACACATCATGGAATTTAAACATTCTGGATAGTAATAGATCAGCAAAACGAGACATATTAAATTTAGCCATCTTTTTTGAATTTTCAACAAGCACAACATCTTTCCTTCTAGAGCTTAAGGCTAAACCAAACACAAAATCCATGGAAATATCAAGTAATGTTTTAGATGTATTGTGGTGGTAAGTAGCACAATTATGAACATAAGATTCTACATCTTTTTTCTTCTTTGACCAATGAAAATATCCATGCAAAACATCATCACTCTTTGGAAAACCAAAGTGTCCTTTATGTGAATCAACAATTAAACCATTGCCCAAAACAAAGCAAAAAGTGCAAATCCCAATGACTTTGAACCAAAACCCCTTGAGCAAGTAGTGTTTCACATAAGAAGTTTTCAAATGTGCCTTATAACTTTCCAGTGATTCCTTATCTCTATCAAACAAAGTTTTAGTAAAATCAAAATTAAGGAATCTTGGATGTATGGAGGCAAACAAATTTCTAACACATCTAGCAAGTACGTCATTAATAGAAACATGGCAAAGAAATCTAGAGAATAATAATGCATGCTTTCGGAATAAAAGTGAGTATAAAGTGACTCCCCTTCCTTTCTCTTGCATACTATCCTTTTTAGTTACCAAGAGATGTTGCACTTTGACACCTTGGGCTGGTCCTTTCCACTGTATCACTGATTGTGGTCCCTTTGTTTGGCTACAAACTGAGTTAGAGGATTGGAGTGGTGATTGCAATTCCAAACATGGAGGTTCCACTTTTCTCTCTATGATTTCTTCATTCTTTGAGGCTGGTTTGAGAGCTTGCATCAATGTCAATTGAATTTCTTCTACTTGTTTAGGATACAAACGAGACAAGAAATATGTAACTCCATTCATGTGAAACACATAAGTGTTCCTCATTCCATCAGAACTTATTTTTCTGTCAAATTGCAATGGTCTACCTAACAAGATATGAGCAGCCTGCATTGGGATATTATCACACAAGATTTCATCAGAGTAACTGTTAATAGATAAAGGAATAAGATCTTGTTTGGTTACTCTAGCTTCTCCTACATCAGTTAACCATTGCAAACAATAAGGATTTGGATGATTAAGCAAAGGTAACTGGGGAAATTTAACCATAGCTGCACTAGCCACATTTGTGCAACTTCTAGAATCTATTACCATAGCACAAGCATTCTCTTTAATTGACCCTTTAGTACAAAATATATTTTCTCTTTGAGACTCATCTTCTTTTAAAGGGTGAACATTCAAAACCTCCTTAACAACAACAGTATGACTAGACTCACTAGCAACATATTTAGAATCAGAATCTAAAGGTATGAATGGTTCTCCCTCAACATGTTCATTGAGAGTTTCAAAATGGTCACATACCTCATCCTTAGACTTATATTCAAGACAAGAAGCAAAATTTTCAGATTGTTTGGTTATCTTAACTACCCTTTTGTTAGGGCAATCACGAGCTATGTGGCCTCTCCCATTACATCTATAACAAATCAATTCCCTATCATGTTGAGGCCTCACTGCCTCACTTACCTTTTCCTTACCTTTTTCTTGTGAATCATCTCTTGGAGGGGGATGTTCATCACGCCTTTTAGGGGTGGAACTTGTGTTGTTCCATCTTGATGCACCATTGTTGGACTTGTACAATTTCATCTCTTTGATTTTTGCCTCAGATTCACATGCAGCATACAAGGCATCATAAAGGGTGTCATATCTCTGAATACTCATTCCACATCGAATTTCTAAGTTCAATCCATGTACGAAACGAGCAATAGTTTTTGTCTCTTCTTCATGTATGTCTCCCTGTTTAAGCAAAATATTTGTAGTTTGGTAGTACTCATCAACTGACTTTTTTCCTTGCACCGTTCCCTGCAATTTTATTTCAAGATCATAGAAAAAAGATTTAGGACGAAAGGTTAGGCACATATCTTCCCTCACTTGAACCCAAGATTCATAGGGAATAAAATTTGCAACTCTTTCTATATTTCTTTTTCGCCACCAAGATAATGCATACCCCTTAAAAGATGTAGCAACTATCCTAATTTTTTTAAGATCAGAATATTGCTTTAAATAAAAAAGAGTTTCAACAGCATTCTCCCATTCTATGTATTCGGTATAAGAAACAAAATATCTATAAAAAAAATAAAAAAAAAATAAAAAAAAAAAGATGTGTGAGTAATCACGTTAGTGAAGCCAAAAAGTTGGCTCGCTCCCTCACTATTCTCAGCTCGCAGGTAAGAGGTGGATTATATAGCTCTGGGGGTGCACTACACACTCTTACAAACACACACTCCACTCGTGTATCGCTCAAGGTGGCAGATACTCTCACCAGCCTTTTTCCAAAAAGGAAAATTCTAGTCCGGTACTCAAGTTGATATGGATTCAACCTCAAAGTTCAAGAAAACGTACCTTGGAAAACTTCACAAGCCTTTGAGAGTAAGGTGTATCGCGAGGTAGGTAATAAAATTGAGAGCAAGAAGCAAAGAAAAAGGACAATACAAGCAAAGAAAATAAGCAAGATTTGAAAGAAAAAAAGGAAACCAAAGAAGGAAGTATGGCAGAAAGATATGCAAGACCAATATCAAAAGATAGAGACAAATAGAATATAAAAGAGGTTCACGTGTACCACAACCAATTAGGAATCTATCAAGAACTCCTTCCAACCTTATACTTTTCCCCTTCCTTGTCCCTCCAAAATTCTCCTACCAGCCAAATTCTTTCCCCAACCTTATTCTTCTTCTTTATTGCTTTCTCCTTTTTTTTTTTTTTTTTTTTTTCAACTTTCTTGATTTTTTGATTTTTTTTTTTTTGATAAGTAACCTCCAAAAACTAATGTAAATATCAACAAAAATTTCGGACCAAGAGGATCCACACAACCCCTTCAAAACAGAACCAAGAATTTCAAGAATCATGAAGAAAAACAGAAACGATACCCTTAATTCGAAGATCAATATCTCAATGACCGTAAGGAATTAGAAAGTTTATAATATATCAATAGAACGCCCCAGAAGAGATCTAAACATATCAAAATTTCAGATAAAAATAACCAGTGGATCTCGAGATATAGGTCATTCATTGAAACTGGTCACAGAACGCGGAAATCTGGACAGGGTGTGATTGCGACGTGATTGCGCGTAAATGCGCTTTGGATATAGGTAAGGGTGATATGGGGTTGTTTTCCTGACAGAATGTGTGATAATATGGTGCTTAGGAGGTGTGAGGTCTCGTTGATATTGGATGGTAAAAAAGGAAAACTTTTTCGGGATTGTTTTTCAAGAAACTGGACAACATGTATCAAGATTCAAGAACACAATCAAGAGTGCAAAGGAAAATTTTTTGGGGGTTTTTAATGAATAAGACACAAATAAAAGTAGTATGTAAGATAAGAACGAGATAAACCTAGGGAACCAAAGAAACCAAATTTCTAATGATAATGAGATAAACCTAGGCTCTGAATACCAAATTGATATGAACCTAGTCCAAGGTTCAAATAAGATGGAATATTGTCCCAAGAATGCTCTCAAAGTAAAGATAGA
This sequence comes from Ipomoea nil, assembly GCF_001879475.1. Classification (NCBI taxonomy): domain Eukaryota; kingdom Viridiplantae; phylum Streptophyta; class Magnoliopsida; order Solanales; family Convolvulaceae; genus Ipomoea; species Ipomoea nil. The sequence goes on along the minus strand of NW_017618220.1, from coordinate 426,494 downwards.
GATGGATCAAAATACCTTAAACCTCACGAGAAACCCTTTGTCTCGAATCCTCAAAGACTTGGAAGAATCCCATGTAGCTTCAAGTACCTCGATGTTGCAATCTTCAATCAACTAGAGTCGGATCTAGTTTCCTTCGATTCAAGAACGAGTCCACGAACCTAAATCTAAGGTTGAAGAAAGTAAGATTGATTCGAGTCCACGAATCAATTTGCTAGTCGAGTCCACGACTAGCCACTAATTGAGTCCACAATTAGCCATAAGGTTTCTTACACAAGTGTAAAGAAAAACTTAAGAATTTTATTGAATTAAAGCCTCCTCAAAACTGATATGGATGTGCCCTATTTATAGGTATAGGGCAGCATTGTAATCTAAATACAATGGGAAAAAGAGTCCTAAACCTAATCTTGATTTTTTGATTTTTTTTTTTTTGATAAGTAACCTCCAAAAACTAATGTAAATATCAACAAAAATTTCGGACCAAGAGGATCCACACAACCCCTTCAAAACAGAACCAAGAATTTCAAGAATCATGAAGAAAAACAGAAACGATACCCTTAATTCGAAGATCAATATCTCAATGACCGTAAGGAATTAGAAAGTTTATAATATATCAATAGAACGCCCCAGAAGAGATCTAAACATATCAAAATTTCAGATAAAAATAACCAGTGGATCTCGAGATATAGGTCATTCATTGAAACTGGTCACAGAACGCGGAAATCTGGACAGGGTGTGATTGCGACGTGATTGCGCGTAAATGCGCTTTGGATATAGGTAAGGGTGATATGGGGTTGTTTTCCTGACAGAATGTGTGATAATATGGTGCTTAGGAGGTGTGAGGTCTCGTTGATATTGGATGGTAAAAAAGGAAAACTTTTTCGGGATTGTTTTTCAAGAAACTGGACAACATGTATCAAGATTCAAGAACACAATCAAGAATGCAAAGGAAAATTTTTTGGGGGTTTTTAATGAATAAGACACAAATAAAAGTAGTATGTAAGATAAGAACGAGATAAACCTAGGGAACCAAAGAAACCAAATTTCTAATGATAATGAGATAAACCTAGGCTCTGAATACCAAATTGATATGAACCTAGTCCAAGGTTCAAATAAGATGGAATATTGTCCCAAGAATGCTCTCAAAGTAAAGATAGAGATGGATCAAAATACCTTAAACCTCACGAGAAACCCTTTGTCTCGAATCCTCAAAGACTTGGAAGAATCCCATGTAGCTTCAAGTACCTCGATGTTGCAATCTTCAATCAACTAGAGTCGGATCTAGTTTCCTTCGATTCAAGAACGAGTCCACGAACCTAAATCTAAGGTTGAAGAAAGTAAGATTGATTCGAGTCCACGAATCAATTTGCTAGTCGAGTCCACGACTAGCCACTAATTGAGTCCACAATTAGCCATAAGGTTTCTTACACAAGTGTAAAGAAAAACTTAAGAATTTTATTGAATTAAAGCCTCCTCAAAACTGATATGGATGTGCCCTATTTATAGGTATAGGGCAGCATTGTAATCTAAATACAATGGGAAAAAGAGTCCTAAACCTAATCTTGATTTTTTGATTTTTTTTTTTTGATAAGTAACCTCCAAAAACTAATGTAAATATCAACAAAAATTTCGGACCAAGAGGATCCACACAACCCCTTCAAAACAGAACCAAGAATTTCAAGAATCATGAAGAAAAACAGAAACGATACCCTTAATTCGAAGATCAATATCTCAATGACCGTAAGGAATTAGAAAGTTTATAATATATCAATAGAACGCCCCAGAAGAGATCTAAACATATCAAAATTTCAGATAAAAATAACCAGTGGATCTCGAGATATAGGTCATTCATTGAAACTGGTCACAGAACGCGGAAATCTGGACAGGGTGTGATTGCGACGTGATTGCGCGTAAATGCGCTTTGGATATAGGTAAGGGTGATATGGGGTTGTTTTCCTGACAGAATGTGTGATAATATGGTGCTTAGGAGGTGCGAGGTCTCGTTGATATTGGATGGTAAAAAAGGAAAACTTTTTCGGGATTGTTTTTCAAGAAACTGGACAACATGTATCAAGATTCAAGAACACAATCAAGAATGCAAAGGAAAATTTTTTGGGGGTTTTTAATGAATAAGACACAAATAAAAGTAGTATGTAAGATAAGAACGAGATAAACCTAGGGAACCAAAGAAACCAAATTTCTAATGATAATGAGATAAACCTAGGCTCTGAATACCAAATTGATATGAACCTAGTCCAAGGTTCAAATAAGATGGAATATTGTCCCAAGAATGCTCTCAAAGTAAAGATAGAGATGGATCAAAATACCTTAAACCTCACGAGAAACCCTTTGTCTCGAATCCTCAAAGACTTGGAAGAATCCCATGTAGCTTCAAGTACCTCGATGTTGCAATCTTCAATCAACTAGAGTCGGATCTAGTTTCCTTCGATTCAAGAACGAGTCCACGAACCTAAGTCTAAGGTTGAAGAAAGTAAGATTGATTCGAGTCCACGAATCAATTTGCTAGTCGAGTCCACGACTAGCCACTAATTGAGTCCACAATTAGCCATAAGGTTTCTTACACAAGTGTAAAGAAAAACTTAAGAATTTTATTGAATTAAAGCCTCCTCAAAACTGATATGGATGTGCCCTATTTATAGGTATAGGGCAGCATTGTAATCTAAATACAATGGGAAAAAGAGTCCTAAACCTAATCTAGAAAACAAGTAAATAGAGTTTTATTTAGAAAAGGATTTAAGGAATCCTTTCTAAATACAACTATTGTTTTCTCTTTAATTCTAAAAAATTTAAAATAAATGATGACCACAAATAATAAAGCTGATTTGGGCCTCGGATCTTGTAATTGGCCCAATTTGTAATCTTAATGGATCTTCATTATGTTGGGCCGCATCATTCTTGAATCGAAGGAAACTAGATCCGACTCTAGTTGATTGAAGATTGCAACATTGAGGTACTTGAAGCTACATGGGATTCTTCCAAGTCTTTGAGGATTCGAGACAAAGGGTTTCTCGTGAGGTCTAAGGTATTTTGATCCATCTCTATCTTTAGTTTTGAGAGCATTCTTGGGACAATATTCCATATTTATTTGAACCTAGGACTAGGTTCATATCAGTCACCAAGGTATTACTGTGGTCCTCGTGGTGGCCATGACGTGATTATGGAGCTGTGGCCTTATCTACTGAGAAATCTGATATTAATCCGGAATCTCTAGAGCTCTTATTGCCTGCTAAGTCTAATGTATCTGGTGTTCCACCCCAGTTGTCTACTATTGAAGTATCTGAGTCTGCAAAACCTTTTGTTGTGCCTGAATCTGGTGACATTTTCCCAAAGTATGATGATATTGATGAGTCAGGACTAGTTGTTTTAACCTCTGATGTTGATCGTATTATTGTTCCTGTTGACCCTGAATCCACAATACCTGATAAGCCCTCTGTTGAAAATTGTCCAGTTGAAAATCCACATAAGGAGTCTGTTATTCCTCTCTCTGAACCGTCAGAATGTCCTCATCCTTATGAGTCAGTCGATGGTGTTCCTGTTTATACATCTTCTAGTCTGGCTGAGAGCCTAGAACATATTCGCCACTTTGTGGGTTTACCTTCTACTTCAGTACATGCGCCCCACAAAATGATACAACCAAGGCATGATCCTTCTATTCCAACAGATAGTGATGATGAAAAAATTCTGGCTGAAGTATATGGTTCCAAGGCTCCATTCTCTGATCCGAATGAGTCTCTATCAGTAGCAGAGACTGCTCACCCAGATTCAACATCTTTCAAAATAAGCGAAGTCACCAAGCTTCTGGCCTCTTCTACTGTCCATGGGTCTGAGACCAGCAATTCTGTGTGCCCCAAGTCCTACAAAGAGCTCACCTGTTAGAAAAACTCGGAAGTCCAAGAGAAAGGGGATTCTAGAGAAAGTTGCTGTGGATACTGGTGATGAGCCTACAGAGTATATTCAACAGAGAAGAGAAGAAGATCGGCTGAATCTGAGAAAGCTAAAAGTGATCCACCAATCAGACAAATATTCAAGAACTTGTGATCGTCTGTTAAAGGTAAAGCTCCTGCAGTTGCTCCCTTAACAAAAGGCAGGAAAATGAAAGATGTTACAAAGCCAAGAAGAAGAAGTGTTACACCTGATGTATAGAATGCTCTTATTGAAGTTCCAGAGAGTCCTGATACTTCTGTTTACAAACTACAGTTTGTCTCTGATGCTGCACAAGACAAATGGTCTACAATGGGGAAACGAGAGCTGATTGTACAGAGATCGGTTGATGAGAATCAGCTGAATTCAGTGTGTGATGTATTGCCCCTTCTACGTGAGGTTGGTTTGCTAAAGACAGTGGCATCTGAATGTGCCTATTCGAAGCTGCTTACTTATGAATGCTACTGCTATCTGAATGAAGAGATTGACAATCTGACTAGCAAGAGGTGTATTCAAATCTTCATTAGGCATTCTTGGTATGTGTTTGGGTCTAATGCGATCAACCAGTATTATGGATTGAAGACAGTTGATGAAGATGAAATTACTGACTGGGATCTAGTTGCTAAGACCCTCATTGGAGGTCTGGCGTCTGAATGGCCGGCTGGTGATAATGATACCTTGTCCAGTTCTCAATTCACCTCCAAGTTTGTTATTCTCCACCGAATTGCTCTGCACAACTGGCTGCCATATGCGCATTTTCATACAGTCAGTAAGCCTCTAACTCCTCTCCTGTTTCGAGTTGGCACCAAGATGACCGTTGATGTAACACCCCTAAAATTTAAAACTTTGAATGCTTATGAAATAAAGGCGATACTATCATTAAAACCCGAAACAGAGCGTAACTAAACATAAGTGTTTGGGGTGCTATGCCACATCTGAGCTGGAGAACTCAGATGCACAGGCTATACTATCTAAACATCGTCAAAACAGTGTCAATACATCATCATGGCACGCAGGCCATAAGGAAACTAACTAACTAGGCTTCGGGTCCTCTAGCGCACTCCGGAGCTACTCATCTGTGCCTAAAAGCCAAATATATCTGTTCAGCGAATAATGCTGGTAACCCACTCCAACACGTTAAAACACAATATAGGCATATATATATATATATATATATATATATATATATATATATATATATATATATATATATATATATATATAGGGTTGAATTCAAATGAGGACAACAATATATAGAGGACTGTGAGGACAAATAATGGGCACACAACAAATTACTATCAGGCACACAATTTAATACATAATGGCATACAAGAATACATGTAAGTATGAGGTTTCGAACCCAGGCTCTATTAATTAACAAGTGTATGCACGCGACATACAAACTGTGGCACACGACTACATTTGGCCATGCACACAACATACAGGCTAATGGCACACACTACATCTGTCCTCACAGTCCTCTATAATATACTTGTCCTCATTTGAACGCAAGTCTATATATATATATATATATATATATATATATATATATATATATATATGAGACTCTATTTTAAAACCGAGAATAGACTCAACACGTAAGGGTAAGCACATTCATCAGTTCTAATCATGCATATAAAGATACTAGCATACACCCTAATGTCATAAGTTTATCAAGCATATCAGTATCCAATCATTATCTCAACACGTAAAAACACTTTGGTGGTGCCGCAGGACCAATCGCATGCCCATACATGAGGGTCAGCGCATATAGCTCTGACACGGCCCCGAAGCACCCTGCCTTGTACCGCAGCACAAGGGGATTGATCGCAACCAATCGATGAACCGCAACTCATATAGTAACATTTGATTGCAACCAAACGGTGGACCGCAGCCCGAGTAGTATGTGTATATCTGATCGCAACCAGATTAATGAACCGCAGCTCATTTATAATTTGACACCCCGAGATCCAAATTCGGTTAAGGGATTAATTAAGTAAATAATCCTATTTCAATTTGAAATTAAATTCCTTAATTCCTGAAATTTAATAGTCGGGGACTAGTAATTGACTAGTCAACCCCATAGTCAAAGTTGTACCTTAAGCTTTGTAATGAGTTCCCTTGTTCCTTACACCTTTCCATGTTAGTAAGGGTATTCTTGACCTTTCACCTTGAGTTAGTTTTGTAACCTAACCTAGTAAGAACACCTCATTTCTATCCTTACACTTTCCAAAATCCTAGCTCCATTTTCTCTCTAAAAAGGTGGATAGCTTTTCTTCCAAGCCAAGTTGAAGCTTTGTCAAGACTTCAAGATTGTCTCCAAGATTCTACCTTTCATACATTTGGGCATCTAGGAGGGTAAGATCCATGTTCATCTTGTGTTTTTAGTGTTTTCTTAGGTGTCTTTTCTTAAAGATAGGATCTTTATGATCTTTTGGTATGTTCTTGAAGTGGGTTTGGAAGGTGAGCCTTAATAGGAGCTTGGTGTGGTGTTAAGTGAAGGTTTTTGGTCTACAAGCGGTAACCCATGCTCTACAAAATCTATTTTGCTTACCTATGTGAATATTTCTTGGATTCTACATGTGTTTTGCTATGAAATGTGAGTGTTTATGCATTGTCTTGTGAAAATGCATATCTAGAGCTTGTGTTTAGGGTTCTTGTATGCCATTGCTTGGCTATTCCTTTGATTCAAGTCACTTTGTTGTATTTGGTGAGTTTTGGCATGTTTTGGACTTGAATTTGAGTTTGGAGATGAAAATCCACGAAGGGATTTATCTTGGTACAGGGTGTACCCGTGGGCGGAACGGCGGGCAGGGGGTCTACCCACGGGGTACAAGGGCCTTGTGGGTTATGTACCCGCGGGCGGAACCGCGGGTAGGAGCCTACCCGTGGGTCCACCCGCGGGTAACGATGTATGGATGTTGGGGGATTTGTTCCCCGTGATTCTTTTGACTCGGTATTTGGTCTTTTAACCTACTAATGTTCTTTTGTGGAACTATTTGAGCGTCTTCTTGATGTTTCGTATGTCTAGAACTATATGGTAGGATTCCATGTAGGTTTTGGTGTCGAGAATCGTGCTATGTGTTCAACATTGTGTTTCGTTGAACCGTGATTGGTCTTGTGTGTTCTTCGGAACTACGTTTGGTTTACCCGTTTGATAAGCATGTTAGTTCGGTGTTTAAATGCTAGCGTGTGTGTTGTTTGTACCATCCTAATGGGTGATGATAACTTGTGTTATTCATCGTTGTTGTTGTTGGGCTGTGATCCATTCCGTGATTGTGTATGGTTTCATATCTTCATTGTGATCCGTTGATTGATTCCTGTTGAGATGTGATGTGTGTGTGGCTTTACCTGGATTGCACGACTAGTGGTATGGGACACAAGTCACCAAGGTATAGCAGTGGTCCTCGTGGTGGCCATGACGTGATTATGGAGCTGTGGCCTTTGTGTAAGGTTCACGTGTTTATTTCTAGGATAACATGTGTTATCCAGGGCATGTGTTGCCATGTGCGATCGGTACCCTCGTGTACTATGAAATCGGTGGTTCTGTTGGAGGGGGAGGGGGAACGACGGTTCCCGGGGGAATAAGGTTGGACTTGGTGTACAGGGGTCCTGGAGGTAAAGGTTGGAACTAGATATAAGGTTAGGGGTAGCCATAAGGTTAGAACCGGGCATAAGGAAGGCATATGAACTCGTGATGGGTGATGTCACGAGAGCTTGTGTAGCCGTTGTTGTGAGTTCTCTTCTTGTGATGTGTGTAGTAACAATGGCATGTGTTGCCTTGGCATGTGTTGCCTTGGCATGTGTTGCCGTGTGTTGTGTCTTTATTCCTTTGAGTTATACATGTCGGGTGTTGGTCTATTGTGTGATGATAGACCATACCTTGAGACTTCTTGTGAGTCGTTGTTCTTTGTAGTCTTGGGATGTGTTCCCGTGTTCTTGTTGAGAGTGTTTGAGTTTTGTGTTGACTGTTACTCTTGGTTTTTGACTTATATATATATTCCGTTTCGAAAATGGCTTTATAAACTTATATCTTACTTATGTATGATATTTCACATGTATTGGTGGGTTACCAGCATTATTCGTTGATCGGGCGTCGTCCCATGTTTTATATGCTTCTTTCAAGTGATGCTTAGATGAGTGTGCGGTCTAGTGCCAGCTAGCATAGTTTCCCTTTTGTGTTTTGTGGCCTGTGAGCCAATATAGACGTAGTACTCTGTTGGATGGTTTTAGATTTAAACAATCCAGATTTAGCCTGTGCATTCACCCTTGGGTGAGCGTGGCGTAGCACCCCGTTTCCTCGTTATATATATATATATCTTATCTTTTAGTCTTCCACTGTGTTTTATGTTTAGTTTAAGTTATCTGCATGTTTTAAGGCTTTAAATAGCTTGGTTTTAAGGGGGTGTTACAGTTGGTATCAGAGCCTAGGTTTTGAGCCTAGGAGGGTTAAGTCTAGACTTTCTAAGTGGCTAAGAATGGTTTGAGACCTTAGAGTGACCTTAAGAATCTAAGTGTTAGGCATAGGACTCTAGGTTACGCGGTGAGCTGAGTGTTGCTTTCAGTTATTTGCTTGCTTGTTGTCTTTTTGGTAACCGTGTTGTTGTTGTAGAAGTTTGCGATAACTCCTCGTCCCCGAGCACGCACCCCGGAGACCCCGACGAATGAGCAGCTTGCTCAGAACCTCCAGCAGCTAACACAGACGATGTAGACGCTTAGCGAGGCTTTGCTGAACAACAACCACCCCGTGCCACCTCCTTAACCTGCTGGGCACCGGGATATGGGCCGTTTGGTGCCAGGTTATAGGCCGCCGACCTTCGCGGGTGAAGAAGACCCGGTGGTTTTGGAGGAATGAATGAGAGTGTTCGACAAGATCTTCGCGGTTGTGGGTTGTCCCGAGGAGAGAAGGGTAGAACTGGCAACGTTCTACTTCTGCCAAGAAGCTGATCTGTGGTGGGTCCATGAGGGTCCGACCTTCCTTCAAGAGCCTGAGTTTGGTTGGTCTGCACTTACGGATAGGGTGCGCGAGAGGTTTTACCCGGCACACGTGCGAGCTGCCATGTTTGATGAGTTCCTCCACCTGCAGTAAGGATCCCTGTCTGTGGTCGAGTACCACAAGAAGTTTTTGGAGTTGGCGCATTTTTCTCGGATGCTCGTGCCTATGGAGCTCGCTAAGGTCGAGAGATTCGTTGCCGGCTTGAACTATGAGGCACGAAAAGCTTTGACAGTGAGTAGGCCGAGTTCCCTTAAGGATGCGTATCTGAGTGCCGCGAATCTGTACCGCGTTCAGCAGCTTCAGCGGGGATCTTATGAGCAAGCGAGAAAAAGGACCGAGAGCGGAGGTTCTTCCACCTTCAAGAAGCCACGGCCGAGTTTTCAAGCCAAGAGTAGGCCATCTTCGACTCAAGTACCAAACCGGATGGAGCAAGGGAATCAAGCTAAGACATCTCCCTGTCCTAGATGTGGGAAGGTGCATGCCGGTTAGAGTTGCAATGGTTTTGTGTTGCGATGCTTTCGTTGTGGAGATAGGGGTCACAAGGTTGCTGAGTGCCCTCACCAGGCCAATCAAAGGGCGCTACCGCCACCCCCTGGAGCCGGAGGTAGCTCGAGCCGCGGAGCAACTGGGGCCAAACCAGCAGGGAGAGTCTTTGTGATGGGGCGTTCGCAAGCGGAGACCGAGGGTTTGGTGGAAGATGAGCTAGCAGGTAATCCTTTCTTAGCCAACCCTTATTCCTTGTGCGCATCTTGTTCCTTGTTATCTTGAGTGTTGTCTTGTGTCCTTTGTTGCATACTTGAGTTACTTGGCTATCCTTATCATATATTCGTTGATAACGATTCTTTGGAGTTAAGTGTAAGCCCTATCAACGATTCTTTGGAGTTAAGTGTAAGCCCTTCTTGATGGATTATTTCCCTAGTTTTGTGGGTAAGTCTCGTTGTGAAAGTAGTTATTTATCTCCTAAATGAATCATGCTTGGAAATTCTTGCAACTTTTCCTTTGAGAACCCTCTAAATTTCCCAAGTCTTCCTTGAAATTGAGAATAGAAAACCCATGTACAAATCCCATCTTGTGTAGCCAAAAATCCAAGCAAAATGTTTTAATTGTAACCATTAAGTTTCACACCCAAGCTTATTTTTTGCGAACCCAACCTCTAAACCACTTGAACTAATTATCTTTCTTAAAACCCACTCATTCTTAATTTCACATCAACCTTAAATTCTCACTTTACCCAAATTAAATCATCTTTTCCCCAATTCTTCCCCCAAAATCACTAAATTCCCCAAAGTCTTCTTCTCTCTTCCTCTCTACCCTTAAACCACCGAAACCCTCCCCACCCGTCGCCATCGCCTGCAGCCCGCCACCCCACCGCCGACGCAGCAGCCAGGCGCCACCGCTTCGCCGTCCGCCGCAGCTGTTCGCCATTTGCCGAAGCCTCGTCGGGCTGCCCCCTGTTCACCGGAAGCCGAGAGAGAAGTAGCGAGAGAGAGAGAGAGAGAGAGCCGCGGGAAGTGAGTGGAGAAGAAGGAAGAGTTGTGGGCTTCTTTTGTTGAGCTTTGGGTCATCTCCTATCATGCCTAGAAGGTCAGGTTTAGCTAGGAAAGCGGAATGGGTGGATACCCATTACCTTGTTCTTGAAGGTAAAGCCTTTGACCCGAAATCTCTTTCTAATTCTTTGTTGGATATGCTTAGATTCCAAGGTTTGTTGGATGGGTTTCTCGCCATTAGGGTCGAGACTTACCCAAGTTTGGTTAAGGAATTTTATCGTCACATGGCTGTGACAAATGATGGTGATAAGCTTGAGATCACCTCAAAAGTGAGAGGTGTGAAGGTAGTTCTGTCTGAAAAGAGGCTGGCTCAGCTTTTGAGTTTATCTGCTTCGGTAGTTGCTCAGTATAGCGGTAACACATGGATTAGTACGGATACCATGGGGTACCGGGACTATTTGAGTTATCTGTTGGGTCGCACGAGTGGTTTCACTCAAGCTTCGAGGCCGGAGAAAAGTGGTTGTCTGTGGAACAGAGGATCTTGGTTATGTTGGTCTCGGATTGTTTGTTGCCCAATAACAACAAGAGTAATTTGTTGGGAAAGTTGGAGTGCACCTTTGCCTTTTGCCTCAAGAATATGGTCAAGTTCAACCTGCCAGCTTTGATATTGCAACATATGGTTTTCTGTCGTGATCATAACCGGAAAAGCCTACCTTATGGGATGGTGTTGAGCTGGATTCTTGTGAAAAAGGGTGTGAGTGTTGATGGCTGTCTACAGAAGGCTGTTGAAAAGTTGGTGTTGGATGCCACCAACCTTCGGAGTTGTAATCTGTTTCAGTTGGATGATGGTGATTACATCACTCTTGAAGAAGTTGCAAGGAAAGCCCCTGAAGAGAGAGCTGAGTTGGCAACAGAGCTTGGGATTCATGCCGGGAAGTTGAGCCTCGCAGTCCAGAGTTTGGGCGGTGATGAAGAAGATGAGGGTGAAGCAGACCGAGAAGAGGAAGTGGAAACACCGGAAGCTGCCGAGGCCGAAGAAAGTGATTCTGAAAGTGAGGAAAATCGAAGAAGGAAAGAAGCTTGCACCAAGAGGGAGCATGATGCCATAGCACATGAGGAGCGCGTTGTCACCTTGCTTCGGCAACAGAACAGTATGATCGCAGAAGGCTTCGCGTACATGAAGGCGCAGTTTGTCGCAGTGCACCAGAGGCTAGACCAGATCGAAGCCAGTTCAAGTCGCAGAGGAGAAGATGAAGAAGAGTCTGAGGAGTCCGAGGAGTCGGAGAGCGAGTCCTTCTAGAGTGGAGCTGAGGCCGTCTTGTTCGCACTTCTTTTGGTTGTTGTTATCTTCCTAGACGTTTAGTTGTTGTTTGCTTTTATGCTTGCTTTTGCTTGTTGTTTTGTGGCTTAGTTGGTTTTGTAGTTGGTATTTTGAGTTAGTTGTTAGCTCTTAGTTGTTGTCCAGAAGTTGGTGTTTGTGTTGGGACTAGAGTTCGTTATGCTCAATATATCCGTTTGTTTATTTCTTGTCAATTCTTGTTTTGAACTCTTTTTGCCTTGAAATCTTGTGGAATCTTTTGGGGTTTTGACCAAAAAAAATTATTTTTGACACTCTTAGTCACATTGTTATTCTTTTTACCGTTTGTTCAAATTCGTCGTACCCAAGCTTCGGGGACGAAGCTTCTTTGAAGGGGGGGAGGGGGGGGGGGGAGAATGTGACACCCCGAGATCCAAATTCGGTTAAGGGATTATTTAAGTAATTAATCCTATTTCAATTTGTAATTTAATTCCTTAATTCCTGAAATTTAATAGTCGGGGACTAGTAATTGACTAGTCAACCCCATAGTCAAAGTTGTACCTTGAGCTTTGTAAGGAGTTCCCTTGTTCCTTACACCTTTCCATGTTAGTAAGGGTATTCTTGACCTTTCACCTTGTGTTAATATTTTAACCTAACTTAGTAAGAACACTTCATTTCTATCCTTACACTTTCCAAAATCCTAGCTCCATCTTCTCTATAAAAAGGTGGATAGCTTTTCTTCCAAGCCAAGTTGAAGCTTTTTCAAGACTTCAAGAGTTGTCTCCAAGATTCTACCTTTCATACATTTGGGCACCTAGAAAGGTAAGATCCATGTTCATCTTTTGTTTTTAGTGTTTTCTTAGGTGTCTTTTCTTAAAGATAGGATCTTTATGATCTTTTGGTATGTTCTTGAAGTGGGTTTGGAAGGTGAGCCTTGTTGGGATCTTCGTGTGGTATTAAGTGAAGGTTTTTGGTCTACAAGAGGTAACACATGCTCTACAAAATCTATTTTGCTTACCTATGTGAATATTTCTTTTATTCTACACGTGTTTTGCTATGAAATGTGAGTGTTTATGCATTGTCTTGTGAAAATGCATATCTAGAGCTTGTGTTTAGGGTTCTTGTATGCCATTGCTTGGCTATTCCTTTGATTCAAGTCACTTTGTTGTATTTGGTGAGTTTTGGCATGTTTTGGACTTGAATTTGAGTTTGGTGATGAAAATCCCCGAAGGGATTTATCTTGGTACAGGGTGTACCCGCGGGCGGAACAGCGGGCAGGGGGTCTTCCCGTGGGGTACAAGGGCCTTGTGGGTTATGTACCCGCGGGCGGAACCGTGGGTAGGAGCCTACCTAATAGGAACCAGTACACATGGAATCCAGTAAGGGTAAATAGTGGGCTCATCACAAGGCCCATAACTACGACCTTAAAACATCATTGGTGGAAGAAACAACAAAGACCAATAATAAGTCCATCCGATAGAGGAAAATATTATAGTGGTCAATTTCAAGTGATATCATTGATCGAAGACAATGCTTACAAGATTAGAGGTCGAATCATTTTCAAGAAGGGGAGGATGATGCGGCCCAACATATGAAGATCCATTAAGAGTACTAATTGGGCCAATCACAAGGCCCAAGTCCAAACAATTAAGGCAACTCTTCATTGGTGATGTTCAAAGATGGTGGAAATCCAAGTCAAGCCTATTTGCAAAATATGAAGAAGAACTCAAGGCTTTTTTATAATTGTTTAAGTGCTGATTTTGGTGATTAAATTAGGCCCAAATTAGCCCTATTATTTTTGGTCATCATTAATTTAAATTGTTTGGAATTAAAGAGAAAACACTAGTTGTATTTAGAAAGGATTCCTTAAATCCTTTTCTAAATAAAACTCTATTTACTTGTTTTCTAGATTAGGTTTAGGACTCTTTTTTCCATTGTATTTAGAATTATAATGCTGCCCCTATACCTATAAATAGGGTGCATCCATATCAGTTTCAGGAAGACTTTAATTCAATAAAATTCTTAAGTTTTTCTTTACACTTGTGTAAGAAACCTTATAGCTAATTGTGGACTCAATTAGTGACTAGTCGTGGACTCGACTAGCAAATTGATTCGTGGACTCGAATCAATCTTACTTTCTTCAACCTTAGATTTAGGTTCGTGGACTCGTTCTTAAATCGAAGGAAACTAGATCCGACTCTAGTTGATTGAAGGTTGCATCATCGAGGTACTTGAAGCTACATGGGATTCTTCCAAGTCTTTGAGGATTCGAGACAAAGGGTTTCTCGTGAGGTTTAAGGTATTTTGATCCATCTCTATCTTTGCATTGAGAGTAATCTTGGGACAATACTCCATCTTATTTGAATCTTGGATTAGGTTCATATCACTGGGCCCTTGTTTCATTTCTCTTTCTCGCCGAGTCCCTCAGTCGAGGCGACTCCTTCTGGCTTTTTCTTGGAAACGACTAAGGGTCTGGGCCCTTGTTTCCTTTCTCTTTCTCGCCGAGTCCCTTAGTCGAGGCGACTACTTCTGGCTTTTTCTTGGAAACGACTAAGGGTCTGGGCCCTTGTTTCCTTTCCCTTTCTCCCCGAGTCCCTCAGTCGAGGCGACTCTTTCTGGCTTTTCCTTGGAAACGACTAAGGGTCTAGGCCCTTATTTCCTTTCTCTTTCTCTCCGAGTCCATCAGTCGAGGCGACTCCTTCTGGTTTTTCTTGGAAACGACTAAGGGTCTGGGCCCTTGTTTCCTCTCTCTTTCTCGCCGAGTCCCTCAGTCGAGGCGACTTCTTCTGGCTTTTTCTTGGAAATAACTAAGGGTCTGGGCCCTTGTTTCCTTTTTCTTTCTCGCCGAGTCCCTCAGTCATGGCGACTCCTTCTGGCTTTTTCTTGGAAACGACTAAGGGTCTGGGCCCTTATTTCCTTTCTCTTTCTCGCCGAGTCCCTCAGTCGAGGCGACTCCTTCTGGCTTTTTCCTTAGAAACGACTAAGGGTCTGGGCCCTTGTTTCCTTTCTCCTTCTCGCCGAGTCCCTCAGTCGAGGTGACTCCTTCTGGCTTTTTCCTTGGAAATGACTAATGGTCTGGGCCCTTATTTCCTTTCTCTTTCTCGCCGAGTCCCTCAGTCGAGGCGACTCCTTCTGGCTTTTTCCTTAGAAACGACTAAGGGTCTGGGCCCTTGTTTCCTTTCTCCTTCTCGCCGAGTCCCTCAGTCGAGGCGACTGATATGAACCTAGTCCAAGGCTCAAATAAAGATGGAATATTGTCCCAAGAATGCTCTCAATGTGAAGATACAGATGGATCAAAATACCTTAAACCTCACGAGAAACCCTTTGTCTCGAATCCTCAAAGACTTGGAAGAATCCCATGTAGCTTCAAGTACCTCGATGTTGCAATCTTCAATCAACTAGAGTCGGATCTAGTTTCCTTCGATTAAAGAACGAGTCCACGAACCTAAATCTAAGGTTGAAGAAAGTAAGATTGATTCGAGTCCACGAATCAATTTGCTAGTCGAGTCCACGACTAGCCACTAATTGAGTCCACAATTAGCCATAAGGTTTCTTACACAAGTGTAAAGAAAAACTTAAGAATTTTATTGAATTAAAGCCTCCTCAAAACTGATATGGATGTGCCCTATTTATAGGTATAGGGCAGCATTGTAATCTAAATACAATGGGAAAAAGAGTCCTAAACCTAATCTAGAAAACAAGTAAATAGAGTTTTATTTAGAAAAGGATTTAAGGAATCCTTTCTAAATACAACTAGTGTTTTCTCTTTAATTCTAAACAATTTAAAATAAATGATGACCACAAATAATAAAGCTGATTTGGGTCTCGGATCTTGTGATTGGCCCAATTTGTAATCTTAATGGATCTTCATTATGTTGGGCCGCATCATCCTCCCCTTCTTGAAAAATGATTCGACCTCGAATCTTATAAACATTGTCTTCGATCCGTGACATCACTTGAAACGGGCCACTATAATACTTTCCTCTATCGAATGGAATTATTATTGGAATTCCTTGATTTTTCCACCAATAATGCTTTAAGGATGTACTTTTTGGCCTTGTGATGAGCCCACTATAGACCCTTATTGGATTCCATGTGTGTTGGTTCCTATTATTCTCCCATTCTTGAAAAGGATTCGTCCTCGAATCCAAATCTTCAATGAAAGACAAAGTAGCAAGCTCACTTTCTGTTTTATCATGCTCATGGAACTTTTTCTTGGGGTGCTTGAGACGAGTCGCTCAAATCATCATCCTACAATCAACAAGTAAGGCAATTAAGTCTAATGACACATCATGGAATTTAAACATTCTGGATAGTAATAGATCAGCAAAACGACACATATTAAATTTAGCCATCTTTTTTGAAGCTGGTTTGAGAGCTTGCATCAATGTCAATTGAATTTCTTCTACTTGTTTAGGATACAAACGAGACAAGAAATATGTAACTCCATTCATGTGAAACACATAAGTGTTCCTCATTCCATCAGAACTTATTTTTCTGTCAAATTGCAATGGTCTACCTAACAAGATATGAGCAGCCTGCATTGGGATATTATCACACAAGATTTAATCAGAGTAACTGTTAATAGATAAAGGAATAAGATCTTGTTTGGTTACTCTAGCTTCTCCTACATCAGTTAACCATTGCAAACAATAAGGATTTGGATGATTAAGCAAAGGTAACTGGGGAAATTTAACCATAGCTGCACTAGCCACATTTTTGCAACTTCTAGAATCTATTACCATAGCACAAGCATTCTCTTTAATTGACCCTTTAGTACAAAATATATTTTCTCTTTGAGACTCATCTTCTTTTAAAGGGTGAACATTCAAAACCTCCTTAACAACAACAGTATGACTAGACTCACTAGCAACATATTTAGAATCAGAATCTAAAGGTATGAATGGTTCTCCCTCAACATGTTCATTGAGAGTTTCAAAATGGTCACATACCTCATCCTTAGACTTATATTCAAGACAAGAAGCAAAATTTTCAGATTGTTTTGTTATCTTAACTACCCTTTTGTTAGGGCAATCACGAGCTATGTGGCCTCTCCCATTACATCTATAACAAATCAATTCTCTATCATGTTGAGGTCTCACTGCCTCACTTACCTTTTCCTTACCTTTGTCTTGTGAATCATCTCTTGGAGGGGGATGTTCATCACGCCTTTTAGGGGTGGAACTTGTTTTGTTCCATCTTGATGCACCATTGTTGGACTTGTACAATTTCATCTCTTTGATTTTTGACTCAGATTCACGTGCAGCATACAAGACATCATAAAGGGTGTCATATCTCTGAATACTCATTCCACATCGAATTTCTAAGTTCAATCCATGTACGAAACGAGCAACAGTTTTTGTCTCTTCTTCATGTATGTCTCCCTGTTTAAGCAAAATATTTGTAGTTTGGTAGTACTCATCAACTGACTTTTTTCCTTGCACCGTTCCCTGCAATTTTATTTCAAGATCATAGAAAAAAGATTTAGGACGAAAGGTTAGGCACATATCTTCCCTCACTTGAACCCAAGATTCATAGGGAATAAAATTAGCAACTCTTTCTATATTTCTTTTTCGCCACCAAGATAATGCATACCCCTTAAAAGATGTAGCAACTATCCTAATTTTTGTAAGATCAGAATATTGCTTTAAATAAAAAAGAGTTTCAACAGCATTCTCTCATTCTATGTATTCGGTAGGTCCTTTCTCACCGGTGAAGTTAGGAATTTCATGTTTAATGTTTCCCAACTCCGCATTACGCTGCTGGATCCTTTGACATATAGGATCCACTCTTCCTACTGGTGGCAGGTGTCACTCATCATTGTGTGGTGGTTGCACTTGCTGTGAGCGTTGCTCCAAATTATTCATTCGTTTGAGTAACCTGTTTATCTTTTGTTCTAATATCTGGGGAAAGTTTGGAACTTGATCAGCCATCTGTATAGGAAACAAAATATCTAAAAAAAAAAAAAAAAACAAGAAGATGTGTGAGTAATCACGTTAGTGAAGCCAAAAAGTTGGCTCGCTCCCTCACTATTCTCAGCTCGCAGGTAAGAGGTGGATTATATGGCTCTGGGGGTGCACTACACACTCTTACAAATACACACTCCACTCGTGTATCGCTCAAGGTGGCAGATACTCTCACCAGCCTTTTTCCAAAAAGGAAAATTCTAGTCCGGAACTCAAGTTGGTATGGATTCAACCTCAAAGTTCAAGAAAACGTACCTTGGAAAACTTCACAAGCCTTTGAGAGTAAGGTGTATCGCGAGGTAGGTAATAAAATTGAGAGCAAGAAGCAAAGAAAAAGGACAATACAAGCAAAGAAACTAAGCAAGATTTGAAAGAAAAAAAAGGAAACCAAAGAAGGAAGTATGGCAGAAAGATATGCAAGACCAATATCAAAAGATAAAGACAAATAGAATATAAAAGAGGTTCACGTGTACCACAACCAATTAGGAATCTATCAAGAACTCCTTCCAACCTTATACTTTTCCCCTTCCTTGTCCCTCCAAAATTCTCCTACCAGCCAAATTCTTTCCCCAACCTTATTCTTCTTCTTTATAGCTTTCTCTTTTTTTTTTTTTTGCTTTTTTTTTCAACTTTCTTGATTTTTTTTTGATTTTTTTTGATAAGTAACCTCCAAATAACTACTGTAAATATCAAAAAAAAATTTCGGACCAAGAGGATCCACACAACCCCTTCAAAACAGAACCAAGAATTTCAAGAATCACCCAGAAAAACAGAAACGCTGCCCTTACTTCGAAGATCAATATCTCAATGGACGTAAGTAATTAGAAAGTGTATAATACATCAATAGAACGCCCCAGAAGAGATCTAAAATATATCAAAATTTCAGATAAAACTAACCGGTGGATCTCGAGATATAGGTCATTCTTTGAAACTGGTCACAGAACGCGGAAATCTGGACAGGGTGTGATTGCGACGTGATTGCGCGTAAATGAGCTTTGGATATAGGTAATGGTGATATGGGATTGTTTTCCTGACATAATGTGTGATAATATGGTGCTTAGGAGGTGTGAGGTCTCATTGATATTGGATGGTAAAAAAGGAAAACTTTTTCGGGATTGTTTTTCAAGAAACTGGACAACATGTATCAAGATTCAAGAACACAATCAAGAATGCAAAGGAAAATTTTTTGGGGGTTTTTAATGAATAAGACACGAATAAAAGTAGTATGTAAGATAAGAACGAGATAAACCTAGGGAACCAAAGAAACCAAATTTCTAATGATAATGAGATAAACCTAGGCTCTAAATACCAAATTGATATGAACCTAGTCCAAGGCTCAAATAAAGATGGAATATTGTCCCAAGAATGCTCTCAATGTGAAGATAGAGATGGATCAAAATACCTTAAACCTCATGAGAAACCCTTTGTCTCGAATCCTCAAAGACTTGGAAGAATCCCATGTAGCTTCAAGTACCTCGATGTTGCAATCTTCAATCAACTAGAGTCGGATCTAGTTTCCTTCGATTAAAGAACGAGTCCACGAACCTAAATCTAAGGTTGAAGAAAGTAAGATTGATTTGAGTCCACGAATCAATTTGCTAGTCGAGTCCACGACTAGCCACTAATTGAGTCCACAATTAGCCATAAGGTTTCTTACACAAGTGTAAAGAAAAACTTAAGAATTTTATTGAATTAAAGCCTCCTCAAAACTGATATGGATGTGCCCTATTTATAGGTATAGGGCAGCATTGTAATCTAAATACAATGGGAAAAAGAGTCCTAAACCTAATCTAGAAAACAAGTAAATAGAGTTTTATTTAGAAAAGGATTTAAGGAATCCTTTCTAAATACAACTAGTGTTTTCTCTTTAATTCTAAACAATTTAAAATAAATGATGACCACAAATAATAAAGCTGATTTGGGTCTCGGATCTTGTGATTGGCCCAATTTGTAATCTTAATGGATCTTCATTATGTTGGGCCGCATCAGCGACTCCTTCTGGCTTTTTCCTTGGAAATGACTAATGGTCTGGGCCCTTGTTTCCTTTCTCTTTCTCGCCGAGTCCCTCAGTCGAGGCGACTCCTTCTGACTTTTTTCTTGGAAATGACTAAGGTCTTGGCCCTTGTTTTCTTTTTCTTTTTCGCCGGTATGGGCTTGAAAGTAAGGCGCCAGTTTACGCATAGTGGTCACCAATGCATAGACAATCTTCTCCAAGGGCATGTACCGTGCCTCGGCGGCTTTCAAAGAACGGCTTACGTAATATACCGGGTGCTGGGCACGCTCTTCTTCTCGGACAAGCACTGAACTCACCGCCCTGGGGGAGGCGGCTAAGTATAAGAACAACGGCTCCCCAACCTGAGGGGTGGACAGCACCGGCGGTGTAGAAAGATATCTCTTTAGTTCTTCAAATGACTGTTGGCACTCGGCCGTCCACACAAAACCCTCTTTCTTCTTCGTAGCTTCGAAAAATGGCACGGTCTTATCCGCCGCTTTGCTCAGGAAGCGACTGAGGGCAGCCAGTCGACCAGTCAGCCGTTGCAAATCCTTAACGGTGCTGCGAGGCTGCATGATTATGATGGCCTGTACTTTCTCAAGGTTGGGCTCGATGCCCCTCTTGGTCACCATATATCCCAAAAATTTCCCACCTTGCACGGCGAAGGCACACTTTTTTGGGTTAAGTCGAAGGTTGTACTTAAGCATTACCTGGAAGCAGTCGGCCAGATCCTCCGCATGGTTGGTTTCTTCTCGGCTTTTCACCAGCATGTCGTCCACGTAGGCCACCATGGATTTTCCCAGTAGGTCTTGGAACAGTCGGGCGACCATCCGAGTACATTTGGCCCCCGCGTTCTTGAGGCTGAAAGGCATGACTCGGTAACAGTACACTCCATCCGGAGTTAGGAATGCGGTTTTCTCCTCGTCCGCTTGGTGCATGAAGATCTGATGATATCCCTGGAAAGCATCCATGAAACTCAGCAAAGCCGATCCCGCCGCCTCGTCGACTAACTGATAGATCCGAGGTAATGGAAAGGGGTCCTTCGGGCAGGCCTTGTTGAGGTCGGTATAATCCACGCACATCCGCCAGGCCGGGGGTTTCGGTACAAGTACGACGTTGGCCAACCATTCTGGATACTTGACCTCTCGAACATGACCCGCGGCCAGAAGCGTGTTCACTTCCTTCTTTACAAACTCCCTCCTATCGTTGGCCAAATAACGTTTCTTCTGAATAACCGGTCGGTGGTCTGGGTCTACGGCGAGTCGATGAGCAATGATAGACCGGTCGACTCCTGGCATATCCTCTGGCCCCCAAGCGAAGACCAGCGGATTCTCTCGAAGTACCTTTATGACTCCTTCCCGTATCTCCTCTAGGAGACCAACTCCAATCCGGACCCGTCTTTTTGGTCGTCCCGGGTCGATCTTAATCTCCTCTAGTTCCACGGCCGGCTCTGGGCGGGGTATCATTTCCTTCTTCAGAGGTCGTTCTGTGATCTCGTGGACCTACATCTCACGCTTACCCATGCCCCTGCAAGCCTGTAGATAACAATCGCGGGCGACTCTCCTGTCACAGCGAACCGTTCCTATCCCACCCGGTGTGCGGAATTTCAGGCAGAGGTGCTCAATGGAGATCAATGCTCCCAAGTCTTCCAGGCCTGGTCGGCCGAGTATGGTGTTATGTGAATAGGTCAGGTCTACCACGATGAACTTCATGTCCAACTTCTGTACATCAGGGTAGCTGCCGATTTCTACTGGCAGGGTGATGGATCCTTCTGCCTCCACCGAGTCGCCCGTGAAGCCGGCGAGTGGCGTCTTGACTGGGTTCAATTGCTCTCGAGTTAATCCCATTTTGGTGAAGGTCTCAGGGTATAATACGTTGACGCTGCTTCCAGTGTCCACCAGGATTCGTCGAACGACCACCCCATTCACATCCATCGCAATGACTAGGGCGTCGCGATGCGGCGTCTCTCCTGTAAGCAGATCCTTGTTAGTCAAGGTGATGCGGCCCAACATAATGAAGATCCATTAAGATTACAAATTGGGCCAATCACAAGATCCGAGGCCCAAATCAGCTTTATTATTTGTGGTCATCATTTATTTTAAATTGTTTAGAATTAAAGAGAAAACACTAGTTGTATTTAGAAAGGATTCCTTAATCCTTTTCTAAATAAAACTCTATTTACTTGTTTTCTAGATTAGGTTTAGGACTCTTTTTCCCATTGTATTTAGATTACAATGCTGCCCTATACCTATAAATAGGGCACATCCATATCAGTTTTGAGGTGGCTTTAATTCAATAAAATTCTTAAGTTTTTCTTTACACTTGTATAAGAAACCTTATAGCTAATTGTGGACTTAATTAGTGGCTAGTCGTGGACTCGACTAGCTGATGTGGATCTTTGGGGGATGAACTCAAGATTCGATTCACCAAAGATTCCTCCGGTTGCCCGATCTTTTCCTCACCAAAACAGCAGGAACAACAATTACGGTTTGAGGGTGTTGGAGATGGAATTGGTTGATGTAGGGGTTGGTTTGGGGGATTATTTTTGTGTTTTTCTATAAAGATATTTCCGCCACACCTTGGTCCTAGGTGATAAGGAATGGATGGCACCACAAGATTGGTATTATCTTGATAAGCCTAGAATAACATCTCTCAACACACAAGAGAGACAACAAAATGCCTAAGCATTTCTTTCATTCAACTTCATTCATCTCTGAATAATTGTGACAATCAAACACCCTCTCTACCTTACTCTCCCACTCTAGATAGGCATCTGGATCACTCTTCCCCTGGAAATTAGGCATACTCATTTTAATGTTGCCCAAATCATCATCTACATCCCTTCTTGCTGCCCTCCTTCTCCCTCTTTCTCTCCTTCCCATTTCTATCTCACTATCCTCAATCTCCTCACTATCATAACCCGTAGAAGACTCAATTCCCTCTCTCACATTCCCTTGGGCTCTCAAATTATTTCTCCTCTGTTCTCCCTCATTCCCTTGTGCCCTTTGATCATTTCCTCCCTCATTTCTATTTTGTTCCCTCTCCAATTCTAACCTCTCCAAACGGTCAGCCAGTCCACTCATTAAATTACCAAGCCTAGTAAACTCCCCTTTCATAGCATCCACCATAAACTTTGTATTTGGACTCATGCTTGACTCATTATTAGATTGGCCAGACCCCGACATATTGAGCTGCAAATAGAAACAAAAGTGCAACAACAAGATAAAAGATTAAGTTGGACCTCACTTCTCTCCCTCACACTCACTCTTTTTAGGGGGGGTGATCACTCAAATTTTACCACTCGTGTATGAACACTCTACTATGCTCACAAGTTCAAATCACACACAAGTTGAATTCAAGGACCTTTCTTGGAATTCTAAGAACAATTTCAACTCAAACAAGGAGATACCACACACAAGGACGTAAGATGACAAGAATAAGAAAAGATAGGCATGAAAAAAAAGTGGATAGACAAAGTATATTTCATGTGTGGCAACAAAAAAAAATGAACAAAACTCAAAAGACAAAACTAGAAGATGATAGTCTCCAGAAAAACCAGATTCTGCCAGTGTATTTCTCAGAATTTTCTGTGTTTGTGTATGGATTATTTTGGCAAAATTTTTTTGTGGAAGGGAATATTGATGAGTTATCTATTACCACAAAAAAATTCAGATCAAATAAACAAGAGGAACTATTTTTTTCAGATTTTTTTTTCTAGCAGCGCAAATAGGTCAATTCTGGTAGATCTAGACTATAGGAAGGTTTGATGTGACTTTCAGTGTCTATAAACATATATGGATCTTTTTGAATAAGTTTAGACACTAAGAGATATATAGGAGAAACAATATATATAGAACAATTGACAACAAACCAAGAAAAGAAAGTTTTTCATGCAAACTTGCATTCAATTCACAGATATTGACGTGGAACAAATTGGCACAAGAAACTAAAGAAAACAAGTATTTCGTGACCTGATTTTGATGAGGATGACAACCAAAGCTCTGATACCAAAATGATGTGGATTCCACCGGCTTGATATTGGATTTAAAGGCCTAGAACTCCACAGCTCAAGTCACGATCCGTTTTCCCAATTTCTGTCTACTGATTTCTTGAAGTGAAGGGGTTGTTTTTGTGGATTGTGGTTGATGTAGGGTATGGGAAATGGTTGAAGCACGTGTATGGATGAATAGGGAAGCCGCCACACCGGGTTGAAGGGTGATAAGGCCAATTGGGACGCCACAAGGAGGGTAATATCCTTGATAAGTCAGAAATTCTTCCTAGAATGCTAGAAAGGAAATGGAAGTGCAAAGCACATATCCAAATGAATTCAACTTCAATAATCTCTCAAAAATGAGTTCTTTAGCCCTTTAAAAAGGGC
The DNA here is from genome assembly GCF_001879475.1 of Ipomoea nil. Lineage (NCBI taxonomy): Eukaryota > Viridiplantae > Streptophyta > Magnoliopsida > Solanales > Convolvulaceae > Ipomoea > Ipomoea nil. The sequence continues at coordinate 402,438 of NW_017618220.1, read as the reverse complement.
TATACACGTTCAAAGAAGATGCATTTACTCCTTAGCTTGTAACATAAAAATACTTAAATTCAGAAATTACTACTATTGAATTTTGAAGTAAATGACACTTAATTCTTCCATGTGACTTGAGTTTAGCTCCTTTTGTATTCTCCTAAGCTTAAGCCACGAAATTGGACCACTCTTAAAGGATTTCCCCACTTATTTTATGCCCAACTTATTGTTTCAATTCAGCACAACCAGCTTGGCACATTTCTTCAACAATTTGGTCTTCAAATTCTAGTTGGGCCTTGATTCTTTGTTGGTATTTAAATGGCAGCTTCTAAGGCCTCCAAATGCAAGGTTAAGATATTGACCCACTTGGTATCTTCCATGTTAAGTCCATCAAGTATCTTGGTGCCATCTTCTTGCCAAAGTGTATGGATCAGTCCATTCATGGCCTCTTGCAAGTTTTTGGCTCTTGAACGAGTAATTGGACCTTCTCTTATTTGAAGTGGGTCTCCAAGCCTTTGGTTGTCCACAACACTAGCAAATTGATTCGTGGACTCGAATCAATCTTACTTTCTTCAACCTTAGATTTAGGTTCGTGGACTCGTTCTTGAATCGAAGGAAACTAGACCCGACTCTAGTTGATTGAAGATTGCATCATCGAGGTACTTAAAGCTACAATGGGATTCTTCCAAGTCTTTGAGGATTCGAGACAAAGGGTTTCTCGTGATGTTTAAGGTATTTCGATCCATCTCTATCTTTACATTGAGAGCAATTCTTGGGACAATACTCATCTTATTTGAATCTTGGACTAGGTTCATATCAATTTGTATTCAGAGCCTAGGTTTATCTCATTATCATTAGAAATTTGGTTTCTTTGGTTCCCTAGGTTTATCTCGTTCTTATCTTACATACTTCTTTTATTCGTGTCTTATTCATTAAAAAACCCTAAAAAAAAAAAAAAAATCCTTTGCATTCTTGATTGTGTTCTTGAATCTTGATACATGTTTTCCAGTTTCTTGAAAAACAATCCCGAAAAAGTTTTCCTTTTTTACCATCCAATATCAACGAGACCTCACACCTCCTAAGCACCATATTATCACACATTCTGTCAAGAAAACAACCCCATATCACCCTTACCTATATCCAAAGCTCATTTACGCGCAATCACGTCGCAATCACACCCTGTCCAGATTTCCACGTTCTGTGACCAGTTTCAAAGAATAACCTATATCTCGAGATCCACCGGTTAGTTTTATCTGAAATTTTGATATGTTGTAGATATCTTCTGGGGAGTTCTATTGATATATTATTCACTTTCTAATTCCTTACGGCCATTGAGATATTGATCTTCGAAGTAAGGGCAGCGTTTCTGTTTTTCTGGGTGATTCTTGAAATTCTTGGTTCTGTTCTGAAGGGGTTGTGTGGATCCTCTTGGTCCGAATTTTTTTTTGATATTTAAAGTAGTTATTTGGAGGTTACTTATCAAAAAAAATCAAAAAAAAAAATCAAGAAAGTTGAAAAAAAAAAAGCAAAAAAGAAAAAAGAGAAAGCTATAAAGAAGAAGAATAAGGTTGGGGAAAGAATTTGGCTGGTAGGAGAATTTTGGAGGGACAAGGAAGGGGAAAAGTATAAGGTTGGAAGGAGTTCTTGATAGATTCCTAATTGGTTGTGGTACACGTGAACGTCTTTTATATTCTATTTGTCTCTATCTTTTGATATTGGTCTTGCATATCTTTCTGCCATACTTCCTTCTTTGGTTTCCTTTTTTTCTTTCAAATCTTGCTTAGTTTCTTTGCTTGTATTGTCCTTTTTCTTTGCTTCTTGCTCTCAATTTTATTACCTACCTCGCGATACACCTTACTCTCAAAGGCTTGTGAAGTTTTCCAAGGTACGTTTTCTTGAACTTTGAGGTTGAATCCATACCAACTTGAGTTCCGGACTAGAGTTTTCCTTTTTGGAAAAAGGCTTGTGAGAGTATCTGCCACCTTGAGCGATACACGAGTGGAGTGTGTATTTGTAAGAGTGTGTAGTGCACCCCCAGAGCCATATAATCCACCTCTTACCTGCGAGCTGAGAATAGTGAGGGAGCGAGCCAACTTTTTGGCTTCACTAACGTGATTACTCACACATCTTCTTGTTTTTTTTTTTTAGATATTTTGTTTCCTATACAGATGGCTGATCAAGTTCCAAACTTTCCCCAGACATTAAACAAAAGATAGACAGGTTACTCAAACGAATGAATAATTTGGAGCAACGCTCACAGCAAGTGCAACCACCACACAATGATGAGCGACACCTGCCACCAGTAGGAAGAGTGGATCCTATATGTCAAAGGATCCAGCAGCATAATGCGGAGTTGGGAAACATTAAACATGAAATTCCTAACTTCGCCGGTGAGAAAGGACCCACCGAATACATAGAATGGGAGAATGCTGTTGAAACTCTTTTTTTATTTAAAGCAATATTCTGATCTTACAAAAATTAGGATAGTTGCTACATCTTTTAAGGGGTATGCATTATCTTGGTGGCGAAAAAGAAATATAGAAAGAGTTGCTAATTTTATTCCCTATGAATCTTGGGTTCAAGTGAGGGAAGATATGCGCCTAACTTTTCGTCCTAAATCTTTTTTCTATGATCTTGAAAGAAAATTGCAGGGAACGGTGCAAGGAAAAAAGTCAGTTGATGAGTACTACCAAACTACAAATATTTTGCTTAAACAGGGAGACATACATGAAGAAGAGACAAAAACTGTTGCTCGTTTCGTACATGGATTGAACTTAGAAATTCGATGTGGAATGAGTATTCAGAGATATGACACCCTTTATGATGCCTTGTATGCTGCACGTGAATCTGAGGCAAAAATCAAAGAGATGAAATTGTACAAGTCCAACAATGGTGCATCAAGATGGAACAACACAAGTTCCACCCCTAAAAGGCGTGATGAACATCCCCCTCCAAGAGATGATTCACAAGAAAAAGGTAAGGAAAAGGTAAGTGAGGCAGTGAGGCCTCAACATGATAGATAATTGATTTGTTATAGATGTAATGGGAGAGGCCACATAGCTCGTGATTGCCCTAACAAAAGGGTAGTTAAGATAACAAAACAATCTGAAAATTTTGCTTCTTGTCTTGAATATAAGTCTAAGGATGAGGTATGTGACCATTTTGAAACTCTCAATGAACATGTTGAGGGAGAACCATTCATACCTTTAGATTCTGATTCTAAATATGTTGCTAGTGAGTCTAGTCATACTGTTGTTGTTAAGGAGGTTTTGAATGTTCACCCTTTAAAAGAAGATGAGTCTGAAAGAGAAAATATATTTTGTACTAAAGGGTCAATTAAAGAGAATGCTTGTGCTATGGTAATAGATTCTAGAAGTTGCACAAATGTGGCTAGTGCAGCTATGGTTAAATTTCCCCAGTTACCTTTGCTTAATCATCCAAATCCTTATTGTTTGCAATGGTTAACTGATGTAGGAGAAGCTAGAGTAACCAAACAGGATCTTATTCCTTTATCTATTAACAGTTACTCTGATGAAATCTTGTGTGATAATATCCCAATGCAGGCTGCTCATATCTTGTTAGGTAGACCATTGCAATTTGACAGAAAAATAAGTTCTGATGGAATGAGGAACACTTATGTGTTTCACATGAATGGAGTTACATATTTCTTGTCTCGTTTGTATCCTAAACAAGTAGAAGAAATTCAATTGACATTGATGCAAGCTCTCAAACCAGCCTCAAAGAATGAAGAAATCATAGAGAGAAAAGTGGAACCTCCATGTTTGGAATTGCAATCACCACTCCAATCCTCTAACTCAGTTTGTAGCCAAACAAAGGGACCACAATCAGTGATACAGTGGAAAGGACCAGCCCAAGGTGTTAAAGTGCAACATCTCTTGGTAACTAAAAAGGATAGTATGCAAGAGAGAGGAAGGGGAGTCACTTTATACTCACTTTTATTCCAAAAGCATGCATTATTATTCTCTAGATTTCTTTGCCATGTTTCTATTAATGACGTACTTGCTAGATGTGTTAGAAATTTGTTTGCCTCCATACATCCAAGATTCCTTAATTTTGATTTTACTAAAACTTTGTTTGATAGCGATAAGGAATCACTGGAAAGTTATAAGGCACATTTGAAAACTTCTTATGTGAAACACTACTTGCTCAAGGGGTTTTGGTTCAAAGTCAATGGGATTTGCACTTTTTGCTTTGTTTTGGGCAATGGTTTAATTGTTGATTCACATAAAGGACACTTTGGTTTTCCAAAGAGTGATGATGTTTTGCATGGATATTTTCATTGGCCAAAGAAGAAAAAAGATGTAGAATCTTATGTTCATAATTGTGCTACTTACCACCACAATACATCTAAAACATTACTTGATATTTCCATGGATTTTGTGTTTGGTTTAGCCTTAAGCTCTAGAAGGAAAGATGTTGTGCTTGTTGAAAATTCAAAAAAGATGGCTAAATTTAATATGTCTTGTTCTACTGATCTATTACTATCCAGAATGTTTAAATTCCATGATGTGTCATTAGACTTAATTGCCTTACTTGTTGATTGTAGGATGATGATTGGAGCGACTCGTGTCAAGCACCCCAAGAAAAAGTTCCATGAGCGTGATAAAACAGAAAGTGAGCTTGCTACTTTGTCTTTCATTGAAGATTTGGATTCGAGGACGAATCGTTTTCAAGAATGGGAGAATAATAGGAACCAGCACACATGGAATCCAATAAGGGTCTATAGTGGGCTCATCACAAGGCCAAAAAGTACATCCTTAAAGCATCATTGGTGGAAAAATCAAGGAATTCCAATAATAATTCCATTCGATAGAGGAAAGTATTATAGTGGCCCGTTTCAAGTGATGTCACGGATCGAAGACAATGTTTATAAGATTCGTGGTCGAATCATTTTTCAAGAAGGGGAGGATGATGCGGCCCAACATAATGAAGATCCATTAAGATTACAAATTGGGCCAATCACAAGATCCGAGGCCCAAATCAGCTTTATTATTTGTGGTCATCATTTATTTTAAATTGTTTAGAATTAAAGAGAAAACACTAGTTGTATTTAGAAAGGATTCCTTAAATCCTTTTCTAAATAAAACTCTATTTACTTGTTTTCTATATTAGGTTTAGGACTCTTTTTCCCATTGTATTTAGATTACAATGCTGCCCTATACCTATAAATAGGGCACATCCATATCAGTTTTAGACAGGCTTCAATTCAATAAAACTCTTAAGTTTTTCTTTACACTTGTGTAAGAAACCTTATGGCTAATTGTGGACTCAATTAGTGGCTAGTCGTGGACTCGACTAGCAAATTGATTCGTGGACTCGAATCAATCTTACTTTCTTCAACCTTAGATTTAGGTTCGTGGACTCGTTCTTGAATCGAAGGAAACTAGATCCGACTCTAGTTGATTGAAGATTGCATCATCGAGGTACTTAAAGCTACAATGGGATTCTTCCAAGTCTTTGAGGATTCGAGACAAAGGGTTTCTCGTGATGTTTAAGGTATTTCGATCCATCTCTATCTTTACATTGAGAGCAATTCTTGGGACAATACTCATCTTATTTGAATCTTGGACTAGGTTCATATCACAAGGTAATGGGTTCCCGGCAAGCTTTCTTTGAACCTCCCTCTCGCCCGTACATTGTCCCTACGTACAACTGTCAGGCCCAAGCTTTTCTAGTGTTTGCGGAGTCGCCTCCCTTTGGTCCGCCTACTATCATATTAATAACCGGCTTCTGTCGCCATTGGGTCTCATCTTCCTCGGTCGCAGGCTGCTTGCAGCGACTACTTTCAGCCGCCGCTGCGGGGTCGCCGTCCTCCCGGGCCGCCGACCTCCTTCGCCACTGGTTAGGAGGCGGGGTTCCTTACTGGATGATTCCTTCCATGATTTTCTTCAGGTAGTAGCATTCTTCCGTGTTGTGGGTGTATGATTTGTGATAACGGCAGTATTTAGACATTTTACCTGGATCCTCGCTCACCGTATGCTCTTCGATCGGGGGAGGCGGAGGAGGTGCGATCGCATGTACTTCCTGTACCATATGCTGGGGAGTCAGCCTATAAGGGTGGACATTGGGCCTTTCATAGGGGCGCCGTGCTTCAGGTCGCCTAGCCGGTTCCGGGCGTCTCTCTTTAATTTCCGCGCGGGTTCTCTTTCCATTAGCAGATCCTCCAACCTCCCGCTGTCGCTTATGTTTTATAGCCTGCTCCGTGTTGGCCCGTTTGTTAGCCATATGTATGGCTTCCGCGTAGGTGGCCGGTCGGTTGTCACATAGATCACGATACAGTTGTCCGGATCGTAAAGATTCGATGAAGAAGGTGAGGGCGGTCTGGTCCTCAACCTCTTCGATAGACTGGATCTCTTTTTGCCACCGAGCTAAGTAGGTTTAAAGGGATTCACCTTCCTCTTGATGAACGTCCCCCAGGTGAGTCAGATCCTTTTGTGGCTTGATGTTGGCCGCGTAGTGACTCATGAAGCGGTCGTCTAGCTCTTCAAAGTTGCATATCGATCCTGGGGGCAGAGCCACCAACCATCTTTGCGCAGGTCCTTTTAGTGTCGGTAGGAAAGTGCGACACATGATAGGGTCTCGGACCCCTAAGACCTGCATCTTAGCCTGATAGCTTAAAAGGTGCTCTCGCGGATCGCCGGATCCGTCGAAGGTGGCCTGTTCTGGGAACTTGAAGTCGACTGGTACTTTGTATGACATGATCTCGGAGGAGAAAGGCAAGGCGGTGAGCAATGTTCGCCCAGGGGATTTGGTCATTCCTTCCATTTGATCCTTCAGGTTTCGCACTTCCCGAGCCAGGTGAGCCGCATCCTCGTCGTCTCGCGTGTGGTTCCCGGTGGACTCCGTGCTTTCGCCGGCCTCCGACTCGGCCTGTTGGTCATTGTTATGTCTAGGTCGCTCGGACCGTCGTGCCCGAGTCCTAGTCCTTCTAGTACTAGCTTTCTCGTGGGCGGCCTCTCGATTTTGTGGATCCACCGGTGCGCGACTGGGCTCTCTCTCCCCCAGTCGTTCTCTCGCAGATTGGCGCGCGGTGTTCGGGCCGAGCCTGGAATGGACTAACCGTACCAGTACACTTTCTGCTCGCCGATCTCCTTGTCTGCCTTCTCTAGATCTTTGGGGTGGTTGCTGATTGTGGGGCAGCGGTCGTGAAGCCGACTATTCTCCCATTCTCCAGTTTTCTGCAGCGATAGCCCGCCCGAGGGCTCGGATCTATTCGGGAGTGAACGGTATCATTGATGGCGGTCGATTCAAGGGTGCCGACTCATTTTCTTCACTTTGGGCGTTTCGTTGATTCAACTGCTCTCTCAAGTCGACTTCTGGCGCGTAGTTACGGTTATTCGCCTGGCTTCGTCCTTCCGACATGATGCAAAGCTCTTATCCTTCTTACGATATCCTCGTTCGTCACGTGAACTCGCCTGCTTAGAAAGGTACGCAGCTCTTTGTTTCGATCCCCACGGACGGCGCCAGTGTTGGTTTTAGGGTTTTTGGGCCCAGGGAGGTCCAACACAACCTTTGTCGGTGGATTCACCTTTCAATAAAAGAACTCTCTTTCGAGGAAAAAATAGCATAATGGTGTCTTTCTTATAGCCTGGGCATGGACTCGCCCTTTTCACAATGGCGGAGGGGCCTTTATATAGTAGGCCCTCCTTCAACCGAGTTGAAGTACATTGAAGGCTGCTTCTAAAGCTAATTACATTTTAGGGCCGTTGGGTGTCGTTATCGGGCCGGCCAACAGCTCTTTTGGGTTCCATAACGGTTCGCTTGGTCGAGCCCTTTAAATGCCGCGATAAATGCCACTCAACGGCTCCTTGCCGAGTATTCTCTTGCAGTTGTTATATTATAGACCGTGGTGCATAATCAATTATGCACCGCGGCCCATATACGGCGCCGTTTCTTTAAGTAAAGAAACGGCCCGCCGTTAGAGTAAACGGAGTCTGTTTGTTTGGTGTATTAAACACCAACTGACACTACAGTATATCCAAATCGACACTGCAATTATATCAAAATGATACTATAGTTATAGTGAAATGAAACTGCAGTGTATATAAACTGAAACTGAATAACATTTCACATATTTGAGTGTATATTGTACAATGAAGCTGTAATTATATCAAAATGATCATGTAGTTGTGTTTTAATAAAACTATAGTGTATATAAAATAAAATTAAATAACATTTTAACATATTTGAGTCTATAAAATATCGAATGAAACTATAGTTATATCGAAATGAAACTGTAGTTGTGTTCAACTGAAACTGCAGTGTATACAAAATGACACTGAATAACAGAGTTACTTTTTGTAAAAGGGTGCGAAACGGCGGAAATAAACACTGTTAATTTTCATTTAAAAAAAAAGACGCGCGGTGCATAATATAATTTGCCCTTCTCTTCACCCTGGGCCTGGACCGACTCCTGGACTCGGCCCAGGCCTCTGCTGGGCCCTACTTCTGACCCATATTCTCGCCTGCTGGGCCGCTACTTACCCATTCTGGACTCTCTCCCATCCAGGGCCTCTTCTCTTGGGCCCGCCTTCTTGGGCCGGGGTCCACACCCCATCAGCAATGATCTGACCATTTCCTTTTCCATTTTAGATAATTATGTGTCATTTTTAATTTTCAGTCAATTATCAATATTCATTTTATTTTCCAATTAACATAATTTCAATTCTTTTTTTTTTTCATTTTTAATTTTCAGTCAATTATTAATATTCATTTCTTTTTCCAATTTGCATAATTTCTATTTCATTTTAAAAGTAAAATCGAAAAAAAAAAAAACCTCTTGACCGTGAAAAATGCACTCTCTAGATTTTATGAAATCACTCCCCTTTCTCTATGGGACTTCATATAGGTGCACACCAATCGCAATCTAATAGCTCTGCAAGTCTTTAATGGAGAAAATGAGAAATATCATGGGCAAGGATAAACATTGGTTCCGTACCAGTTGTATGTTAGAATACATATCTATATCTCTATATATAATTACTCAATAAAAATAAATGAATAAATAAATATAAGGAAAAAATATTAACAATTAATAGATTTACCAATTACGTGAATATGGAAACAATATTAGTAATTAATATATTTGTTTTTATATATATATAGATTTGATTAATATTTACTTTTGCAGTATATACATTTTTTTTTATCTGTTCATATACTTTCTCAACCTACTGAAACACAAAGAACCAATAACGCCTCCACTGAGGCTCGAACTCATAATCTTCCAAATGGAAGTCCAACCCGGGTACCATTAGACCACATAGTCCTGGTTTTGCAGTATATACATAATTTGTTAAATATTTAAGGTAAAAATGGTCAAATAAGGCCCTAAACTTTACACCAAAAGTCAATTAGGCACCTAAATTTTTTAAAAGTGTAATTAAACTCTCAAACATGTCAAAATGAAGCAATGAAGCACAAGAACTGAAAAATGACCTGTTATTGCAGGTCATTTCAGTTCAAGCATCACTCCGGGAACCTTAGGCGAAATTCCGAGCAACCAACAACCGGCCACGCCGCCGCTAGTTGGCATCTCCGGCGGAAGGCGGCCAACTGGCCGCCTTCTGCCGGCGACTTCTCCACTCTTGTCACCTTCCCCAAGAGAAGGCAGCCAGATCTGGTCGCCTTCCCCCCGGCGGAAGGCGACCTTTCTGGTCATCTTTCCCAGGAGAAGGTGACCAGATTTGGCCGCCTCTTTCTGGGGAAGGCGACCAGTTTTGGTTGCCTTTTTCTCCTGGGGAAGGACGACCAGATCCAGTCGCCTTCCATGGAGAAGTTGTCGGCGGAAGGCAGCCAATTGGTCACCTTTCGCCGGAAATGGCGACCGGCGACGGCTTGGCCGGTAGCCAAAATTTTTCTTGAGGTTGTCGGAGTGATACCTGAACTGAAATGACATGCAATAACAGGTCATTTATCGGTTCTTGAGCTTCATTGCCTCAATTTGACATGTTTGAGGGTTTAATTGTCCTTTTAAAAAGTTTAGGTGCCTAATTAACTTTTCCAAATACTTAATTGTAAATACATAAATTTACATCTATAAATATATAATATGTTAACTATAAATATATCATGTATTCTAACATTTGTTTTAAGTTCATAATATGTGAGTTGTAGGTAAATAAATTTAAAGCAAAAACTTCATAAATTGAGTTTGACATATAATGATGATTATAATATAATTTTAAAAGATATGTGATTGAAAATTAGCAAGGTTTCATTATAGACTTAAAGTATTGATTTAATAAACATGTACTTAACTGAATATGTACATGCAATTAATATATTAGTTATATATAATATCAACATTATTTCTTATTGCGTAAAAAAAAAAAGTCGTCACTAAAAACACTGTTTATTTAAATTATAAAACGACACTAATATGTAATATCAACATTATTTCTTATTGTGTAAAAAAAAATCGTCACTAAAAACACTGTTTATTTAAATTATGAAACGACATTATTTTGGATCAAAGTCCATGTTATAAAGTATACCCTACCTGATTCACAATATAAGGATTAGTTTGATTATTGCCCAACTTTTGAAACTCATTCGTTTATCAAAATTACTTATAATCACTTAAAAGATATTAGTCCTTGATTATTTGCGATAAGATGGCTACTAGGGTGACAAAGGATTGGATTAGTAGTAGTGTGACTGCTACTCCGCAAATTATGCTGTGCAACCATGGTGTATATAGTTGTAAAATAACGTTGTTTTGACTAAAAACACGCGTCCCACTTAAAAAAAAAAATATTTCAGGTTCGATTCTCGGAAATAGCATTTTTTTGTGCATAATTTGAATTATATATCTACAAATTCATAACTATATATCCACAAATTCATAACTATATATCCACAGTGAATGAATAACACAAAATTCAGAATGAATAAACTAAATATCCACAATGAATGAACAACATAATGCTGTTGAGGGGAATCGAAACTGAATTTTTTTTTTAAATGAGACGCGCTTTTTTAATCAAAATGACGTTGTTTTGCAACCGGGTGCACCATGCACAGCATAACTGTTGCTGCTACTCCAAATTCCAATAATTCCATCAATATAACCAAACACAAAAGGCTAACTCCACAAAACGGAATGGAAATATACATAACAACTTTCAGGTAATGGTTGTTAATTTTTCTGGACAATGAAATAAAAAATTGTTGCAACAAACAAACTCTTAAAGAACATTCTATTCGTGGCCCTATATTAATATTACTTTTTATATCTCTAAATTGACGGACAGTTTGGTAAAATAGTTAGCCTTTCAGTTAATTTTAATTTGTTTGACTATTATTAGATGTTTGACTTTGTTAAATAACCAATATGAGTGCTTGATTATTTAGCTTTTTGTAACAACTTATTGCTCCAAACACTAAAATTTAAAAAGCTGCCATTGATCAGCTTTTTGAGAAAATCATTTTATATGTAATCAGCTATAAGCTAACAGCTAATTTACCAAAACATCTTTCTACAATCAGCTAATACTATCAACTAGTCAAACCCACTAACCGATAACCTAACAATTATTTACCAAACAACCCCAGTGTTTGTTTACTATACATTTGCTATTCAACTCATTTCTTATTTTTTCGTTTGATTTTTTTTTTCCAACCAACTGTTTTGATTTTTTAATGTAAATTTTAAAAAATGTGAATTTTATTCATGGGTACTAAATTAAATATTAAAGAAATAAGGGTCAAATAAGCCATTGAACTGCACACATTAATGCAATTAGGTCACTGAACCTAAAAAATCTACAATTGGGTTCCTAAACTAACCAATTTCATACACTTCCTTCAATTTGCAGATTTTCAACAGGTCAACCCTAATTAAATTATTTTTTTAAAAATAATTATTAAAACAAAAAAAAATAAATAAATAACTTCCAGCCGGAGACGAAGAGTCTCTTCGTCTCTATGACTGGAGATAAAGAAACATTTCGTCTCCAGCCATGGAGACGAAGAAACTGGCTGGAGACGAAGAAGGTTTCTTCGTCTTCGGCCAGAAGTTTTTTTTTTTAATTGTTTTTTTGTTTTAATAATTATTTTTTAAAATTTATTTTTTTAAATATAATTTAATTACGGTTGACCTGTGGAAACATTCAAATTGGAGAAATTGTTTGAAATTGGTTAGTTTAGGAATAAAATTATAAATTTTTTAAGTTCAGTGGTCTAATTGTATTATTGTATGAGGTTCGATAACCTATTTGACCCTTATTCCAATATTAAAAAAGTAAGCAAAAACCGTTTATTTTAAGTTTCATTAATTATATATAAGGTCAAAATAAAGAAAAGCACCATATATATATATTATTTTTATTTATAAGCTTTTTCTTTTAAGTCTTAGCTATACCACATATGCTTATTTTAACACCTAAGATTTTGTCTAAGTGGTAAAATGAGTGTGTTTGATTCCAACATGGGAATCATAATCGGAACGGAATCAAATACTTAATACTTGAAATGAGTTTTGGTGAAAGTATTTTGCATATTTGTTAGTGGGTACAATTGAAATGATTACCAATATTGATGTTTGGTTATGTATGATCATATAATCAGAACAATGATTTTAAAAATACAAAAACAAAAAATTAAAGCAATTGATCTTAAGAGTGGCGATGAGGTGAGTAGGCAATTCGGTGAGGAAGTTGATGTAGTGAGAAGAGATGAGTGACAATGCGACGAAATAAGGAAGCCATGAACTTAGTGATAAGGCTGAATTAATGGAATGATACATGATTTCAATTAGAAAATGTATATTGTAATTATAGGGATAATCAAATCTTATACTTGTGTTTAAAAAGGTTGTCAATCAAACAACAACGTGTATGACTTTCATTCTCATTCCGTGTGTCTAACCTAGGGATGGCAATGGGTCGAGTGGGTCGGGGAGGGCTACATCCATCACCCGACCCACCTTATATTTTTTCCACCTACCCCCACCTCCAATCCGCATCGGGTGGACTTTTTCAAAACCCACCCCACCCCCGCCGAGTTCGGGTGTCCACTACGAGTACCCACCACTTATCATCTTATTATTTTTTTCAAAAAATAATATTTAAATTACTTACACATAATAAAATAATAAAATAATAAAATTCATTAGTGATACTAAAACATAAAATAATAGAAATATTTAAATATAATAACTAAATTGTTAATTTTTTAAAATAAACTCAGTAATTTAGATATAAAAAGAGTAAAAAAATACACGAAGTTATATAAACTTTTATAAATAAGTACATACTAGTACTTATTTTACTATTATATATCACTACAAGAAAAATGCACATAGACAACGGTTATTAACCGTTGCCGTAGGGGTATAATTTCTGTTGTTGAAGCCGGTGTTGTTGTAAGTCCCGCGCATAGACAACGGTTTTTTAACCGTTGTCTTTTCTAGAAACAACAATGGTATTTTAACCGTTGTCTATTAAGTGTGTTGAAGCCGGTGTTGTTGTATGTCACGCACATAGACAACGGTTAATAACCGTTGTCTTTTCTAGAAACGACAACGATTTTTTAACCGTTGTTTATTAAGTGTTGTTGAAACCGGTGTTGTTAAAAGTCACGCACATAGACAACGGTTATTAACCGTTGTCTTTTCTATAAACAACAACGGTTTTTTAACCGTTGTCTATTAAGTGTTGTTGAAGCCGGTGTTGTTAAAAGTCACGCACATAGACAACGGTTATTAACCGTTGTCTTTTCTACCAACAATAACGGTTTTTTAACCGTTGTCTATTAAGTGTTGTTGAAACCGGTGTTGTTAAAAGTCACGCACATAGACAACGATTATTAACTATTGTCTTTTCTACCAATGACAACAGTTTTTTAACCGTTGTCTATTAAGTGTTGTTGAAACCGGTGTTGTTAAAAGTCACGCACATAGACAACGGTTATTAATCGTTGTCTTTTCTACCAACGACAACGGTTTTTTAATCGTTGTCTATTAAGCGTTGTTGAAACCAGTGTTGTTAAAAGTCACGTACATAGACAACGGTTTTTAACTGTTGTCTTTTCTTTAAAAGACAACAGTTATAAACTATTGTCTATTGTGTGTTGTTGAAATCGCTTTTGTCACACCCATAAACTGTTGTCTTTTGTAGAAAAGTCAACGATTTCTAACTGTTGTCTATTGTAAAATAGACAACGGTTTTTAACCGTTTTTCACCTGCTTAAATTATAATCATATAAAAAAACAATTTATCCATTCATCATATGTTGCAAAGTGTAGTTACAAAATTGTGCACAAGCTAATAAGGTTCAAAATAACAAGTCAAAAGACTTCCATGACCAATTCTGATTATCATCCAAGTCATAATACTACTAAACAAAAAATAATTCCACGAACCAATTCAAGTCCAAATGATCACAACGTTCTAATGACCAAATCATACCTACTCTATATGACTTAATAGAATATCGACCCATTCAGAACGCACCAGATCTAACCGCTTTGTCATAATCAACTTGTTGAAACTACATGTAAAAAATAAGAAAATAAATTAGTATAGATATAAATAATTTGCAATGAAATGCAAAATAAGTTAGGAGTAATTCGGAAAGCTCTCCAATCTGGAAGGTTATAGTACAGAAAAGCTAGACAGGAAACACTAAAATGGCAACTTGCTAGACAGGAAACTAAAATGGCATACTAGAGTCTATTCAAGTAGAGTAAAATCAATGCATTGGCACTTAACACCAAACCACAAAGATTAAGCACACTTTAATTTGTATATATCAATACAGTATGTTTTCCAGTCTTCCAAAAAGGAAAGATAAGAGATGCATTATCATTATTCATCACCAAAAAAGGTAAGGCATCAAGAAAATAATTGCTGACCATATATATATATTAAATTCCATATTTCAATGAACAACAAATCAGAACAACACACTGATTCACTTATGCACATACAAACAGTTAAGCTCACATGATTCTTCATTTCATGACTATATGCTCATTTTAAATAATCACCTAATGCACTTATATATGCACATACAAACAGATTTTCACTTCAAACAATCAAACATTGAGTTGGAAGAAATGATAGCACAATCTATAAAGACTTAACAACTCATTAGAAAACCAGATGTGTCCTCAAAGTGGCTGTGCAGACAGTGAAGTAAAGCAATTCAAATGCATCATATCTCCACTATGAAACATTCAAATCAGAATAATTTTAAACACGAAATAGAAATGGAATGTATTACCAGTGCTTGAACATAATTTTTATCATCGAAGTCTAGCATATTCTCAATTAAAGTTTTCATGTATGCCATGACAAACAAACCGCATTGGTTACTATCCGGTTGACGAGGAGTCTACAAATGTTAAATAATATTTGCATTACAATTTAGCTATATACAAACACTTATATCTAATTAGTTAAAAATATGAAATTACCTTGACAATTTCCCAAGCAGTTTTAAGACTTCTTGAACGATACTACAGTGAAGTGCAAAATCAAACCAACAAAGAGAACTATATTGCAGTAAAATACTTGGACTAAACTATTTTGTGTACTTTGAATCTGCAGATATACTATTGTAGGTTGCCCTTAAGGAAAAGTTTCTTCTTGATGTGTCTTTGTGGATGATACTTATCCACTTCTACTGCTCCCAGTTACCCACTGATAATTGATACACAACAGGTTTTCTTATTACTGCCCTCAACTTAGTTAAGTGCTATCTACATTAGTTGAGATTATTCATTAAATACTTACTATGTTCTGTATAGGCGGTTTGTTTGGATGCTTGCAAGAAGCTCCATGAGATGGGAGCATTTACTGATATGCTCTTGCCAGATAAGGGAAGTGGCACAAAATCTGAAAAGCTTGAGGAAAATGATGAAGGTGATCCCCTTCCTGGAACTGCTAGGCATAGGGAGTTTTATCCTGAAGGTGTAGCTGACATTCTCCGAGTTAGTTTCATTTAGTTTTGTTTTTTGCTTTTTGCTTTTTGTTTTTGTTTTTCCTTGTTTGACACTTCTGAACAGGTATTGGCCAAAATAATTAGGTGGTAGAAATTGAAGGGGAAGAAGATAACCCCACAGGATCATTTTCTGATGCTCATGATGTGTGATGACTTAATAAGATATATTGTAATTACTTGCAAAGCAGACACAATTGTCTATATAGTATTTTTCTTGTAGGTGAAGTCATTTCTTTCTAGTGAATTCTTTTTTTAGGTCCATGCAAATGAAATTAAATGTCTTCCAAAGTTCCAAAGGGTCTAAAGTTGCAACTTGCAGCTCAATGACAAGCTTCTTATGCAGCACTTTGCCATTTGCTTAGTCTAGAAAAGTTTAAAGTTGGGTATATTTTGATGTAAGAAATGTCTCTGGATGGTTTAGAGAAGAAGCTTTAGAGAATTCATGAGCGCTATGCAAAACAGACGTTTTTTAAGTCTGTTGGTAGCACCAGCTCTGTGCATTTATATTCTGAACAAAATCACTGCTTATCAAAAGGGTCTGTGAAAAGACTTCTATAATTGCTTGTTTCTTGCAGATATTTGATTGGCTTAGCTTCATATAGAAGTGACTTAGAAAGTTGGTTCAAATTTTAAGTTTTTGAAGGCTCTGATTTCTTCTAAACCTTTTACCCATAATTTTTTTCACATAGGTACTGATTCCAATCTTACGATGGGAAGCCACAGCATTTAACAGAAAGCAGCCAATTTAAGCAGCCAATATGATACAAATACAATTAAAGGCATCACTTTCCCTGTTTTATATAGTTGCCACTAAATCTTGTTTTCAGAAAATGGCAAGCATTGCACCTTGTAAACTTTAACAAATACTCTAAAAGAACTTGAGAAACAGGATCTTTTAAGGAGAAAGATATATTTTTATGTTCCGTGAAACCTTTGGATTTTATTATTATTATTATTATTATTATTATTATTATTATTTGCAACTACTTTCTGCAATTTTACTTTTGAAATCTGAAACAATTTTCTTTTCTCACTTAAGAGGGAAGAACAAGTGAAAAAGGAAATGGAAAGACTGGATTGTGAGAGAAGGAAAGAAGAACAGAGGCTAATGCGTGAACAACAGAGGAAGGAAGAGAGGTTTCAACGTGAGGAAAAGCATGAAATGGAAACACGAGAGAAATTTTTGCAAAGAGAGCTTTTGAGGGTATGCTTGAGGGCGTTTTTATTTTAGTTTCCCTCCTTAAACTTGTGCTATATTCAATGGCTGATAGCTACCATATTGCTTGTATATTGAGTCCAGGCTGAGAGGAAAAGACAGAAAGAAGAGCTTCACAAAGAGAGGGAAGCAGCAAAACAGAAGGCTGCTATGGAGAGGGCAGCAGCACGGAAATTTGCTAAAGAAGCCATGGAGTTAATTCATTTGTTTACACGTTATCAAAATATACATGTTTGTTTGACTAAAAAGAGCAGAGTAGATTACAAAGTAACCAGTTGAAGAAGCATAACTAGGACAGCTAGGCTATGAAGCCATGTGTTGTAGAAAATTTTTAGGGAATAAGAAATTTCAACAATCAAGAACAAGCAAAAGATTGCAACATCACTGTCACTGTATCAAGCCAGGATCCTCAGAGTTTCTAGTGAAGAGTTATTGCAAAAATTATTATGCAATAGCCAATAGAAAAAGCAAGCAAGGAGTTGATAATCAATCACAGATATGCAAACAACTGAAACACAAAACACACATAGTAATATATACTTGTATACACCTGGTAATACAGACTTGTATAAAGAAGACAAGGATTTTGGTTTAAAAATTGCATAATATCTAATACTCCATAGCCAAGTTCGGTTGTGAGGGAGTTGGAAAAATTACTGCAAAAACTATTGTCAGTACAAAACAGAAGAGGCAAGCAAGCAATAATTTGATTATCAATCTGGGATATGTAAACAACTGAAACACAGCATAATACTAGCAATATAGACTTGTATACCGACAAGGATTTTTGGTAAAAAGAAAACATGTAGTATCTAAATGCCAAGCCAGGGGGAATCAGAACTTGGAACATCAGCCTTGATGAGCTGAAATCTTATATTCATGGTGGATGATACACTCTGAAGATAGATGACATGAAAAATATGCACAACTGTGTATCACAGAGACACAGACAGACCTCCAACATAACATCATAAGAAACAACAGGGAAACTCTCCACATCATCAGTGTCCTTTGACTCCCTTCATATGGATAAAACACCCCAAACAACTACAACCTATTCAAGCATTCAACACTATAAAATTTCCAGAAGTAGTCCACAGATTTCAAGGTTTCTTCAGGTAAAGAAACCCAAACAGAACCATCCACTGATTCATATATATATATATATATATATATATATATATATATATATATATATATATATATATATATATATATATATATATAGAATTCGGATCAAGTGAGGACCTAATCTTAGGTGAGGACGTGAGGACTAATCTTGTGTGTTTGTTTTTTTATTTGGATTGTCCAGATTTGAGTTCTTGAGATGACATGGATTGATCTTTTTTGTTAAAGTGGGATAATAGTGTCTTTTTCTATTTTTTTAAGTGTGAACGCATGTATAATCCTTGGCCAAATTGGTTTCCTATTTTCTTAGATCATCACCGTTGCAATTTGGAGCCACGATTTCTTCATCATTGATTGAGTGTTCGCCCATGCAAACTAATCAGTATTTTTTATTTTTTTTTTGCTTGTTCTTTTGAGTATAATATTGTCTATATTTGGATTGTCGTGTATATGTATAAATGCCTGGGTAGTACGATTGTGCATTCGTGTGTGCTGATTGTGCAACCTAGTGTTGTAAGTTGTGCACTATAGGCTAGGGAATTGTGCATTATAGCACATAGTTCAATGCATCGTAGAACATTGGATGTTCACTGTATGATTTTTTGGCGGGGTTTGAATGCACAATAATGAAGTTATTGATGCATAACACTTAGTATAGGAATGCACAACGTTTTGTATAGGAATGCACATCTTTTAATAAGACTGATTTACCCTAAATTTATATATTTTAATATTTTAAAGGGATTTGTTTTCTTAATTCGTGTGATTTGTTTCTTTTAATCTCAATCATACATCATTCTGATTTAATGCTCTAAATTAGTCCTCACGTCCTCACCTAAGATTAGGTCCTCACCTGATCCGGACCCTATATATATATATATATATATATATATATATATATATATATATATATATATATATATACACACACTGTATTAAAAACTTTTAACTAAAGAAAGCTCAAAACTGCAAATTCAAACTTTCAAATAAGACATTTTAATATTTCTACCTCACGCAAAGCTCAAGGTAATACAATTAATTTAGGGAATAAGAAAATTCACAACCTAATAATCCAACAATTAATCTAGGGTTTAGGACTACCCTGTAGGATTGTGATGGGGAATCCAACGATGGAAGAGTAGGGAGGAGGAGATGGCGGTAGAGGAGGGAAGAGGTGCAAGTTGAGAGCGACGCTGAGGGGAGACGGCGGCGCAGCTGACCGCGGAGGGCTTCTGTGTTGTCGACGGCGACGTGGGCTCAGAGAAGGCGACTACGGAGAGCTTCTCTGTTGTCGACTTCCATCCAGGCTCAGCGACGACGACTGCAGAGAGCTTCTCTATTGTCGACTTCCACCCAGGCTCAGCGACGGCGACTGCGGAGAGTGGTGGTCGCGAAGTCTGATGGAGTTGTGTCTGAACGAGTTGTTGTCTGATCTGAGAGGGAAATTTTGTCTGTGCGAGTTGTTGTCTGATCGGAGAGTGGCGGTCAGCGGAGTTGTCTGTGCGAATTTTTATCTTAGAGGGAAGACAAAAATTTCATTCCCAATTTTGTCTTAGAGGGAAATTTTGTCTTACAGGGAAATTTTTTCTTAGAGGGAAATTTTATCTTAGCTTAGAGGGAAATTTCGTAACAAAATATTAGTTTAATTAATTACCTGGGTCGCTACATCCGGTTAATTAAAATAGTACCGGGTATATAGGTACAGAACACGAGATTCATAGATTTCTATAATGTAGCTAGATTCATAATAATTTTTATATAGTATATTTCTAATTTAAATACAGTTGTATAGATTAATAATTTCTATACAGTAAATTCATAATTTCTATACTGCAGATTCATAATTTCTGTATTGTTGATTCATAATTTCTAAACTATATAGTTATCAACACTTGGAAATATGCATTTCAATTCAAAAATTATGAATATATAGTTTGGTAATTATGAACATAGAGCTAATTAAGATCGCGGAAAAAGAAATGGGATATAGCTAACTGTACGACATCGATCAACTACTCTTTCATATCCATTCTCAATGTGTCCTAGGCATGCTGAAAGGGTCGATTACCAACATATAGCTAACCTTGTTAGTCATGCAATAGCCAGAAGGGTCGATTACCAACATAGCTAACCTTGTTAGTCATGCGCTAGTCGGAAGAGTCGATTACCAACATATAGCTAACATTGTCAGTCATATATGCTCTAGCCGGAAGGGTCGTTTACCAACATATATGATGAGGACAACCAAAGGCTCAAAGATCAACATACAAATAAGAGAAGTCACAATTACAAGTTCAAAAGCTAAGAAATTGCGACGGGTTGTAAATGGATTAATCCATGCAATTTGCCAAAAATAAGTGAGGAATTAATCTAAATGGTCTAAATTTTCGTGGCTGCATTGGGACAATTCAAATGAAGCTAAACTCAATCCATTAAGGCAAATAAATTCTCATTTAGTATAGTTTTAATATTATTCATGTGCTATATTTAATTTATTTTAGGTTACATGTCTAGGATGAATGAATACCATTCATTGCCTTGTAATGGAGTCTTTTGATCTCCTTGAGAGTTATGTATTAGCCTATTTAAAGGCTAAGAACAATCAGAATTTGGGAGATAGAGATGAATGAAGTTGAATGAAAGAAATGCTTAGGCATTTTGTTGTCTCTCTTGTGTGTTGAGAGATGTTATTCTAGGCTTATCAAGATAATACCAATCTTGTGGTGCCATCCATTCCTTATCACCTAGGACCAAGGTGTGGCGGAAATATCTTTATAGAAAAACACAAAAATAATCCCCCAAACCAACCCCTACATCAACCAATTCCATCTCCAACACCCTCAAACCGTAATTGTTGTTCCTGCTGTTTTGGTGAGGAAAAGATCGGGCAACCGGAGGAATCTTTGGTGAATCAAATCTTGAGTTCATCCCCCAAAGATCCACATCAGTTTGGTATCAGAGCTTTTGGTTCATTCCTCACACAAAAAAGGTTAACACTCTACCAATCTTGTGGTGCCATCCATTCCTTATCACCTAAGACCAAGGTGTGGCGGAAATATCCTTATACAAAAACACAAAAATAATCCCAAATCCAGCCCCTACATCAACCAATTCCATCTCCAACACCCATAAACCGTAATTGTTGTTCCTGCTGTTTAGGTGAGGAAAAGATCGGGCAATCAAAGGACTCTTTGGTGAATCGACTCTCGAGTTCACCCTCAAAGATCCACATCAGTTTGGTATCAGAGCTTTGGGTTCATTCCTCACACAAAAGAGGTTAACACTCTACCAATCAATTCTTGTTTCATTTGTTTCTGCAGTAAATTTTCAGCCTGCGTCTTCTGAAAGAAAAATTCCAAAAAAATATTTCCACATATCCAATTGTGTTGAAATTTTTTTTGGAAGTACCCAACCTAACACTCTATTGTTTCATGAAAGTTTTGTGTTAAAATTATATTCCTATAAACACAGAAAATTCGTTGAATTCCGGCCACTGTTAGAACAGTTTCTGTCAACATTTCAGCCTGCACTGTTGAGAGAACAAATTCCAAAAAAAATACTTCCACATATCCAATTGCTTTGAAATTTTTTTTGGAAGTACAAAACTTACCACTCTTTAGTTTCATGAAAAGTTTGGGTCAAAATATCATCCACAATATTCCAGAAAATTCTTCAAAGTCACTCTTAAAATCTGTCCAGATTTGTGTTGCCATTCCTTGTGTTTTCTAGTTTATTGTTCATTGTTTCATATTATCCATGGAGTCTTTTGAGTTAAATACACTTCAACAAGGATCTCTTAGTGTGGAAGAATTCTACAATAAGTTAAGAGATTTGATGATCCGTGATGGCGTGATTGAACCAGCTATGATTACTAAGAACAGATTTGTGTATGGTGTTAGAAAAGAAATTGCACGATTGCTTCCTCATCGGTGCAAGTGCTTGTTTACTTTACTATATAATGCCAAACAAATTGAAGAGAAATTGCAGCAAAAAGAGGTTGAGAATTTGATACCTTTTTCCTTGTCATATGATGAGGGCTCAAAAGAAATGAATGAGGATGTAAACATGTGTGAACACAAATGTGAAAACAAAGATGAGGAATATTTGAGTGAAAAAGAAGGAAAGATTGAGAAAAAAAGTGAAGATGAGGAAGAAGAATTGTCTTATGAACTTTGTGAGAAAGAGAATGAGGGAGAAGACCTTGAGAACCAAATAATCTTTGTTTCAAGTTTATTGCATGTTCATGAATGTAATTCAAGGATTGAGAATAGGTTTGGAAGCATGACAAAGGGACATCAAAAGTTAAATGCATTTGTGGTAATGTTGTGCCAAGTTCAAGGAAACATGGGATCACTCACTTTCATTGATGCAGACATTCAATTCACACGTTGGGAAATTTACTCATTTCCATTTGACCGAGGCAAGTTTGATTCGAGGACGAATCTTCTCAAAGAGTGAGGGAATGATGAGGACAACCAAAGGCTCAAAGATCAACATACAAATAAGAGAAGTCACAATTACAAGTTCAAAAGCTAAGAAATTGCGACGGGTTGTAAATGGATTAATCCATGCAATTTGCCAAAAATAAGTGAGGAATTAATCTAAATGGTCCAAATTTTCGTGGCTGCATTGGGACAATTCAAATGAAGCTAAACTCAATCCATTAAGGCAAATAAATTCTCATTTAGTATAGTTTTAATATTATTCATGTGCTATATTTAATTTATTTTAGGTTACATGTCTAGGATGAATGAATACCATTCATTGCCTTGTAATGGAGTCTTTTGATCTCCTTGAGAGTTATGTATTAGCCTATTTAAAGGCTAAGAACAATCAGAATTTGGGAGATAGAGATGAATGAAGTTGAATGAAAGAAATGCTTAGGCATTTTGTTGTCTCTCTTGTGTGTTGAGAGATGTTATTCTAGGCTTATCAAGATAATACCAATCTTGTGGTGCCATCCATTCCTTATCACCTAGGACCAAGGTGTGGCGGAAATATCTTTATAGAAAAACACAAAAATAATCCCCCAAACCAACCCCTACATCAACCAATTCCATCTCCAACACCCTCAAACCGTAATTGTTGTTCCTGCTGTTTTGGTGAGGAAAAGATCGGGCAACCGGAGGAATCTTTGGTGAATCAAATCTTGAGTTCATCCCCCAAAGATCCACATCAATATAGCTAACCTTGTTAGTCATGCGCTAGCCGGAAGAGTCGATTACCAACCTCGGCCCCTATCATACCGCCCTTAACCCCTACACATCATACCGCACCATTATGAACACCACCCCATATTGTTTTTTATACTTGATAATTATTATTATTTTTTTGAATTCATAGATTGGTCTTAATTGTAATATAATTGAAAATAAAACTTTAATAATGAATTTACTTTGAAATTTTGGTGAATAATTTTATATCTTAAAACATAATAAGTCTCAATTAAAGTTATATCCCTCATTTATGTCCATATTTTTAATGCTAATCATTTTGTACATTGTGCTTTTAGAGTTGTACTATATAATTTTTTGGACAAATATACCCCCACCGTTATAACTTCCGTTATCTTTTCCATTATTGTTACCATGCACATGCATCCACCATATATTTTGTTATATTATTTAATGATAATAATATTTGTAGACATTATATATTGGATTATTATAATAAATAAATTTGATTTCATATAGATATTAATTAGTAGGAATTTTTTAGTTATTATAAAAAATATATAAATATTGGGCATATGTTTTTGCGCATCAGGCATAGAAAAGACTAGTATTTAAATATGAACGAAAATAGAACTATTAAATTAATTTTTGAATTGTATTCTTTCTTTGTTAAATTATAGGTAAAAGATAAGGTGTAACACTTTAATATACAAGAGTTGGTGTGGCTTGGTGGATTTAGCTTTGTTTGTTATGTTATGTTAAAGGTCTTGGGTTCTATCTTTCGTGGTGGCATTCTTAACCTATTTTATACAATCATTGTCTTGGTTCTCAAAGACAACACATAAGCAAATTGGTAATATACTAGATGTTGTGCTTGAATACACAAGTGTTGGTGTGGTTTGGTAGGTTTAGCTTAGTTTACTATGTTAGAGGTCTCAAGTTCAATTCTTGTTGTGTTAACATCCTAGTTTTTATTTTATATACCTGTTAAATAATGATGCGCAAAGACAACGGATTTTTAAAACCGTTGTCTTTGTAGTGTTGTGTATTCAAATACGCTTAAAGACAACATACCAAAGACAACGGTTAAATAAAACCTTTAACCGTTGTCTTAAACAAATAAAGAACGCGCAACGACAACAGTTATATAAAACCGTTGTCGTTATAATGTTGTGTATTCGAGTGCGCTTAACGATAACACACCAACGACAACGGTTAAATAAAATCGTTGTCTTTTTTTTTTTTTAAAAAGAGCGCACAAAGACAACGATTTTAAACAATCGTTGTCTATCTAGTGTTGTGTATTCCATTGCGCTTAAAGACAACACACCAACGACAACAGTTAAAAAAAACGTTGTCTTATTTAAAAAAAAAAAAAACGCACATAGACAACGGTTTTAAAAAACCGTTGTCGTTGTGGTGTTGTCTTTTCACAAAATGCACAAAGACAACACACTTATAACAACGGTTAAGTAAAAACCGTTGTCTTTGACAAAAGTGTTGCATCAAAGACAACGGTTTTGGACCAAACTGTTGTCTTTTATACAAAAGACAACACTTTTCTTAAAAACTGTTGTCTTTCTAGTGTTGTCTATGTGCATTTTTCTTGTAGTATATATACACACACACACACATGGTGGGTCGGGTGGAATTCTAGGCGAGTTTTGTACATAGAACCCAAACCACCGCGGGTTTACCTTTTAAAGACCCGACCCGCAACCTACCATCATCCAAAAAAATCCGATCCATGCGATGTGGATTCGAACAGATATCCGCGGGACGGATTAAAATTGTCATCCTACTCTAACACATGAACCAAACACACCCTATGATTAGTTGGTATTTTCCATATTTAAAAAAATATATATGGTAGATAAAATTAGATAATCTTTAATTTCTCACCAACCTCACCATTTGTGCGGATCAGACTTGACAAAACTACTCAAGTCATTATATTTGAAAAGAAAAAAGAAATCCAATTCATACACTCAAATTAGTATGATTATTAAGAATGATCTTGTAGTCCAATAGTACTAAGTTACTTTCTTATGTGAGAGGTGATGAATTTGAGTCCTGAGTAATAATTTGTATATGTGATATTTCCTTCCTTTATAATAACAACAATTAGTATGATTATTAATCCTTTCTAATTTGGTCAAAATCCCGATTCATGCATATCAAATAAGGAAAGACTATTAATACAATCACATATTAGATTTGACCATTTTTTTTTAGTACTTTTTTTTTGTCTTTTTTTTTTTAGATTTTTTTTAGTACTATTCTTTCAAAAGGCTGAACCCCAATCCTAATTTTATTTTTTAGTACTATTGACCTTGTTACATGTAGTATCAGTCAATCGTAATGCTGTGGAACTGTGTCCACCTTGCAAGGTAGACATGGTTCTATGTTCATAATTATAAAGATATATATTCATAATTATAAAGCTATATATTCATAATTTTTAAACTTCATATTCATAATTATTGAACTCTATATTCACAATTATAGAACTCTATGTTCATAATTATAAAGCAATATATTCATAATTTTTGAACTTGATATTCACAATTATTGAATCTCTATATTCATAATTAGAGAACTATATGTTCATAATTATCAACATAAAGATATATATTCATAATTTTTAAACTTCATATTCATAATTATCAACATAATTTGCCAGTATCTGTTCATATATATATACTTTCTCAACCTACTGAAGCTCAACAAGTCAATATCACCTCAATTGAGGCTTAAACCCGTGACCTCCCACTTTGTAGAGTCACTTCATGCTGCTTGACCACAAGTTGTTTGGCGATTTGACCATTAAAATTATTTAATTTTGAATTTGTTTAAATCACCCATCTTATATCATAACCCGCTTATTTATACTTGGGTCAATTTGGATAAATCTTTATATCTTTATATATATATATATATATATATATATATATATATATATATATATATATATATGTATATATATATATGTATATATATATATGTATATATATATATATGTATATATATATATATATATACATATATATGTATATATATATATACATATATATGTATATATATATATATATATATATACATATATATATATATATACATATATATATATATATATATATATATATATATATATATATATATATATATATATATATATATATATATATATATATATAATAAAGCAGAATCTAGCCACAAAATTTTTCCTTCAAAGTGTGAATGCATTTTGATAGAAATAAGATTAGCAAGTATGAATGCATTAATTGTGTGGGTAGATGTATTTATACATATTTTTTTGAAGTTATTATGTGTATTTATATTTTATAAATTATATTTTATTATTATAGTTGTATCTCTGTCTCTATCTCTATATATATTAAAGCACAATAAAGTATCAAAAAAGTTTATTGTATTCAAATTTATTTGTAAAGTTTTATATTTAATATAATTTGTGTATATATTTATTTAAACCTCAATTATAATTAATTTGACTCCACATATATAAAGAGGAGAAATTATATATAAAATAAATATAGTTCTTACGTAAATAATCTTTTTCAAATGAATAAGTTTTTGGTGGAGATTTTCGACAAATATCGCCTGTTATTTTATTTACAAGTTTTATTTAAATACGTTAGTTATATAATTAAAGTAGTTATTTCAAATTCAAATTCCTTTAAAGAAAATTTAAATTCAAATAATAATACGAGTAACAATAAACTTTAAAATCAACATAATAATAGCATAATTAAACTTTTAAAAATATTAAATATTACATTGTATACTTATACTTACGTTTAATCAAACTAATTCTGAGCTCAAGAACTCAAGTACGTTTTTCTGTTTCCAAAACCATTACTTTCTTTGCTAATTCAAAGGATTTCAAAAATTTAATTAGTAAATTTGTTAAATTAATAATAGTTCATGCATCGCACGGGACAATTACTAGTTGAAAGAATGTTAAAAAGAAAAAAAAAATTTATTGATGATCAAAATATATTAAACTAGTATATGGTATATATATTGAAAGTTTTTTTTTTAAAAAAAAAATAACATAACACTATTTACTTGATTTTTGAAAATTTATCAAAATAATTGTTGGTTTTAGGATTTTTGGGAAACCCACCGGGGGTCCAACACAACCAGAAAGTTGGTGAATCATCAGAAAATATGAGGAAATTGATAAACTGTTGCCGGAAAAATAGTGATTTTGTATATATAAGAGCAGGTGCTTGATACAGTGCCCATAGGGGCCTTTATATAGTGGTCCGAGTCTGAGGAAAACTCAGAAATATTAAGTACTCAGTAAATGCCTTCTTTAATGCTCTTTTGTTACTCTTTCTCTCCAACGGCTAGTTGGGGCGTGTATTAAAGGACTCTCAACGACCTTCTAAAATCTCCGTCTCCGACTCCCTCCATGCCGACCCTTGTCCCCGACTCCTTGCCTGACTCGATCTCGTCCATCATCATGTCGAGTTAGTAGGAGGACTCAGTCGGCCCATTTATGAAAGGCCTTTGTTCTTTTTCCTGCTGATGATCGTCGGGGTCCGGCCCACTGAGAAATGTTTTCGGCCCATGACCCATCCCTAGTCCATATGCCATCATCTACTCCCTCACTTTTGAGTACTTAGTCTGACGTTAGTACTGGAAAGTATCCAACCGCCCTTTTTCTTCCCTTTCTTATGAGTTGTCGATTCCTACTTCTAATCTCATCAATCTTCGGATAATCTTCCTGTCAATCGGCATTAATGCCCCAAATCTCTGACATAATCTCCTTCAACCACCTCCATCAGTTATGCTTATCACCCGTACGTTTCCCAATGGATAATTCTGACAAAATTCCAGTTTCCCCAATCTAAGGAGATCCTTCGACATTTATTTTCCCTCATTTTGTACCCTTTAAATAGAGACTTGCTTCTTTTGGTTCTTCTCGTGCTTGCTTTTCTTTGCCACTTTTGTCTTTCAAATATTGTAATACCATGGGTCGCTCCGATGCCAGTGAAAAGAAGTCCAAGATCCTTCTGCCCATCTACCTAAACGGGTGAAACAAGAGAAGAAGAAGGTCAAGAAGAAAGCCCAAGTCCATCAAGACCCAGAGGGCTCACTCCCTTATTTGCCAGAGCCTTCTCTAGAGGAAGGGGGAGGTGACCCTGCAGTTAACCAAGCTGCTCCCGTTGAGACGGAGGCCCCACCGGGAATTGGCGAGGCCTTCCCCGAGTTTGAGGTAACCATCACTATTCTTGCGGGAGACCCTTATGAGGTGCCTTTTGCCGACCCAGACTATTTGCGTTTCCTGGACATGCACATGATGATAGAGGACGACTCTCCAACCATGACTCTTCCCGTGATGCAAGGCTTTTGGGACAACATCACTTTCTCCCCACCTCCTACTGGCGAAGATGCTTCGTCTTCCGATGCTTCGACCTTCGTGGACGAGTACACTACTTCTCCGGAGGAGTAAGGGAGGCCATTCGTTGGGGATGACTCTAGTCTGACGATCTTAGGCCATGTAGGGAACGGGGGGGGGGGGGGGTGTAGCTATATTTAAATAAATCCTTTCCTGTATCTTGATGGTTTGGTGTTCATAATGTGTTTTTGTCTTTAAAATGGAATATAAATATTTGGTTTTGTGTCGGGCTCTGATGATCTTACAAAACACTGACCTGACCAATTCTAACTATAAACACGCCATGATACGACCCTAAATCAAATTAATTAATTAATTACTTACCCTAAAAGGGGAAATAAAATCCATTAATTAGCTAAAAGGGGTTCATCATAGCAGACGTTATGCCATGGAACCGTGTTCACCATTCATGGTGAACACGGTTCCAACGGTGTTAGTGCACCGTTATCTTTTTTTTTTTTTTTTTTTTTTTTTTTTTTTTAATTACGCGACTGCCTACACATTCACTTTGAAACCATGCCTACACATTCACTTTGGAACCATGAAATTATGACTTTTCTGTTATGAGATTATGAATTTTCTGTTATGAGATTATGAATTTTCTGTTATGCGATTATGAATTATTTGTTATGAGATTATGAATTTTCATTACATTCATAATTTCGGAGTTTCGGACATTCATAAATTATGAATTCATGGACGCACATTCACTTTGGAACCATGCCTACATATTCCCGTCCGAAATCACGGACATTCATAAATTATGAATCCATGCCTGCACATTCACTTTGGAACCATGCCTACACATTCACTTTGGAACCATGAGATTATGAATTTTCTGTTATAAGATTATGAATTTTCTGTTATGAGATTATGAATTTTCAGTTGTGAGATTATGAATTTTCTGTTATGCGATTATTAATTTTCTGTTATGAAATTATGAATTTTCATAAAATTCATAATCTCATAACAGAAAATTCATAATTTGATCAGTAACGCGTCGTTAACTCCACATTCGTGATTTTTTTTTTTTGCCAAAAAACGACGTCGTTTTGACTAGTGTTCACCATTCTCGGTGAACACGATCCCACGGCATGATACGACCCTAAACCAAATTAATTAATTAATTACTTACCCTAAAAGGGGAATTAAAATCCATTAATTAGCTAAAAGGGGTTCATCATAGTCCATGGGCCTTATCCTTAAAACCAAACACTTAGTCCTATAAGGAATAGAATTGGCAAGCCCATACCATTTAAGTCCTAATTAGGACTCTTAGATATATAAATAGGGGCATAGGAGGCACCTAGAACCCACACCACAATAACTTTCGCCACACAAAAATTCTCATAGGAGAAATCAAGAAAGAAGAAATCTTAAAGAAAAACTCTTCATAGCCAAGGAATTTAATTAAGACTAAGAGGTAACCCATGTCTCAACAAAACCTATTTTCTTTGCTATAATCCCCTCTTTGACTTCCTCTATATACTTGTGTCTTGATATGATAATTGTGATGTGATCTTGATGATTGATGAGATGATCCTATGTGTGATCTTGATAATCTTGATGATGATAAAAAGATCTTGATGATTGTATGATATTCTTGATAAGTCTTAATGTTCTTGGTTTTAAAGATAAACTATGATCTTTTTAAATTAAATATGATTAGAGCCCTAGGTTGCATAATGAATTTCGTATTGGGATTTTCTTGGTATATTTGGGTGGGAATTCAGATGTTCGGGTGTTGATTATGTCTAGAAATCATGATAGGCCGTGTTCTACGTAATTGCCGCTTTTGACCCGTTAATTGCCTATGTGGAGTCGTTATTTGCGTTTAAAAGTGTCTAAGCATGGTTTCGGGTTCCACAAAGGATCCCGGGACGTTTATTTTGATAAAGAGTCAATGGGGGGGTACGGGGACACGCCACCTACCCGTTGCCCAAAGAGATACCGCCAGGCAGCGGGCAGCCGGCGGGCAGGCGACTGCTCGCCGGGCACCCGCTGCCCGGGAGACTGTCGTCGGCGGGTGGCCCTCCACCCACCAGCTACCCGATGTTCGTCACCCACCCCGGGGCTTTGGCTTCCCCGTTTGATGTTCCCCAATCCCCGTGGTGTCCCAACGGACCCCGTTTGTCGTGCTTGAGTCTAGTTTGGTGTTTCGGGTACCATTCGTAGGTTAGAAGAGTCTCAGGTATTGCATGCTAGTTGAATCGGTAACCCGTTGGCCTAGGAGGAAGATGCATGAACCCCTTACGACTATTCTTAGTTTGTGAATGATCACACGTAAGTTTATTTATACGTCTCACCCTTCCCAATGTGCTAATATGTGCTACTATGTGTTATGTGATACATGATTCCCCAATTTGGTTGCGATCAAATTGGGTAGCTATATTTAAATAAATCCTTCCCTGTATCTTGATGGTTTGGTGTTCATAATGTGTTTTTGTCTTTAAAATGGAATTTAAATATTTGGCTTTGTGTCGGGCTCTGATGATCTTACAGAACACCAACCCGACCAACTCTAACTATAACACCCCGTGATACAACCCTAAACCAAATTAATTAATTAATTACTTACCCTAAAAGGGGAATTAAAATCTATTAATTAGCTAAAAGGGGTTCACCATAGTCCATGGGCCTTATCCTTAAAACCAAACTCTTAGTCCTATAAGGAATAGAATTGGCAAGCCCATACCATTTAAACCCTAATTAGGACTCTTAGATATATAAATAGGGGCATAGGAGGCACCTAGAACCCACACCACAATAACTTTCGCCACACAAAAATTCTCAAGAATTCCCATAGGAGAAATCAAGAAAGAAGAAATCTTAAAGAAAGACCCTTCATAGCCAAGAAATTTAATTAAGGCTAAGAGGTAAACCATGTCTCAACAAAACCTATTTTCTTTGCTATAATCCCCTCTTTGACTTCCTCTATATACTTGTGTCTTGATATGATAATTGTGATGTGATCTTGATGATTGATGAGATGATCCTATGTGTGATCTTGATAATCTTGATGATGATAAAAAGATCTTGATGATTTTATGATATTCTTGATAAGTCTTGATGTTCTTGGTTTTAAAGATAAACTATGATCTTTTTAAATTAAATATGATTAGAGCCCTAGGTTGCATAATGAATTTCGTATTGGGATTTTCTTGGTATATTTGGGTGGGAATTCAGATGTTCGGGTGTTGATTATGTCTAGAAATTATGATAGGCCGTGTTCTACGTAATTGCCGCTTTTGACCCGTTAATTGCCTATGTGGAGTCGTTATTTGCGTTTAAAAGTGTCTAAGCATGGTTTCGGGTTCCACAAAGGATCCCGGGACGTTTATTTTGATAAAGAGTCAATGGGGGGTAGGGGGACCCGCCACCTACCCGCTGCCCAAAGAGACACCGCCAGGCAGCGGGGAGCCGGCGGGCAGGCGACTGCTCGCCACGCACCCGCTGCCCGGGAGACTGTCGCCGGCGGGTGGCCCTCCACCCACCAGCGACCCGCTGTTCGTCACCCACCCCGGGGCTTTGGCTTCCCCGTTTGATGTTCCCCAATCCCCGTGGTGTCCCAACGGACCCCGTTTGTCGTGCTTGAGTCTAGTTTGGTGTTTCGGGTACCATTCGTAGGTTAGAAGAGTCTCAGGTATTGCATGCTAGTTGAATCGGTAACCCGTTGACCTAGGAGGAAGATGCATGAACCCCTTAGGACAATTCTTAGTTTGTGAAAGATCACACGTAAGTTTATTTATACGTCTCCCCCTTCCCAATGTGCTAATATGTGCTACTATGTGTTATGTGATACATGATTCCCCAATTTGGTTGCGATCAAATTGGGTAGCTATATTTAAATAAATCCTTCCCTGTATCTTGATGGTTTGGTGTTCATAATGTGTTTTTGTCTTTAAAATGGAATTTAAATATTTGGCTTTGTGTCGGGCTCTGATGATCTTACAGAACACCAACCCGACCAACTCTAACTATAACACCCCGTGATACGACCCTAAACCAAATTAATTAATTAATTACTTACCCTAAAAGGGGAATTAAAATCCATTAATTAGCTAAAAGGTGTTCACCATAGTCCATGGGCCTTATCCTTAAAACCAAACTCTTAGTCCTATAAGGAATAGAATTGGCAAGCCCATACCATTTAAACCCTAATTAGGACTCTTAGATATATAAATAGGGGCATATGAGGCACCAAGAACCCACACAACAATAACTTTCGCCACACAAAAATTCTCAAGAATTCCCATAGGAGAAATCAAGAAAGAAGAAATCTTAAAGAAAGACCCTTCATAGCCAAGAAATTTAATTAAGGCTAAGAGGTAAACCATGTCTCAACAAAACCTATTTTCTTTGCTATAATCCCCTCTTTGACTTCCGCTATATACTTGTGTCTTGATATGATAATTGTGATGTGATCTTGATGATTGATGAGATGATCCTATGTGTGATCTTGATAATCTTGATGATGATAAAAAGATCTTGATGATTGTATGATATTCTTGATAAGTCTTGATGTTCTTGGTTTTAAAGATAAACTATGATCTTTTTAAATTAAATATGATTAGAGCCCTAGGTTGCATAATGAATTTCGTATTGGGATTTTCTTGGTATATTTGGGTGGGAATTCAGATGTTCGGGTGTTGATTATGTCTAGAAATTATGATAGGCCGTGTTCTACGTAATTGCCGCTTTTGACGCGTTAATTGCCTATGTGGAGTCGTTATTTGCGTTTAAAAGTGTCTAAGCATGGTTTCGGGTTCCACAAAGGATCCCGGGACGTTTATTTTGATAAAGAGTCAATGGGGGGTAGGGGGACCCGCCACCTACCCGCTGCCCAAAGAGACACCGCCAGGCAGCGGGGAGCCGGCGGGCAGGCGACTGCTCGCCAGGCACCCGCTGCCCGGGAGACTGTCGCTGGCGGGTGGCCCTCCACCCACCAGCTACCCGCTGTTCGTCACCCACCCCGGGGCTTTGGCTTCCCCGTTTGATGTTCCCCAATCCCCGTGGTGTCCCAACGGACCCCGTTTGTCGTGCTTGAGTCTAGTTTGGTGTTTCGGGTACCATTCGTAGGTTAGAAGAGTCTCAGGTATTGCATGCTAGTTGAATCGGTAACCCGTTGACCTAGGAGGAAGATGCATGAACCCCTTAGGACAATTCTTAGTTTGTGAAAGATCACACGTAAGTTTATTTATACGTCTCCCCCTTCTCAATGTGCTAATATGTGCTACTATGTGTTATGTGATACATGATTCCCCAATTTGGTTGCGATCAAATTGGGTAGCTATATTTAAATAAATCCTTCCCTGTATCTTGATGGTTTGGTTTTCATAATGTGTTTTTGTCTTTAAAATGGAATATAAATATTTGGCTTTGTGTCGGGCTCTGATGATCTTACAGAACACCAACCCGACCAACTCTAACTATAACACCCCGTGATACAACCCTAAACCAAATTAATTAATTAATTACTTACCCTAAAAGGGGAATTAAAATCTATTAATTAGCTAAAAGGGGTTGACCATAGTCCATGGGCCTTATCCTTAAAACCAAACTCTTAGTCCTATAAGGAATAGAATTGGCAAGCCCATACCATTTAAACCCTAATTAGGACTCTTAGATATATAAATAGGGGCATAGGAGGCACCTAGAACCCACACCACAATAACTTTCGCCACACAAAAATTCCCAAGAATTCCCATAGGAGAAATCAAGAAAGAAGAAATCTTAAAGAAAGACCCTTCATAGCCAAGAAATTTAATTAAGGCTAAGAGGTAAACCATGTCTCAACAAAACCTATTTTCTTTGCTATAATCCCCTCTTTGACTTCCTCTATATACTTGTGTCTTGATATGATAATTGTGATGTGATCTTGATGATTGATGAGATGATCCTATGTGTGATCTTGATAATCTTGATGATGATAAAAAGATCTTGATGATTGTATGATATTCTTGATAAGTCTTGATGTTCTTGGTTTTAAAGATAAACTATGATCTTTTTAAATTAAATATGATTAGAGCCCTAGGTTGCATAATGAATTTCGTATTGGGATTTTCTTGGTATATTTGGGTGGGAATTCAGATGTTCGGGTGTTGATTATGTCTAGAAATTATGATAGGCCGTGTTCTACGTAATTGCCGCTTTTGACCCGTTAATTGCCTATGTGGAGTCGTTATTTGCGTTTAAAAGTGTCTAAGCATGGTTTCGGGTTCCACAAAGGATCCCGGGACGTTTATTTTGATAAAGAGTCAATGGGGGGTAGGGGGACCCGCCACCTACCCGCTGCCCAAAGAGACACCGCCAGGCAGCGGGGAGCCGGAGGGCAGGCGACTGCTTCCCGGGCACCCGCTGCCCGGGAGACTGTCGCCGGCGGGTGGCCCTCCACCCACCAGCTACCCGCTGTTCGTCACCCAACCCGGGGCTTTGGCTTCCCCGTTTGATGTTCCCCAATCCCCGTGGTGTCCCAACGGACCCCGTTTGTTGTGCTTGAGTCTAGTTTGGTGTTTCGGGTACCATTCGTAGGTTAGAAGAGTCTCAGGTATTGCATGCTAGTTGAATCGGTAACCCGTTGGCCTAGGAGGAAGATGCACGAATCCCTTAGGACTATTCTTAGTTTGTGAATGATCACACGTAAGTTTATTTATACGTCTCCCCCTTCCCAATGTGCTAATATGTACTACTATGTGTTATGTGATACATGATTCCCCAATTTGGTTGCGATCAAATTGGGTAGCTATATTTAAATAAATCCTTCCCTGTATCTTGATGGTTTGGTGTTCATAATGTGTTTTAGTCTTTAAAATGGAATATAAATATTTGGCTTTGTGTCGGGCTCTGATGATCTTACCAAACACCGACCCGACCAACTCTAACTATAACACCCCGTGATACGACCCTAAACCAAATTAATTAATTAATTACTTACCCTAAAAGGGGAATTAAAATCCATTAATTAGCTAAGAGGGGTTCATCATAGTCCATGGGCCTTATCCTTAAAACCAAACACTTAGTCCTATAAGGAATAGAATTGGCAAGCCCATACCATTTAAATCCTAATTAGGACTCTTAGATATATAAATAGGGGCATAGGAGGCACCTAGAACCCACACCACAATAACTTTCGCCACACAAAAATTCCCAAAGGTGAAATCAAGAAAGAAGAAATCTTAAAGAAAAACCCTTCATAGCCAAGGAATTTAATTAAGGTTAAGAGGTAACCCATGTCTCAACAAAACCTATTTTCTTTCCTATAATCCCCTCTTTGACTTCCTCTATATACTTGTGTCTTGATATGATAATTGTGATGTGATCTTGATGATTGATGAGATGATCCTATGTGTGATCTTGATAATCTTGATGATGATAAAAATATCTTGATGATTGTATGATATTCTTGATAAGTCTTGATGTTCTTGGTTTTAAAGATAAACTATGATCTTTTTAAATTAAATATGATTAGAGCCCTAGGTTGCATAATGAATTTCGTATTGGGATTTTCTTGGTATATTTGGGTGGGAATTCAGATGTTCGGGTGTTGATTATGTCTAGAAATCATGATAGGCCGTGTTCTACGTAATTGCCGCTTTTGACCCGTTAATTGCCTATGTGGAGTCATTATTTGCGTTTAAAAGTGTCTAAGCATGGTTTCGGGTTCCACAAAGGATCTCGGGACGTTTATTTTGATAAAGAGTCAATGGGGGGTAGGGGGACCCGCCACCTACCCGCTGCCCAAAGAGACACCGCCAGGCAGCGGGCAGGCGACTGCTCGCCAGGCACCCGCTGCCCGGGAGACTGTCGCCGGCGGGTGGCCCTCCACCCACCAGCTACCCGCTGTTCGTCACCCACCCCGGGGCTTTGGCTTCCCCGTTTGATGTTCCCCAATCCCCGTGGTGTCCCAAAGGACCCCGTTTGTCGTGCTTGAGTCTAGTTTGGTGTTTCGGGTACCATTCGTAGGTTAGAAGAGTCTCAGGTATTGCATGCTAGTTGAATCGGTAACCCGTTGGCCTAGGAGGAAGATGCACGAACCCCTTAGGACTATTCTTAGTTTGTGAATGATCACACGTAAGTTTATTTATACGTCTCCCCCTTCCCAATGTGCTAATATGTGCTACTATGTGTTATGTGATACATGATTCCCCAATTTGGTTGCAATCAAATTGGGTAGCTATATTTAAATAAATCCTTCCCAGTATCTTGATGGTTTGGTGTTCATAATGTGTTTTAGTCTTTAAAATGGAATATAAATATTTGGCTTTGTGTTGGGCTCTGATGATCTTACAAAACACCGACCCGACCAACTCTAACTATAACACCCCGTGATACGACCCTAAACAAAATTAATTAATTAATTACTTAACCTAAAAAGGGAATTGAAATCCATTAATTAGCTAAAAGGGGGTTCACCATAGTCCATGGGCCTTATCCTTAAAACCAAACTCTTAGTCCTTTATGGAATAGAATTGGCAAGCCCATACCTTTTAAACCCTAATTTGGACTCATAGATATATAAATAGGGGCATAGGAGGCACCCCTAGAACCCACACCACAATAACTTTCGCCACACATAAATTCCCAAGAATTCCCATAGGAGAAATCAAGAAAGAAGAAATCTTAAAGAAAGACCCTTCATAGCCAAGAAATTTAATTAAGGCTAAGAGGTAACCCATGTCTCAACAAAACCTATTTTCTTTGCTATAATCCTCTCTTTGACTTCCTCTATATACTTGTGTCTTGATATGATAATTGTGATGTGATCTTGATGATTGATGAGATGATCCTATGTGTGATCTTGATAATCTTGATGATGATAAAAAGATCTTGATGATTGTATGATATTCTTGATAAGTCTTGATGTTCTTGGTTTTAAAGATAAACTATGATCTTTTTAAATTAAATATGATTAGAGCCCTAGGTTGCATAATGAATTTCGTATTGGGATTTTCTTGGTATATTTTGGTGGGAATTCAGATGTTCGGGTGTTGATTATGTCTAGAAATCATGATAGGCCGTGTTCTACGTAATTGCCGCTTTTGACCCGTTAATTGCCTATGTGGAGTCGTTATTTGCGTTTAAAAGTGTCTAAGCATGGTTTCGGGTTCCACAAAGGATCCCGGGATGTTTATTTTGATAAAGAGTCAATGGGGGGTAGGGGGACCCGCAACCTACCCGCTGCCCAAAGAGACACCGCCAGGCAGCGGGCAGCCGGCGGGCAGGCGACTGCTCGCCGGGCACCCGCTGCCCGGGAGACTGTCGCCGGCGGGTGGCCCTCCACCAACCAGCTACCCGCTGTTCGTCACCCAACCCGGGGCTTTGGCTTCCCCGTTTGATGTTCCCCAATCCCCGTGGTGTCCCAACGGACCCCGTTTGTTGTGCTTGAGTCTAGTTTGGTGTTTCGGGTACCATTCGTAGGTTAGAAGAGTCTCAGGTATTGCATGCTAGTTGAATCGGGAACCCGTTGGCCTAGGAGGAAGATGCACGAACCCCTTAGGACTATTCTTAGTTTGTGAATGATCACACGTAAGTTTATTTATACGTCTCCCCCTTCCCAATGTGCTAATATGTGCTACTATGTGTTATGTGATACATGATTCCCCAATTTGGTTGCGATCAAATTGGGTAGGTATATTTAAATAAATCCTTCCCTGTAACTTGATGGTTTGGTGTTCATAATGTGTTTTAGTCTTTAAAATGGAATATAAATATTTGGCTTTGTGTCGGGCTCTGATGATCTTACAAAACACCGACCCGACCAACTCTAACTATAACACCCCGTGATACGACCCTAAACCAAATTAATTAATAAATTACTTACCCTAAAAGGGGAATTAAAATCCATTAATTGGCTAAAAGGGGTTCATCATAGTCCATGGGCCTTATCCTTAAAACCAAACACTTAGTCCTATAAGGAATAGAATTGGCAAGCCCATACCATTTAAATCCTAATTAGGTCTCTTAGATATATAAATAGGGGCATAGGAGGCACCTAGAACCCACACCACAATAACTTTCGCCACACAAAAATTCCCAAAGGAGAAATCAAGAAAGAAGAAATCTTAAAGAAAAACCCTTCATAGCCAAGGAATTTAATTAAGGTTAAGAGGTAACCCATGTCTCAACAAAACCTATTTTCTTTCCTATAATCCCCTCTTTGACTTCCTCTATATACTTGTGTCTTGATATGATAATTGTGATGTGATCTTGATGATTGATGAGATGATCCTATGTGTGATCTTGATAATCTTGATGATGATAAAAATATCTTGATGATTGTATGATATTCTTTATAAGTCTTGATGTTCTTGGTTTTAAAGATAAACTATGATCTTTTAAATTAAATATGATTACCAGGACTATGTGGTCTAATGGTACCCGGGTTGGACTTCCATTTGGAAGATTATGAGTTCGTGCCTCAGTGGAGGCGTTATTGGTTCTTTGTGTTTCAGTAGGTTGAGAAAGTATATGAACAGATACTACAATGTAATAGAACCAGTAACTTTCAAAAAAAAAAAAAATTAAATATGATTAGAGCCCTAGGTTGCATAATGAATTTCGTATTGGGATTATCTTGGTATATTTGGGTGGGAATTCAGATGTTCGGGGGTTGATTATGTCTAGAAATCATGATAGGCCGTGTTCTACGTAATTGCCGCTTTTGACCCGTTAATTGCCTATGTGGAGTCGTTATTTGCGTTTAAAAGTGTCTAAGCATGGTTTCGGGTTCCACAAAGGATCCCGGGACGTTTATTTTGATAAAGAGTCAATGGGGGGTAGGGGGACCCGCCACCTACCCGCTGCCCAAAGAGACACCGCCAGGCAGCGGGCAGGCGACTGCTCGCCAGGCACCCGCTGCCGGGAGACTGTCGCCGGCGGGTGGCCCTCCACCCACCAGCTACCCGCTGTTCGTCACCCACCCCGGGGCTTTGGCTTCCCCGTTTGATGTTCCCCAATCCCCGTGGTGTCCCAACGGACCCCGTTTGTCGTGCTTGAGTCTAGTTTGGTGTTTCGGGTACCATTCGTAGGTTAGAAGAGTCTCAGGTATTGCATGCTAGTTGAATCGGTAACCCGTTGGCCTAGGAGGAAGATGCACGAACCCCTTAGGACTATTCTTAGTTTGTGAATGATCACACGTAAGTTTATTTATACGTCTCCCCCTTCCCAATGTGCTAATATGTGCTACTATGTGTTATGTGATACATGATTCCCCAATTTGGTTGCGATCAAATTGGGTAGCTATATTTAAATAAATCCTTCCCTGTATCTTGATGGTTTGGTGTTCATAATGTGTTTTAGTCTTTAAAATGGAATATAAATATTTGGCTTTGTGTCGGGCTCTGATGATCTTACAGAACACCGACCCGACCAACTCTAACTATAACACCCCGTGATACGACCCTAAACCAAATTAATTAATTAATTACTTACCATAAAAGGGGAATTAAAATCCATTAATTAGCTAAAAGGGGTTCACCATAGTCCATGGGCCTTATCCTTAAAACCAAACTCTTAGTCCTATAAGGAATAGAATTGGCAAGCCCATACCATTTTAAACCCTAATTAAGACTCTTAGATATATAAATAGGGGCATAGGAGGCACCTAGAACCCACACCACAATAACTTTCGCCACACAAAAATTCCCAAGAATTCCCATAGGAGAAATCAAGAAAGAAGAAATCTTAAAGAAAGACCCTTCATAGCCAAGAAATTTAATTAAGGCTAAGAGGTAACCCATGTCTCAACAAAACCTATTTTCTTTGCTATAATCCCTCTTTGACTTCCTCTATATACTTGTGTCTTGATATGATAATTGTGATGTGATCTTGATGATTGATGAGATGATCCTATGTGTGATCTTGATAATCTTGATGATGATAAAAAGATCTTGATGATTGTATGATATTCTTGATAAGTCTTGATGTTCTTGGTTTTAAAGATAAACTATGATCTTTTTAAATTAAATATGATTAGAGCCCTAGGTTGCATAATGAATTTCGTATTGGGATTTTCTTGATATATTTGGGTGGGAATTCAGATGTTCGGGTGTTGATTATGTCTAGAAATCATGATAGGCCGTGTTCTACGTAATTGCCGCTTTTGACCCGTTAATTGCCTATGTGGAGTCGTTATTTGCGTTTAAAAGTGTCTAAGCATGGTTTCGGGTTCCACAAAGGATCCCGGGACGTTTATTTTGATAAAGAGTCAATGGGGGGTAGGGGGACCCGCTACTACCCGCTGCCCAAAGAGACACCGCCAGGCAGCGGGCAGCCGGCGGGCAGGCGACTGCTTCCCGGGCACCCGCTGCCCGGGAGACTGTCGCCGGCGGGTGGCCCTCCACCAACCAGCTACCCGCTGTTCGTCACCCAACCCGGGGCTTTGGCTTCCCCGTTTGATGTTCCCCAATCCCCGTGGTGTCCCAACGGACCCCGTTTGTTGTGCTTGAGTCTAGTTTGGTGTTTCGGGTACCATTCGTAGGTTAGAAGAGTATCAGGTATTGCATGCTAGTTGAATCGGTAACCCGTTGGCCTAGGAGGAAGATGCACGAACCCCTTAGGACTATTCTTAGTTTGTGAATGATCACACGTAAGTTTATTTATACGTCTCCCCCTTCCCAATGTGCTAATATGTACTACTATGTGTTATGTGAAACATGATTCCCCAATTTGGTTGCGATCAAATTGGGTAGCTATATTTAAATAAATCCTTCCCTGTATCTTGATGGTTTGGTGTTCATAATGTGTTTTAGTCTTTAAAATGGAATATAAATATTTGGCTTTGTGTCGGGCTCTGATGATCTTACCAAAACACCGACCCGACCAACTCTAACTATAACACCCCGTGATACGACCCTAAACCAAAATAATTAATTAAATTACTTACCCTAAAAGGGGAATTAAAATCCATTAATTAGCTAAAAGGGGTTCATCATAGTCCATGGGCCTTATCCTTAAAACCAAACACTTAGTCCTATAAGGAATAGAATTGGCAAGCCCATACCATTTAAATCCTAATTAGGTACTCTTAGATATATAAATAGGGGCATAGGAGGCACCTAGAACCCACACCACAATAACTTTCGCCACACAAAAATTCCCAAAGGAGAAATCAAGAAAGAAGAAATCTTAAAGAAAAACCCTTCATAGCCAAGGAATTTAATTAAGGTTAAGAGGTAACCCATGTCTCAACAAAACCTATTTTCTTTCCTATAATCCCCTCTTTGACTTCCTCTATATACTTGTGTCTTGATATGATAATTGTGATGTGATCTTGATGATTGATGAGATGATCCTATGTGTGATCTTGATAATCTTGATGATGATAAAAATATCTTGATGATTGTATGATATTCTTTATAAGTCTTGATGTTCTTGGTTTTAAAGATAAACTATGATCTTTTTAAATTAAATATGATTACAGGACTATGTGGTCTAATGTACCCGGGTTGGACTTCCATTTGGAAGATATGAGTCGTGCTCAGTGGAGGCGTTATTGTTCTTGTGTTTCAGTAGTTGAGAAAGTATATGAACAGATACTACAATGTAATAAACCAGTAACTTTCAAAAAAAAAAAAAATAAATATGATTAGACCCTAGGTTGCATAATGAATTTCGTATTGGATTATCTTGGTATATTTGGGTGGGAATTCAGATGTTCGGGGTGTTGATTATGTCTAGAAATCATGATAGGCCGTGTTCTACGTAATTGCCGCTTTTGACCCGTTAATTGCCTATGTGGAGTCGTTATTTGCGTTTAAAAAGTGTCTAAGCATGGTTTCGGGTTCCACAAAGGATCCCGGGACGTTTATTTTGATAAAGAGTCAATGGGGGGTAGGGGGACCCGCCACCTACCCGCTGCCCAAAGAGACACCGCCAGGCAGCGGGCAGGCGACTGCTCGCCAGGCACCCGCTGCCCGGGAGACTGTCGCCGGCGGGTGGCCCTCCACCCACCAGCTACCCGCTGTTCGTCACCCACCCCGGGCTTTGGCTTCCCCGTTTGATGTTCCCCAATCCCCGTGGTGTCCCAACGGACCCCGTTTGTCGTGCTTGAGTCTAGTTTGGTGTTTCGGGTACCATTCGTAGGTTAGAAGAGTCTCAGGTATTGCATGCTAGTTGAATCGGTAACCCGTTGGCCTAGGAGGAAGATGCACGAACCCCTTAGGACTATTCTTAGTTTGTGAATGATCACACGTAAGTTTATTTATACGTCTCCCCCTTCCCAATGTGCTAATATGTGCTACTATGTGTTATGTGATACATGATTCCCCAATTTGGTTGCGATCAAATTGGGTAGCTATATTTAAATAAATCCTTCCCTGTATCTGATGGTTTGGTGTTCATAATGTGTTTTAGTCTTTAAAATGGAATATAAATATTTGGCTTTGTGTCGGGCTCTGATGATCTTACAGAACACCGACCCGACCAACTCTAACTATAACACCCCGTGATACGACCCTAAACCAAATTAATTAATTAATTACTTACCATAAAAGGGGAATTAAAATCCATTAATTAGCTAAAAGGGGTTCACCATAGTCCATGGGCCTTATCCTTAAAACCAAACTCTTAGTCCTATAAGGAATAGAATTGGCAAGCCCATACCATTTAAACCCTAATTAAGACTCTTAGATATATAAATAGGGCATAGGAGGCACCTAGAACCCACACCACAATAACTTTCGCCACACAAAAATTCCCAAGAATTCCCATAGGAGAAATCAAGAAAGAAGAAATCTTAAAGAAAGACCCTTCATAGCCAAGAAATTTAATTAAGGCTAAGAGGTAACCCATGTCTCAACAAAACCTATTTTCTTTGCTATAATCCCCTCTTTGACTTCCTCTATATACTTGTGTCTTGATATGATAATTGTGATGTGATCTTGATGATTGATGAGATGATCCTATGTGTGATCTTGATAATCTTGATGATGATAAAAAGATCTTGATGATTGTATGATATTCTTGATAAGTCTTGATGTTCTTGGTTTTAAAGATAAACTATGATCTTTTTAAATTAAATATGATTAGAGCCCTAGGTTGCATAATGAATTTCGTATTGGGATTTTCTTGATATATTTGGGTGGGAATTCAGATGTTCGGGTGTTGATTATGTCTAGAAATCATGATAGGCCGTGTTCTACGTAATTGCCGCTTTTGACCCGTTAATTGCCTATGTGGAGTCGTTATTTGCGTTTAAAAGTGTCTAAGCATGGTTTCGGGTTCCACAAAGGATCCCGGGACGTTTATTTTGATAAAGAGTCAATGGGGGGTAGGGGGACCCGCTACCTACCCGCTGCCCAAAGAGACACCGCCAGGCAGCGGGCAGCCGGCGGGCAGGCGACTGCTTCCCGGGCACCCGCTGCCCGGGAGACTGTCGCCGGCGGGTGGCCCTCCACCCACCAGCTACCCGCTGTTCGTCACCCAACCCGGGGCTTTGGCTTCCCCGTTTGATGTTCCCCAATCCCCGTGGTGTCCCAACGGACCCCGTTTGTTGTGCTTGAGTCTAGTTTGGTGTTTCGGGTACCATTCGTAGGTTAGAAGAGTATCAGGTATTGCATGCTAGTTGAATCGGTAACCCGTTGGCCTAGGAGGAAGATGCACGAACCCCTTAGGACTATTCTTAGTTTGTGAATGATCACACGTAAGTTTATTTATACGTCTCCCCCTTCCCAATGTGCTAATATGTACTACTATGTGTTATGTGAAACATGATTCCCCAATTTGGTTGCGATCAAATTGGGTAGCTATATTTAAATAAATCCTTCCCTGTATCTTGATG
This sequence comes from Ipomoea nil, assembly GCF_001879475.1. Classification (NCBI taxonomy): domain Eukaryota; kingdom Viridiplantae; phylum Streptophyta; class Magnoliopsida; order Solanales; family Convolvulaceae; genus Ipomoea; species Ipomoea nil. Next base: position 357,763 of record NW_017618220.1, on the reverse strand, counting down.
GTTTGGTGTTCATAATGTGTTTTAGTCTTTAAAATGGAATATAAATATTTGGCTTTGTGTCGGGCTCTGATGATCTTACCAAACACCGACCCGACCAACTCTAACTATAACACCCCGTGATACGACCCTAAACCAAAATAATTAATTAATTACTTACCCTAAAAGGGGAATTAAAATCCATTAATTAGCTAAAAGGGGTTCATCATAGTCCATGGGCCTTATCCTTAAAACCAAACACTTAGTCCTATAAGGAATAGAATTGGCAAGCCCATACCATTTAAATCCTAATTAGGACTCTTAGATATATAAATAGGGGCATAGGAGGCACCTAGAACCCACACCACAATAACTTTCGCCACACAAAAATTCCCAAAGGTGAAATCAAGAAAGAAGAAATCTTAAAGAAAAACCCTTCATAGCCAAGGAATTTAATTAAGGTTAAGAGGTAACCCATGTCTCAACAAAACCTATTTTCTTTCCTATAATCCCCTCTTTGACTTCCTCTATATACTTGTGTCTTGATATGATAATTGTGATGTGATCTTGATGATTGATGAGATGATCCTATGTGTGATCTTGATAATCTTGATGATGATAAAAATATCTTGATGATTGTATGATATTCTTGATAAGTCTTGATGTTCTTGGTTTTAAAGATAAACTATGATCTTTTTAAATTAAATATGAATAGAGCCCTAGGTTGCATAATGAATTTCGTATTGGGATTTTCTTGGTATATTTGGGTGGGAATTCAGATGTTCGGGTGTTGATTATGTCTAGAAATCATGATAGGCCGTGTTCTACGTAATTGCCGCTTTTGACCCGTTAATTGCCTATGTGGAGTCGTTATTTGCGTTTAAAAGTGTCTAAGCATGGTTTCGGGTTCCACAAAGGATCCCGGGACGTTTATTTTGATAAAGAGTCAATGGGGGGTAGGGGGACCCGCCACCTACCCGCTGCCCAAAGAGACACCGCCAGGCAGCGGGCAGGCGACTGCTCGCCAGGCACCCGCTGCCCGGGAGACTGTCGCCGGCGGGTGGCCCTCCACCCACCAGCTACCCGCTGTTCGTCACCCACCCCGGGGCTTTGGCTTCCCCGTTTGATGTTCCCTAATCCCCGTGGTGTCCCAACGGACCCCGTTTGTTGTGCTTGAGTCTAGTTTGCTGTTTCGGGTACCATTCGTAGGTTAGAAGAGTCTCAGGTATTGCATGCTAGTTGAATCGGTAACCCGTTGGCCTAGGAGGAAGATGCACGAACCCCTTAGGACTATTCTTAGTTTGTGAATGATCACACGTAAGTTTATTTATACGTCTCCCCCTTCCCAATGTGCTAATATGTGCTACTATGTGTTATGTGATACATGATTCCCCAATTTGGTTGCGATCAAATTGGGTAGCTATATTTAAAAAAATCCTTCCCTGTATCTTGATGGTTTGGTGTTCATAATGTGTTTTAGTCTTTAAAATGGAATATAAATATTTGGCTTTGTGTCGGGCTCTGATGATCTTACAGAACACCGACCCGACCAACTCTAACTATAACACCCCGTGATACGACCCTAAACCAAATTAATTAATTAATTACTTACCCTAAAAAGGGAATTAAAATCCATTAATTAGCTAAAAGGGGGTTCACCATAGTCCATGGAACTTATCCTTAAAACCAAACTCTTAGTCCTTTAAGGAATAGAATTGGCAAGCCCATACCATTTAAACCCTAATTTGGACTCTTAGATATATAAATAGGGACATAGGAGGCACCTAGAACCCACACCACAATAACTTTCGCCACACATAAATTCCCAAGAATTCCCATAGGAGAAATCAAGAAAGAAGAAATCTTAAAGAAAGACCCTTCATAGCCAAGGAATTTAATTAAGGCTAAGAGGTAACCCATGTCTCAACAAAACCTATTTTCTTTGCTATAATCCCCTCTTTGACTTCCTCTATATACTTGTGTCTTGATATGATAATTGTGATGTGATCTTGATGATTGATGAGATGATCATATGTGTGATCTTGATAATCTTGATGATGATAAAAAGATCTTGATGATTGTATGATATTCTTGATAAGCCTTGATGTTCTTGGTTTTAAAGGTAAACTATGATCTTTTTAAATTAAATATGATTAGAGCCCTAGGTTGCATAATGAATTTCGTATTGGGATTTTCTTGGTATATTTGGGTGGGAATTCAGATGTTCGGGTGTTGATTATGTCTAGAAATCATTATAGGCCGTGTTCTACGTAATTGTCGCTTTTGACCCGTTAATTGCCTATGTGGAGTCGTTATTTGCGTTTAAAAGTGTCTAAGCATGGTTTCGGGTTCCACAAAGGATCCCGGGACGTTTATTTTGATAAAGAGTCAATGGGGGGGTAGGGGGACCCGCCACCTACCCGCTGCCCAAAGAGACACCGCCAGGCAGCGGGCAGCCGGCGGGTGGCCCTCCACCCACCAGCTACCCGCTGTTCGTCACCCACCCCGGGGCTTTGGCTTCCCCGTTTGATGTTCCCCAATCCCCGTGGTGTCCCAATGGACCCCGTTTGTCGTGCTTGAGTCTAGTTTGGTGTTTCGGGTACCATTCGTAGGTTAAAAGAGTCTCAGGTATTGCATGGTATTGCATGCTAGTTGAATCGGTAACCCGTTGGCCTAGGAGGAAGATGCATGAACCCCTTAGGACTATTCTTAGTTTGTGAATGATCACACGTAAGTTTATTTATACGTCTCCCCCTTCCCAATGTGCTAATATGTGCTACTATGTGTTATGTGATACATGATTCCCCAATTTGGTTGCGATCAAATTGGGTGTTCCTAAGCTGCAGTTCAGAAGTTGGCTGCGGTCAAATTGGTTACTTATGAGCTGCGGTTCATTTTCCTGGCTGCGGTCAATGATTCACTTCTTGGGCTGCGGTCCACATGGGTCTCGTGTGCTATGGTCCACCAACTGGACACGCCAGGCGGTGTGTAGGGCCATTAGCCCGAGGAAGGCCATAGCCCACCAAATGAGTTATCAGGCGGTGTGTAGGGCTACGGTCGGCTGCGATCCACCGAGTGTATGGGCCAGCGGTGTGTAGGGTTGTAGTCTCCGAAGATCATCGCCCACCGAATGAGTCCCTCAGGCGGTGTGTAGGGCTTGATCTACTACGACCCACCGACTGAGTTCGTCAAGCGGTGTGTAGGGTCGCAGTCCACTTAAGAGGATCACAGTCCACCGACTGAGCGCGTCAGCGGTGTGTAGGGCTGTGATCCGTTGTTGAGTTCGTCGACGGTCTATACGGTTGGTTACGATCAACCCCTTCATGCTGCGGTATGAGGTAGGGTGCTGCGGGGCCGTGTTTGTACTATATGTACTGATCTTCATGATTCGGGGCATGTGATTGGTCCCATGGCGCCACCAAAGTGTGCTTGTGTGACTTGAATGATGATGTGAATGATTTGAAAGTGATCTGTGACCTTAGATACATGTCCTTTATGATATTGTCTTTGTATAACTGCTTATCATTGTTTAAATGTGCTTATCCCTACCTGTCGAGTCTATTCCTGGTTTTAAAGCTAGAGCCTCCTAAGTATATATCTTCTTGCTTCAAAATGTTTCTTATATATATATATATATATATATATACATACCTATATTGTATTTCAACGCGTGGAGTGGGTTACCAGCATCATTCGCTGAACAGATATATTTGGCTTTCAGGCACAGATGAGTAGACCCCGGAGCGCGCTAGAGATCCGAAGCGTAGATTAGTTAGTTTCCCTTTCGGTCAGCGTGCCATGATTATGTATTGACATTGCTTTGAGGATATTTAGTTAGTTTAGCCTGTGCATCTGAGTTCTCCAGCTCAGGTGTGGCATAGCACTCCGCACTCTTATGTTTAGTTTTGCGATTTAATGAGAATTTACCTTTATTATATAAGTTTTAAAAGTTTCAAAATTTCGGGGTGTTACAGTTGGTATCAGAGCCTAAGTTTGACCCTAGGATAAGACTCTTAAGACTAGATTTTAGGACATTAGGCTTAAACTCTAAGAAATCAGGAACATAGGATCTAGGAATCATAGGACACGCTGTGAGATTATGAGACCCCTAAAACTTCCCCTCACCCTAAATCACACCTAATTTAAAGAACTCCCCTTTGCTTATCACATCAAGGTAAGGGTACAACACTCTAACTCGGCATTACTATAAACATTGGCTCTACAGATCAGCAGCATGACACCAAATAGAAGACAATCAAGGACTCCAGAACCCGCCACACACGACCCCCTGGCTCAAACCCTACAGCAACTAACCCAAGTCGCCCAAGCACTGAGCAACGTAGCTCTCCGCAACAACAGACCACCACCACCTCCACCGAACACAAACACAGAAGTCGCCCGACTAGTTTCAAATCATCGACCACCCACTTTCTCGGGAGAAGAAGATCCTGCCATCCTTGAGGAATGGATTCGGACCTTCGACAAAATTCTGGGGGTGGTAGAATGCCCAGAAGAATGTCGTGTAGAGATAGCCTCGTTCTACTTCGAACACGAGGCGGACCTCTGGTGGATCCACGAGGGACCCACGTACAGACAGGAACCAGGGTTCAACTGGGAAAACCTGAAAACACGACTGCGAGAACGATTCTACCCAACACACGTAAGAGCGTCTATACACGAAGAGTTCCTCCACCTAAAACAAGGAACAACTACCGTCATGGAATACCATAAACTATTCCTCGAACTGGCACGCTTCGCGCCAGAGCTAGTCCCCACAGAAGCAACCAAAATAGAAAGGTTTGTATCAGGCCTCAACTTTGAAGCCCTAAAGGCACTAGTAGTAAGCGGACCCCGGACCCTCAACGAAGCTTACTCCAGTGCCGCCAATCTCTATCGGATCCAACTACTACAACGTGGGGTTCAGGAACTATTTCGAAAGAGGAACACAGGAGGTGGAGCACCACCTATGAAAAGAACGAGAAACGACGCTAACACAAGGCCAAGCAATCCAGCTGGCCAGAGGCCACCCCTAGGAAGCAACGAAGCTAATACAAGGAGCTTCCCTTGTCCAAAATGCAACAAAGACCATAGAGACAAGGACTTCATGGGAAACCCCTGGCGATGCTTTAACTGCGGAGGAGAAGGACACAAGTCCTTCCAATGCACTCGACCCTCGAACTCGCGCCCTACAGTCATGGGCCAACGTGGGAGCACAAACAATCAGGGGAATTACGGTGCCCCCGGAAAGGTATTCGTCATGAGCCGCACACAAGCTGAACTCGAGGACGAGGGCAACCTCGACGAAGGAAACATGGTCCCAGGGGACGAGGACCACTCAAACCCACCAGAAGAAAACCAAGGAGATGAATTCTGTTTAGGATAACTGGCAAATCCCTTGTAACCACCCTCGTAGTAGAATTACTTGTTTAGATTAGCTACTGCGAAATTATTATAAATAAAGAAGCAAAATCAAAATAATTTAGCATAAAGAAAGAGGACTAGAATACCCCGAAAACCCGCATCAACAACATGAAGGACCAACCAAATCTTCTACCACTAGAAGACAAGAGAAAAAAAAAAAAAAAAACAAAAAGCCAAGGAGTACACAACAAATGGGAATTGAACCCTTGACCTTCCACTTATAAGACTAAAACCTTAACCACTAGGCTATAAGTATTTCTTGAAATCTTAAGGGAACAGCCCCTTCTTAAAACCCTACAAATCCCTAAAACCCACAAAATCCCCAAATCAAAAACCCTTCTTCTTCTTCTTCCACACTCCCTCTCTCTCTCTCTTCCTCTCCCTCTCGCCTCTCCACCGACCCAACACCACCCAACACCACAACAACCATCCCGCCAGCCACCGCCAGCCACCGCCAACAACCAAGTCGCCGACGGCCACCCAGGCGACGCCCCACCGTACGCCCACCGTCGCCGCCCCGGAAGCAGCCCGCGACGCCACCACCGCCCGTCTCTCGCCCGGACGCACCCCACTGCCACACACACCGCTGCTGCCCCAGCTCCGCCCAGGACCACTGCCACCTCGCCGAGCCATCGCTAAAGCTAAGCCACGCCGTCGCCCCATTTTGCCGTCGAGAAAACCGTGTCGCCGGAACCTCGCCGGGAACTCGCCGGAAAAAGGTCATCACCAAAGGAAGAAACGCCACCACCTAGGGAGACCTCACAATGTCGAAAAAGCCCGTTGGTATCCGAACCCCGGAATGGAACGACGTCGATTACACACTAATCGGAGGTAAAGCCCTCGAACCCGACCAATTCTCTCCGGAGTTGGTCGATATGCTTAAATTTCAAGGACTCCTAGATACATATCTCACCATCAAAGGGGATACGTACCCCGAATTAGTGAAGGAGTTCTATCACCATTTAGTGGCCATCAAACGGGGTGATAAAGTGGAAATCACCGCTAAAGTCCGGGGCAAGGAGATAGTACTCTCCGAAGGCCGCTTGGCCAAACTCCTAAAACTGACCACCATAGGTGTGTCAGATTACGACCAGAAGGGATGGATCGGTACCCAAGGCACGGGGTATGTGGACTACCTCGGGTACCTACTAGGAAAGGAAGAAGGCTTCACCTCGGCCACCCGACATAACAGGAAATGGCTAACCGCTGAACAAAAGATACTAGTCATGATTGTAACTGATAGCTTGTTGTCTACGAACAACAAAAGCAAGGATGTGGGAAGCCTGGAGTGTACCTTTGCCTACTTCCTAAAACACAATATCAAGTTCAATCTACCGGCCCTTATGTTAAAACACATGGAGTTTTGCAAGACTAGCAACCGGCTTAGTCTACCTTACGGGATGATCCTAAGTTGGATCATGGAGAAAAAGGAGTGGACTGAGCCACACAGAGATCAAACCCGTAAGCGGCATAGTTTTCAATGCACAGAACCTCCGCCGCAATGAAATCTACTACACCGAAGGGGGACAATACATCACCCTCGAGGAGGTTTGCCTTAAACCCGAAGAGGAACGAAGGGAATTGGTTGATCGACTAGATATCTCCAACAAAAAGCTAAAACGGGTAATGCAAGATTGTGGGGGACTGGAAGACAATGAGGAACAAGAAGAGGATAGCGAACCTAACCCACCAGCACCCGCACAAGGAAGGGGAAACCCAGAAGGCCGAAATGAAGAATCCATCAACGAGCGACTCCTTGCGCAGCTCACTCGGCAAAATCAAATCATGGACGAGGGATTCTCGTCCCTAATCCACGCAACGCGTGCACTAGACCAAAGGATGGCAGCAATCGAGACCATACTGGTCACTCGCGGAGCATCCAGCTCAGGAGCAGGAAACCAAGGTAGACCCAAACTTTCCAATCACCACTTCACCGGGAATCCAATCTACCCCAGCAAAGACAACACGTGGAGCCACATTTCCTAATCAGGAGGCCAAAATACATGACGTCCAGGGGTGAAAGAACAGATCCACACACTGACTTCGGGGACGAAGCCTCTCGTAGTCTCGTAAGGGGGAGAGAGTGTAACACCCCGTGTTACGACCCTAAACCAAATTAATTAATTAATTACTTACCCTAAAAAGGGAATTAAAATCCATTAATTAGCTAAAGGGGCTCCACCATAGTCCATGGGCCTTATCCCTAAAACCAACCCCTTAGTCCTATAAGGAATAGAATTGGCAAGCCCATACCATTTAAACCCCAATTAGGACTCTTAGATATATAAATAGGGGCATAGGAGGCACCTAGAACCCACACCACAATAACTTTCACCACACAAGAATTCCCAAGAATTCCCATAGGAGAAATCAAGAAAGAAGAAATCTTAAAGAAAGACCCTTCATAGCCAAGGAATTTAATTAAGGCTAAGAGGTAACCCATGTCTCAACAAAACCTATTTTCTTTGCTATAATCCCCTCTTTGGCTTCCTCTATATACTTGTGTCTTGATATGATAATTGTGATGTGATCTTGATGATTGATGAGATGATTCTATGTGTGATCTTGATAATCTTGATGATGATAAAAGGATCTTGATGATTGTATGATATTCTTGATAAGTCTTGATGTTCTTGGTTTTAAAGATAAACTATGATCTTGTTAAATTAAATATGATTAGAGCCCTAGGTTGCATAATGAATTTCGTATTGGGATTTTCTTGGTATATTTGGGTGGGAATTCAGATGTTCGGGTGTTGATTATGTCTAGAAATCATGATAGGTCGTGTTCTACGTAATTGCCGCTTTTGACCCATTAATTGCCTATGTGGAGTCGTTATTTGCGTTTAAAAGTGTCTAAGCATTGTTTCGGGTTCCACAAAGGATCCCGGGATGTTTATTTTGATAAAGAGTCAGTGGGGGGTAGGGGGACCCGCCACCTACCCGCTGCCCGGAAGACTGTCGCCGGCGGGCAGCGGGCGGGTGGCCCTCCACCCACCAGCTACCCGCTGGTTGTCACTAAGTGTTACTAAGTGTTATGTGATGCATGATTCCCCAATTTGGTTGCGATCAAATTGGGTGTTTCTGAGTTGCGGTTCAGAAGTTGGCTGCGGTCAAATTGGTTACTTATGAGCTGCGGTTCATTTTCCTGGCTGCGGTCAGTGATTCACTTCTTGGGCTGCGGTCCACATGGGCCTCGTGTGCTATGGTCCACCGACTATGTGACACCCTAAAAATCCACATTCAATTCATGGATTAATTGAATAATTAATCCTATTTTATTTGAAGAATTAATTCCTAAAATCCTGATTTTTAATACTCAAGGACTAGTATTTGACTAGTCAACCTTAAAGTTGTGTTGTACCTTGAGCTTTGAGGGGAGTTCCCTTGTTCCTTACACTTTCTAAAGGTTAGTAAGGGTATTCTTGACTTTTCACCAAGAGTTAGTATTGTAACCTAACCTAGAAGACTTCTTCATTTCATTCCTTACAAATTCTTAGAAATTAGCTCTACCTTCTCTCTAGAAAAGAAGTGTAGCTTATTCTCCAAGCTAAGTTGAGACCCTTGTCAAGATTCCAAGATTTGCTACCAAGATTCAACCTTTCATCTATTTGGGCATCTAGGAGGGTAAGATCTAAGTTCATCTTGTGTTTTTTGTTCCATCTTAGTTGTCTTTTTCTTAAAGGTAGGATCTTTATGATCTTTTGGTTTGATCTTGAAGTGGGTTTGGAAAGTAAGCCTTGTGGGGAGCTTGTTGTGGTGTAAAGTGAAGTCTTTTGGTCTACAAGAGGTAACCCATGCTCTACAAAACCTATTTTGCTTACCTATATGTGATTTCTTGGATTCTACTTGTGTTTTGCTATGAAATGTGAGGGTTTATGCATTTGTCTTGTAATATTGCATATCTAGAGCTTGTGTTTAGGGTTCCTTTGTGCCATTGCTTGGCATTTTCCATGATTCAAGTCATTTTGTTGTGTTTGGTGAGATTTGGCATGTTTTGGACTTGAATTTGTGTTTGGAGAAGAAAATCCCCGAAGGGATCTTTTTGCACAAGAGTATGTACCCGCCGGCGGAACGGCGGGGAGAGCCCTACCCGCCGCCCACCCGCAGGTACATAGGCTTGTGGGTGGTGTACCCGCGGGCGGAACCACGGGTAGGGGCCTACCCGTGGGTCCACCCGCGGGGAACACGGTGGTGTTTGTTCGGGATTTGTTCCCCGTGATTCTTTTGACTCGGTAATTGGTCTTTTGACTTCCCGATGTTCTTTTGTGGAACTATTTGAGTGTCTTCTTGATGTTTCGTATGTCAAGAACTATATGGTAGGTATCCATGTAGGACTTTGGTGTCTTGAATCGTGCTAAGTGTTCAACATTGTGTTTCGTTGGACCAAGAGGTGTCTTGTGTGTTCCTCGGAACTATCTTGAGTTTCTCCGTTGTTAAGCATGCTAGTTTATTGTCTTAATGCTAGCGTGTGTGTGGTTTGTACCTTCCGTTTGGTTGATGATAACTTGTGTTATTCATCGTTGATGTTGTTGGGCTGTGACCCGTTCCTTGATTGAGTATGTTTCATACCTTCGTTGTGATCCGTTGTTTGACTCTTGTTGAGTTGTGGTGCGTGTGTGGCTTTACCTGGATTGCACGATTAGTGGTATGGGACACTAGTCACCAAGGTATTGCAGCGGTCCTCGTGGTGGCCGTGATGTGATTATGGAGTTGTTGCCTTTGTGTAAGGTTCACGTTTTTGGGGGATAACATGTGTTATCCGGGCATGTGTTGCCGTGTACGGTACCTTGTGTACTATGAATTGGTGGTCTCGTTGGTGGTCGTTGGTGGGGGACGACGGTCCAGGGGGAATAAGGTTGGACTTGGCTGTACAGGGGTCCTGGAGGTAATGGTTGGAAGAAGATATAAGGTTGGGGGTAGCCATAAGGTTCGAACAGGGCATAAGGAAGGCATATCAACTCGTGATGGGTGATGTTGCGAGGGCTTGTGTAGCCGGTGTTGTGTATTCTTCTCTCGTGACGTGTGTAGTCACGGAGGCATGTGTTGCTTTGGCATGTGTTGCCATCGGTCTTGTCTTTATCCTTTGCGTGTGGTTAACCTTTGTAGTTGGGATGTGTTCCCGTGTTATCCTTGTGAGTGTTGAGTCTTGTGTTGACTGTTGATCTTGGCTTTTGACTTATATATATATATATATATATATATATATATATATATATATATATTCCGTTTCGAAAATGGTTTTACAACTTATATCTATCTATGTATGTTATTTCACATGTATTGGTGGGTTACCAGCAATTATCGCTGACCGGGCGTCGTCCCAATGTTTATCTTTGTATCTTTCAGGTGATGTTTAGACGAGCGCGATGTCTAGTGCCTGGTAGCTTAGTACCTTGATCCTTGTTTTGTGGCCTGTGCGCCAAATGTAGTTTTAGACTGATGTCTTTGGGATAGATGTATACACTTGCAGATTGATCGCCGTAGCGTTTACCATGTTTGGTAGACGTGGCGTAACACCCCGTTTGGATTTCTTTTATCCAGTTCTCGTTTTATCTTCCGCTGTGCTAGTTTTGTCGTATAATCTGCATGTGTTAAGGCTTTTTACCTAGCTTGTTTGGGGGGTGTTACAGTTGGTATCAGAGCCTTGGTTTTGAGCCTAGGAAGAGTTAAGTCTAGACTTTCTAAGTGGTTAAGTGTGTTTTGAGGCCTCTATGCGACCTTAAGAAGCTAAGTGTTAGGCTTAGGACTCTAGGTTGCGCGGTGAGCTGTGTGTTGCTTTCTGTTCTTTGCTTGTTTGCTATCTTTTGGTAACCTCGTTGTTGTAGCAGAAGTCTGTGATGCCTCCTCGCCAGCGAATCGCAACGTTTGAAAATGTGAGTAAAGAGGTTAAGAAATCTCGGTTGGCCGAATCTAGCAATGTTTCTGGGGTGATTGAACGGTGGATCAGGAGTGGCACGTCCACAAGAGTAAGTCCTAGTGTAGCTACCTTGCCAGCATTCCGAGATGTAAGAGGGCATGGGAGGATAGAGGTTCACCATCCAGCGGAAGGATCATCCCAAGAGAGGGTGTTTACCTTAAGTGAAGTTCGAACAAGTGACAGTGACGTAGTAGTGGGAACCTTCCTTGTGCAATCCGTGCCAGCAATAGTCTTGTTTGATTCAGGAGCGTCTAACTCGTTTGTATCACCCGGACTCGTGAAGAAGTTGGGCTTATCTGGGGGCACGGGAGTGAAGTTTAACGTGAAGGTAGCATCGGGAGAAGTTAGGATGTGTGACCGTCTCTTCGAGGGCATCAAGATCAACATCAAGGGAGAAGAGTTCCCTAGCGATCTAATCCAGTACGACTTGGACGGGATGGATGTGGTCTTAGGTATGGACTGGTTGGGGCGGTTTAGAGCCCAAATCCTGTGCAAAGATCAGAAGGTGGTGCTACGAGGACCCAGTGAGAAAAAGGGTATCATATCGGGGAAAGATGGAAGAACCCGGGATTAAGCTAGTGTCTATGACAAAGATGAAGAGGTATATGGATAAAGGCAATGAGTTATACTTGTGTTCGGTCGAGAACTTGAAGGCAAAAGGAGAGGTAGCTCAATCTATACCCGTAGTCCGTGAATTTCTTGATGTATTTCCCGAGGAAATACCGAGTATGCCTCCTACTAGGGAAGTGGAGTTCTCAGTGGACCTTATGCCAGACACGACACCCATTTCTAAGGCCCCATATCGTTTGGCTACGCCAGAAATGCAAGAGTTGAAGACCCAATTACAAGAACTCCTTGATAAAGGTTATATCTGGCCAAGTACATCGATATGGGGAGCTCCGGTATTGTTTGTAAAGAAGAAGAACGGAAGTATGAGGTTGTGTATCGACTACCGGGAGCTGAACCAAGTTACCATCAAGAACAAATACCCCCTCCCAAGAATCGACGACTTGTTTGACCAACTCCGCGGCGCAGGAGTGTTTTCCAAAGTTGACTTGAGGTTAGGGTACCATCAGATAAAGGTAGCAGACAAGGACATTCCTAAGACTGCGTTTCGGACTCGGTATGGTCACTACGAGTTTACAGTTATGCCGTTTGGGTTGACTAATGCCCCTGCAGTTTTTATGGACTTAATGAACAGGGTGTTCAAACCCCACCTCGATGATTTTGTGATCGTGTTCATCGACGATATTTTGGCCTATTCGAAAGATAAGAGGGAGCATGTTGGACATCTTCGGACGGTACTTCAGATCTTGAGGGAGAAGCAGTTATACGCCAAGCTCTCTAAGTGCGAGTTTTGGAAAGACAGTGTGACGTTTCTAGGCCACGTGATTGATAGTAGGGGGATTTCTGTGGATCTGGACAAGATACGGGCAGTGAAAGATTGGACCGTACCTTCATCGGTGGCGGAAGTAAGAAGTTTTCTTGGTTTAGCGGGTTACTATCGATGGTTTGTGTTGGATTTTGATGCGGCCCAAATAATGAAGATCCATCAAGAGTACCAATTGGGCCAATCACAAGGCTCAAGTCCAAACGATTAAGACAACTCTTCATTAGGTGATATTCAAAGAAGGTAGAAATCCAAGTCAAGCCCATTTGCAAAAGATGAAGAAGATTTCAAGGCTTTTTATAATTGTTTAAGTGCTGATTTTGGTGATTAAATTAGGCCCAAATCAGCACTATTATTTTTGGTCATCATTAATTTATATTGTTTGGCATAAAAGAGAAAACACTAGTTGTATTTAGAAAGGATTCCTTAAATCCTTTTCTAAATAAAACTCTATTTACTTGTTTTCTAGATTAGGTCTAGGACTCTTTTTCCCATTGTATTTAGATTACAATGCTGCCCTATACCTATAAATAGGGCACATCCATATCAGTTTTAGGGAGGCTTTTAATTCAATAAAATTCTTAAGTTTTTCTTTACACTTGTGTAAGAAACCTTATGGCTAATTGTGGACTCAATTAGTGGCTAGTCGTGGACTCGACTAGCAAATTGATTCGTGGACTCGAATCAATCTTACTTTCTTCAACATTAGATTTAGGTTCGTGGACTCGTTCTTGAATCGAAGGAAACTAGATCCGACTCTAGTTGATTGAAGATTGCATCATCGAGGTACTTGAAGCTACAATGGGATTCTTCCAAGTCTTTGAGGATTCGAGACAAAGGGTTTCTCGTGAGGTTTAAGGTATTCCGATCCATCTCTATCTTGCATTGAGAGTAATCTTGGGACAATACTCCATTTATTTGAATCTTGGACTATGTTCATATCATTTTGGTATTCAGAGCCTAGGTTTATCTCATTATCATTAGAAATTTAGTTTCTTTGGTTCCCTAGGTTTATCTCGTTCTTATCTTACATACTACTTTTATTCGTGTCCTATTCATGAAAAACCCCCCAAAAAATTTTCCTTTGCATTCTTGATTGTGTTCTTTAATCTTGATACATGTTCTCCAGTTTCTTGAAAAACAATCCCGAAAGAGTTTTCCTTTTTTCCCGTCCAATATCAACGAGACCTCACACCTCCTAACCACCATATTACCAAAAATTCTGTCAGGAAAATAACCCCATCTCACCCTTACCTATATCCAAAGCGCATTTACGCGCAATTACGTCTCAATAACACCCTGTCCAGATTTCCGCGTTCTGTGACCAGTTTCAAAGAATGACTTATATCTCGAGAGCCACTAGTAAGTTTTATCTGAAATTTTGATATGTTGTAGATCTCTTATGGGGCGTTCTTTTGATATATTATACACGTGCTAATTCTTTACGGTCATTGAGATATTCATCTTCGAATTAAGGGGAGCGTTTCTGTTTTTCTGGGTGATTCTTGAAATTCTTGATTCTGTTTTGAAGGTGTTGTGTGGATCCTCTTGGTCCAAAATTTTTGTTGGTATTTACAGTAGTTATTTGGAGGTTACTTATCAAAAAAATCAAAAAAAAAAAATCAAGAAATTTGAAAAAAAAAAAAACAAAAAAGAGAAAGCAATAAAGAAGAAGAATAAGGCTGGGAAAAGAATCTGGTTGGTAGAAGAATTTTGGAGGGAAAAGGAAGGGGAAAAGTATAAGGTTGGAAGGAGTTGTTGATACATTCCTATTTGGTTGTGGTACACTTGAACCACTTTTACATTCTATTTGTGTCTATCTTCTGATATTGGTCCTGCATATCTTTCTGCCATACTTCTTTCTTTGCTTCCCTTTTTCTTTCAAATCTTTCTTAGTTTCTTTGCTTGTATTGTCCTTTTTTTCTTTGCTTCTTGCTCTCAATTTTATTACCTATCTCACGATACACCTTACTCTCAAAGGCTTGTGAAGTTTTCCAAGGTACGTTTTCTTGAACTTTGAGGTTGAATCCACATCAACTTGAGTTCCGGACTAGAATTTTTCTTTTTGGAAAAAGGCTTGTGAGAGTATCTGCCACCTTGAGTGATACACGAGTGGAGTGTGTGTTTGTAAGAGTGTATAATGCACCCCCAGAGCCATATAATCCACCTCTTACCTGCGAGCTGAGAATAGTGAGGGAGCGAGCCAACTTTATGGTTTCACTAACGTGATTACTCACACATCTTCTTGTTTTTTTTTTAGATATTTTTTTTCCTATACAGATGGCTGATCAAGTTCCAAATCTTCCCCAGGCATTAGAACAAAAGATAGACAGATTACTCAAACGAATGAATAATTTGGAGCAACGCTCACACCAAGTGCAACCGCCACACAATGATTAGCGACACCTGATATGAATCTAGTCCAAGGTTCAAATAAGATGGAGTATTGTCCCAAGAATGCTCTCAAAGTAAAGATAGAGATGGATCAAAATACCTTAAACCTCACGAGAAACCCTTTGTCTCGAATCCTCAAAGACTTGGAAGAATCCCATTGTAGCTTCAAGTACCTCGATGATGCAATCTTCAATCAACTAGAGTCGGATCTAGTTTCCTTCGATTCAAGAACGAGTCCACGAACCTAAATCTAAGGTTGAAGAAAGTAAGATTGATTCGAGTCCACGAATCAATTTGCTAGTCGAGTCCACGACTAGCCACTAATTGAGTCCACAATTAGCCATAAGGTTTCTTACACAAGTGTAAAGAAAAACTTAAGAATTTTATTGAATTAAAGCCTCCTCAAAACTGATATGGATGTGCCCTATTTATAGGTATAGGGCAGCATTGTAATCTAAATACAATGGGAAAAGAGACCTAAACCTAATCTAGAAAACAAGTAAATAGAGTTTTATTTAGAAAATGATTTAAGGAATCCTTTCTAAATACAACTAGTGTTTTCTCTTTTATGCCAAACAATTTAAATTAATGATGACCAGAAATAATAGGGCTGATTTGGGCCTAATTTAATCACCAAAATCAGCACTTAAACAATTATAAAAAAGCCTTGAGTTATTCTTCATATTTTGCAAATGGGCTTGACTTGGATTTCCACCATCTTTGAACATCACCAATGAAGAGTTGCCTTAATTGTTTGGACTTGGGCCTTGTGATTGGCCCAATTAGTACTCTTAATGGATCTTCATATGTTGGGCCGCATCAACACCTGCCACCGGCAGGAATAGTGGATCCTAGATGTCAAAGGATCCAGCAGCGTAATGCGGAGTTAGGAAATATTAAACATGAAATTCCTAACTTCACCGGTGAGAAAGGACCTACTGAATACATAGAATGGGAGAATGCTGTTGAAACTCTTTTCCTTTTAAAGCACTATTCTGATTTTACAAAAATTAGGCTAGTTGCTACATCTTTTAAGGGTTATGCATTATCTTGGTGGCGAAAAAGAAATAGAGAGAGAGTTGCTAATTTTATTCCCTATGAATCTTGGGTTCAAGTGCGGGAAGATATGCGTCTAACCTTTTGTCCTAAACTTTTTTTCTATGATCTTGAAAGAAAATTGCATGGAACGGTGCAAGGAAAAAAATCAGTTGATGAGTACTACCAAACTATAAATATTTTGCTTAAACAGGGAGACATACATGAAGAAGAGACAAAAACTGTTGCTCATTTCGTACATGGATTGAACTTAGAAATTCGATATGGAATGAGTATTCAGAGATATGACACCCTTTATGATGCCTTGTATGCTGCACGTGAATCTGAGGCACAAATCAAAGAGATGAAATTGTACAAGTCCAACAATTGTGCATCAAGATGGAACAACACAAATTCCACCCCTAAAAGGCGTGAAAAACATCCCCCTCCAAGAGATGATTCACGAGACAAAGGTAAGGAAAAGGTAAGTGAGGCAGTGAGGCCTCAACATGGTAGAGAATTGATTTGTTATAGATGTAATGGGAGAGACCACATAGCTCCTGATTGCCCTAACAAGAGCGTAGTTAAGATAACAAAACAATCTAAAAATTTTGCTTCGTGTCTTGAATATAAGTCTAAAGATGAGGTATGTTACCATTTTGAAACTCTCAATGAACATGTTGAGGGAAAAGCATTCATACCTTTTGATTCTGATTCTAAATATGTTGCTAGTGAGTCTAGTCATACTGTTGTTGTTAAGGAGGTTTTGAATGTTCACCCTTTAAAAGAAGATGAGTCCCAAAGAGAAAATATATTTTGTACTAAAGAGTCAATTAGAGAGAATGCTTGTGCTATTGTAATAGATTCTAGAAGTTGCACAAATATGGCTAGTGCAGTTATGGGTAAATTTCTCCAGTTACCTTTGCTTAATCATCCAAATGCTTATTGTTTGCAATGGTTAACTGATGCAGGAGAAGTAGAGTAACCAAACAGGATCTTATTTCTTTATCTATTAACAGTTACTCTGATGAAATCTTGTGTGATAATATCCCAATGCAGGCTGCTCATATCTTGTTAGGTAGACCATGGCAATTTGACAGAAAAATAAGTTATGATGGAATGAGGAACACTTATGTGTTTCACATGAATGGAGTTACATATGTCTTGCCTCATTTGTATCCTAAACAAGTAGAAGAAATTCAATTGACATTGATGCAAGCTCTCAAACCAGCCTCAAAGAAGGAAGAAATCAAAGAGAGAAAGGTGGAATCTCCATGTTTGGAATTGCAATCACCACTCCAATCCTCTAACTCAGTTTGTAGCCAAAAAAAGGGACCACAATCAGTGATACAGTGGAAAGGACCAGCCCAAGGTGTCAAAGTGCAACCTCTCTTGGTCACTACAAAGGATATTAAGCAAGAGAAAAGAAGGATGAAGATTGGAGCAACTCGTGTCAAGCATCCCAAGAAGAAGTTCAATGAGTTCCATGAGCGTGATAAAACAGAAAGCGAGTTTCCTACTTTGTCTTTCATTGAAGATTTGGATTCGAGGACGAATCCTTTTCAAGAAGGGGAGAATAATAAGATCCAGTACACATGGAATTCAATAAGGGTCTATAGTGGGCTCATCACAAGGCCCATAACTACATTCTTAAAGAATCATTGGTGGAAGAAACAAGAAGGCCCAATAATAATTCCATTCGATAGAGGAAAGTATTATAGTGGCCCATTTCAAGTGATATCAGGGATCGAAGACAATGCTTACAAGATTCGAGGTCGAATCATTTTCAAGAAGGTGAGGATGATGCGGCCCAACATAATGAAGATCCATCAAGAGTACCAATTGGGCCAATCACAAGGCCCAAGTCCAAACGATTAAGACAACTCTTCATTAGGTGATATTCAAAGATGGTGGAAATCCAAGTCAAGCCCATTTGCAAAAGATGAAGAAGATTTCAAGGCTTTTTATAATTGTTTAAGTGCTGATTTTGGTGATTAAATTAGGCCCAAATCAGCACTATTATTTTTGGTCATCATTAATTTATATTGTTTGGCATAAAAGAGAAAACACTAGTTGTATTTAGAAAGGATTCCTTAAATCCTTTTCTAAATAAAACTCTATTTACTTGTTTTCAAGATTAGGTCTAGGACTCTTTTTCCCATTGTATTTAGATTACAATGCTGCCCTATACCTATAAATAGGGCACATCCATATCAATTTTAGGGGGGCTTTTAATTCAATAAAATTCTTAAGTTTTTCTTTACACTTGTGTAAGAAACCTTATGGCTAATTGTGGACTCAATTAGTGGCTAGTCGTGGACTCGACTAGCAAATTGATTCGTGGACTCGAATCAATCTTACTTTCTTCAACCTTAGATTTAGGTTCGTGGACTCGTTCTTGAATCGAAGGAAACTAGATCCCGACTCTAGTTGATTGAAGATTGCATCATCGAGGTACTTGAAGCTACAATGGGATTCTTCCAAGTCTTTGAGGATTCGAGACAAAGGGTTTCTCGTGAGGTTTAAGGTATTCCGATCCATCTCTATCTTGCATTGAGAGTAATCTTGGGACAATACTCCATTTATTTGAATCTTGGACTAGGTTCATATCAGATTTCGCCAAGGTGGCTCAACCATTGACTAAGTTATTAAGGAAAGAAATTGATGAGGACATCACACAAGGAGACTCAAGTTCATTAGCTCAACACGAAAATAGGACGCAAGATCCATTACAAGTGCAGGTTGGTCCTATGACACGAGCTCGGACTGCAAGGGCACGTGAGGCCATTTGTGCGTGGACAGAGAAGATTGAATGGAACAAAATTTATTCCTCTACAAAGGAGAATGGAGGAGAAAGTATGACCAGCAAAGGAGAAGGCCAATACTACCATATTATTACACTTAAAGAAGGCTAATGACAGCAGCACAAAGGACCATATAAATGAGACATCATCTCATTATTTATAACTTATGTTAGGATAAGTTCATATGTAATTATTTTAGCATAAGTTATTTTCTGAATTTTAGACTTCCAGCACAAATAAATAGGCTAGGACAAGTTTGAGAAGACATAGTCTTCTTGTAGTTACAAGAACACTAAGTCAAACACAAATATAGGATCATACAACCACTAGGAAGAATTTCTCTCCTTGTGGGGTTGAATTGTGTGGTTTTCCTTGCTTGAATAAGTGTATTTAAACCCCTCTATGTCTACTTTGAGGGACAGATTATGAATGAGACAATTGAGTTAGCTTTTGCTTACTTCCAACTCTTGTGTTACATAGAGTCACCTCTAGAAGCTGTGAAGTGCATGCTGTGATTGTGTGTATGTAAGCTTCTATTTTCCTTCGTGTGATGCGAAGCTTCTATCCAAAAGAAAATCCTATCATACATTAAGTTTTTAGCCTTCCAAGAGCCACGTCCCTTTCACCCAAACACAACATCCAAAACACTTCGTGAACAACAATACATAACGTGAAGCCTCCTGGCTGAGTTTTAGCACAGAACGGAGTAGAACGAGATGAAGATTTGACACGAATCATATCAGAAGTGCCTTTCGTTTGGGATCAAGCTTGTGAGTTAGCATTTTGAGATTTGAAGGAAAGGCTCACGACTGCACCAGTCTTAATATTGCCATCAGGAATGGAAGGGTTTGAGGTATACAATGATGCGTCCAAGAAAGGACTAGGTTGTGTGTTGATGCAAAATGGGAGAGTGATTGCTTACGCGGTACGCCTCACGCCAGCTTAAAGTTCACGAAGAGAATTACCCTACACACGATTTGGAATTGGCCGCCGTAGTGTTTGCTTTGAAGAGTCTTCACGGATCACAAGAGTCTCAAATATATCTTCACCCAAAAGGATCTCAACATGCGACAACGATGGTGGTTAGAGCTCATCAATGACTACGAGTTAGATATTCAGTATCACGAAGGAAAAGCTAACGTAGTGGCGGACGCCTTAAGTCGGAAATCGAAGCATACCGCCAGTTCTATTTGGGTAGTGGCGGATGAACTTTGTAGGGAGCTCCAACGGATGAACTTGGAAGTGGTAGAACAGGGAGATGTGGAGGCAGAAGTTCGTTGCTATAACTTAAGGATTGTACCTACATTTCTGGGAGAAATTAAGGAAGAGCAGCAAAAGGATGCATATTTGACGAAGGTAAGGGATGACCTAGCTAAAAGGAAAGGGGGACCGTTTGAGTTATCTACGGATGGGGTGTTGAGGTACAAAGGCCGTTTATGCATACCTGCATCATGTGATCAGTGGAAGCGACGGATTTTGGAAGAGGGTCATAATACACCCTATTCGGTCCACCCCGGAGGAGACAAATTATACAAAGACGTGAAGGGCTTCTTCTGGTGGCCTAATATGAAGAAGGAAGTTGCAGAGTTTGTTGGGAAATGCCTTAACTGCCAAAAGGTAAAAGCGGAACGTTGTAAGGTAAAGGGGTTGGTACAACCATTAGAAGTTCCACAAGGAAAGTGAGATTCTATATCTATGGATTTCGTGGGAGGTCTGCCGACAACCCGTTCGGGTAAGGACAAAATCTGGGTGATAGTTGATCGTTTGACTAAGACTGCCCGCCTTATCGCAATGAAGGAGACCTGGACAATGACAGTTGACTCAAGCTTATGTCAACCAAGTGGTAAAGTATCATGGAGTTCCGAGGGATATTGTCTCCGATAGGGACCCAAGGTTCTTGTCCCAATTTTGGAAATCCTTGCAAGAAGCTCTTGGAACTAAGCTAAGTCTCAGTACTGCTTTCCACCCAGCCATCGATGGGCAAACAGAAAGGACTATACAGACTATCGAAGATATGTTGAGAGCTTGTATGTTAGATTTTCAAGGGTCTTGGGAGGACCATTTGGATTTGATCGAGTTTTCTTACAACAATAGTTATCATTCGAGCATTCGCATGGCACCCTATGAAGCTCTCTATGGACAGAAGTGTCGCAGCCCACTATGTTGGGAGGATCTTGTCAATCCGATAGTGCTGGGACCTCAGTATTTGCTTGACACATCCGAGAAAGTTAAACAGATTCAAGAAATGATGAAAGTGGCTCAAAATTGCCAAAAGTCCTATGCTGATTTGGTTAAAAGACAAGTGGAGTTCTCGGTTGGGGATAAAGTTTGGTTGAAAGTATCTCCTACTCGAGGAGTAATGCGGTTTGGAAAGAAAGGGAAGTTGAGCCCTAGGTTTATAGGCCCATATGAAATCCTGGAGAGGGTTGGGAGTTTGGCTTACCGTTTGGCGTTGCCTATGGAGTTGGAAAGGGTGCATACGTGTTCCACGTATCACAACTCAAGAGATATGTTCACGACCCAGCCCATGTTTTACCACCAGAAGTTATACCGATAGATGAAGATTTGTCTTACGAAGAAAGGCCGCTCAGAATTTTGGACTTCAAGACTCGGGACACACGTAGGAAATCCGTTATGATGGTGAAGGTTTGGTGGACACATCATGGGGTTGAGGAAGCTACTTGGGAGCTGGAGTCATCGATGCGGGAGCGATACCCTTAGTTGTTTGTGGAAGGTACCTCGTTTTCCTCGCATGTTGCTTGCTTTGTGTGCTTGCTTGTTTTTGCTTGTTGTCTTGTTGTTTAGCTAGCTTAGTAAGTTGGTGTTTGGAGTTAGTAGTCTAGTTCTTGGTTGTTGTCTAGAAGTCGGTGTTTGTGTTGAGGCTAGAGTTCTTGATGCTCAATCTATTCGCTTGTTAAACTCTTGCCAATCCTTGAATTTGAAATGCCTTCTTTGTTGCTTTGGAATACTCCTTTGCTTTGGAATCCTTGTGAGTTCTTTTGGAGTCTTTGACCAAAAGAGTTATTCTTGAACTTCTTGTCACAATGTCGTTTCCTTTCACCGTTTGCTTTTAATTCGTCGTACCCAAGCTTCGGGGACGAAGCTTCTTTGAAGGGGGAGAGGATGTGACACCCCAAAAATCCACATTCAATTCATGGATTAATTGAATAATTAATCCTATTTTATTTGAAGAATTAAGTCCTAAAATCCTGATTTTTAATAATCAAGGACTAGTATTTGAATAGTCAACCTTAAAGTTGTGTTGTACCTTGAGCTTTGAGGGGAGTTCCCTTGTTCCTTACACTTTCTAAAGGTTAGTAAGGGTATTCTTGACTTTTCACCAAGAGTTAGTATTGTAACCTAACCTAGAAGACTTCTTCATTTCATTCCTTACAATTCTTAGAAATTAGCTCTACCTTCTCTCTAGAAAAGAAGTGTAGCTTATTCTCCAAGCCAAGTTGAGACCCTTGTCAAGATTCCAAGATTTGCTACCAAGATTCAACCTTTCATCTATTTGGGCATCTAGGAGGGTAAGATCTAAATTCATCTTGTGTTTTTGGTTCCATCTTAGTTGTCTTTTTCTTAAAGGTAGGATCTTTATGATCTTTTGGTTTGATCTTGAAGTGGGTTTGGAAAGTAAGCCTTGTGGGGAGCTTGTTGTGGTGTAAAGTGAAGTCTTTTGGTCTACAAGAGGTAACCCATGCTCTACAAAACCTATTTTGCTTACCTATATGTGATTTCTTGGATTCTACTTGTGTTTTGCTATGAAATGTGAGGGTTTATGCATTTGTCTTGTGATATTGCATATCTAGAGCTTGTGTTTAGGGTTCCTTTGTGCCATTGCTTGGCATTTTCCATGATTCAAGTCATTTTGTTGTTTTTGGTGAGATTTGGCATGTTTTGGACTTGAATTTGTGTTTCGAGAAGAAAATCCCCGAAGGGATCTTTTTGCACAGGAGTATGTACCCGCAGGCGGAACGGCGAGGAGAGCCCTACCCGCAGGTACATAGGCTTGTGGGTGGTGTACCCGCGGGCGGAACCACGGGTAGGGGCTTACCCGTGGGTCCACCCGCGGGGAACACGGTGGTGTTTGTTCGGGATTTGTTCCTCGTGATTCTTTTGACTTCCCGATGTTCTTTTGTGGAACTATTTGAGTGTCTTCTATATGTTTCGTATGTCTAGAACTATATGGTAGGTATCCATGTAGGACTTTGGTGTCTTGAATCGTGCTAAGTGTTCAACATTGTGTTTCGTTGGACCAAGAGGTGTCTTGTGTGTTCCTCGGAACTATCTTGAGTTTCTCCGTTGTTAAGCATGCTAGTTTATTGTCTTAATGCTAGCGTGTGTGTGGTTTGTACCTTCCGTTTGGTTGATGATAACTTGTGTTATTCATCGTTGATGTTGTTGGGCTGTGACCCGTTCCTTGATTGAGTATGTTTCATACCTTCGTTGTGATCCGTTGTTTGACTCTTGTTGAGTTGTGGTGCATGTGTGGCTTTACCTGGATTGCACGATTAGTGGTATGGGACACTTGTAACACCCCGAAATTTTAAAAACTTTTAAAGACTATATAACAAAGGTAATGATCGTAAATCCAAAACATAATACAAAGAGTACGGGGTGTTACGCCACACCCGAGCTAGAGAACTCAGGTGCACAGGCTAAATTCTAAAACCTCAATCAGTGTCAATACAAAATCATGGCACGCAGGCCAAAAGGGAAAACTATCTAATCTACGCCCTAAGCCTCTAGCGCGCTCCGGTGGTCTACTCGTCTGTGCCTGAAAGCCAAATATATCTGTTCAGCGAGAGATGCTGGTAACCCACTCCAACACGTTGAAATACAATACATATAGGTATATACATAGATATACGAAAAACCATTTTGAAGCATGAAGGTATATCCTAAGAGACTCTAGCTTTCAAAACAGGGAATAGACTCAACAGATAGAGCTTAGCACAGACAACGGTCATAATCAAGCATATACAATTCATAAGCATAGGGAAATAGGCAAGACAGATATAGATAAGCACAGTTAATATCCATAACCCAACATATACGATCCCTGACATAATTCCCAAAGTCACATCACAAGACACTCATAACAACAACTTATCCTTATCTCATCACATAGCACACTTTGTTGGCGCCACAGGACCAATCGCATGCCCATACATGAGGGTCAGCGCATATAGCTCTGACACGGCCCCGCAGCACCCTGCCCCTTATCGCAACACGGAGGGGTCGATCGCAACCGACCGATGAACCGCAGCTCATCATAGTTTGATCGCAACCAAACAGTGGACCGCAGCCGAAGATTATGTCATTTGACCGCAGCTAGGAAATATGTACCGCAGCTCATGTAGAAACGTTTGATCGCAACTAAACGGTGGACCGCAGCCCGAGAGTGTAAATCTGACGCAGCCAGCTTCTGAATCGCAGCTCAGGAATAACCAATCCGATCGCAACCGGATTGGGGTATCATGCACACATAACACATAGCAAGCACATGCAACCCACATTAACACATTGGGAAGGGGGAGAAAACGTATAACAAAACCTATGCGTGATCCTTCACATACTAAGAATAATCCTAAGGGGTACATACTCCTTTTTCCTAGGTCAACGGGATACCAATTCAACTAGCATGCAATATATAAGACTCATACAACCTACGAACGGGACCCGAAATATCAAACTAGACATAGGCACGATAGACGGAGTCCGTTGGGACACCACGGAGGTTGGGGGAACATCAAACGGGGAAGCCAAAATCCCAAGGTGGGGTATTTTCCAGCGGGTAGCCGGTGGGTGAGGGTTCACCCGCCGGCTGCCCGCCGGTGGCATAATTCCGGGCAGCGAGTGCCCGGCGGGAAGCTGCCCGCCCGCCGGCTGCCCGCTGCCGGCGTTGTCCGTAATGGCCGCGGGTAGGTGGCGGGTCCCCTACCCCCACCTACCCCCACTGACTCTTTTTCACCAAAAACACCCCGGGAACCTTTGTGGAACCCGAAACCATGCTTAGAGACTTTCAAACGCAATTGGCAACAACACATAGATAGTTAACGGATTCAAAAGCAAGAACATACGGCACATAACCTATCATGCTTTTCTAAACATAATCAACACCCAAACATACGAATTCCCACCCAATATACCAAGAATAATATCATACGAATTCCACGATACAACCTAGGGTTCTAATTATTTTTAGATCAACAAGAACACAATTCATCTTCTAATATCAAGATTCGGTAGGAATATCACATAAACATCAAGAACATCATATAATCATCAAGAACATCAAGAACACCATATAATCATCAAGAGCCTCTTAATACCATCAAGATCATCAAGATCACTCATGGAATCATAACACCAATTACCAAGATATAATGAATCGTCAATACACAAGAATATGGGGGAAATCCTAAGTGGGGAATCTTTGCTATGAAAATAGGTTTTGTTGAGACATGGGTTACCTTTTAGCCTTAATTAATTCCTTGGCTATGAAGGGTCTTTCTTGAAGCTTTCTTCTTTCTTGATTTCTCCTAGGGGAATTCTTGGAACTTCTTGTGTGGTGAGGGATTATTGTGGTGGGGGGTTCTAGGTGCCTCTTAAGTCCCCTATTTATATACCTAGGAGTCCTAATTAGGAACTAATATTATAGGCTTGCTAATTCTATTCATTTTAGGGCTAGGGGTTGGGTTTTAGGGGTGAGGGCCCACGGACTATGGTGGGCCTTTTCCTAATTAATTATTGTAATTTAATTCTTCCTTCTGGGCAATTGGTTAAATGATTAATCGGTTTTAGGGGTCGTAACACGGGGTGTTACACTCTCCCCCCCCCCCCCCCTTACAAGGGGCTTCGTCCCCGAAGCCCGGTGTGTTAATCCATTCTTTCACCCCTAGGCATCCCGCATCTTGGCCTCCCGGTTAGGAATGTGGCCCCACGTTTTTCCTTAGCTGGGGTAGACTGGATTTCTGGTGGTGTTGTGATAGAAAGGTTTTGGGTCTACCTCGGTCTCCTGCTCCTGAGCTGGACGCCCCGCGAGTGCCCAAGGTGGCCTCGATTGCTGCCACCCTCTGATCTAGTGCGCGTGTCGTACGGATCAAGGATGAGAACCCTTCCTCCATGATTTGGTTTTGCCGGTTGAGTTGTGCGAGTATGCGCTCATTGACCGAGTCCTCGTTTTGCTCCCTTGGGTTCCCTCCCGATTGTGGGTGCAATGATGGGTTAGGTTCGGCCTTTTCCTAATTAATTATTGTAATTTAATTCTTCCTTCTGGGCAATTGGTTAAATGATTAATCGGTTTTAGGGGTCGTAACACGGGGTGTTACAACACTAGTCACCAAGGTATTGCAGCGGTCCTCGTGGTGGCCGTGACGTGATTATGGAGTTGTGGCCTTTGTGTAAGGTTCACGTTTTTGGGGGATAACATGTGTTATCCAGGCATGTGTTGCCGTTTACGGTACCTTGTGTACTATGAATTGGTGGTCTCGTTGATGGTCGTTGGTGGGGGACGACGGTCCCGGGGGAATAAGGTTGGACTTGGCTGTACAGGGGTCCTGGAGGTAATGGTTGGAAGAAGATATAAGGTTGGGGGCAGCCATAAGGTTCGAACAGGGCATAAGGAAGGTATATCAACTCGTGATGGGTGATGTTGCGAGGGCTTGTGTAGCCGGTGTTGTGTATTCTTCTCTCGTGACGTGTGTAGTCACGGAGGCATGTGTTACTTTGGCATGTGTTGGCATCGGTCTTGTCTTTATCCTTTGCGTGTGGTTAACCTTTGTGGTTGGTGATGCGGCCCAACATATGAAGATCCATTAAGAATACTAATTGGGCCAATCACAAGGCCCAAGTCCAAACAATTAAGGCAACTCTTCATTGGTGATGTTCAAAGATGGTGGAAATCCAAGTCAAGCCCATTTGCAAAATATGAAGAATAACTCAAGGCTTTTTTATAATTGTTTAAGTGCTGATTTTGGTGATTAAATTAGGCCCAAATTAGCCCTATTATTTTTGGTCATCATTAATTTAAATTGTTTGGCATAAAAGAGAAAACACTAGTTGTATTTAGAAAGGATTCCTTAAATCCTATTCTAAATAAAACTCTATTTACTTGTTTTCTAGATTAGGTTTAGGACTCTTTTTCCCATTGTATTTAGATTACAATGCTGCCCTATACCTATAAATAGGGCACATCCATATCAGTTTTACACAGGCTTTAATTCAATAAAATTCTTAAGTTTTTCTTTACACTTGTGTAAGAAACCTTATGGCTAATTGTGGACTCAATTAGTGGCTAGTCGTGGACTCGACTAGCAAATTGATTCGTGGACTCGAATCAATCTTACTTTCTTCAACCTTAGATTTAGGTTCGTGGACTCATTCTTGAATCGAAGGAAACTAGATCCGACTCTAGTTGATTGAAGATTACATCATCGAGGTACTTGAAGCTACATGGGATTCTTCCAAGTCTTTGAGGATTCGAGACAAAGGGTTTCTCGTGAGGTTTAAGGTATTTTGATCCATCTCTATCTTTACTTTGAGAGCATTCTTGGGACAATATTCCATCTTATTTGAACCTTGGACTAGGTTCATATCAATTTGGTATTCAGAGCCTAGGTTTGTGATGCGGCCCAACATAATGAAGATCCATTAAGATTACAAATTGGGCCAATCACAAGATCCGAGGCCCAAATCAGCTTTATTATTTGTGGTCATCATTTATTTTAAATTGTTTAGAATTAAAGAGAAAACACTAGTTGTATTTAGAAAGGATTCCTTAAATCCTTTTCTAAATAAAACTCTATTTACTTGTTTTCTAGATTAGGTTTAGGACTCTTTTTCCCATTGTATTTAGATTACAATGCTGCCCTATACGTATAAATAGGGCACATCCATATCAGTTTTGAGAGGCTTTTATTCAATACAATTCTTAAGTCTTTCTTTACACTTGTGTAAGAAACCTTATGGCTAATTGTGGACTCGACTAGCAAATTGATTCGTGGATTCGAATCAATCTTACTTTCTTCAACCATAGATTTAGGTTCGTGGACTCGTTCTTGAATCGAAGGAAACTAGATCCGACTCTAGTTGATTGAAGATTGCAACATCGAGGTACTTGAAGCTACATGGGATTCTTCCAAGTCTTTGAGGATTCGAGACAAAGGGTTTTCTTGTGAGGTTTAAGGTATTTTGATCCATCTCTATCTTTAGTTTTGAGAGCATTCTTGGGACAATATTCCATCTTATTTGAACCTTGGACTAGGTTCATATCAGTTTGTCTCATTATCATTCGAAATTTGGTTTCTTTGGTTCCTTAGGTTTATCTCGTTCTTATCTTACATACTACTTTTTTCGTGTCTTTTTCATTAAAAAAAAACCCCAAAAAAATTTTCTTTTGCATTCTTGATTGTGTTCTTGAATCTTGTTACATGTTCTCCAGTTTCTTGAAAAACAATCCCGAAAGTGTTTTCCCTTTTTCCCGTCCAATATCAACGAGAACTCACACCTCCTAAGCATCATATTACCACATATTCTGTCAGGAAAACAAACCCATCTCACCCTTACCTATATCCAAAGCGCATTTACGCGCAATCACGTCTCAATCACACCCTGTCCAGATTTCCGCTAGCTGTGACCAGTTTCAAAGAATTACCTATATCTCGAGATCCACTGGTTATTTTAATCTGAAATTTGGATATGTTGTAGATATCTTCTGGGGCGCTCTTGTGATATATTATTCACTGTCTAATTCCTTCTGGTTAGTGAGATATTGATCTTCAAAGTCAGGGCATTGTTTCTGTTCTTCTGGGTGATTCTTGAAATTCTTGGTTCTGTTTTGAAGGGGTTGTGTGGATCCTCTTGATCCGAAATTTTTGTTGATATTTACAGTAGTTATTTGGAGGTTAGTTATCAAAAAAATCAAAAAAAAAATCAAGAAAGTTGAAAAAAAAAAAAAAAGCAAAAGAAGAGAAAGCAATAAAGAAGAAGAATAAGGTTGGGGAAAGAATTTGGCTGGTAGGAGAATTTTGGAGGGACAAGGAAGGGGAAAAGTATAAGGTTGGAAGGAGTTCTTGATATATTCCTATTTGGTTGTGGTACACTTGAACCCCTACTACATTCTATTTGTGTCTATCTTCTGATATTGGTCTTGCATATCTTTCTGCCATACTTCTTTCTTTGATTCCATTTTTTTTCTTTCAAATCTTGCTTAGTTTCTTTGCTTGTATTGTCCTTTTTCTTTGCTTCTTGCTCTCAATTTTATTACCTACCTCGCGATACACCTTACTCTCAAAGGCTTGTGAAGTTTTCCAAGGTACGTTTTCTTGAACTTTGAGGTTGAATCCATACCAACTTGAGTTCCGGACTAGAATTTTCCTTTTTGGAAAAAGGCTTGTGAGAGTATCTGCCACCTTGAGCGATACACGAGTGGAGTGTGTGTTTGAAAGAGTGTGTAGTGCACCCCCAGAGCCATATAATCCACCTCTTACCTGCGAGCTGAGAATAGTGAGGGAGCGAGCCAACTTTTTGGTTTCACTAACGTGATTACTCACACATCTTCTTGTTTTTTTAGATATTTTTTTCCTATACAGATGACTGATCAAGTTCCAAACTTTCCCCAGATATTAGAACAAAAGATAGACAGGTTACTCAAACGAATGAATAATTTGGAGCAACGCTCACAGCAAGTGCAACCACCACACAATGATGAGCGACACCTGCCACCAGTAGGAAGAGTGGATCCTATATGTCAAAGGATCCAGCAGCGTAATGCGGAGTTAGGAAACATTAAACATGAAATTCCTAACTTCACCGGTGAGAAAGGACCAACCGAATACATAGAATGGGAGAATGCTGTTGAAACTCTTTCTTATTTAAAGCAATATTCTGATCTTACAAAAATTAGGATAGTTGCTACATCTTTTAAGGGGTATGCATTATCTTGGTGGCGAAAAAGAAATATAGAAAGAGTTGCTAATTTTATTCCCTATGAATCTTGGGTTCAAGTGAGGGATGATATGCGCCTAACCTTTCGTCCTAAATCTTTTTTCAATGATCTTGAAAGAAAATTGCAGGGAACGGTGCAAGGAAAAAAGACAGCTGATGAGTACTACCACACTATAAGTATTTTGCTTAAACAGGGAGACATACATGAAGAAGAGACAAAAACTGTTGCTCGTTTCGTACATGGATTGAACTTAGAAATTCGATGTGGAATGAGTTTTCAGAGATATGACACCCTTTATGATGCCCTATATGCTGCACGTGAATCTGAGGCAAAAATCAAAGAGATGAAAATGTACAAGTCCAAAAATGGTGCATCAAGATGGAACAACACTTGTTCCACCCCTCAAAGGCGTGATGAACATCCTCCTCCAAGAGATGATTCACGAGACAAAGGTAAGGAAAAGGTAAGTGAGGCAGTAAGGCCTCAACTTGATAGAGAATTGATTTGTTATAGATGTAATGGGAGAGGCCACATAGCTCGTGATTGCCCTAACAAGAGGGTAGTTAAGATAACAACACAATCTGAAAATTTTACTTCTTGTCTTGAATATAAATCTGAGGATGAGGTTTGTGACCATTTTGAAACCCCCAATGAACATGTTGAGAGAGAACCATCCATACCTTTAGATTCTGATTCTAAATATGTTGATAGTGAGTCTAGTCATATTGTTGTTGTTAAGGAGGTTTTGAATGTTCACCCTTTAAAAGAAGATCAGTCTCAAAGAGAAAATATATTTTGTGCTAAAGGGTCAATTAGAGAGAATGTGTGTGCTACGGTAATAGATTCTAGAAGTTGCACAAATGTGGCTAGTACAACTATGGTTAAATTTCTTCAGTTACCTTTGCTTAATCATCTAAATCCTTATTGTTTGCAATGGTTAACTGATGTAGGAGAAGCTAGAGTAACCAAACAGGCTCTTATTCCTTTATCTATTAACAGTTACTCTGATGAAATCTTGTGTGATAATATCCCAATGCAGGATGCTCATATCTTGTTAGGTAGACCATGGCAATTTGACAGAAAAATAAGTTATGATGGAATGAGGAACACTTATGTGTTTCACATGAATGGAGTTACATATGTCTTGCCTTGTTTGTATCTTAAACAAGTAGAAGAAATTCAATTGACATTGATGCAAGCTCTCAAACCAGCATCAAAGGAAGAAATCAAAGAGAGAAAAGTGGAACCTCCATGTTTGGAATTGCAATCACCACTCCAATCTTCTATTTCGGTTTGTAGCCAAACAAAGGGACCACAATCAGTGATACAGTGGAAAGGACCAGCCCAAGGTGTCAAAGTGCAACCTCTCTTGGTAACTACAAAGGATATTAAGCAAGAGAAAAGAAGGGGAGTAACTATTTACTCATTTTTATTTCAAAAGCATGCATTAAAATTCTCTAGATTTGTTTGTCATGTTTCTATTAATGAGCTCCTTGCTAGATGTGTTAGAAATTTGTTTGCGCCCATACATCCGAGATTCCTTAATTTTGATTTTACTAAAACTTTATTTGATAGAGATAAGGAATCACTGGGAAGTTATAAGGCACATTTGAAAACTTCTTATGTGAAATACTACTTGCTCAAGGGGTTTTCGTTCAAAGTCAATGGGATTGGCACTTTTTGCTTGGATTTGAGCAATGATTTAATTATTGATTCACATAAGGGACAATTTGATTTTCCAAAGAGTGATGATGTTTTGCATGGATATTTTCATTGGCCAAAGAAGAAAAAAGATGTAGAATCTTATGTTCATAATTGTGCTACTTACCACCACAATGCATCTAAATCATTACTTGATATTTTCATGGATTTTGTGTTTGGTTTAGCCTTAAGCTCTAGGCGGAAAGATTTTGTGCTTATTGACAATTCAAACAAGATGCATAAATTTAATATGTCTCATTTTGTTGAATTATTACCATCCAGAATGTTTAAATTCCCTGATGTGTCATTAGACTTAATTGCCTTACTTGTTGATTGTAGGATGATGATTGGAGCGACTCATGTCAAGCATCCCAAGAAAAAGTTCCATGAGCGTGATAAAACAGAAAGTGAGCTTGCTACTTTGTCTTTCACTGAAGATTTGGATTCGAGGACGAATCATTTTCAAGAATGGGAGAATAATAGGAACCAGTACACATGGAATCCAGAAAGGGTAAATAGTGGGCTCATCACAAGGCCCATAACGACGACCTTAAAACATCATTGGTGGAAGAAACAACAAAGACCAATAATAAGTCCATTCGATAGAGGAAAATATTATAGTGGCCAATTTCAAGTGATATCATGGATCGAAGACAATGCTTACAAGATTCGAGGTCGAATCATTTTCAAGAAGGGGAGGATGATGCGGCCCAACATATGAAGATCCATTAAGAATACTAATTGGGCCAATCACAAGGCCCAAGTCCAAACAATTAAGGCAACTCTTCATTGGTGATGTTCAAAGATGGTGGAAATCCAAGTCAAGCCCATTTGCAAAATATGAAGAATAACTCAAGGCTTTTTTATAATTGTTTAAGTGCTGATTTTGGTGATTAAATTAGGCCCAAATCAGCCCTATTATTTTTGGTCATCATTAATTTAAATTGTTTGGCATAAAAGAGAAAACACTAGTTGTATTTAGAAAGGATTCCTTAAATCCTATTCTAAATAAAACTCTATTTACTTGTTTTCTAGATTAGGTTTAGGACTCTTTTTCCCGTTGTATTTAGATTACAATGCTGCCCTATACCTATAAATAGGGCACATCCATATCAGTTTTACACAGGCTTTAATTCAATAAAATTCTTAAGCTTTTCTTTACACTTGTGTAAGAAACCTTATGGCTAATTGTGGACTCAATTAGTGGCTAGTCGTGGACTCGACTAGCAAATTGATTCGTGGACTCGAATCAATCTTACTTTCTTCAACCTTAGATTTAGGTTCGTGGACTCGTTCTTGAATCGAAGGAAACTAGATCCGACTCTAGTTGATTGAAGATTACATTATCGAGGTACTTGAAGCTACAATGGGATTCTTCCAAGTCTTTGAGGATTCGAGACAAAGGGTTTCTCGTGAGGTTTAAGGTATTTTGATCCATCTCTATCTTTACATTGGGAGCAATTCTTGGGACAATACTCATCTTATTTGAATCTTGGACTAGATTCATATCAGTTGGGATGCGTTCCCATGTTATCCTTGTGAGTGTTGAGTCTTGTGTTGACTGTTGATCTTGGCTTTACAACTTATATCTATCTATGTATGTTATTTCACATGTATTGGTGGGTTACCAGCAATTATCGCTGACCGGGCGTCGTCCCAATGTTTATCTTTGTATCTTTCAGGTGATGTTTAGACGAGCGCGATGTCTAGTGCCTGGTAGCTTAGTACCTTGATCCTTGTTTTGTGGCCTGTGCGCCAAATGTAGTTTTAGACTGATGTCTTTGGGATAGATGTATAAACTTGCAGATTGATCGCCGTAGCGTTTACCATGTTTGGAAGATGTGGCGTAACACCCCGTTTGGATTTCTTTTATCCAGTTCTCGTTTTATCTTCCGCTGTGCTAGTTTTGTCATATAATCTGCATGTGTTAAGGCTTTTTCCCTAGCTTGTTTGGGGGTGTTATAGACTAAACGCGCCAGGCGGTGTGTAGGGACATTAGCTCGAGGAAGGCCATAGCCCACCGAATGAGTGATCAGGCGGTGTGTAGGGCTACGGTCGGCTGCGATCCACCGAGTGTATGGGCCAGCGGTGTGTAGGGTCGTAGTCTCCGAAGATCATCACCCACCGAATGAGTCCCTCAGGCAGTGAGTAGGGCTTGATCTACTACGACCCACCGACTGAGTTCGTCAAGTAGTGTGTAGGGTCACAGTCCTCTCAAGAGGATCACAGTCCACCGACTGAGCGCGTCAGCGGTGTGTAGGGCTATGATCCGCCGTTGAGTTCGTCGACGGTCTATACGATTGGTTGCGATCAACCCCTTCATGCTGCGGTATGAGGTAGGGTGCTGCGGGGCCGTGTTAGTACTACATGTACTGACCTTCATGATTTGGGGCATGCGATTGGTCCCGTGGCGCCACCAAAGTGTGCTTGTGTGACTTGAATGATGATGTGAATGATTTGAAAGTGATCTGTGACCTTAGATACATGTTCTTTATGATATTGTCTCTATATAACTGTTTATCATTGTTTAAATGTATATATCTTCCTAGTTTTAAAGCTAGAGTCTCCTAAGTATATATCTTCCTGCTTCAAAATGGTTTTCATATATATATATATATATATATATATATATATATATATATATATATATATATATATATATATATATATATATATATATATATATATATATCTACCTATATTGTATTTCAACGCGTTGGAGTGGGTTACCAGCATCATTCGCTGAACAGATATATTTGGCTTTCAGGCACAGATGAGTAGACCCCGGAGCGCGCTAGAGATCCGAAGCGTAGATTAGTTAGTTTCCCTTTCGGCCTGCGTGCCATGATTATGTATTGACATTGATTTGAGGATATTTAGTTACTTTAGCCTGTGCATCTGAGTTCTCCATCTCAAGTGTGGCATAGCACCCGCACTCTTATGTTTAGTTTTGGGATTTAATGAGAATTTACCTTTATTATATAAGTTTTAAAAGTTTCAAAATTTCGAGGTGTTACACTAACCTTATGACTCCATTTTTTCCCACTCCTATTACAATGAAGCATGGTTGACCGAGTGCCGACTCCTTTTACAGGACTCCGGCCAAACCAACTCTGACCTTATGACTTCATTTTTCCCACTCATTTTACAAGGAAGCATGGTTGACCAAGTGCTGACTCCTTTTACAGGACTTCCGCCGACTCTGACCTTATGACTTCATTTTTCCTATTCCTTTTACAAGGAGGTATAGTTGATCAAGTGTAGACTCCTTTTACAGGACTTCGACCGAACCTACTCCGACCTTATGACATCATTTTTCCCACTCCTTTTACAAGGAGCATAGTTGACCAAGTGCCGACTCCATTTACAATACTCCGGCCAAACCTACTCCGACCTTATGACTTCATTTTTCCCACTCCTTTTACAAGGAGGCATGGTTGACCGAGTGCCAACTCCTTTTACATGTCTTCGACCAAACCAACTCCGACTTTATGATTTCATTTTCCCACTCCAAAACAAGGACGCATGGTCGACCGAGTGCCGGCTCCTTTTACAAGACTCCAGCTAAACCAACTCCGACCTTATGACTTCCTTTTCCCACTCCTTTTACTGGGAGACACGATTGACCGAGTGCCGACTCCTTTTTTAGGACTCCGACCAAACCGACTCCGACCTTATGACTCCAAAAATCCACTTCGTATTTATCCATATCAACTTTTAGTTGCCCCGTATCATGGTTCTGATTCACTTTCCTTGTTTTGTCCAATCACCCTTTTCCAATACGTCTAATCACACATGTCCCTAGACTCCATTTTTATTTCTTACCATAATTACTTTCTTGGGTATACCTTATTGGGAACCGTCACTCTATGGTCTTATAAATGGGACCTTAACTTAGTTAAGCCTTACTTCATCCTTCCATCTATTTTGAAAAAAAGTTATGAATTCGCCGGAGAATGCTTCAACTTTCGGTCATCGACACTCCCGGCGTCTGTCCGAGAGAGAACGTCAAGAAATGCTACGGCAGCGAAAGATTGGTCACAGCGGTCATGAATTCGGAGACACCCCCAACGACCTTGTGGTGGTTTCCCCCAATAGGCTGGATATTGAACTGGTCCATCTAACAGAAGATCCATACTAGCAATGCAAAGAAGAACTCGTTTCTGATCCTAAAGATGAACAAACTATTAAGGATATGTTTGGTCCCATTTACCACCTAGCACCCTCTTGGCTCTTCAGTTCTGTCGCGACGAGTCACGAACGCCCACTCCTCCTGAGTCACCGGATCTCACCTCTTCAAAGGACCCGAATCTGCCCACGGGTTCCTCTCCGACGTCCCCAGTCCGTTCTCATCGTGATTCTAAGGAGTGAGAGTCACGCATGCCTACATTGCTGATGCTGGGTTCTTCTTCCTTTCGCCATTGCACCAAATATCTCAGCCAGTGCTTACAATTTTATTCGGCAATTAGCTTTGTTGTAGCTTTCTTTTTTTTTTTTTATTCCCTTCTGCATTTTATATATCCGCCTGTAATTGTGTAACTATAATGAAATAGACTCGTTCTACTTTTTGCTTTAAGCATTGCCTTCGCTTTTATCACCCGAGTCTTCTGTGAGTTGGTCTTTTACTTGTTACTCTGACGCTTTTCCTCCAGTGAAACATGGCGGATCGTGTACCCACACTCGGGCCACCCTATCCAACCTCCTGGCGTTGCTTTCTCCGTTTGTCTTGGCCTTCCCTTCTTCCAGAAGTGGAACTGACCGAGTGAAAAAATTCAGAGCCTATACGTCCGACTTCTACTTTTGCGTTGTTCGTTAATAAAACCCTAAAAAATTCAGAGCCTATACGTCCGACTTCTACTTCCTAGCTATGCTTCGCGTCTTTTCAGTCAACCGTCACTTCCCCTCCTCCATCCGATCTTTTACACGTGTCACCAACTGCTGGCTTCACTTCTCCTATAAAACCTCCTCCTCCAAATCATCTTCCACTTTTCCCCCTTCGACCACGTAGTTGCTTCCATTCTCGCCAAGCTCCGCTGCCAGCTTCCGATCATCATTTGACGATCCTTCGGTGGGTCCTTCGTTTTCCGGCCAGCCTCCACCATTCTTCCAAGTTGGACTTTTCCCCCTCCTTCATGTCTTCATCTCCTTCTTCTCCTAATCGGGTCGGAGTCGCTACTGACCCGAATCCCACCTCCTCTCGCTCCTCACCCCGTGGTGGGGCTACGTCCGTTGCCCCCCTAAATCCGATTCCTCTTCATTTCGCCGCTGCTCTTCTACCAGGTGTTGAGCGAGCCGCCGGCAAATTTGACGATTTGCCTCGCCATGCCAAGTGCAAGTCATAGATTGACATAAAGGATCTCGAATGGGCCTAAAGGTTACTTGGGCCATCCACTGAGATCTATGCTCCCCGAAAACTCAATGTTTTGGATCTTCCCCCGGGTAGCTATGTCGGAATTCATTACCAGTCAGTTTGATACGGATTCCGAGTCCCCCTCCATCCTTTCCTTACTATTTTCTTTCGTTACTTTGGTATTGTCCTGGGTTAGCTTGTGCCCAATTCCCATTGTCTCCTTTCTTGTTTTCTATCCCTTTGCCATGGGATGGGCTTTGAGCCCACTATGGATCTGTCTCTCCGAATCTACACCGTGAGAAAAGTTAGCTCCAACTCAGTCGGCTTTTTACAAGTATCTCACCGATCAGGTTCCAAAATCTTTGAAGGCCTCTCCGACTCTATTAAGAAGTGGAAGCCTTATTTCGTCTTTCTCCGCCCGACTCCTTCTTCCTATCCTCCCTTCCATTTTCCCACCGTCTGGATGCCCTCTTTTTTTGAACTAGATACTCGGCAGCCCCCTTGCCCCGTAGAGACGATTGAGGAAGCCGACCTCCTGTTGGCCTTAAGTCCTCTGAGTGTCCGCCGCTGGTCTTCTCTGCGATCCTTAGGAAATGCAAGTCTTTTGCCGGCTGGGCGGCAACTTCAGGTGATTTGGGGATCTCTTGTTACACTATGATGAATTTCTTTTGAGCGTATGACTGATACTTCTGTTTTCAGGTGTAGGTAATGGCGACCCCGAACATGGGCCCTTCACGGCAGAAGCGCCACCGACTGAAGATGAAAATAACTCTGCCCATTCTCAATCTGATTCTCCCATGGCCAACCGTTATGCCCTTATGTGCCAAAGGTTATCTAGGGGCACGTCCTTGACTCCTCCAGCTGCTACGCCAACTCCCATTCGCTCAACCTCTACCGACCCCGTCGATCTCATCTCGCCACCAGGTTTACCCAATTCCTCTCATTCCTTACCTCCACCCCTCCTTACTGAAACGGGGTCAAGCTTAAAGCGAGTGGCTGACTCCTTTGACGTCCCCCCTCACCGTAAGAAGATTCGACTAGACTTCAAAGCCAATACTAAGGCCCATCTATGGAGGGGAATTTTTCCCATTAGCACTTAGCGGGACAGTGTGCTCTTCCCAAAGGATGTGGCTCTGCCTGGGCCACATAGTGATGAAGCCCTTTTGAATGTGGTCGCCCTTCAAGCCTATCGGGTAAGCTTCTATCTTTTCCATATGACTCCCTTGAAAGTGAAAAGTGCCTTTTACTCACTACACTGCCTTCTACAGACTCTGATCTTTCAGCGTGAGCTAGAGAAAAGGATCCATTCCTTTAAAGCGGGTACTGGGAATCTTTAGATCGCTTTGCAGAGAGAAAGAGAGGGCAGCCAACATGACAATGAGGTTTTCGCCAAGGAGAAGGAGGGCCTGTGTGACACCCCGAAATCGAAATTCAATTAAGGGATTAATTAAGTAATTAATCCTATTTCAATTTGTAATTTAATTCCTTAAATTCATGAAATTTAATAGTTGGGGACTAGTAATTGACTAGTCAACCCCAAAGTCAAAGTTGTACCTTGAGCCTTGTAAGGAGTTCCCTTGTTCCTTACACTTCCTTATGTTAGTAAGGGTATTCTTGACCTTTCACTTGTTAGTATTGTTGTAACACCCCCATTTTCCAAAACCAGAATCTGAGAAAATTTTAATTTTTTTTCCTTTTATTTAATTACAACACATTGTTTAAATTGTGGAAGCTAAAACAAAATGAGAGAATAGGGGATGCTACCGCCACGTTCAGGTATTCATCTTATACCCAAACGCTAAGGCTAAAAACAATTAATTAACTAAAACAACTCAAAATTATGAACTAGTACATTAACAACTAACAATTCAACTGTCTAACTAATAAATGATATCTCTAGGTGGTTCACTCATTCTCATGCCCAATGCTCATGCCAGAGTTCCTGCAACAACAATTAAAGAATAGAAAACAAAGAAACACACAAATTCAGCATTAAGCTTGTAAGATCTACTTCACCCCGTAAAACATTTTGCACATAGCATGTAACACATAGGAGAAGATATTTTGCATCTAGAATGACCCCTTAAACATTTTTATTTTCATCAACAAACCAATAATCTTTAACTTTAACCATTGATAATATATATTGAGGAAATCACACATCCAAATACTAAAATATCCATAACAACTTCTAACAAAACGACTAAGGCATTGCCTATCCATAATCCAAAATCATTCAACCATTATTCTTTCCTCAAGATTCCCATATAACCTTTATCAACATTTCCATACACCCATAACCTCAAAATATTTCATAGCATCCTCATTACTCAATTTCTTTAAATCATAATCATAATATAATCACCAAAATAATTTCCAATAATAACTAAATAGAGTTTCCAAACTCTCAGAATAATAACCAAAGAGATAATTTCAATCTCTCAACATAACCTCAAAATAGTATTACCAAAGAGAGAATTCCAATCTCTCAATTTATCTCTTTCCAAGAGAACATCTTCCAATAATACATTTAAATTTCTCAAAATCAATCACACTTGATATATATAAATTGCCAAGAAGAAAATGGGTACCAAATGGAGGATTTTCAAATTCTCAAAAAATAGATTTTCATAAACAGGGAGTTTTCACGGCTCCCTAGTGAGTCAGCTTTTACATCACTGCTCACTCCTCAAAACAACAGGGAAGTTAATATAAAACCCCCTAGCGAGTCAGTATATCTCAACTGCTCACTCCACAAAACAGAGAGTTTATAGGCTCCCTAGTAAGTCGGTATATTCCAACCGCTCACTTCACAAAAACACCAGATGGCACCACTTTCCATTGACAAAATATATATATATCTAAAACCTCAAAAGTTCACCACTTAAAGCAAAATCTTTCCACCCAAATAATACTTTCAACTTTGCACCTGAATCTATAACCTTTGTACCAATATTTCCAAAAATGTATTTCCAAACATCCTATTAACCTCATAGATATAACACAGATTAGCGTATTCCACACCTAATTATTATGAACACAACTCTCCATATTTATAAGAATGATAACAGTAATGATATTTCACAAGCAAGCAACTTCTCAATATCTAAAATAAGAAACTGACAAAAAATTTCAGAAACTATTACCTGAATTGCAGAATTTACTGAGAAAAATCGGTAGCGTATTTTCATATGAAATTTTCCAGATAAGTAGTAAAAAGAGTCTAGATTACACACAAAAAGTTTCAAGCCAATCCAAGGCCTAGAAGTATTTTTCCCGAAATATTTCCCAACACAGCGCCAGACTGTAATTTAACTGGCAGAACACTGCCTCAACTTTACGAAATTATTCTGGAAAAACCTAAACATATTTTTAATCAAAACTTTTTACAAAAATCAATTATATCAAGTCTAAATTCTCCATAAAAATTTTCAAGCAAAAATAAGTTTAGTAAGCATTTTTCACGAATTTTTCTTTCCAGATGCGCCAGTCAGAATTTTCTCAGGCAATTATCAAATTGTGTAAAATTTATCCGTCTTAATCACCACAAAATCACCATATCACATACTGTTGTGGACAACCAAAGGCTTGGAGACCCACTTCAAATAAGAGAAGGTCCAATTACTCGTTCAAGAGCCAAAAACTTGCAAGAGGCCATGAATGGACTGATCCATACACTTTGGCAAGAAGATGACACCAAGATACTTGATGGACTTAACATGGAAGATACCAAGTGGGTCAATATCTTAACCTTGCATTTGGAGGCCTTAGAAGCTGCCATTTAAATACCAATAAAGAATCAAGGCCCAACTAGAATTTGAAGACCAAATTGTTGAAGAAATGTGCTAAGCTAGTTGTGCTGAATTGAAACAATAAGTTGGCCATAAAATAAGTGGGAAAATCCTTTAAGAGTGGTCCAATTTCGTGGCTTAAGCTTAGGAGAAGACAAAAGGAGCTAAACTCAAGTCACATGGAAGAATTAAGTGTCATTTACTTCAAAATTCAATAGTAGTAATTTCTGAATTTAAGTATTTTTATGTTACAAGCTAAGGAGTAAATGCACCTTCTTTGAACGTGTATAGCCCTTTTTAAAGCGCTAAAGAACTCATTTTTGGGTAGATTATTGAAGTTGAATTCATTTGGATATGTGCTTTGGACTTCCATTTCCTTTCTAGTATTCTAGGAAGAATTTCTGACTTATCAAGGATATTACC
Source organism: Ipomoea nil (assembly GCF_001879475.1). NCBI lineage: Eukaryota > Viridiplantae > Streptophyta > Magnoliopsida > Solanales > Convolvulaceae > Ipomoea > Ipomoea nil. Next base: position 316,605 of record NW_017618220.1, on the reverse strand, counting down.
CTCCTTGTGGCGTCCCAATTGGCCTTATCACCCTTCAACCCGGTGTGGCGGCTTCCCTATTCATCCATACACGTCCTCACCCATTTCCCATACCCCACATCAACCACAATCCACAAAAACAACCCCTACACTTCAAAATCAGTACACAGAAATTGGGAAAACGGATCGTGACTTGAGCTGTGGAGTTCTAGGCCTTTAAGTCCAATATCAAGCCGGTGGAATCCACATCATCTTGGTATCAGAGCCTTGGTTGCAATTCTCATCAAAATCAGGTCACGAAATACTTGTTCTCTTTAGTTTCTTGTGTCAATTTGTTCCATGTCAAAATCTGTGAATTGAATGCAAGTTTGCATGAAAAGCTTTCTTTTCATGGTTTGTTGTCAATTTTTCTATATATATATTGCTTCCCCTATATGTCTTTTAGGTGTCTAAACTCATTCAAAAAGATCCATATATGTTGATAGACACTGAAAGTCACATCAAACCATCCTATATTCTAAATCTGCCAGGATTATCCTATTTGCGCTGCTAGAAAAAAAATCTGAAAAAATAGTTCCTCTTGTTTATTTGATCTGAATTTTTTTGTGGTAATAGATAGCTCATCAATATTCCCTTCCACAAAAAAATTTTGCCGAAAGAATCCATACACAAACACAGAAAATTCTGAGAAATACATTGGCAGAATCTTATTTTCTGGGGATGATATCTTCTAGTTCTGTCTTTTGAGTTTTGTTCATTTTTTTTTTGTTGCCACACATAAATATACTTTGTATATCCTCTATTTTTCATTCATATCCTTTCTTATTCTTGTCATCTTACGTCTTTGTGTGTGGTATCTCCTTGTTTGAGTTGAAATTGTTCTTAGAATTCCAAGAAAGGTCCTTGAATTCAACTTGTGTGTGATTTGAACTTGTGAGCATAATAGAGTGTTCATACACGAGTGGTAAAATTTGAGTGATCACCCCCTAAAAAGAGTGAGTGTGAGGGAGAGAAGTGAGGTCCAACTTAATCTTTTATCTTGTTGTTGCACTTTTGTTTCTATTGCAGCTCAATATGTCGGGGTCTGGCCAATCTAATAATGAGTCAAGCATGAGTCCAAATACCAAGTTTATGGTGGATGCTATGAAAGGGGAGTTTACTAGGCTTGGTAATTTAATGAGTGGGCTGGCTGACCGTTTGGAGAGGTTAGAATTGGAGAGGGAACAAAATAGAAATGAGGGAGGAAATGATCAAAGGGCACAAGGAATAGGAATGAGGGAGAACGGAGGAGAAATAATTTGAGAGCCCAAGGGAATGAGAGAGAGGGAGTTGAGTCTTCTACGGGCTATGATAGTGAGGAGATTGAGGATAGTGAGATAGAAATGGGAAGGAGAGAAAGAGGGAGAAGAAGGGCAGCAAGAAGGGATGTAGATGATGATTTGGGCAACATTAAAATGAGTATGCCTAATTTCCAAGGGAAGAGTGATCCGGATGCCTATCTAGAGTGGGAGAGTAAGGTAGAGAGGGTGTTTGATTGTCACAATTATTCGGAGAGGAAGAAGGTGAAATTGGCAGCCTTGGAATTCACTGATTATGCCACTTTATGGTGGGATAAGTTAGTGTTGACAAGGAGAAGAAGTGGAGACCGACCTATTGAATCATGGAGAGAAATGAAGATAGCCATGCGCAAGAAGTTCATTCCAACTTGGTACTACCGTGAGCTCTATCAACAACTCCAAGATTTGGTGCAAGGAAGGCTGTTCGTAGCTGAATATGTCCATGAAAATGAGAAATTGATGACAAAGCTGGGTTTGGAGGAGGATCCACAAAGCACCATTGCCCGTTTCATCAAGGGGCTAAATTGGGACATCCGTGAGGAGATGGAAATGCATGATTTTGTGGACTATGAAGAGATGGTTCAAAAGGCTGTCCAAATTGAGAAAAAGCTCATGAAGAGGAAAAAGAGGGCCCAATCCAACACTTCAAATTGGAAAGCTAGCAAGGGAATTGCAATCACCACTCCAATCCTCTAACTCAGTTTGTAGCCAAACAAAGGGACCACAATCAGTGATACAGTGGAAAGGACCAGCCCAAGGTGTCAAAGTGCAACATCTCTTGGTAACTAAAAAGGATAGTATGCAAGAGAAAGGAAGGGGAGTCACTTTATACTCACTTTTATTCCAAAAGCATGCATTATTATTCTCTAGATTTCTTTGCCATGTTTCTATTAATGACGTACTTGCTAGATGTGTTAGAAATTTGTTTGCCTCCATACATCCAAGATTCCTTAATTTTGATTTTACTAAAACTTTGTTTGATAGAGATAAGGAATCACTGGAAAGTTATAAGGCACATTTGAAAACTTCTTATGTGAAACACTACTTGCTCAAGGGGTTTTGGTTCAAAGTCAATGGGATTGGCACTTTTTGCTTTGTTTTTGGCAATGGTTTAATTGTTGATTCACATAAAGGACACTTTGGTTTTCCAAAGAGTGATGATGTTTTGCATGGATATTTTCATTGGCCAAAGAAGAAAAAAGATGTCGAATCTTATGTTCATAATTGTGCTACTTACCACCACAATACATCTAAAACATTACTTGATATTTTCATGGATTTTGTGTTTGGTTTAGCCTTAAGCTCTAGAAGGAAAGATGTTGTGCTTGTTGAAAATTCAAACAAGATGGCTAAATTTAATATGTCTCGTTTTGTTGATCTATTACTATCCAGAATGTTTAAATTCCATGATGTGTCATTACACTTAATTGCCTTACTTGTTGATTGTAGGATGATGATTGGAGCGACTCGTGTCAAGCACCCCAAGAAAAAGTTCCATGAGCGTGATAAAACAGAAAGTGAGTTTGCTACTTTGTCTTTCATTGAAGATTTGAATTCGAGGACGAATCCTTTTCAAGAATGGGAGAATAATAGGAACCAGCACACATGGAATCCAATAAGGGTCTATAGTGGGCTCATCACAAGGCCAAAAAGTACATCCTTAAAGCATCATTGGTGAAAAAATCAAGGAATTCCAATAATAATTCCATTCGATAGAGGAAAGTATTATAGTGGCCCGTTTCAAGTGATGTCACGGATCAAAGACAATGTTTATAATATTCGAGGTTGAATCATTTTTCAAGAAGGGGAGGATGATGCGGCCCAACATAATGAAGATCCATTAAGATTACAAATTGGGCCAATCACAAGATCCGAGGCCCAAATCAGCTTTATTATTTGTGGTCATCATTTATTTTAAATTGTTTAGAATTAAAGAGAAAACACTAGTTGTATTTAGAAAGGATTCCTTAAATCCTTTTTCTAAATAAAACTCTATTTACTTGTTTTCTAGATTAGGTTTAGGACTCTTTTTCCCATTGTATTTAGATTACAATGCTGCCCTATACCTATAAATAGGGCACATCCATATCAGTTTTGGGGAGGCTTGAATTCAATAAAATTCTTAAGTTTTTCTTTACACTTGTGTAAGAAACCTTATGGCTAATTGTGGACTCAATTAGTGGCTAGTCGTGGACTCGACTAGCAAATTGATTCGTGGACTCGAATCAATCTTACTTTCTTCAACCTTAGATTTAGGTTCGTGGACTCGTTCTTGAATCGAAGGAAACTAGATCCGACTCTAGTTGATTGAAGATTGCAACATCGAGGTATTTGAAGCTACATGGGATTCTTCCAAGTCTTTGAGGATTCGAGACAAAGGGTTTCTCGTGAGGTTTAAGGTATTTTGATCCATCTCTATCTTTACTTTGTCGTGAGGTTTAAGGTATCTCGTGAGGTTTAAGGGATTCGAGACAAAGGGTTTAATGCAAAGATAGAGATGGATCAAAATACCTTAAACCTCACGAGAAACCCTTTGTCTTGAATCCTCAAAGACTTGGAAGAATCTCATGTAGCTTCAAGTACCTCAATGTTGCAATCTTCAATCAACTAGAGTCGGATCTTGTTTCCTTCGATTCAAGAACGAGTCCACGAACCTAAATCTAAGGTTGAAGAAAGTAAGATTGATTCGAGTCCACGAATCAATTTGCTAGTCGAGTCCACGACTAGCCACTAATTGAGTCCACAATTAGCCATAAGGTTTCTTACACAAGTGTAAAGAAAAACTTAAGAATTTTATTGAATTCAAGCCTCCCCAAAACTGATATGGATGTGCCCTATTTATAGGTATATGGCAGCATTGTAATCTAAATACAATGGGAAAAAGAGTCCTAAACCTAATCTAGAAAATAAGTAAATAGAGTTTTATTTAGAAAAGGATTTAAGGAATCCTTTCTAAATACAACTAGTGTTTTCTCTTTTATGCCAAACAATTTAAATTAATGATGACCAAAAATAATATGGCTGATTTGGGCCTAATTTAATCACCAAAATAGCACTTAAACAATTATAAAAAAGCCTTGAGTTCTTCTTCATATTTTGCAAATGGGCTTGACTTGGATTTCCACCATCTTTGAACATCACCAATGAAGAGTTGCCTTAATTGTTTGGACTTGGGCCTTGTGATTGGCCCAATTAGTACTCTTAATGGATCTTCATATGTTGGGCCGCATCATCCTCCCCTTCTTGAAAATGATTCGACCTCGAATCTTGTAAGCATTGTCTTCGATCCATGATATCACTTGAAATTGGCTACTATAATATTTTCCTCTATCGAATGGACTTATTATTGGTCTTTGTTGTTTGTTCCACCAATGATGTTTTAAGGTCGTAGTTATGGGCCTTGTGATGAGCCCACTATTTACCCATACTGTATTTCATGTGTACTGGTTCCTATTATTCTCCCATTCTTGAAAAGGATTCGTCCTCGAATCCAAATCTTCAGTGAAAGACAAAGTAGCAAGCTCACTTTCTGTTTTATCACGCTCATGGAACTTTTTCTTGGGATGCTTGACACGAGTCGCTCCAATCATCATCCTACAATCAACAAGGCAATTAAGTCTAATGACACATCATGGAATTTAAACATTCTGGATGGTAATAATTCAACAAAATGAGACATATTAAATTTATGCATCTTGTTTGAATTGTCAACAAGCACAAAATCTTTCCTCCTAGAGCTTAAGGTAAAATCAAACAAAAATTTCATGGAAATATCAAGTAATGATTTAGATGTATTATGGTTGTAAGTAGCACAATTCTGAACATAAGATTCTACATCTTTTTTCTTCTTTGGCCAATGAAAATATTCATGCAAAAGATCATTACTCTTTAGAAAATCAAAATGTCCCTTATGTGAATCAACAATTAAATCATTGCCCAAAACAAAGCAAAAAGTGTCAATCCCATTGACTTTGAACCAAAACCCCTTGTGCAAGTAGTATTTGCCATAAGAAGTTTTCAAATGTGCCTTATAACTTTCCAGTGATTCCTTATCTCTATCAAATAAAGTTTTAGTAAAATCAAAGTTAAGGAATCTCGGATGTACGGATGCAAACAAATTTCTAACACATCTAGCAAGTATATCATTAATAGAAACATGGCAAACAAATCTAGAGAATTTTAATGCATGCTTTTGAAATAAAACTGAGTAAATAGTTACTCCCCTTCTTTTCTCTTGCTTAATATCTTTTGTAGTGACCAAGAGAGGTTGCACTTTGACACCTTGGGCTGGTCCTTTCCACTGTATCACTGATTGTGGTCCCTTTGTTTGGCTACAAACTGAGTTAGAGGATTGGAGTGGTGATTGCAATTCCAAACATGGAGGTTCCACTTTTCTCTCTTTGATTTCTTCCTTCTTTGAGGCTGGTTTGAGAGCTTGCATCAATGTCAATTGAATTTCTTCTATTTGTTTAGGATACAAACGAGGCAAGACATATGTAACTCCATTCATGTGAAACACATAAGTGTTCCTCATTCCATCATAACTTATTTTTCTGTCAAATTGCCATGGTCTACCTAACAAGATATGAGCAGCCTGCATTGGGATATTACCACACAAGATTTCATCAGAGTAACTGTTAATAAATAAAGGAATAAGATCCTGTTTGGTTACTCTTGCTTCTCCTGCATCAGTTAACCATTGCAAACAATAAGCATTTGGATGATTAAGCAAAGGTAACTGGAGAAATTTACCCATAACTGCACTAGCCATATTTGTGCAACTTCTAGAATCTATTACCATAGCACAAGCATTCTTTCTAATTGACCCTTTAGTACAAAATATATTTTCTCTTTGAGATTCATCTTCTTTTAAAGGGTGAACATTTAAAACCTCCTTAACAACAATAGTATGACTAGACTCACTAGTAATATATTTAGAATCAGAATCTAAAGGTATGAATGGTTCTCTCTCAACATGTTCATTGAGAGTTTCAAAATGGTCACATACCTCATCCTTAGACTTATATTCAAGACAAGAAGCAAAATTTTCAGATTGTTTTGTTATCTTAACTACCCTCTTGTCAGGGCAATCACGAGCTATGTGGTCTCTCTCATTACATCTATAACAAATCAATTCTCTATCATGTTGAGGTCTCACTGCCTCACTTACCTTTTCCTTACCTTTGCCTCGTGAATCATTTCTTGGAGGAGGATGTTCATCACGGTTTTGAGAGGTAGAACAAGTGTTGTTCAATCTTGATGCATCATTTTTGGATTTGTGCATTTTCATCTCTTTGATATTTGCCTCAGATTCACGTGCAGCATAAAAGGCATCATAAAAGGTGTCATATCTCTGAAAACTCATTCCACATCGAATTTCTAAGTTCAATCCATGTACGAAACGAGCAACAGTTTTTGTCTCTTCTTCATGTATGTCTCCCTGTTTAAGCAAAATACTTATAGTTTGGTAGTACTCATCAACTGACTTTTTTCCTTGCACCGTTCCCTGCAATTTTCTTTCAAGATCATTGAAAAAAGATTTAGGACGAAAGGTTAGGCGCATATCTTCCCTCACTTGAACCCAAGATTCATAGGGAATAAAATTAGCAACTCTTTCTATATTTCTTTTTCGCCACCAAGATAATGCATACCCCTTAAAAGATGTAGCAACTATCCTAATTTTTGTAAGATCAGAATATTGCTTTAAATAAGAAAGAGTTTCAACAGCATTCTCCCATTCTATGTATTCGGTTGGTCCTTTCTCACCGGTGAAGTTAGGAATTTCATGTTTAATGTTTCCTAACTCCGCATTACGCTGCTGGATCCTTTGACATATAGGATCCACTCTTCCTACTGGTGGCAGGTGTCGCTCATCATTGTGTGGTGGTTGCACTTGCTGTGAGCGTTGCTCCAAATTATTCATTCGTTTGAGTAACCTGTCTATCTTTTGTTCTAATGTCTGGGGAAAGTTTGGAACTTGATCAGTCATTTGTATAGGAAAAAAATATCTAAAAAAAAACAAGAAGATGTGTGAGTAATCACGTTAGTGAAACCAAAAAGTTGGCTCGCTCCCTCACTATTCTCAGCTCGTAGGTAAGAGGTGGATTATATGGCTCTGGGGGTGCACTACACACTCTTACAAACACACACTCCACTCGTGTATCGCTCAAGGTGGCAGATACTCTCACAAGCCTTTTTCCAAAAAGGAAAATTCTAGTCCGGAACTCAAGTTGGTATGGATTCAACCTCAAAGTTCAAGAAAACGTACCTTGGAAAACTTCACAAGCCTTTGAGAGTAAGGTGTATCGCGAGGTAGGTAATAAAATTGAGAGCAAGAAGCAAAGAAAAAGGACAATACAAGCAAAGAAACTAAGCAAGATTTGAAAGAAAAAAAAAAGGGAAGCAAAGAAAGAAGTATGGCAGAAAGATATGCAAGACCAATATCAGAAGATAGACACAAATAGAATGTAGTAGGGGTTCAAGTGTACCACAACCAAATAGGAATATATCAAGAACTCCTTCCAACCTTATACTTTTTCCCTTCCTTGTCCCTCGAAAATTCTCCTACTAGCCAAATTCTTTCCCCAACCTTATTCTTCTTCTTTATTGGTTTCTCTTTTTTTGCTTCTTTTTTTTTTTTCAACTTTCTTGATTTTTTTTTTAATTTTTTTGATAAATAACCTCCAAATAATTACTATAAATATCAACAAAAATTTCGGACCAAGAGGATCCACACAACCCCTTCAAAACAGAATCAAGAATTTCAAGAATCGCCTAGAAAAACAGAAACAATGCCCTGACTTTGAAAATCAATATCTCACTAACCAGAATGAATTAGACAGTTTATAATATACCCAAAGATCGCCCCAGAAGATATCTATAACATATCCAAATTATAGATAAAACTAACCAGTGGATCCCGAGATATAGGTAATTCTTTGAAACTGGTCACAGCTCGCGGAAATCTGGACAGGGTGTGATTGAGACGTGATTGCGCGTAAATGCGCATTGGATATAGGTAAGGGTGAGATGGGGTTGTTTTCTTAACAGAATATGTGGTAATATGGTGCTTAGGAGGTGTGTGGTCTCGTTGATATTGGACGGGGAAAAGGGAAAACACTTTCGGGATTGTTTTTCAAGAAACTGGAGAACATGTATCAAGATTCAAGAACACAATCAAGAATGCAAAAGAAAATTTTTTTTGGGGTTTTTATAATGAATAAGACACGAATAAATGTAGAATGTAAGATAAGAACGAGATAAACCTAGGGAACCAAAGAAACCAAATTTCCAATGATAACGAGACAAACCTAGGCTCTGAATACCAAATTGATATGAACCTAGTCCAAGTTTCAAATAAGATGAGTATTGTCCCAAGAATTGCTCTCAATGTAAAGATAGAGATGGATCAAAATACCTTAAACCTCACGAGAAATCCTTTGTCTCGAATCCTCAAAGACTTGGAAGAATCCCATGTAGCTTCAAGTACCTCGATGTTGCAATCTTCAATCAACTAGAGTCGGATCTAGTTTCCTTCGATTCAAGAACGAGTCCACGAACCTAAATCTAAGGTTGAAGAAAGTAAGATTGATTCGAGCCCACGAATCAATTTGCTAGTCGAGTCCACGACTAGCCACTAATTGAGTCCACAATTAGCCATAAGGTTTCTTACACAAGTGTAAAGAAAAACTTAAGAATTTTATTGAATTAAAGCCTGCCCAAAACTGATATGGATGTGCCCTATTTATAGGTATACGGCAGCATTGTAATCTAAATACAATGGGAAAAAGAGTCCTAAACCTAATCTAGAAAACATGTAAATAGAGTTTTATTTAGAAAAGGATTTAAGGAATCCTTTCTAAATACAACTAGTGTTTTCTCTTTTATGCCAAACAATTTAAATTAATGATGACCAAAAATAATATGGCTGATTTGGGCCTAATTTAATCACCAAAATCAGCACTTAAACAATTATAAAAAAGCCTTGAGTTCTTCTTCATATTTTGCAAATGGGCTTGACTTGGATTTCCACCATCTTTGAACATCACCAATGAAGAGTTGCCTTAATTGTTTGGACTTGGGCCTTGTGATTGGCCCAATTAGTACTCTTAATGGATCTTCATATGTTGGGCCGCATCAATCCCATTGCAGCTTCAAGTACCTCGATGATGCAATCTTCAATCAACTAGAGTCAGATCTAATTCCCTTCGATTCAAGAACGAGTCCACGAACCTAAATCTAAGGTTGAAGATAGGAAGATTGATTCGAGTCCACGAATCAATTTGCTAGTTGAGTCCACGACTAGCCACTAATTGAGTCCATAATTGGCCATAAGGTTTCTGTTGCGGCCACAAGAAGCAACAATTTAACGTTAAAGTATTTTATGATTAGTTTTATTATTTAGTTAGAATAATTAAATTAATTAGGATAATTATTTTAGATTTAGTTTGTTACACTTATTTTATCATTTATCATTTTCATTTATCTTAGTTTGTTAAAGATTTATTTTGTATTTATCTATTTGTAGTTTGTTGAGATTTTAGTTATCTTGGGATTATAGTCCTGAATTACTAAAACTCTACAACTATAAATAGAGACACAAGTTATGAATAAAATAGATTCGTGATGAATTTTTGAGAATGAAAACTGAGATGGTTTTCTAGAACTCAGGATGAGTTCGGTCATGAGTGATTCATGACATTCCTGACTTATCAAGTGTGAAACCCCACTTGTGGCGTCAAATCATTCTCATATCGCTCTATAACCGGGCGTGGGGCGAGAATCAATTCAAAAACCCCAAAAACAACCCTTACCCAACCTAAAATTAAACCTTTCAAAACAAATTCACCTAGCCGAATAAACCATTCTATGATGTTCTTTAAAATTTGAGTGTGAAGAGAAGATCGGGCCAACCAGGATCGCATCACTTACACAAGTGTAAAGAAAAACTTAAGAATTTTATTGATTGAAAGCCTCCTCAAAAATGATATGGATGTGCCCTATTTATAGGTATAGGGCAGCATTGTAATCCTAAATACAATGGGAAAAAGAGTCCTAAACCTAATCTAGAAAGCAAGTAAATATAGTTCTATTTAGAAAGGGATTTAAGGAATCCTTTTCTAAATAAAAAAAAGAGTCGCAAACCTAATCTAGAAAGCAAGTAAATATAGTCCTATTTAGAAAGGGATTTAAGGAATCCTTTCTAAATACAAACTAGTGTTTTCGCTTTAATTCCGAACAATTTAAAATAATGATGACTAAGAATAATAAGGCTTATTTGTGCCTAATTTAATCTCCAAAATCAGACTTAAACAATTATAAAAAGCCTTGAATTCTTTTTCATCTTTTGCAAATGGCTTGACTTGAATTTCCACCATCTTTGAATATCACCAACGAAGAGTTGTCTTAATTGTTTGCACTTGGGCCTTGTGATTGGCCCAATTTGATATGAACCTAGTCCAAGATTCAAATAAGATGGAGTATTGTCCCAAGATTACTCTCAATGCAAAGATAGAGATGGATCAAAATACCTTAAACCTTACGAGAAACCCTTTGTCTTGAATCCTCAAAGACTTGGAAGAATCCCATTGTAGCTTCAAGTACCTCGATGATGCAATCTTCAATCAACTAGAGTCGGATCTAGTTTCCTTCGATTCAAGAACGAGTCCACGAACCTAAATCTAAGGTTGAAGAAAGGAAGATTGATTCGAGTCCACGAATCAATTTGTTAGTCGAGTCCACGACTAGCCACTAATTGAGTCCACAATTAGCCATAAGGTTTCTTACACAATTGTAAAGAAAAACATAAGAATTTTATTGATTGAAAGCCTCCTCAAAACTGATATGGTTGTGCCCTATTTATAGGTATAGGGCAGCATTGTAATGATAAATACAATGGGAAAAAGAGTCTTAAACCTAATCTAGAAAGCAGGGAAATATAGTTCTATTTAGAAAGGGATTTAAGGAATCCTTTTCTAAATTCAAAAAGAGTCCTAAACCTAATCTAGAAAGCAAGAAAATATAGTCCGATTTAGGAAGGGATTTAAGGAATCCTTTCTAAATAAAAACTAGTGTTTTCTCTTTAATTTCGAACAATTTAAAATAATGATGACTAAAAATAATAAGGCTTATTTGTGCCTAATTTAATCTCCAAAACCAGACTTAAACAATTATAAAAAGTCTTGAATTCTTTTTCATCTTTTGCAAATGGGCTTGACTTGGATTTCCACCATCTTTGAATATCACCAATGAAGAGTTGTCTTAATTATTTGGACTTTGGCCTTGTGATTGGCCCAAATGGTACTCTTGATGGATCTTTCATTATGTTGGGCCGCGTCATCCTCCCCTTCTTGAAAATGATTCTACCTCGAATCTTGTAAGCATTGTCTTCGATCGATGATATCACTTGAAATGGGTCACTATAACACTTTCCTCTATCGAATTATTATTGGGCCTTCTTGTTTCTTCCACCAATGATTTTTAAGGATGCAGTTGTGGGCCTTGTGATGAGCCCACTATAGACCAATGGTGATCCAGAACCACCAGGCATGAGAGTGGTGTCCATGATTAAAATGAGGAAGTATGTGGAAAAGGGACATGAAGTTTACCTGTGTACCCTTCAAGATCTGAATGCCAAGAACGAGAGTTTGGAAAAGATATTCGTAGTAAGGGAATTTCCAGATGTATTTCCTGACAAGATACCAAGATTACCCCTAGTAAGGGAAGCGGAGTTCTCAGTTGACTTGCAACCAGGTACCGCACCCATATCCAATGTTCCTTACCGTATGGCACCTGCAGAAATGGCTGAGGTCAAGGGACAGCTACAGGAACTGTTAGAGAAGGGTTACATCAGACCGAGCGTATCGCCTTGGGGAGCTCCGATTTTATTTGTAAAAAAGAAAGATGGGAGTATGCGATTATGTATAGACTACCGGGAATTGAACCAGGTCACTGTGAAGAATAGATATCCTTTACCGCGGATTGATGATTTATTTGATCAGTTGAAGGGAGCGGGGGTCTTCTCCAAAATAGACTTGCGGTCTGGGTACCATCAGTTGAGAGTGGCGGACAAGGACATACAAAAGACGGCTTTTCGTACGAGATACGGACATTATGAGTTCACTCTGGTGCCGTTTGGATTGACCAATGCGCCAGCAATCTTCATGGAGTTAATGAATAGAGTATTTCGAGTGTATTTTGGCGATTTTGTGGTAGTCTTCATCGATGATATCTTGATTTACTCGAGAGGGATGGACGACAATGAGAGACATTTGAGGATAATACTACAAACATTACATGACCATCAGTTGTACGCTAAGTTGTCACAATGTAGCTTTCTTGGGACATATTGTCACCAAAGATGGGGTAACAGCAGATCCATCCAAGATTAAGGCGGTCACAGAATGGCCGGTACCAAAGTCTATCACGGAGGTGCATAGTTTCTTGGGTTTAGCAGGTTATTATAGAAGATTTGTGCAGGACTTCTCGATTTTGGCTAAACCTCTTACTAGTCTCACTAAGAAAGCAACCAAGTATCAGTGGATAGAGGAGTGTGAGATGGCATTTCAAGAACTTAAGCGGAGATTGACCTCGGCACTGATTTTGACATTACCATCAGGTGAGGAAGGATTCAAGGTGTTCAGTGATGCATCACATAAGGGACTTGGTTGTGTCTTGATGCAAAATGGGAAGGTAATAGCGTATGCATCACGTCAGTTGAAGACGCATGAGGTTAACTACCCTACACATGACTTGGAACTAGCCGCAGTGGTTTTCACCCTAAAGATTTGGAGACATTATTTATATGGGGTGAGATGCAAGATTTACACTGATCATAAAAGCTTAAAGTACATCTTCACCCAGAAAGAGTTGAACATGAGACAGCGACGGTGGCTAGAGTTGCTTAAGGACTACGATTTAGAGATCCAATATCATGAGGGGAAAGCAAATGTAGTAGCCGATGCTATGAGTAGAAAGTCTAGTCACTCATTGGGAGGTATTTGGGTAGTGCCAGATGAGTTATGTAGAGAGTTTCAGAAGTTAAATTTGGAGATAAGAAATAGTGGTGAAGTTCAACAAGAAATGGCATTGTATACCTTGAGGGTCACACCGAACATCTTTGATGAGATAAAGCAAAATCAACCGGGGGATGTCAAATTAGAAAGAATTAAGGCCAAGATGGTCGATGGGAAATGTGGACCTTTTGAAGTATATTCAGACGGGAGCATTAGGTACCAGGGTCGTTGGTGTATACCTGTTAGTGTTTTAAGTTTCTCCAAAGAACCCCAACATATAATTGACAATATTATTATGGCAATCTAAGATAGGGTTTAGCTTGGTGTCTCTTTGTTATTACAGAAGACTGATTGATCAGGTTCATCAACAGACGCACTGATACTGAAGATCTGATAAAGGAAGATGTTTCCAAAATGATGAACGTGGTTTGAGAAGACAATTTTGGAAAGATAATCAGCGGATCTGTTTTGGAAGTTATGGACCAAATCTTTAAGATTACATTCTTCACAATATGTCCTACCATCTACAATCAAAGATATTTTTGGAGAGTGTTCTTACCAAGGCAGTATAAGTATTCTTATTCGGTCAAGAATTAGGGTTACGGTTTTTAGAAAACGAAAGCACTCCATGCTATACAGAGACACATATCTTTGATTATCATGCCTCTTCTTAAGATAATGAGTTCTTGGTGATAATGATGAAGAACTTGAGAAGAACTATCGTTGCTTAAACGAAAGGACGCGAAGATCACTCAGTTGTGGGAACAACGTGGGACTGTGTCATTGAACGGACTGCATCAGAGTTAGCTCTCCAATTGAAGGGATTTCATTGGACTTCTGCATGCGTGGCTCTCTGACTTCAACAATCCACTAAACCTTTGTAGACTGGGTACGTACCTTGTGTGGGGCACTTGGGTGAGATTGTTGTTTTCTACCTTTGTACATTGGATTATGAGTTAGTGGATTTGACGCCTCGGTGATCGTCCCCCAGATGTAGATACACACTGTATCCAACTAGGTAAACATCGTATGTGTTGATTTATTATCTGTTTTTAGTTTTCCTCTACAAACTAATCTGCAATCTGTCTAACTGATTGATAATTCACGTCTCCGAATCGGTCAGTCCTTTACATCAGTCGCTTATCTCTAACAATAATATTAAACTGAGGAAATGCAAAATTACATGTGGTATCAGAGCTTTTAAGTCTACACGGTGACTTGATCCTTACGGGAAGATCTTTTTGCATTGTTCTCTCTTTAAGAAGTTGTTTTCTTGGTTGTCTGTTGGCAATTTGTCTGCTCTCTGCTTTGTGCGTTTTGGCTGGTTATCTTTTGATTCAGGATGGATGCAAGTATGAAACCACCAGAATTGGATGGTCACAACTATTCATTCTGGAAGGCTCGAATGGAGATTTACCTTCAGGCACAAGGTACCAGAGTTTATCGTACTGTTCTCACCGGATGGAGTCCTCCGACTGTTTAGAATGCTGATGGAACTGTTGGGGCCAAATCTATAGAGACATGGACTGAAGATGAGATGTTGTCCTCTGATCTGAACAATAAAGCACTGAATTCCATTGTAGGATCTCTGCATGAATCAGTCTTTACCTTAGTCACCGGGATAAAAGAAGCAAAACAAGTATGGCAAATCCTTGAAACTAGATTCGAGGGTACCAGTGATGTCAAGCTGTCAAAACTTTAGTTGGTTCTATCAGAGTTTGAAGCACTCCGAATGGGTGAAGAGGAAATGATCTCGATTTTTCACAGTCGGGTTCAGAATTTGATGAATAGAGGCTCAATACTTGGTGAACCGTTTACTGATGAAAGAGTGGTAAAAAAGATACTTCGATCTCTACCAAAACGCTTTCGAATGAAAGTGACTGCTATTCAAGAACACACAGGCTGGGAGAAGAAGAGTGTGGGAGAACTTATGGGAAGCCTACATACGTATAAACTTGAAGTGTTGGCTAATGATGAACCTGCAGTCAGCAGAAAAGGCAAGTCAGTAGCCTTTGTTGCTGAAGCGGATCGAGAATCTGACACAGAAGACATAGATGATGAAGCATTGGCCTTGCTAACAATGAATTTTAAGAAAATTCTGAAAGGCTTCAATCGAAAGAGTCAAGGACGATCGAACAGGACACAGTACAAAAGTGGAAACTCCTCTTATCAGCAAAACAGAAACGTCCTCCTTCACACAGAACAGTCAGTCTCGGACTAGTCGAACAAGACAAAATAGAAGTAACTCAACTGACACTGTTAGACCTCTAAACTGATCAGTGCAATGTCGAGACTGTGAAGGATTCGGACATATACAATCTGAATGTGCAACGTATCTCAAGAGGAAGAAAGCTATGTCTGTGGCAACCCTAAGTGATGATGAGGAGGAAGCATCTAATGACCAGACCGATGACAATGTGGGAAACTTTCGTGGCCTTCTTCACAGCTACAGAGAATCAATCAGAATATAATGAAACAGATGAAGAATCATACATATCATCAGATGACTTTGAAGAAAGGCATACTCAACTAGAAATGGAATTTGCTAAACTAGTTGGAAGTTGGGAACAACTGGTGAAAGTCAATAAGAATCTGAACGAAGATCTGAAGCAGCAAGATGAACTCCTAAAGAAACTAAACACTAAACTAGTCGCAAAAGAAGATCTTATTACTCAGATAAGATCTCGAGAGGGAAAATTGATAAAAGAACTGGAGGATCTAAAGAAGAATATCAAGATGATGGATACCACTTCTACAGAGACCAGAGGAAGGAGATGTATCAGAACAAGTCTATTACCCCCTTCACAAAACAGGTTTGGGTCAGGAAATCAGAAGTAATATGCTATCTCACAATAGTTCTGACCGCTTCTACGACTGAAGAAAGATGGTATTTCGACAGTGGATATTCTAGACATATGACTGGGAATGTCAATTGTCTCATGGCTGTTCAATGTAGCAGTGGGTCAGTAACATATGGAGACAGACAAAAAGGAAAGATAGTTGGAAAAGGTACTCTAAACGTACCAGGATTGCCACATCTGGACGAAGTTCTCCTAGTCAGTGGGTTGAAAGCAAATCTTATTAGCATCAGTCAGCTGTGTGATCAGAACTGGAATGTGTGCTTTAATCGTGACTGTTGCAGAGTACGTGATAAAGCAGATCAAGTGGTGATGGAAGGAACACGATCTTCTGACAATTGTTATGTTTTGACCAATGAAACTACTTGTCTCATATCTAAAACAGACGAATCAAAACTATGGCATCAACGATTGGGACACATAAACTTCAGAGATATGGACAAAATGATCAAATTAGATGCTATTCGTGGGATACCTAATCTCAAAATAGAACAGGAAGGAATCTGTGGTGCATGTGCCATTGGAAAGCAAATAAAAACTCCTCACAAAGCAGTAAAGAGAATTACTACTGAGAGATGCCTAGAACTGGTTCATATAGACCTTATGGGACCAACTCAGACTGAAAGTATTGGCGGAAAGAAATACATCTTTGTGTGTGTAGATGATTTCTCTCGTTTCAGTTGGGTATACTTTCTGAGAGAAAAATCTGAGGCATTCAATGCCTTCAAGACTCTATGCATAAGAGTACAAAAAGAAAAGGACGAGCCCATTATAAAAATCCAAAGACTGAGAAGTGATCATGGGAAAGAGTTTGAAAACTCCTTATACTTAGATTTCTGCTCCGAAAAAGGAATAGTGTGACACCCTGTAATCCAAATTCAATTAAGGGATTAATTAAGTAATTAATCATAAATCAATTGGTAATTTAATTACTTAAATTCCTGAAAATTCAATAGTCGGGGACTTGTAATAGACTAGTCAACCCAAAGTCAAGGTTGTACCTTAAGCTTTGTGAGTAGTTCCCTTATTCCCTTACACCTCTTCATTTTAGTAAGGGTATTCATGACATTTCACCTTGTGTTAGTAATGCAAGCTAACCTAGTAGGCACTCCTCATTTTTTCTCCATACACTTTCCAAACTTGAGCTCTCCATTCTCTCTAAAAGTTAGATAGCTTTTCTTCCAAGCCAAGTTGGAGCTTTGTCAAATCTCCAAAGGTTGTCTCCAAGATTCTACCTTTCATACATTTGAGCATCTAGGAGGGTAAGATCTATGGTCATCTTGTGTTTTTAGTGTTTTCTAAGGTATCTTTTCTTAAAGATAGGATCTTTATGATCTTTTGGTGTGTTCTTGAAGTGGGTTTGGAAGGTGAGCCTTAGTAGGAGCTTGGTGAAGTGTTAAGTGAAGGTTTTTGTCTACAAGAGGTAACCCATGCTCTACAAAATCTATTTTGCTTACCTATATGATGATTTCTTGGATTCTACATGTGATTTTGCTATGAAATGTGAGTGTTTATGCATTGTCTTGTGAAAATGCATATCTAGAGCTTGTGTTTAGGGTTCATGTGTGTCATTGCTTGGCTATTCCTTTGATTCAAGTCATTTTGTTGTATTTGGTGAGATTTGGCATGTTTTGGACTTGAATATGAGCTTGGTGTTGAAAATCCCCGAAGGGATTATTTTGGGCACAGGAGTGTACCCGCGGGCGGAACGGCGGGCAGTGGCCTACCCGCCGCCCCACCCGCGGGGAACATATGGCTTGTGGGTGTATACTCGCGGGCGGAACCACGGGTGAGGGTCTACCCGTGGGTCCACCCGCGGGGAACATGATGGTGTTGTTTGGGGATTTGTTCCCCGTGATTCTTTTGACTCGGTATTTGGTCTTTTGACTTCCCGTTGTTCTTTTGTGGAACTATTTGAGTGTCTTCTTGATGTTTCGTATGTCTAGAACTATATGGTAGGAATCCACGTAGGTTTTGGTGTCTTGAATCGTGCTAAGTCTTCAACATTGTGTTTCGTTGAACCGTGATGAGTCTTGTGTGTTCTTTGGAACTACGTTTGGTTGACCCGTTTGATAAGCATGCTAGTTCGGTGTTTAAATGCTAGCGTGTGTGTTGTTTATACCTTCTTATTGGTTGATGATGACTTGTGTTATTCATCGTTGTTGTTGGACTGTGATCCATTCCTTGATTGAGTATGGTTTCATATCTTCATTGTGATCCATTGATTTATTCCTGTTGTGGTGTGATGTGTGTGTGGCTGTACTTGGATTGCACGATTTGGGTTTATGGGGCCTTAATCACCAAGGTACGACAGTGGTCCTCGTGGTGGCCACGACGTGATTATGGAGTTTGTGACCTGTGTGTTGGTTTCATGTATTTCTTGGGAGGCGTGTGTCGCCGTGTGTGTGATCGGTACCCTCGTGTACTATGAATTGGTGATCTTGTTGGTGGTTGTTGGTGGTGGACGACGGTCCCAGGAGGGAAAAGGTTGGACTTGGTTGTACAGGAGTCTTGGAGGTAATGGTTGGAACTAGACATAAGGTTGGGGGTAGCCATAAGGTTGGAACCGGGCATAAGGAAGGCATATCAATTTGTGACATGTGTTGTCACGAAGGCTTGTGTAGCCGTTGTTGTGTGTTTCTCTTCTTGTGACGTGTGTAGTCACAAAAGCATGTGTTGCCTAGGCATGTGTTGCCATTGGGTGTGTCCTTATTCTCTTGAGTTATGCATGTCGGGTGTTAATCTACTGTGTGTTGGTATATTATACCTTGAGCCATTCTTGTGAGTCGTCGTATCTCATGTGGTCTTGGGATGTGTTCCCTTATCTTTTTGTGAGTGCTTAGAGTCTTGTGTTGACTTTTGCTCTTGGTTTTGAACATATATATGTATATTCCGTTTCGCAAATGATTTTACATACGTATATCCTATCTACGTATGATATTTCACATGTATTGGTGGGTTACCAGCATTATTCGCTGACCGGGCGTCGTCCCATCTTTTATCTGTTCTTTCAGGTGATGTGTAGACGTGAGCGCGGTCTAGAACCTTCTAGTGTAGTTCCCATATCTTTTATGTATGGATTTTAGATTATGAAATATGCAGATGTTGGCTTGTGCGTTCACCTCTGGGTGAGCGTGGCATAGCACCCTTTCCTTTCCAGTTTATATAATCCTTTTTCAGTCTTCCGCTGTGTTGATGTTTTGTTTAGTTACCTGCATGTTTAAGGCTTAATTTAGAATGGAAATTAGGGGGTGTTACAAATAGCTCATGAGTTCTCGGCTCCTAGAACAGCACAACAGAATGGTGTGGTGGAAAGAAAGAATCGGTCCTTGCAGGAAATAGCCAGAGTGATGTTACACCCATCGCATCTGCCGCAGCGTTTTTGGGCTGAAGCAGTGCACACAGCATGTCATACAGTAAATAGATTCTATCTCAGACCAGGTACGACTAAGACACCATATGAGAAATGGAAAGGGAAGAAGCCAAATCTGAAGTACTTCCATGTGTTTGGCACAAGATGCTATGTTCTAATCGATAGGGAACAAAGGGGAAAGTTTGAACCCAAGAGTGATGAGGGCATCTTCCTTGGATACTCTCCAAACAGTTGAGCTTATAGAGTTTACAACAAACGAACTCAATCAGTCATGGAATCAGAGATGATAACCCAGGAGAATCAGATGAAACATGGGTGATTGATCCAGATACAGAGCTTCCTATCAGTGAGCCATTAAAAACAGCTGAGAAAACCAAACTGCCTGACACACATGATTCATCAGAAGAAGATCTCAAGGCAAGGTGTACGTGATGAGTCGATCACAGGCTGAAGCTAAGGGTTTGACAGAGGATGAGGCTGCAGGTACCGTTCTCAACCCAACCTTTTTGCCTTTGAGATCTACCATTTTTTGTGTCTCTTCCTTGCATTTTTCTTTTTGGGTAGAAATTAATTAGGGGAATTAGTCGTTTCGTTTAAGGGTAACCTAAAGCCTTTCTTCACCTAAAACCTAGACTTGGGTAATTTTTGGAAAATCCTTAAGTTTATAGCCTAAAAGTTTTAAAAAAACATTAATTTGTTATTGGTGAGTTTTAAAACCAGGTTCCAAAGTTTCCTAACCCAACCCTTAAACGATCTAAGCTAGTTTCGATTCTTGAACTTTATTCCCCTTTAATTCCTTTAACATATTTCTTTCAACCCAAATTAAAAATCCCTTTTCCCCAAAACCCTCCTCTCTCTTCTCTCTTTCCTCCTACCCGCACCAGTTGAGAAATTCCCCACCCGTCGCTGCCCTCCTACCCGTCGACAGCAACCACCGCCTGTCGCCACACCAGCTTCGCCAGAAGTCGCCACCCGCCGAGTCAAGCCATCGCCTCTCCTCTTCGCCGCTGCTACGTCGGAAAGCAGGCCGAGAGCAAGGGAAAAAGAAAAAAGAGAAAAAGAAGAAGCTTTGTGTCTACCTCACCTTGGACATCTTGCACCATGCCTAGAAGGTCAAAAACCATCAAGATAGTGGAATTGGTGGATGCCCATTACTCAGTTTTGGAAGGTAAAGCCTTTGAACCCGAATCTTTTTCAAGCACCATTTTGGATGTGCTTAATTTTCAAGATTTGTTGGATGGGTTTTTGTTGATTAAAAATGAGACATACCCGGATTTGGTAAAGGAATTTTAGCGTCACATGACTGTGACCAAGGATGGGGGAAAGTTGGAAATCACCTCTAAAGTGAGGGGTGTTAAGATTTCCTTGAATGAGAATCGGTTGGCAAAACTCCAGAGTTTTACGACCACTGGGGTCTCGGAGTACTGTAGGGATGCTTGGGTTAGTACTGAAGATTTGGGGTACCAAGATTGTTTGGAGTATCTTTTGGGGCGAACCAGTGGTTTTACCCAAGCCACCAGGTTGGAAAGGAAGTGGCTCACCAGGGAGCAAAAGATTCTAATAATGCTTGCGATGGACTGTCTGTTACCTAACAATAACAAGAGTAATCGTTTGAGAAATTTGGAGTGTGTTTTTGCCTATTTCTTGAAATACAAAGTGAAGTTCAACCTGCCAGCTCTCATGCTACAACACATGGATTATTTTGTGGATCATAACCGTAAGAGCCTACCCTACGGTATGATTCTGAGTTGGATTTTCAAGAAGAAAGGGGTGAAGGTTGAAGGGACTTTTGCCAAGGTCGTTGGTAAAATGGTGTTGGATGCTGCAAATCTTTGGAGCTGTAATCTGTTTCTGCTGGATGACAATGAATACATCACCTTGGAAGAGGTAGCCAAGAAATCCCCATCTGAGAGGAAGCTTTTGACAGAGCAGCTAGGGGTTCCTGTCAAGAAGCTGAAGCAGACTGTTCAGGAGCTTGTAAGAAGTGATGTAGAGGAGGAAGAGGTAGAGGAGAGCGACTCCGAGGACAAGGAGAACCGCCGAAGGAAAGAAGCAAGGACAAAGACGGAAAACGACTCCATGACACACGAGGAACGTGTGGAAGCTCTTCTTCGACAGCAGAACCGGATGATTGAGGAAGGTTTCGCGTTTATGAAGGCTCAATTTGTGACCGTGAAACAGAGGCTGACAGCGTTTGAGGCTAGTTCTAGCCGGGATAGAGACGAGAAAGACCTTGGATCTGAGGAAGAAGCCGAAGAGGACTCGGGGGACGACTCGTCCCATGCCGAGGAGTGAGGTAATCCTTCTAGCTTTGGTTTGCCATATGTGTAATCTCTAGCGGTAGTTGTTGATAGCTGTGGGTGTAGGTTAGATTGTTTGTAGATGTGCTAAGTTTGGTTGTTAGTTTAGACCTTGGTTTTGTGAGTGTGCTTTAGATTTTGTAAAGTTGCTTGGTGAGAGCTTATTGCCTAAAAGCCTTGTGTTAGGAATCCGGGAGCCAACAATGACTTAGCTATTAATAAATTTTGGAGACAATATAATTTAAATTAATTAGTTTTTTTTTAGTGATTATATAAATTATTTAGTAAGTTAAGTTGGGAATTAAACAGAATGTTTGCTGATTAATTCCTACACAATTAATAATTGTTAGATAGGATTAGAGTGACTTTAGGGAATTTTAGTTATTTTGATTTCTCATTATTTGTCATTTATGTAGATTAGTTTGTTATAGTTGTTAGGATTTCAAGGATTCTACTACTATAAATGTTGCTCATCTTATATGAATATATAAGATAGATTATGAAGTTAAATGAATGAAAGAAATGTTAAAGCATTCTTTGTTGTCTCTCATGTGATTTGAGAGGTGTTCTTTTAGGCTTATCAAGATAATACCAATCTTGTGGCGCCGTCCATTCCTTATCCCCTAAGACCAAGGTGTGGCGGAAATATCCTTATTAAAAACACCAAAAATAATCCCTTAACCAGCCCCTACATCAGCCAAACATCATCTCCTAAACCCCAAACCTTAGTTCTTGTTGTTGATGTTTTGTGAGGAAAAGATCGGGCCAACATCGGATTCTTTAGAGTATTGAATCTCGAATTCATCCCCTTAGGGATCCGTATCAGTTTGGTATCAGAGCAAGGGCTCATTCCTCACATGAAAAAGGGTACGATTCATCCAAATGATTCTAGTTACATTAGTTTCTGTTAAATTTTCAGACTGCACAGTTTGAAATAAAAAAATTCAAAAAATTAGTTCCCTTTGTTATTTTGATCTGAAATTTTTCTTGGTAGTAAACAACTCACCCATGTTTCCTTCCATGTAAAAATTTGGTTGAAATCATTCATACATAATCACAGAAAATTAGTTGAATTCCGGCCTAGTATTTGTCCAGTTTCAGCCAGAATTTCCAGCCTGCTGTCTTTAGAAAGAAAAATTCAAAACAAATACTTCTATATACTCAATTGCATTGAAATTTTTCCTGGAAGTAAGAAACTTATCCTTCTTTAGTTCCAAAAAAAATTTGTGTCAAAATATCATCCTCAGAATTCCAGAAAAGTCTTCAAAGTTACTTTAAAATCTGTCCAGATTTGTTTACCTTTCCCTGTGTTTTTCTAGTTTAGTGTTCATTGTTTCACATCATTCATGGAGTCTTTTAAGTTAAATACACTTGAACAAGGATCACTCATTGTGGAAGAATTTTACAACAAGTTAAGAGACTTGATGATCCGAGATGGGGTGATTGGACCAATTGTAATTACCAAGAATAGATTTGTGTATGGTGTTAGAAAAGAAATTGCACAATTGCTTCCTTATAGGTGCAAGTGTTTGTTTACTTTGCTATACCATGCCAAACAAATTGAAGAAAGATTGCAACAAAAGGAGGTCGAGGATTCGACATCTATGTCCTTGTCATGTGATGAGAGCTCAAAAGAAATGAGTGATAATGTAAAAATTTGTGAAGATGAGTATGTAAACAAAGAGCAGGAAAGTTTGAGTGAAGAAGAAGAAAAGAATGACAAAAATAGTGAAAATGAGAATGAAGAATTGTGTTTTGATCTTCGTGGAAAAAAGAAAGATGGAGAAGACATTGAGAATACAATAACCTTTGTTTTAAGTTCTTTGCAGGATCATGAACGTTATTCAAGGGTTGAGAATAAGTTGAAAAGGTTGACAAATGGAGATCTAAAGTGTGCATTTGTGGAGATGTTGTGCCAAGTTAAAGAAAGTTCGGGATCACTCATTGTCCTTAATGAAGCTACACAATTCATACGGTGGGAAATTTACACATTTCCATTTGACCGAGGAAAGTGATTCGAGGGCGAATCATCTCAAAGAATGAGGGAATGTTAGGAATCCGGGAGCCAACAATGACTTAGCTATTAATAAATTTTGGAGACGATATAATTTAAATTAATTAGTTTTTTTTAGTTATTATATAAATTATTTAGTAAGTTAAGTTGGGAATTAAACAGAATGTTTGCTGATTAATTCCTACACAATTAATAATTGTTAGATAGGATTAGAGTGACTTTAGGGAATTTTAGTTATTTTGGTTTCTCATTATTTGTCATTTATGTAGGTTAGTTTGTTATAGTTGTTAGGATTTCAAGGATTCTACTACTATAAATGTTGCTCATCTTATATGAATAAGATAGATTATGAAGTTAAATGAATGAAAGAAATGTTAAAGCATTCTTTGTTGTCTCTCATGTGATTTGAGAGGTGTTCTTTTAGGCTTATCAAGATAATACCAATCTTGTGGCGCCGTCCATTCCTTATCACCTAAGACCAAGGTGTGGCGGAAATATCCTTATTAAAAACACCAAAAATAATCCCTTAACCAGCCCCTACATCAGCCAAACATCATCTCCTAAACCCCAAACCTTAGTTCTTGTTGTTGCTGTTTTGTGAGGAAAAGATCGGGCCAACTTCGGATTCTTTAGAGTATTGAATCTCGAATTCATCCCCTTAGGGATCCGTATCAGTTGCAAGTTTCTTTGTTTCCTTGCCGTAACCGCGTTATTTCTGTAGAATCTTGTGATGGCACCTCCTCGTTATCGTACCCGGACTCTAGATACGCCCACAAATGAGCAGCTAGCTCCGAACCTTCAGCACCTCACGCAGACTATGCAGACGCTGAGCAACGCCCTTCTGCACAACAACAACAACCCTCCTCCACCGCCAGCTTGGAACCGCGATGTTGGCCGGCAAGTCTCGACTCACCGACCTCCCGTGTTCGCTGGGGAAGAAAACCCCGTTCTCTTAGAGGAGTGGATCCGTGCCTTGGACAAAATCTTCGTAGTTGTTGGTTTTCCTGAAGACCGTCGCGTAGAGCTAGCGACGTTTTACTTCAGTCACGGGGCAGACCTATGGTGGGTCCATGAAGGTCCAGCATGTCTTGTGGAACCAGGGTTTGATTGGTCGCTGTTCGTAGTGGAGTACCATAAGCGCTTTCTTGAGTTGGCCAAATTCGCGTGTGTGTTGGTTCCCACCGAGGCTGCCAAGGTGGATAAGTTTGTAGCAGGGCTCAACTATGAGGCAAGGAAGTCCTTGACGGTGAGCAAACCAATGACGTTCAATGAGGCTTATTTGAGTGCAGCGCACTTGTATCGAGTTCAGTAGTTGCAAAGAGGGTCGTTTGACTCGGTCAGGAGAAGAGGTGAAGGTAGCGGGCAACAGAGCTTTAAGAGGCCAGACAGAGCTTTAGGAGTGGACCATCCTCCCCACCAACTCAAGGAATGGCTAAAGTGGACAATGGAGAGAAGGGAAAGCCTTTTGGATGCCGGAGATGTGGTAGGAACCACATCGGGAAGGACTGCCAAGGGAATCCGTTGCTTTGTTACAAGTGTGGGAAGAGTGGTCACAAGTCCTTCGAGTGCCATCTCCAGTCGTATCAAGGAGCTCCATAGTCTAGTGCAAGGAATGCACCGTCGGGACAGATAGGAAATGGATTCAAATCGTGGCTCCGGGAATGCGACCTCGGGAGAGCAAGATCTCAAGGCAATGTGTACGTGATGAGCCGATCGCAGACTGAATCTGAGGGTTTGACTGAGGATGAGGATGCAGGTACCGTTCTCAACCCAACCTTTTTGCCTTTGAGTTGTACCCTTTTTCGTGTCTCTTCCCTGCATCTCTCTTTTTGGGTAGAAATTAATTAGGGGAGTTAGTTGTTTCGTTTAAGTTGTCAAACCTTAGTTTGAAAACCCAAGAGTTA
The DNA here is from genome assembly GCF_001879475.1 of Ipomoea nil. NCBI lineage: Eukaryota > Viridiplantae > Streptophyta > Magnoliopsida > Solanales > Convolvulaceae > Ipomoea > Ipomoea nil. The sequence goes on along the minus strand of NW_017618220.1, from coordinate 290,826 downwards.
AAAGATTTAATTTTTAAGGGTAACCTAAAGCCTTTCTTCACCTAAAACCTAGAATTGGGTAATTTTTGGAAAATCCTTAAGTTTAGAGCCTAAAAGCTCTTTTAATTTGTTATTAGTGAGTTTTGAACCTAGGTCTCAAAGTTTCCTAACCCAACCCTTAAACCATCAAAGTTAGTTACGATTCTTAAACTTTATTCTCCTTTAATTCTATTAACCTATTTCTTTCAACCCAAATTAAAATCCCCAAATTAAAAATCCCTTTTCCCCAAAACCCTCCTCTATCTTCTCTCTTTCCTCCTACCCGCACCAGCCGAGAAATTCCCCACCCGTCACTGCCCTCCTGCCCGTCGACAACAACCACTGCCCGTCACCGGACCAGCCTCGCCGGAAGTCGCCACCCACCGCCACCGCGTCAAGCCATCGTCGCTGCTACGCCGGAAAGCATGTAACACCCCATGTTACGGCCTTCAATCCCGGATTAATTATTAAATTAATCCCATTAATAATAATTAAATATGATTTAATTCGGTTAGGTTTCCTTTAATTAATTAATAAAGGTCCACCATGAACCGTGGACCCTTGCCTAAATTAGAGTCCTAAGCCTATTAAGAATAAAGAAAGTAAACCCTTTACTATTCAGATTCTAATTAGGAATCCTAGACCTAGTTATCTATTAGGAATAAAGGAAGTAGGCATTTTACTATTCAGGCTACGATTAGGATTCCCTTTAATTAATTAATATGGTCCACTATAGACCATGGACCCCTATCCCTAAACCCAATCCTTAGTTCCAAAAGGAATAGAATTAGCAAGCCTATAATATTAGTTCCTAACTAGGACTCCTAAATATATAAATAGGGGACTTAAGAGGCACCTAGAACCCCCCACCACAATAAACGTTCCACTACCCCAAAGTGCTCCAAGAATCCCCTTAGAAGAAATCAAGAAAGCAAGAAAGCTTAAAGAAAGACCCTTCATAGCCAAGGAATTAATGAAGGCTAAGAGGTAATCCATGTCTCAACAAAACCTATTTTCATAGCTATGATTTCCCCTTAGGGTTTCCCCCATATGATTGTAAATGGCGAATTACTATGATTATTATTGATGTTGATTTAATGATTCCATGGGGAATCTTGATAATCTTGATATTGGGAGTTTCTTGATAATTGTGATGTTCTTGATGATTAATTGGGATTCTTGATGATTACGTGTTGTTCCTGATGATTATGATGTTCCTGATGATTAATTGGTATCCTTGATGATTATGTGTTGTTCCTACCGAATCTTGCAATTAGAAGACGAATCGTATTCTTGTTGATATAAAAGTAATTAGAACCCTAGGTTGTGCCGTATGCTTTGATTCTTGGATTATCGGGTGGGAAATCGCATGTTTGGGTGTTGATAATGTTTAGAAAAGCATGATAGGCCATGTGCCGTTCGTTTCCCGTATTTGATCCGTTAATTGTCTACTTGTTGTTGTTAATTGCGTTGTAAAGTGTCTAAGCATGGTTTCGGGTTCCACAACGGTTCCCAGGGCGAAAAGTGATGAAAAGAGTCAGTGGGGGGTAGGTGGGGGTAGGGGACCCGCCACCTACCCGCGGCATTCTTGGGCAGCTCCGGCAGCGGGCAGCCGGCGGGCGGGCAGCTGCCCGCCGGGCACCCGCTGCCCGGAACAGTGGCAGCCGGCGGGTGGACCCCCACCCACCGGCTACCCGCTGGAAATTACACTACCTCGGGCTCCCGGTTTCCCCGTTTGATGTTTCCCCGATCCCCGTGGTGTCCCAACGGACCCCGTTTGTCGTGCCTATGTCTAGTTTGATGTTTCGGGTACCGTTCGTAGGTTTATGAGTCTGTTATATCGCATGCTAGATGAATTGGTATCCCGTTGACCTAGGTGAAGGAAGTATGAACCCCTTAGGACCATTCTTAGTATGTGATGGATCACGCATAGGTTTGTTATACGCTTTATCCCCCTTCCCAATGTGTAACGTGGGTTGCATGTGCTTGCTATGTGTTATATGTGTGTGCTACCCCAATTCGGTTGCGATCGGATTGGTTATCCTGAGCTGCGGTTCAGAAGCTGGCTGCGGTCAGATTGGTATTCCTGGCTGCGGTCAGATGACATTCTCTTGGGCTGCGGTCCACCGTTTGGTTGCGATCAAACGTTTCTATACGAGCTGCGGTTCGTCCTTTATCCTGGCTACGGTCAGATGACACTCTCTTGGGCTGCGGTCCACTGTTTGGTTGCGATCAAACATCATGATGAGCTGCGGTTCATCGGTCGGTTGCGATCGACCTCCCGTGTTGCGATACGGGGCATGGTGCTGTGGGGCTGTGTCAGAGCTATATGCGCTGACCCTCATGTATGGGCATGCGATCGGTCCCGTGGCGCCAACAATGTGCGTTATGTGTGTGATATGGACGAATTGTGACTATGAGTGCCTTGGGGGATGTGACTATGGGATTTATATTGGGGATTGTCATGTTGGGTTATGATTATCGTTTATGCTTTGCCTTATCTGCCTTATCTGTTGTGAACTGCATATGCTCGTTATAACTGTTGATTGTGTCTGGCATTACCTGTCGAGTCATTCCCGGTTTTGAAAGCTAGAGTTCGTAGGATATATCTTCATGCTCATAATGGTTTTCGTATATCTATATATATATCTCTATATGTATTGTATTTCAACGCGTTGGAGTGGGTTACCAGCATCTCTCGCTGAACAGATATATTTGGCTTTCAGGCACAGAAGAATAAGTCACTAGAGCGCGCTAGAACTCGGAACGTAGAAGTAGATAGTTCCCTTCTCGGCCTGCGTGCCATATTATGCATTTACATTATTGAGGATATTAGTTAGTTAGCCTGTGCACCTGGGTTCTCCAGCTCAGGTGTGGCATAGCACCCCGTACACTTGTATTATGTTTTGGGATTTAATGAGATAATACCCTTATTTTATAAGTTTTAAATGTCTTGAAAATCTGGGGTGTTACAGTTGATATCAGAGCTTAAGTTTGACCCTAGGATAAGACTCTTAAGACCGGACTTTAGAACACTAGGCTTGAACTCTAGGTACTTAGGAACATAGGATCCAGGAATCTTAGGACGCGCAGTGAGATTGTGAAACCTACACATAACCTCCCCTCACTTCATCCCTCTCTAACTTAAAGGAACCTCCCCCTACGCTTACCACACCAGGTAAGGGTGCGAATAGATAAGTTTACTTCCACAACTGGGTAACGTACACTTACCCGATAAATCGCCTCGCCCTAACTCCCATCAAAAGACTTGACAAGGACCCTGACCAAAGAAAAGGAAGATTTGGATGACTACTAAGAAGAGGCGTTACAGTCAGGACTGCTAAAAGGGACGGACTGCAATACGCACCAACCCAGGGTAACCACGATAACCCCCGAGTCAGACAAATGACATGCACCTTCCGACAAGTTGCCTTATCTCAGCAAACCCGGGTTGCGGCTACAACAAACGGGAAGGAGAACTAGGACACCTATTAAAGTAGCGAAGGAACGACACCATTAGTCGAATCCTTGGGTGCAAGGTAAGTATATCGCGACACCTTGCGACCCCACCATCCCAATTTAAAATATCATCCGCCCTGAAACCCTAGCATCTTGATACCCCTATTTGTTGAAAACTCCCACCCCGAATCCTTAATTACCTTAAGAGCAAATTCGCAACCGTCATGACCTTGCTCACCCTTTGTTACGCTTAACCCAAACCCTCGGAAACCCTAAATTGTTATTGCCCTTACTCTAAGTTCATATCCCCACTCCGTTTGGAAACCCTGTTAAAAATCGTAGAGCAGCATAAGGCCCTTACCCTACCCAGGGGCGTGAAGAACCGACATTCATTGATTCAATATTAAAATAAGTTGTTAGATAGGAATCAGCGAAGTAGGTGGAGGTTACGAATACGTATCACCCCACCCTTGCACGAAAACCGTGAAGGCTTCACGAGAAACCATAGCCTGTACGTACGCCACCAAAGAACGCCATGCGTTGATAAGAGCGGGCAAAACAAATACGTTCAATGTGTCAGGGGCCCTCACTACAGAAAACATCGTCAAATAGGTGCAACAGGCCGAACCTCGAGGAGGACATAAATCCTTGCTAAGAATTTCATCCACCAAGGAAGGGATGAAACCCAATAGAACAAGAAAGACTAACCCGAAACCCCCCTTACCCTTAAGAACCCTCGGCAAGGATTAGGAGTCAAGACCTAGGGGTTTGACCCACTAAACCGACTGGGTCCAGACTTCTGGACATCCGAGGGGAACGTGCACGGAAACCATCACGAGAATTCCCCTGGAAGCCATAGAAACGAAGGGGACTTCGACACGGGAAGAGAAGATCAAACGAAAATCTTAGAATCAAACAAAGCCAAGAAAAAGGGATCACCAGTTCGACTGCACACCACAACCAAGCCCCAAACAGGCATAATCACTCGAAGCCAAGAGTCCTTAGCCCCTTTCCCTCCCCTTGCCAATCAAGTACCATTTCGTTAAAGAATCCGTCCTATCACTCCAAACCTCGCTCTTGATCCCTCATTACAGACAAACCCGTACAAGGTGGCAACCTTCCTTCCTGTATTACGACCTTGAGACATCGACCCTATCCGCCCCTCGACTTTGAAACCTAGCCCTTGCACTTCTTACACCCCTTTAAACCCAGACCAAGAAAACATAAATATATATATGTATGTATATCTGCCTCTAGAACTCGTGCTTAAGGATCAATGAACATTGTACGATGGGTCATCTTATGTATCCAAGTCCCTTTTATTGTGCACAAGGGCATGGGACTTGTCAGGACACGAATCTGTGCATTTTTGGGGTCTTTCCCGAAGGAATTGACTATTCCTAGTCACTTTCCCGCGGGTCCCCAACGGGTCCTTGACGGGACCTTGGCGGGTCCTTGGCAGGAGCTTGGCAGGCGGACGACCGCCCACCTCGCGCCCACTGGTACAATGTGCTGATTTCTTAACCCCTCATTTTATTGATTTGTGGCGCACTTGTGTGCCTCGATTGAGGAATGTGAGTCTTGGGTAAGGAACCATGGACCACCCAAACATAGTGTCCTACGTAAAAGACCTTGACGCACGAGACACCATCGGGAAATCACAATCAATTACATTGCACGAGTAATTGAAATCGGATCCTACGATACAACCGACTAGGGATGTTTGGCGTAAAGGATTGCGCAAACCAAGGAGGCGAGTTGGGAACTCGTACTAAGAACCCACGAAAACCTTAAAAGTCAAAATGCTAAGGAGGGACCGGGACTCCTCCAAACCATGGACATCGTTCGAGCAAATCAGAGGACTCCTTACAAGTTGTATGGAATCAAGACCTACGTAGCCCATGGTGCTAAGCAAAAGGGTGAAGAACACATTCGCGCCAAGACTTCAAGGGTCATTAAGGACCCACAAGGAAATGAGGTGACTCGTAAAGTCGACGAGTCATCCCACAACGAGATTTGGTAACCGACTGCGCTTTAAAAGAAAAAGGTCACGCAAGGACACCTTCATCATTAAAAATAACACAAACAAGGCACAACAATGCCGAACCTCGGGTAAAACATGAAGTCTTACTAAGAATTTCATCCACTAAAGAGGAGATGAAATTCAATAAGAAGAGAAATTCAACCCAAAGTCCATCGACTCCCAAGAGACTTTGGGAAGAATTTGGGAAGTGCGCCCTAAGAGATTGGCTTGGTTGACCCAACTCGGTCAAGACCTTGGGCGCATTAAAGAAGTAAGTGTTGAATCACCACGGGAAATTCCCTCAAGAAAGAAGAGAAGGATGAAACCTCAGCCTGGGAAGCAAGGTCTAACAAGGATCTTAAAGTCAAGCAAGCACCAACACCAAGGAAGGAGGATCATCAGCTCGTCGGCGCATCGTGATCAAAGCATCTAACCAGATTATTCACTTGGGATCGAGAAAACCTTAACCCATCCTAGCCGAATTCCTTTTCCTCCCTCGGAAAATCGGCCCCTTCCCTATTTCAAAACCCTTTCTACCCTTCAGACCCATTCTCAATCCCATGTTTTAACGATTCCATACAAGTGGCAACCTCACAACATAAGTTGTAACCTCGAAAACTTGATCCTAATTCCTGAATTCACCGTGTCCTCAAGTTTGAAACCCACTCTCTTAGCCCTGTAAAACCTAATCGCTCCCAAAAACCCAACACACATAGGCGTGCAAGTATACAATTTCCCCGTGGAATACCTTCTCTATAGGACCACGGTTCTTCTCTTGACTCGTTAACCCTGCAATGATTTCCAAGCTTCGGGGACGAAGCTTCTCGTAAGGGGGGGAGAGTGTAACACCCCATGTTACGGCCTTCAATCCCGGATTAATTATTAAATTAATCCCATTAATAATAATTAAATATGATTTAATTCGGTTAGGTTTCCTTTAATTAATTAATAAAGGTCCACCATGAACCGTGGACCCTTGCCAAAATTAGAGTCCTAAGCCTATTAGGAATAAAGAAAGTAAACCCTTTACTATTCAGATTCTAATTAGGAATCCTAGACCTAGTTATCTATTAGGAATAAAGGAAGTAGGCATTTTACTATTCAGGCTACGATTAGGATTCCCTTTAATTAATTAATATGGTCCACTATAGACCATGGACCCTTATCCCTAAACCCAATCCTTAGTTCCAAAAGGAATAGAATTAGCAAGCCTATAATATTAGTTCCTAACTAGGACTCCTAAATATATAAATAGGGGACTTAAGAGGCACCTAGAACCCCCCACCACAATAAACGTTCCACTACCCCAAAGTGCTCCAAGAATCCCCTTAGAAGAAATCAAGAAATCAAGAAAGCTTAAAGAAAGACCCTTCATAGCCAAGGAATTAATTAAGGCTAAGAGGTAATCCATGTCTCAACAAAACCTATTTTCATAGCTATGATTTCCCCTTAGGGTTTCCCCCATATGATTGTAAATGGCGAATTACTATGATTATTATTGATGTTGATTTAATGATTCCATGGGGAATCTTGATAATCTTGATATTGGGAGTTTCTTGATAATTGTGATGTTCTTGATGATTAATTGGGATTCTTGATGATTACGTGTTGTTCCTGATGATTATGATGTTCCTGATGATTAATTGGTATCCTTGATGATTATGTGTTGTTCCTACCGAATCTTGCAATTAGAAGACGAATCGTATTCTTGTTGATATAAAAGTAATTAGAACCCTAGGTTGTGCCGTATGCTTTGATTCTTGGATTATCGGGTGGGAAATCGCATGTTTGGGTGTTGATAATGTTTAGAAAAGCATGATAGGCCATGTGCCGTTCGTTTCCCGTATTTGATCCGTTAATTGTCTACTTGTTGTTGTTAATTGCGTTGTAAAGTGTCTAAGCATGGTTTCGGGTTCCACAACGGTTCCCGGGGCGAAAAGTGATGAAAAGAGTCAGTGGGGGGTAGGTGGGGGTAGGGGACCCGCCACCTACCCGCGGCATTCTCGGGCAGCTCCGGCAGCGGGCAGCCGGCGGGCGGGCAGCTGCCCGCCGGGCACCCGCTGCCCGGAACAGTGGCAGCCGGCGGGTGGACCCCCACCCACCGGCTACCCGCTGGAAATTACACTACCTCGGGCTCCCGGTTTCCCCGTTTGATGTTTCCCCGATCCCCGTGGTGTCCCAACGGACCCCGTTTGTCGTGCCTATGTCTAGTTTGATGTTTCGGGTACCGTTCGTAGGTTTATGAGTCTGTTATATCGCATGCTAGATGAATTGGTATCCCGTTGACCTAGGTGAAGGAAGTATGAACCCCTTAGGACCATTCTTAGTATGTGATGGATCACGCATAGGTTTGTTATACGCTTTATCCCCCTTCCCAATGTGTAACGTGGGTTGCATGTGCTTGCTATGTGTTATATGTGTGTGCTACCCCAATTCGGTTGCGATCGGATTGGTTATCCTGAGCTGCGGTTCAGAAGCTGGCTGTGGTCAGATTGGTATTCCTGGCTGCGGTCAGATGACATTCTCTTGGGCTGCGGTCCACCGTTTGGTTGCGATCAAACGTTTCTATACGAGCTGCGGTTCGTCCTTTATCCTGGCTGCGGTCAGATGACACTCTCTTGGGCTGCGGTCCACTGTTTGGTTGCGATCAAACATCATGATGAGCTGCGGTTCATCGGTCGGTTGCGATCGACCTCCCGTGTTGCGATACGGGGCATGGTGTTGTGGGGCTGTGTCAGAGCTATATGCGCTGACCCTCATGTATGGGCATGCGATCGGTCCCGTGGCGCCAACAATGTGCGTTATGTGTGTGATATGGACGAATTGTGACTATGAGTGCCTTGGGGGATGTGACTATGGGATTTATATTGGGGATTGTCATGTTGGGTTATGATTATCGTTTATGCTTTGCCTTATCTGCCTTATCTGTTGTGAACTGCATATGCTCGTTATAACTGTTGATTGTGTCTGGCATTACCTGTCGAGTCATTCCCGGTTTTGAAAGCTAGAGTTCGTAGGATATATCTTCATGCTCATAATGGTTTTCGTATATCTATATATATATATATCTCTATATGTATTGTATTTCAACGCGTTGGAGTGGGTTACCAGCATCTCTCGCTGAACAGATATATTTGGCTTTCAGGCACAGAAAAATAAGTCACTGGAGCGCGCTAGAACTCGGAACGTAGAAGTAGATAGTTCCCTTCTCGGCCTGCGTGCCATATTATGCATTTACATTATTGAGGATATTAGTTAGTTAGCCTGTGCACCTGGGTTCTCCAGCTCAGGTGTGGCATAGCACCCCGTACACTTGTATTATGTTTTGGGATTTAATGAGATAATACCCTTATTTTATAAGTTTTAAATGTCTTGAAAATCTGGGGTGTTTCAAAGCAGGCCTACAGCAAGTGAAAAAGAAGAACCCTCTTAGGCCCTACTTTGAAGCTCTTCTTCCTCACAACCTTCTTACACAAGCCAAACCACAAGAAAACACCAAACTTGGATAAAGACACCTTAAAGATAACTAAAAACACTAAATATCTTTAGATCTTACCCTTTCCTAAGCTTGGAAGATAGAAAGGTGGGATCTTGGGATGAATTTTTTCAAGGTTGGATGAGGTCTTTCTTGGCTTGGGGAAGAAGCCAAGTTTTCTTAGAGAGAAGGGAGAGAAAAGTTGTCTTGCTAAAGTGGGAAAATGAATTTTAGGTTTGATAGGGTAAGGCTTCAAGACCAAGTAAGGGGAAAAGACCACCATACCCTTACTTTCCCTAGAATGGCTTAGGAAGACTCTAAAGAATTGGGTACAACCATCAAAGCTAAAGGTACCCCTTTTTGACTTAAACCAATTGACCAAGGAGTTGGTCAGTTTAGGTCCTTCGACTATCACTTTAGGGAATTGATTAGAAAGTCAACAAGGATAATTTAGGATTAATTACTCAATTAATCCTATTTAAAGGATAGGATTTTCGGGGTGTCACATCCCCTCCCCCTAACAATAAGCTTCGTCCCGAAGCTTGGGTACAGCAAGGGTTGTCAAAAAGGATAACGGTGAACAAAATGTGACATGAATAGAAGGAAAAGATAGACAAGGTGTTAGGAATCCGGGAGCCAACAATGACTTAGCTATTAATAAATTTTGTAGACGATATAATTTAAATTAATTAGTTTTTTTTTTAGTTATTATATAAATTATTTAGTAAGTTAAGTTGGGAATTAAACAGAATGTTTGCTGATTAATTCCTACACAATTAATAATTGTTAGATAGGATTAGAGTGACTTTAGGGAATTTTAGTTATTTTGGTTTCTCATTATTTGTCATTTATGTAGATTAGTTTGTTATAGTTGTTAGGATTTCAAGGATTCTACTACTATAAATGTTGCTCATCTTATATGAATAAGATAGATTATGAAGTTAAATGAATGAAAGAAATGTTAAAGCATTCTTTGTTGTCTCTCATGTGATTTGAGAGGTGTTCTTTTAGGCTTATCAAGATAATACCAATCTTGTGGCGCCGTCCATTCCTTATCACCTAAGACCAAGGTTTGGCGGAAATATCCTTATTAAAAACACCAAAAATAATCCCTTAACCAGCCCCTACATCAGCCAAACATCATCTCCTAAACCCCAAACCTTAGTTCTTGTTGTTGCTGTTTTGTGAGGAAAAGATCGGGCCAACTTCGGATTCTTTAGAGTATTGAAACCAAACTGATACGGATCCCTAAGGGGATGAATTCAAGATTCAATACTCTAAAGAATCCGAAGTTGGCCCGATCTTTTCCTCACAAAACAGCAACAACAACAACTATAACAAACTAATCTACATAAATGACAAATAATGAGAAACCAAAATAACTAAAATTCCCTAAAGTCACTCTAATCCTATCTAACAATTATTAATTGTTTAGGAATTAATCAGCAAACATTCTGTTTAATTCCCAACTTAACTTACTAAATAATTTATATAATAACTAAAAAAAAAACTAATTAATTTAAATTATATCGTCTCCAAAATTTATTAATAGCTAAGTCATTGTTGGCTCCCGGATTCCTAACAGCACCCTTACCCGATGCTTAAAGCGAGAGAGCTAAGACTAAGCAAGAACAAACAAAGCAAACAATTCAAACGATAAAGGAAACTCATATCTCACCGCGCATCCTAAGAGTCTTAAGTCCTAAACACTTAGTCACTTAGAGGTCAACTTAGAGTCTCAATTCTAGCTTAGCTTCTTAAAGCTCAACTCTTAACTTCCTAAGCTCAAACCTAGGCTCTGATACAAACTGTAACACCCCCGATTTTATCAAAATTTAAAAGCTTAAATAAGAGATAAACAGTCTAAACATTAATCATTAAATAAGCGGAAGCTAATCTCTTAAACCGGGCAAGTGCTATGCCACACCCATATCTCTACAGGTGCACAGGCTAAGTCGAACTGAAACATCCATAACAACGTCAAAAGTCTAGGGCACACAGGCCAACGGTCTAATCAAAGGAAAGGCATAAGAACTACGCTATCTAGATCTACTAGCGCGCTCTCTAAGTTAATCACAACCTGAAAAGCATAGGGATAACACCCGTCAGCGAGAGATGCCGGTAACCTACTAATACACGTTAAGTAACATATTATATAAATATATTCAAAACCATTTGAGACAAAGGAATACAGTATATATCATTTCAAAACCAAGAGTGGGAAACATCAAGGGACACAACATCGCGCTCTCAACAAAAGACCGATCATCAACAACGATACACAAGTCAATAAGGACAACAAACAACATTCTCAACATTAGACAGAACCTACCATCTTAATGGTAGAGTTCTCAATAGACATGCTCATCAGCAATATACACAACAAATCACATAATGACAAGTTTCACGTTCCAACCATATACCTTAGTACCACCCTTATGGCTACCCCCGGCTTTATCTCAGTTCCAACCTGTACCTCCGAGTGCCACCCTGTACTTTTGAGTCCAACCTTATCCCTCCTGGGACCGTCGTCCCCTACCAATCTACTGCCAATCAATACCGTCGATCTCTCAGTACACGAGGGTACCATTAAACATCATAGTAACATAGCGCCGATCTCAAGAGCAAAGCTCAAATCACAATACCGCCAATCTCATTCATAATCACACAATCATCATCAAGAAGATTGAGGCACATCAATAGCCCAATCAAGCATCAACAACGAGTACAACAAATGTACAAGATCACATCATAGAAATCAATCAAGAGGTTTCAATGATAGACATGAAACAATACTAAACAACAACAATGAACTTCAATCCAATATTAACATGATTGGCAACACAAGTTGCCAATCCTCAAAGGAATGGACAAATAACACATACTAGCACCAAAAGACATCATAACTAGCATGCTCACCAAACGGGTAAACCAAAATTGTTCCAACGAACCACAAAGACTCACATAAATCAAATGAATCACAAAGTTGGACCATAAGCACGATTCAAGACACCAAATCCTAACATGGATACCTAGGACATCGTTCTAGACATACGAAACATCAAGAAGACACCAAAAGCTCAACAATCCAACAAAAGGAGGCCAAAACATCAAATACCAACGGATGGAACCACGGGAAAACAACACTCGACAAGCCACCCTGTAACACCCCCTAAAACCAAGCTATTTAAAGCCTTAAAACATGCAGATAACTTAAACCAAAACACCAAACACAGCGGATGACTGAAAGATAAGATATATAAAACGAGGAAACGGGGTGCTATGCCACGCTCACCCAAGGGTGAACGCACAGGCTAAATCTGCATTGTTTAAATCTACAACCATCCAATAGAGTTTTACGTCTATATTGGCTCACAGGCCACAAAACACAAAGGGAAAACTATGCTAGCAGGCACTAGACCGCGCACTCGTCTAAGCATCACCTAAAAGAAACATATAAAACATGGGACGACGCCCGGTCAGCGAATAATGCTGGTAACCCACCAATACATGTGAAATATCGTACATAGGTAAGATATATATTTGTAAAATCACTTGCGAAACGAAATACATATATATAAGTCAAAAACCAAGAGTAATAGTCAACACAAGACTCAACACTCTCAACAAGAACATGGGAACACATCCCAAGACTACAAAGAACAACAACGACTCACAAGAAGTCTCAAGGTATAATCTATCATCACACAATAGATTAGTACCCGGCATGCAAGACTCAAAGGATAAAGACACAACAAACGGCAACACATGCCAAGACAACACATGCCTTTGTGACTACACACGTCACAAGAAGAGAACTCACAACAACGGCTACACAAGCCCTCGTGACATCACCCATCACGAGTTGATATGCCTTCCTTATGCCCGGTTCCAACCTTATGGCTACCCCCAACCTTATATCTTCTTCCAACCATTACCTCCAGGACCCCTGTACTTCTTAGTCCAACCTTTTCCCTCCTGGGACCGTCATCCCCCACCAACAAGACCGCCAATTTCATAGTACACGAGGGTACCGATCACACACACGGCAACACATGCCACCCAAGAAATACGTGAACCTTACACAAAGGTCACAACTCCATAATCACGTCATGGCCACCACAAGGACCACTGCAATACCTTGGTGACTAGTGTCCCATACCACTAATCGTGCAATCCAGATAAAGCCACACACACAGCACACCACAACAGGAATCAATCAACGGATCACAACGAAGATATGAAACCATACTCAATCAAGGAATGGATCACAGTCCAACAACAAAAACGATGAATAACACAAGTTATCATCAACCAATAGGAAGTTACAAACCACACACACGCTAGCATTTAAACACCGAACTAGCATGCTTATCAAACGGGTAAACCAAACGTAGTTCCGAAGAACACACAAGACTCATCACGGTTCAACGAATCACAATGTTGAACACTTAGCACGATTCAAGACACCAAAACCTACATGGATTCCTACCATATAGTTCTAGACATACGAAACATCAAGAAGACGCTCAAATAGTTCCACAAAAGAATATCGGGAAGTCAAAAGGCCAAATACCGAGTCAAAAGAATCACAGGGAACAAATCCCCAAACAACCACACTGTGTACCCTGCGGGTGGACCCACGGGTAATCCCCTACCCGTGGTCCTGCCCGCAGGTACATACACCTACAAGCCACATGTTCCCGCGGGTGGGGCGGCGGGTAGGGCTCTGCCCGCCGTTCCGCCCGCGGGTAATTTTGGAATGAGTGGGTTCCAAGAAAGATAATTAGTTCAAGTGATTTAAAGGTTGGGTTGGCAAAGAATAGGCCCGGGTTCGAAACTCAATGGTTGCAATTAAACATTTTGCTTGGATTTTAGGCTACACAAGATAGGATTTTTGTATGGGTTTCCTAATTTCAAATTCAAGGAAAACTTGGGAAATTTAGAGGGTTTTCAATGGAAAGTTGCAAGAATTTCCAAGCATGATTCATTTAAGAGATAGATAACTAATTTCACAACGAGACTTACCCACAAAACTAGGGAAACAATCTATCAAGGAGGACTTACACTTAACTCAAAGGAATTGTTATCAACGAAAATATGATAAGGATAGCCAAGTAACTCAAGTATGCAACAAAGGACACAGGACAACACTCAAGATAACAAGGGACAAGATGCGCACAAGGAATAAGGGTATGTTAAGAAAGGATTACCTGCTAGCCCCTCCTCCACCAAACCCTCGGTCTCCGCTTGCGAACGCCCCATCACAAAGACTCTCCCTGCTGGCCTGGCCCTAGCTGCTCCGCGGCTCGAGCTACCTCCCGCTGCTCCTCTGGCTCCAGGGGGGTGGCGGTAGCGCCCTTTGATTGGCCGGATGCGGGCACTCAGCAACCTTGTGGCCCCTATCTCCGCATCGGAAGCACCGGAACACTTGGCCATTGCAATCTTGGTCCGCATGCACTTTCCCACATCTTCGGCACGGAAACAACTTAGCTTGATTCCCTTGCTCCATCCGGTTGGGTACTTGAGTCGAAGATGACCCACTCTTGGCTTGAAAACTCGGCCGTGGCTTCTTGAAGGTGGAAGAACCTCCGCTCACGGTCATTTGTAAGAACCTCACATTCAACAAGGAAGGAACTTGAATACATGTGTAACACCCCCTAATTTTTAAATCATTTAAAGACTTATAAAATAAAGGCAGACTAATCATAATAACTATCCGAACAGAGCATGAACTAAACATAATTGTCGGGGTGTTATGCCACACCTGGGTTTGAGAACCTAGATGCACAGGCTAAGACTATCCAGGCAGATGTAATCCATAAATCGATAAACCAAATCCAATCCACGGCACGCAGGCTGGCTACTATAACTAGGGCTAACTAGACCAAGACTACGGGTCCATCTAGCGCGCTCCTCAGTTAATGATCATCACCTGAAAAACATATCATAGCAACCGTCAGCGACTAATGCTGAGTAACCCACTCCCACGCGTTAAGTACAATATAGGTAGATATAAGAAATCATTTTGAAACCGAAATACATATATACTTATGAGACTCTAATTTAAATCTAAGATCGAGACTCAAGACACAACAACAGACTCGACATTATAGAACAATCATAAAGACAAGCATGCATCCTAAGAATACGTTACAAGACATAATAGACATATAAGCATGTAAATAGCAAATAGAGACAACAAGGGAATTCAAGGACAATCAATTAGCAAGTAATCATCAAGGCACACAATCCATCTTCCAACCTTATACCAAGTTCCAACCTTTTCACTCCACTCCATCCTTATTTCACTCCACTCCACCCTTATACTTCCTCCTTATTCCTCCGGAGCAACTACATGCCCCACTCCGTAACCACCAACAAGTCCACCAACATGGTAGCACCGAAGTGTCATTCGCATGGTCCGTACCTCTAGTACCAATACCAAGGGGTTAGTGCGTATAGCTCTAACATGACACCGCGGTGCTTATACCCTGACCCAGGCCTTTAGCCAGCTAGTCTAAGGGGTGGTCAGTGCCTTTAGCACAATAACCGAGCACTCGTAGTGCTTTCCGCCAACAATTCATTTCCACCAATCACAATCTCATCATCATCAGTCACACCGATCATTACGCAATGACCACGATACTCATCATCATTCAATCAATCAACACATCATCAATCAATAACAATCAAGACATAACAACAACAACAACACGCACTACACATAAATTCCTAGAACGGTATTCAAAACATCAAACGAGACTCATACACGACAAACAGGGTACAATGGGACACAACGGGATACTCATCATCATTCAATCAATCAACACATCATCAATCAATAACAATCAAGACATAACAACAACAACGACACGCACTACACATAAATTCCTAGAACGGTATTCAAAACATCAACCGAGACTCATACACGACAAACGGGGTACAATGGGACACAACGGGACACGGGGAAACATCAAATGGGGAAAAACATCACGACCCACCATTAATTTCCAGCGGGTGGGCGGCGGGTGGAGGACTACCCGTCGACCACCCGGCGGCGGCGGCCTTGGTTTCCAGCGGGTGCCCGGCGGGCAGGCGACTGCCCGCTGGAAAGAGGGCAATGGGTAGCGGGTAGGTGGCCGGTGTTCATCCCCCCACCTACCCCTCACTGATAAACAGGAAACTTTTCAGTCCCGAGATCTCTCGTGGAACCCAAAACCATGTCCAGACACATTCCAACACACGACAACAATATCAAGGGTTCAATTAATAGAAATTAAACCAAGAATCATTCCAAACACGTTCTAACACGATTCCTAAGCATGCCAAGACTCAACATCAATCAAATAACGGTTCAGGAGCATCCGGAACCTCAAGAACATCAAGAAAGCTATATGCAAAGCCCTAAAGGCAAGTCCTAGGCTAGACTAAACACCCGATCATGCATAAACCCACCCAAATATACCAAGAACATCACAACAACGAGATTCACAATATAAACCCAAGGGACAAGCTCTAGACATAATTAAAATACAAGATCACACATATAATCAATCACAACATCAAGATCATGAAGATTATCAAATAAACACAATATAAATCCTAGGCAAGGCTCTATCAAGACTCAATCACAGAATCACACATCAAAGGAGCCAATAATCAAGATATAACAAGGAAAATAGGTCTTGTAAGACATGGGTTACCTCTTAGCCCTAATCAATATCCTTGGCTACTAAGGTTCTTCTCTAAGATCTCCCTCTAATGGATTCCTCTAAGTTCATTGGTGGGGAATTCCTTCGCTAGTGTTTCCTCGGGGAATATCTCGCGTGGCAGAATTAATCGTGGTAGGGTTTCTAAATGCTTTCTAATCCCCTATATATAGATTCAGGAGTCCTAACTAGAATCTGAATAGTAAATGCCCACTTTTCCTATTCCTAATAGAATTAAAGACTTGGTTAAGGATAAGGGTCCATGATTCATTGTGGACCATACTAATTAATTAATGGGAATTTTAGTCTAATTAAATCCTTTATAATTATACATTAATGGGATTAATTCCACAATCAGTCCAGATGCGGAGGTCATAACACGGGGTGTTACAACATGAATAGCTCAATAGCATTTATGAATCCTAGATACAAGCTCTAAACATGCATAAACACAATATTATGCATCAAATCACTCATGAACATCAAGAACATCAATAGAGTAGCAAGAATCATCATAGCAAGCATAAAATAGGTTTTGATGAGCATGGGTTACTCTTGTAGCCTAGATACACCTTCTTTCACTCCATAAACTTCCTCTTGTAGCTACTCTTCTGCAAGGTCTTACCAACACAACCAAAAACCACACAAAAGCCACAAACTTAGATAAAGCCAAGAAGAATCTATGTAAAAAAAAAGACAAAAAAAAAAAAGATAAAAAAAACTACCTAAGGCTAGGCCTTACCTTTCCTAAGATCTTGGTGGTAGAAAGTTGTAGTCTTATTAGAGAGTTCTTGGTAGGATTGAAGGAAGGGTTTTGGTGTATTGGAGAAGGGGTTAGATTCTAGAGAGAAGATGGAGAGAATGATCTTTCTTTCCTAGTGTGGGAAGACAAGGGTAGAGGTGTTAGGGTAAAATATCTTAGGCAACAAGTAAGGGTGTAAAAAGACCAACATAACCCCACTTGACTTATAAATTTGTTAGGAAGAATTTAGGGACAAGGTACAAGTCATAAAGCTCAAGGTACAACCCCTTAATTAGTTCAATTGACTAAAGAATCTATTCAATTTAGGTCCTCCGATTATTGATTGAGAAATTAAAAGGGAATTGCAAAGCAAGCTTAGAATTAATTAAATTATTAATTCCGTTTGGGGATTTAAATTTCTGGGGTGTCACAGGACATAAATGAATAGCAACGCTATTACCAATCTTCACTTGTCACTTGCTGACAAAGTTTTGTCAAGTGTGGCAGAAAAGTACAGTAAAAAAGATGTGATACTCTCATAATGTTGTATGAGGCCAAATTACTGCACAACAAGATCTTCTTGAAGGGGAATTTATACACTCTCAGGATAATGGAGACATCCGCAGTAACTGAGCACATCAACACTCTCAACACCTTATTTTCATAACTCTCGGCGTTGATTTATAAAATAGAAGTGAATGAACATTCTAAAATTTTACTCCAAAGTCTACTGGATTCATACAATCAACTAATTATCAATCTAGTCAACAACAAGGAGGTACTTGTCTTCGATGATATTGCAGTTGCAATTCTTGAAGAAGAAAGTCAGCGCAAAAATAAAGATGATAAAGTTGGAATCTCACAACAAACTCAGGCATTGATAGAGACAAGAGGAAGATCAACGGAGCATAGGTCCAGTGGGAGTCACAATCAAGGTAGATCAAAATCGAGGAGTAAGAAGAATGTCAAGTGTTTTCTAATAGGAACCAGTACACGTGGAATCCATTAAGGGTCTATTGTGGGCTCACCACAAGGCCCATAACAACATCCATAAAGAATCATTGGTGGAAGAAACAAGAAAGTCCAATAATAATTCCATTCGATATAGGAAAGTATTATAGTGGCCCATTTCAAGTGATATCATCAATCGAAGACAATGCTTACAAGATTCGAGGTCGAATCTGATATGAATCTAGTCCAAGATTCAAATAAGATGAGTATTGTCCCAAGAATTGCTCTCAATGTAAAGATAGAGATGGATCGAAATACCTTAAACCTCACGAGAACCCCTTTGTCTCGAATCCTCAAAGACTTGGAAGAATCCCATTGTAGCTTCAAGTACCTCGATGTTGCAATCTTCAATCAACTAGAGTCGGATCTAGTTTCCTTCGATTCAAGAACGAGTCCACGAACCTAAATCTAGGGCTGAAGAAAGTAAGATTGATTCGAGTCCACGAATCAATTTGCTAGTCGAGTCCACGACTAACCACTAATTGTGTCCACAATTAGCCATAAGGTTTCTTACACAAGTGTAAAGAAAAACTTAAGAATTTTATTGAATTAAAGCCTGTTTAAAACTGATATGGATGTGCCCTATTTATAGGTATAGGGCAGCATTGTAATCTAAATACAATGGGAAAAAGAGTCCTAAACCTAATCTAGAAAACAAGTAAATAGAGTTTTATTTAGAAAAGGATTTAAGGAATCCTTTCTAAATACAACTAGTGTTTTCTCTTTTATGCCAAACAATTTAAATTAATGATGACCAAAAATAATAGGGCTGATTTGGGCCTAATTTAATCACCAAAATCAGCACTTAAACAATTATAAAAAAGCCTTGAGTTCTTCTTCATATTTTGCAAATGGGCTTGACTTGGATTTCCACCATCTTTGAACATCACCAATGAAGAGTTGCCTTAATTGTTTGGACTTGGGCCTTGTGATTGGCCCAATTAGTACTCTTAATGGATCTTCATATGTTGGGCCGCATCATCCTCCCCTTCTTGAAAATGATTCGACCTCGAATCTTGTAAGCATTGTCTTCGATCCATGATATCACTTGAAATTGGCCACTATAATATTTTCCTCTATCGAATGGACTTATTATTGGTCTTTGTTGTTTGTTCCACCAATGATGTTTTAAGGTCGTAGTTATGGGCCTTGTGATGAGCCCACTATTTACCCATACTGGATTCCATGTGTACTGGTTCCTATTAAATGCTCAGGGTTGTGTTTTGAATACATCGGATGGAGGCAAAGTTTTATTTGGTGAAGCAATAACAATTGTTGAAGGCCGGAAAAGTTTAGCTAATGTTTGGCTCATAGACTCATGACCAACATGGCATATGACCTCACAGAAAGAATGGTTTCATGAATATGAACCTGTCTCTGGAGGATCAGTGTTCATGGGAGATGATTATGCCTTAGAGATTGCTGGTATTTGTACTACTAAACGAAAAATGTTTGATGGTACGGTTCGTACAATACAAGAGGTACGACACGTGAAAGGCCTAAAGAAAAATCTATTGTCTCTAGGACAATTAGATAGTCGTGAATGTAAAATTCATATTCAAGATGGGATCATCAAAGTAACCAAGGGCGCGCTTGTTGTGATGAAAGCTGAAAAGATAGCAGTCATCTATACATGCTTAAAGGAGAAACACAACTACAAGGAGAAGCAGTTGTTGCATCAGACAATCTTATAGAGGAATCAACGATGATGTGGCATCAAAAACTTGGTCACATGTCGGAACGAGGTCTAAAGATTCTTGCTGATCAACATCTTCTTCCAGGGCTAAAAAAAAGGTTTCATTACCTTTTTTGTGAGCATTTTGTTACAAGTAAGCAGCATAAAATGAAGTTCGAGAGCTCTAAAGTAATAAGCAAAGCTATCTTGGAGCTAATCCACTCCGATGTTTGGCAAGCACCAGTTATATCCCTAGGAGGTGCAAAATATTTTGTATCCTTCATCGACGACTACTCCAGGAGATGTTGGGTGTATCCAATCAAGCGGAAAGTGGATGTATTTGAAGTTTTCTAAATCTTCAAAGCGCGTGCGGAACTTGAATCCGAGAAAATGATCAAGTGTTTGACGTCCGATAATGGAGGAGAATATACTAGTGATGAATTTGATAAATTCTGCTTACAAGAAGGTATCAAACAGCAGTTCGCGGTGGCATATACTCCTAAACAAAATGGAGTGGCAAAGCAGATGAACAGAACCTTATTGGAAAGAACAAGGGCAATGTTGAGGACTGCAAATTTGGCAAATTCATTTTGGCCAGAAGCAGTCAAAACTGTCTCTCATGTCATCAATCGGTCACCATCAATCGCAATTAATCTGAAAACGCCAATGAAAATGTGGACTGGTAAGCAATCTAGTTATTCTCACTTACATACATTTGGTAGTCCAACGTATGTGATATACAACACTCAAGAAACATCAAAACTTTATCCAAAATAAAGAAAATGTGTTTTCTTGGGGTATGCTGATGGAGTGAAGGGGTATCGCCTGTGGGATCCCACTGCCCACAAGGTTATCATCAGTAGGGATGTTGTATTTGTAGAAGACAAGGTACAAGAAACTGAAAGCACAAGGAAGGAGAAACTAGTGAAAACTACAATACAAGTTGAGGGAAGGAAGGAAGAAGAAATTTCAGTTTCCCCTTAAGCAGTAATAGAGCATGATGAACAAGATCAAGTTGAGTATTCAACTTCAGAAGTTCGACGATCAACTCGGGAGAGGAAACAACCAGCTTGGCACTCAGATTATTCTATGGAGGGAAATGTTGCATATTGTCTACTAACAGAAGATGGTGAGCCATTAACTTACCATGAGGCAATGAAAGGTCCAGATGCATCTTTGTGGATGACAACAATGCAAGAAGAAATTGAAGCTCTCCATAAGAATAAAACAGGGGAACTTATCTCGCCACCACAAGGAAGGAAGGCTATTGTAAATAAATAGGTCTATAAGATCAAACGAGATAGCAATAATCAAGTTGAACGATATCGTGCTCGATTAGTTGTGAAAGGATTTGCTCAAAAAGGAGTTGATTTCAACAGATATTTTCTCCTGTTGTACGACTTACAACAATCAAAGCAGTCTTAGTGATGTGTGTTGTGTTTGACTTGTATCTTGAGCAGTTGGATGTGAAAACTGCATTTCTGCATGGAGAACTTGAAGAAGTGATTTACATGTTCCAACCAGAAGGTTTTGGAGAAGAAGGAAAAGAGAACTTGGTTTGCAGGTTGAACAAACCTCTAAACGGTCTCAAACAGGTGTCAAGATGTTGTTATAAGAGATTTGATTCATTCATTTTGAGCCTTGGATACAACAGATTTAACTTCGATATGATCCTTGTGCGTATTTCAAGAGATTTGATGATAATCAGTTTATTGTTTTGCTGTTGTATGTTGACGACATGTTGGTAGTAGGCCCCAACAATGATCGTATCACAGAGATGAAGACTCAACTGGCTAGGGAATTTGAAATGAAGGAATTGGGACCAACAAACAAGATTCTAGGGATGCAAATCCACCGAGATAGAAATAATAGGAAGATGTGGCTCTCGTAGCAAAATTACATGAAGAAAATCTTGTGGCGCTTCAACATGCAAGATTATAAGCCAATTTATACCCCTCTTTCTATTAATTTCAAGTTATCCTCAAGTCTGAGTCCTAGAAACGAAGTAGAGAGGATGGAAATGTCTCGAGTACCGTATGCATCAGCAGTGGGCAGTTTAATGTTTGCTATGATCAGCACTAGACCAGACATTGCACAAGTAGTGGGAGCAGTCAGTCGATACATGGCAAATCCTAGTAGAGAGCATTTGTAACACCCCGTGTTACGATCCCTAAAACCAATTAATCATTTAACCAATTACCCAAAAGAAAGAATTAAATCACAATAATTAATTAGGAAAGGCCCACCATAGTCCATGGGCGCTCACCCCTAAAACCCAACCCCTAGTACTAAAAGGAATAGAATTAGCAAGCCTATAATATGAGTTCCTAATTAGGAGTCCTAAATATATAAATAGGGGACTTAAGAGGCACCTAGAACCCCTACCACAATAATCCCTCACCACACAAGAAGTTCCAAGAATTCCCCTAGGAGAAATCAAGAAAGAAGAAAGCTTCAAGAAAGACCCTTCATAGCCAAGGAATTAATTAAGGCTAAAAGGTAACCCATGTCTCAACAAAACCTATTTTCATAGCTATGATTCCCCTCTTAGGATTTCCCCATATTATTGTGTATTGACGATTTGTTATATTATTATTGATGATTGGTGGGATGATTCCATGGGTGATCTTGATGATGAGAGGTTCTTGATAATTATGGTGTTCTTGACAATTATAGGACGTTCTTGATAATTATATGGTGTTCTTGATGTTCTTAATGATTATATAAGGTTCTTGATAGTTATATGATATTCCTACCGAATCTTGATTTTGGAAGATGAATTGTGTTCTTGTGATTTTAAAATAATTAGAACCCTAGGTTATATCGTGGAATTCGTATGGTATTATTCTTGGTATATTGGGTGGGAATTCGCATGATTGGGTGTTGATTATGTTTAAAAAAGCATGATAGGTTATGTGCCATATGTTTCTTGATTTTGATCCGTTAATTGTCTACGTGTGTTATCAATTGCGTTTGAAAGTGTCTAAGCATGGTTTTGGGTTCCACAAAGGTTCACGGGGCGTTTTTGGTGAAAAAGAGTCAGTGGGGGGTAGGTGGGGGTAGGGGACCCGCCACCTACCCGCGGCCTATTTGGGAAACGCCGGCAGCGGGCAGCCGGTGGGTGGGCTGCTGCCTGCCGGGCACCCGCTGCCCGGAACAGTGCCGCCGGCGGGTGACCCCTCACCCACCGGTTACCCGCTGGTTTGTACCCCACCTTGGGATTTTGGCTTCCTCGTTTGATGTTCCCCCGACCCCCGTGGTGTCCCAACGGACTCCGTCCATCGTGCGTATGTCTAGTTTGATATTTCGGGTACCGTTCGTAGGTTGTGTGAGTCTTATATATTGCATGCTAGTTGAATTGGTATCCCGTTGACCTAGGTGAAAGAAACATGAACCCCTTAGGATCATTCTTAGTATGTGAAGGATCACGCATAGGTTTTGTTATACATTTTCTCCCCCTTCCCAATGTGTTAATGTGGGTTGCATGTGCTTGCTATGTGTTATGTGTGCATGTTACCCCAATTCGGTTGCGATCGGATTGGTTATTCCTGAGCTGCGGTTCAGAAGCTGGCTGCGGTCAGATTTACACTCTTGGGCTGCGGTCCACCGTTTGGTTGCGATCAAACGTTTCTATATGACCTGCGGTTCATATTTCCTGGTTGCGGTCAGATGACATACTCTTGGGCTGCGGTCCACTGTTTGGTTGCGATCAAACTATGATGAGCTGCGGTTCATCGGTCGGTTGCGATCGACCCCTCCGTGTTGCGATACGAGGCAGGGTGCTGCGGGACCGTGTTAGAGCTATATGCGCTGACCCTCATGTATGGGCATGCGATTGGTCCTGTGGCGCCAACAAAGTGTGCTATGTGCAAAAGTATGGATGAGTTGTTGTTATGAGTATCTTGGGGATGAGACTATGGGATTTATACTGGGGATCGTATATGTTGGGTTATGATTATTAATTGTGCTTATCTTATCTGTCTTGCCTGTTGTAAACTGTATATGCTTGGTATAACTGTTGTCTGTGCTTAGCCCTATCTGTTGAGTCTATCCCTGTTTTAAAAGCTAGAGTTCGTAGGATATATCTTCATGTTCAAAATGGTTTTCGTGTATCCATATATATATCTATATGTATTGTATTTCAACGCGTTGGAGTGGGTTACCAGCATCTCTCGCTGAACAGATATATTTGACTTTCAAGCACAGACGAGTAGATCACTGGAGCGCGCTAGAAGCTTGGGGCATAGCTTAGATAGTTTTCCCTTTCGGCCTACGCGCCATGATTTAGTATTGATACTGATTGAGGTTTTAGAATTTAGCCTGTGCACCCGAGTTCTCTAGCTCGGGTGTGGCATAGCACCCCGTACTCTTTGTATCGTATTTTGGGATTTAATGAGATTCTATCTTTATTATATAAGTTTTAAAAGTCTTGAAAATCTGAGGTGTTACAATTGGTATCAGAGCCTAAGTTTGACCCTAGGATAAGACTATTAAGACAAACCTTAGGACATAGACTTGAACTTTAGGTACTTAGGAACATAGGATTCGGGAATCATTGGACGCGCGGTGAGATTGTGAAACCTACACATAACCCCCTCACTTAATCCCTCTCTGACTTAAAGAAACTCCCCCTTCACTTATCGCATCAAGATAAGAATACAAAATAACATCGACCTATGAACACCAGGATGGCACCGAAAAGGAGACAGACAGGAACACCGAAACTCCCCCCTCAGGAATTCTTGACACAGAATCTACAACGCCTGGCCCAAATTGCCCAGGCACTGAGTACTACCATTCCCCAACCTTTACCAACAAACGAGAGCTTGGAAATCCACCACCAAGTCTCGGCGCATCAACCGCGCACCTTCTCGGGGAACGAAGACCCCACGGTCCTCGAGGAATGGATCGGAACTTTTGACAAGATATTCCGGGCAACCGAATGCCCAGAAGACCACCAAGTCAGAATAGCCGCCTTCTACTTCAGGCACGAGGCCGATGCCTGGTGGGCCCACGAGGGACCCGCATGTGAACAAAACCACGAATTTAACTGGGAAACCCTAAAAACACGACTACGAGAATAATTCTACCCCAATCATCTAAGAGCCACCATGTATGAAGAGTTCCTCCACCTAAAACAAGGTGCAGCCCCAATCATGGAATACTACCAACAATTGCACCGGCTGGCTCGCCTCATCCCCGAGCTAGTACCCACCGAAAGGATCAAGATCAAGAAGTTCATAATAGGCCTTGATCCCGAACACCAAAAAGCACTGGCCACACAAGAGCCAGGAACCCTCGGGGAAGCCTATGCCATGGCATCCCAACTACAACAAGTATCAAACCAACCCCGAGAGACACGCCTGGGGTACAAAAGGAAACCTGAAGGGGATCACACAAACCCCACCCGAGGGCCTAAGAACCCCAGGGCCGTCTCACCTCACAAGGTCACAACGCCAACTATTCAGAGAAGGATCCATACTCTAAGCAAAGCCAGGATCGGAGACAGCAACATAGTCTCCGGAACCTTCCTGGTGCACGCCACCCCCGCCACTATATTATTTGACTCGGGGGCTGCCAACTCGTTTATAGCAACCGAGTTTGCCACTCGGCTCGGCCTCAACACCAGCACCAAGGTCCGACTTCAGGTCAAGGTGGCCTCCGGCGAAATCATAAAATGCGACCGCATGTACGAGAACGTAATGATTACCATCCAAGGGGTGGAATTTCCCAGCAACTTAATACAATTCAAACTGGATGGGGTACAAGTGATCTTGGTCATGGACTGGCTAGGGAAATTCCAAGCACAAATCCTATGCGGAGAACAAAAGGTGGTCCTACGGGGACCAAACGGTAAGAGGGTATCACACCGCGGGACCCCCCAAGAATCAGGGATCAAATTGGTGAACATGATGAAAATGAAGAAATACCTAAACAAGGGAAGCGAGGCCTTCCTATGTTCGGTCGAGGACCTCAACACCAAAACCCCCGAACCACAAACCATTCCAGTGGTAAACGAATTCACCGACGTCTTTCCGGACGAAATCCCCGGGGCACCCCCAGCCAGAGAAGTCGAGTTCACCATAGACCTCATACCTGGCGCTGCCCCGATCTCTAAACCACCCTACAGGTTGGCACCAAAAGAAATGAAGGAACTGAAAACGCAACTACAGGAATTGCTAGATAAAGGGTACATCCGCCCCAGCACCTCCCCATGGGGGCACCAGTACTATTTGTTAAAAAGAAGGATGGAAGCATGCGCATGTGTATCGACTACAGGGAACTTAACCAAGTCACAATAAAGAATAGGTACCCCCTTCCCCGGATCGATGACTTGTTCGACCAATTAAAAGGGGCAGGTGATATGAATCTAGTCCAAGGTTCAAATAAAGATGGAGTATTGGTCCCAAGATTACTCTCAATGCAAAGATAGAGATGGATCAAGAATACCTTAAACCTCACGAGAAACCCTTTGTCTCGAATCCTCAAAGACTTGGAAGAATCCCATGTAGCTTCAAGTACCTCGATGTTGCAATCTTCAATCAACTAGAGTCGGATCTAGTTTCCTTCGATTCAAGAACGAGTCCACGAACCTAAATCTAAGGTTGAAGAAAGTAAGATTGATTCGAGTCCACGAATCAATTTGCTAGTCGAGTCCACGACTAGCCACTAAGTGAGTCCACAATTAGCCATAAGGTTTCTTACACAAGTGTAAAGAAAAACTTAAGAATTTTATTGAATTAAAGCCTCCTCAAAACTGATATGGATGTGCCCTATTTATAGGTATAGGGCAGCATTGTAATCTAAATACAATGGGAAAAAGAGTCCTAAACCTAATCTAGAAAACAAGTAAATAGAGTTTTATTTAGAAAAGGATTTAAGGAATCCTTTCTAAATACAACTAGTGTTTTCTCTTTTATGCCAAACAATTTAAATTAATGATGACCAGAAATAATAGGGCTGATTTGGGCCTAATTTAATCACCAAAATCAGCACTTAAACAATTATAAAAAAGCCTTGAGTTATTCTTCATATTTTGCAAATGGGCTTGACTTGGATTTCCACCATCTTTGAACATCACCAATGAAGAGTTGCCTTAATTGTTTGGACTTGGGCCTTGTGATTGGCCCAATTAGTACTCTTAATGGATCTTCATATGTTGGGCCGCATCAGCAGGGGTGTTCTCAAAAATTGACCTAAGGTCCGGATATCACCAAATACAAGTGGCCAAACCGGACATTCAGAAAACGGCCTTCCGGACACGTTACGGCCACTATGAATTCACAGTAATGCCCTTCGGACTCACCAACGCACCCGCCATATTCATGGACCTCATGAACCGAGTATTCCGACCACACTTGGATGACTTTGTCATTGTATTCATTGACGACATCCTAGTCTACTCCCGAAACAAGGAAGAACACGAAAGACACCTCCGCACAACCCTGCAAACCCTAAGAGAGCACCAACTGTACGCCAAGTTCTCTAAATGCGAATTCTGGAAAGACAGTGTGGCCTTCCTGGGCCACGTGATAGCCAAGGAAGGAATTAAGGTGGACCCCGCCAAAATCCGTGCCGTTAAGGAATGGACCACACCAAGCTCACTCTCAGAAGTCCGAAGCTTCTAGGCTTGGCTGGCTACTACAAGAGGTTTGTACCCGACTTCACCAGGATAGCCCAACCCCTCAACAAACTCATGAAAAAGGAAACCCCCTTCCGATGGGACAACGACTGCGTCTCGGCCTTTCAAGAATTGAAGGATAAGCTAACCACGGCACTCGTGCTTGCCATCCCCTCCGGGGAAGAAGGGTTCGAGGTCTTCAGTGATGCGTCCAAAAAGGGATTGTGGTGTGTTCTAATGCAAAAAGGCAGGGTAATAGCATACGCATCCAGGCGACTCAAAACCCACGAAGAGAATTACCCCACCCACGACCTCGAACTAGCCGCTATCGTGTTCGCACTAAAAATTTGGAGACATTACTTATATGGGGTGCAATGCAAGATTTACACGGACCACAAGAGCCTAAAGTACATCTTCACCCAGAAAGACCTAAACATGAGACAACGAAGGTGGCTAGAACTCATAAAGGACTACGATTTAGACATCCAATACCACGAGGGAAAAGCTAACATTGTGGTAGACGCCCTAAGCAGAAAGACTAACCACTCCCTTAACACCAACTGGATCCTATGGGACCAGCTGTACAAGGACTTCCAAAGACTAAATTTGGAAATAATAGAGCAAGATCAAATCCACCCCGACGTCCACTTATTCAACACGCAAATCATACCTACACTCTTCGAAGAAATCAAAATAGGACAACAGCAGGATCCGAAACTAGATAAAATTCGTCTCGACCTAACCCAGGGGAAGGAAGGACCCTTCGAAATACACGAAGACGGTAGTCTCCGTTACCAAGGTAGGTGGTGCGTACCCTCAACGCACCCCCACCTGAAACAACAGATCTTGGAGGAAGGGCACAACTCCCCCTACTCAGTTCACCCAGGGGGTGACAAACTATACCAAGATGTGAAAAGGTCGTTTTGGTGGCCCAACATGAAAAAGGAAATCGCAGATTTCGTGGCCAAATGCCTGAATTGCCAAAGGGTGAAGGCCGAACGATGCAAACCCAAGGGACTCGTACAACCCCTTGAGATACCACAAGGAAAGTGGGATTCTATATCCATGGACTTCGTCGGAGGGTTACCCCCAACAAAAACCGGCAAGGATAAAATTTGGGTCATAGTGGACCGACTAACCAAAACGGCGCGATTCATTGGCATGAAGGAAACATGGACAATGACACAACTGGCCCAAGCCTACTTGAGCCGAGTAGTGAAGTACCACGGAGTCCCCCGGAACATCGTGTCCGATAGAGACTCCCGGTTTCTCTCACAATTCTGGAAATCGCTGCAATTAGCCTTGGGGACACAACTAAAACTGAGCACCGCCTTCCACCCCACCACTGACGGCCAAATCGAGAGAACCATTCAGACTCTCGAAGACATGTTAAGAGCCTGTATGTTAGACTTTCAAGGGACATGGGAGGAACACCTAGACCTTATTGAATTCTCATACAACAACAGCTACCACGCAAGCATTCGTATGGCGCCCTACGAAGCTTTATACGGACAAAAGTGTAGAACCCCCTTATGTTGGGAAGACATGGTCGACCCAGTAGCACTAGGGCCCCAATACCTACAAGATACCATAACCAAGGTCAAACACATCCAGGAAAGGATGAAGGCTGCCCAGGACCGCCAGAAGTCCTACGCCGACCTAAGGAGGAAACAAGCCGAATTCAACACCGGGGACAAGGTCTGGTTGAGAATCTCGCCCACACGGGGGGTGATGAGATTCGGAAGAAAAGGGAAACTCAGCCCACGATTTATCGGCCCCTATGAAATCATAGAAAGAGTTGGGATCCTAGCCTATCGCCTCGTTCTACCCGTTGAACTAGAACGAGTACACAACGTATTCCACATATCCCAACTAAAGAAATACGTGCACGACCCAAGTCACGTGCTTCAACCCGAGGTCGGGGACCTCGACGAGTCACTAGTATACAAAGAAAAACCCGTGAGAATCCTGGACACCAAAACAAGAACCACCCGATGTCGAGCAATAGAAATGGTGAAAGTCCTCTGGACCAACCATGGGACCGAGGAAGCGACATGGGAACTCAAGGACACAATGAAGGAATGCTACTCCGAACTTTTCACACCAGGTAACTAAGAAGAAGTCACTCGACAAGGACCAAGCTTCGGGGACGAAGCTTCCTGTTAAGGGGGGAGAGTGTAACACCCCGTGTTACAATCCCTAAAACCAATTAATCATTTAACCAATTACCCAAAAGAAAGAATTAAATCACAATAATTAATTAGGAAAGGCCCACCATAGTCCATAGGCCCTCACCCCTAAAACCCAACCCCTAGCCCTAAAAGGAATAGAATTAGCAAGCCTATAATATGAGTTCCTAATTAGGACTCCTAAATATATAAATAGGGGACTTAAGAGGCACCTAGAACCCCCACCACAATAATCCCTCACCACACAAGAAGTTCCAAGAATTCCCCTAGGAGAAATCAAGAAAGAAGAAAGCTTCAAGAAAGACCCTTCATAGCCAAGGAATTAATTAAGGCTAAAAGGTAACCCATGTCTCAACAAAACCTATTTTCATAGATATGATTCCCCTCTTAGGATTTCCCCATATTATTGTGTATTGACGATTTGTGATATTATTATTGATGATTGGTGGGATGATTCCATGGGTGATCTTGATGATGAGAGGTTCTTGATAATTATGGTGTTCTTGACCATTATATGACGTTCTTGATAATTATATGGTGTTCTTGGTGTTCTTAATGATTATATGAGGTTCTTGATAGTTATATGATATTCCTACCGAATCTTGATTTTGGAAGATGAATTGTGTTCTTGTGATTTTAAAATAATTAGAACCCTAGGTTATATTGTGGAATTCGTATGGTATTATTCTTGGTATATTGGGTGGGAATTCGCATGATTGGGTGTTGATTATGTTTAGAAAAGCATGATAGGTTATGTGCCATATGTTTCTTGATTTTGATCCGTTAATTGTCTACGTGTGTTATCAATTGCGTTTGAAAGTGTCTAAGCATGGTTTCGGGTTCCACAAAGGTTCCCGGGGCATTTTTGGTCAAAAAGAGTCAGTGGGGGTAGGGGACCCGCCACCTACCCGCGGCCTATTTGGGCAACGCCGGCAGCGGGCAGCTGCCCGCCGGGCACCCGCTGCCCGGAACAGTGCCGCCGGCGGGCAGCCAGCGGGTGACCCCTCACCCACCGGCTACCCGCTGGTTTGTACCCCACCTTGGGATTTTGGCTTCCCCGTTTGATGTTAACCCGACCCCAGTGGTGTCCCAACGGACTCCGTCCATCGTGCCTATGTCTAGTTTGATATTTCGGGTATCGTTCGTAGGTTGTGTGAGTCTTATATATTGCACGCTAGTTGAATTGGCATCCCGTTGACCTAGGTGAAAGAAGCATGAACCCCTTAGGATCATTCTTAGTGTGTGAAGGATCACGCATAGGTTTTGTTATACGTTTTCTCCCCCTTCCCAATGTGTTAATGTGGGTTGCATGTGCTTGCTATGTGTTATGTGTGCATGTTACCCCAATTCGGTTGCGATCGGATTGGTTATTCCTTAGCTACGGTTCAGAAGCTGGCTGCGGTCAGATTTACACTCTTGGGTTGCGGTCCACCGTTTGGTTGCGATCAAACGTTTCTACATGAGCTGCGGTTCATATTTCCTGGCTGCGGTCAGATGACATACTCTTGGGCTGCGGTCCACTGTTTGGTTGCGATCAAACTATGATGAGCTGCGGTTCATCGGTCGGTTGCGATCGACCCCTCCGTGTTGCGATACGGGGCAGGGTGCTGCGGGGCCGTGTCAGAGCTATATGCGCTGACCCTCATGTATGGGCATGCGATTGGTCCTGTGGCGCCAACAAAGTGTGCTATGTGATGAAGTATGGATGAGTTGTTGTTATGAGTATCTTGGGGATGAGACTATGGGATTTATACTGGGGATCGTATATGTTGGGTTATGATTATTAATTGTGCTTATCTTATCTGTCTTGCCTGTTGTAAACTGTATATGCTTGGTATAACTGCTGTCTGTGCTTAGCCCTATCTGTTGAGTCTATCCCTGTTTTAAAAGCTAGAGTTCGTAGGATATATCTTCATGTTCAAAATGGTTTTCGTATATCTATATATATCTATATGTATTTTATTTCAACGCGTTGTAGTGGGTTACCAGCATCTCTCGCTGAACAGATATATTTGGCTTTCAGGCACAAACGAGTAGATCACTGGAGCGCGCTAGAAGCTTGGGGCATAGCTTAGATAGTTTTCCCTTTCGGCCTGCGTGCCATGATTTAGTATTGATACTGATTGAGGTTTTAGAATTTAGCCTGTGCACGAGTTCTCTAGCTCGGGTGTGGCATAGCACCCTGTACTCTTTGTATCGTATTTTGGGATTTAATGAGATTCTATCTTTATTATATAAGTTTTAAAAGTCTTGAAAATCTGGGGTGTTACAGCATTGGAGTGCTATGAAGAAGGTTCTTAGATATATCAAGGGTACCTCAGACATTGCATTATGTTATGGAGGATCAGACTTCATTATTAAAGGCTATATATGTTGATTCAGACTATGCAAGTAATCTTGATTGTAGTAAATCTACCACGGGTTATGTGTTTACTCTTGATGGCGGAGCAGTAAGTTGGATCTCGAAATTGTAGTCGGTTGTGGAAACCTCAACTACGGAAGCAGAATATATAGCTACTACTCAAGCTAGTAAAGATGCAATATGGTTGTAAATGCTATTGGAGGAGCTTGGGCAAGAGAAAATGACTCAATTTTGTGACAGTCAGAGCGCTTTGTACTTGACAAAGAATCCAACATTTCACTCCAAGACAAAACACATACGAGTTCAATATCACTTTGTTCGTGAAAAGGTGGAAGATGGAAGTGTGGATATATAGAAAATCCATACTAAAGATAACATGCCAGATATGTTAACAAAGCCTATTACCAACGATAAATTTGTATGGTGTAGATCTTAAATTGGCCTAACAAGTATGCAAGCAGCAGGGAATTGGCAAAAAGGATGAAAATCCACATTGTGACTTCAAGTGGGAGCAGATTTGTAAAGAATAAAGTCAAATATAGGAGTTAAGGTTTGGAGGAGCAAATGCTTGGGCTAAGGTTTGAACTTGAGCTAAGGTTTGAGGAGAAAATGCTTGGGCTAAAGTTTGAGTAAGGAGAATTACTTGCAAGAGAAGATTTGCAAAAGTAGATATGCATCAATTGTTGCATTAAATGTTTTGCAAAGCTCTAGGCATTGGATTTGCTATAAATAGACAACTCCTCTTATTGTAAATCATTCCATTAGAGATAGAAATCTCATTAGCATAGAAAAGAATCCTTAGAGAGATAGAGAGTTATATTTGTAATTCCTATTGTAATATCATTTTGTCCATACAGAAAATTCTTCTTCAAAATTGCCTTATTCTGTGTATGATTTATTCTAAATCTTAGACTAGAAATATTCTCAGTATTTCCAATCCAAGTTGCTATTGTAATTTGGTGTTGTGAACCCGTACCGATCCTAACAAAGATGGAGACGGAGAAGGAGAATGGTGGAGTGACAATGGCGACGGAAAGGAGAGAGGAGAGGTGAGGAAAGAGCTAACTGTCGATCAGGTTTGTTTTGTTTTTGGTCTCAGATATGATTTTTTTCCACATAGTTATATTAATTTTCAATTAATACAACTATCCGCTACTTTTTTTTACAATGAAGTGTAGCGGAAATTTAGATTAGTTTTTAATTAATAAACTTTCCGCTACCCTTTCGATGAGGAAGCTTAGCGATTTTTTGTTCATTTATTTACAATTATATTACTGTCCTTTTTTTTAACAATAGTCTACCCTTGTTTAAAGAATGGTAGCTTAAAGTAATATTTCTTTGCTCCTTTTTGTATTAGTACAAACTACAATAAATATTTAGATAATTGTTTTTAAAAAAGTACAAACATTAATCTTAATGCTAACTATAATGAATGTCAACTTTATAATCTTAATACACTTTGAATTACTTATTTAAATATAAATATTACATATTAATTCAGTCACGCAACACATGTAAAACTAGTATAGTGTTTAAGTTGCATTATCGTCACCCCACAAATATTGCATTTCACACATTGAAAGCACATCAATAAAAAACGCATTAAGCGTCCTTTGAAATTACAAATTCAAACATACTTTATGAAAGTACACTTAGCGGCACTATTTGCTATTATATTCGTTTTTTCACTTATCAATTGGATCATTTTTAGCCTCTCAAATTTAGTCCAAAATATTCAAAATACCCTCATATTTAATAAGTATTGATACGCTCACAATTGAGCCGAACTTCACCGTTATTGAAATGATCCAGAATATTTCCAAGCTTGACCATAGAGGCAGCAAATTGCGGCTCAAACACGGAAGGCTGAGAAGCCAAGACGGCGACTAGAGGCTCAGTTCTCCGGTCAGAGTAAAGCAACTGGTCTGTTAGCAAAACTCCCATTTTCTTCTCAAGATTTGTGTAGTATTGGACGTCGAAAGCAATGGGTGTAACGCCGTCAAGATTCACGTAATCTGATGCCTTTTTGCATTTCCTTCTCAACAAGTTACGATAATGGCGGTTGATGGTTGGATCCGGTTTGAGAGTACCGTTGTAATTGGATAGCCTGAAATGAAAAGATTCACATGTACTCCTTCCGATGGTGTGCGCTCCTAAACATGGCACATGAAACATTTTAAGACATTCTAGGATAAAGTTTAATCAACTAAACCAATGTTAAGAAATAAATGTGTTTTTGTTTGGCGGAGGCCAAGTCCATCAATTGGTGACTAGGGAATTATTGGGCGGTGGTCCGTGAACGACCAAATCCTCGAAAATGTAACAATGGTCTATGAAAAAATATCAAGTCCCAACAAAAGCAAAAACTGTGCAGTTAAAACTACAGCAAGTCTAGCACTCTGCCTCTTGAAAATGTGACTGTGGTCTATAAGAAAATATTGAGTCACAGCACGAGCAAACACTGTGCAATTAAGACTGGAGCAAGACAAGTCTAGCACCTTGCTTCTCGAAAATGGAACTTTTAGTGTAGTATTAAACGCTTGATACTAACAGTTTTGTAGTATATATATACCTGAGAGGACAACCAAGTCAAGGACATTCAAACCCTTGGATTGGAAGAAGTTAATCAAACGGGAGATACTTTCCCGGCCAATAGGGACGGTGTGATCGGCTTCTTTAGCAAGGGAAACTCGGCCGTCTTTCCTTCCAAAAGGAACCATCCAAAAGGGGCCTCCGACGGCGAGAGTGGCATCCCTGGCTGCGACGGTGAGAATGTCGGCGCAGGAGACAGTCTTAGGGCACTTTTTCTCCACCTCTTGCTTGATGTCGTTTATCGCTTCAAATCCCCTTAGTGACATGCTTGCATTTGCCTTCCTTTCACTTCCCTCGTGGTTTAATAGGATTGAACCATCACACCCCTACATATATGCATCTACATGTATTAATTCAAATCAAGATATATGACTATTTTTATGTTAAAAGAAGAAATTTTAAAATGCAAGGCAACTCCAGCCAAGTTAGTTTGATATTGTTAATTTGGTAGCCACAATGTTACAAGTTTGACTCTGGGTAGAAATAACTAATAAGATCGAATATCATTTAGTTTTTGTAAGTGTGACTAGGAAAGAGAAGATGTGAGAAAAAGAAATAACAAAAACAAAAACAAAATTTGATAAAATAAAAACAAAAAACAAAAAAAAACAAAAAACAAAACAAAAAAAAAAACAAAACAAAACAAAAATTTTGGTGCACGCGTTCGTCTAGGCGCGAGATGTGCGCCTCAAGCAGTGCATTTCCTTTTTGTCTTTCTAGCTTGGTGGTCCCATGTACTATGGAGACAAAAATCCAACCTCCCCTGCAAGAACCGCCATTTCTTTTCTCTCCTCCCCGTCTCTTCTCCAAGAACTATTAATGGAGATGCCCTTTTTTTTTTAAAAAAAAAGTACTAATGGGGGTGCCCTAAACCCTCTTGATTTGAGCCAGTCATTTATGAACAATATAGGTTGGTTTACCTTATAGTCGTTCTTTGACAGCTAAGATTACAAGACTAGATTTATCTAATGCACATACATACTCTCAAATAGTGGCCGCAAATTTTCTTTATCATTCAAAACAAATTATAAAATGCGTATGTACCACCTACCCTAACGGCGCAGTCGTGGAAGTGCAACCTAATGAGAGCGGGAGCAAGGGTGCGATCCCTTTTGATCCATTGCATAATTTTTTTATGCACAATTTGTTCTAGTTGTGGGCAGCTCTTCATGTAGTAGTCGAAAGACAGGGCTGTCGCTGCCGGCCGCCTTTGGTGACTACCCTCAATCGCCAGGACTTGCAAACTGATGATGACCAATATCATACGCCAAAACTGCTTCATTATTTGTGTATGTATTTTCACTTGATCCACAACAAGCTTTCTGTGCGGGGGTTTGATAAAACAATCACTTTATGTCTTTATATACACTCACACAAACAGAGACGATGAAGACGGCAGCAACATATATATATATATATATATATATATATATATATATATATATATATATATAATATTATTATATTATTGTTATTTTAAGTGACACGGAAATAATATACTACGTGAGATGCACCACTACCTTCAGCGCAGCAATTCTGATCTAACAACGTGCGTACAAGTAGAGTTTGAAATAAAGCTACAACATCGCTGTGTGGCAAATTATATCGTGCACATAATCGATTATGCATTGTGCATCAAAACGATGTTGTTTTGTTAAATGAAAATAAACGGCATTCGTTTTTCGCCGTTTCGCACGTTTCCGCAAAAAGTAACTCTGTTATTCAGTTTCATTTCGTATACACTGCAGTTTTGGTTCAACACAACTACAGTTTCATTTTGATATAACTACAGTTTCATTTTGATATAATTACAGTTTCATTCGATATTTATAGACTCAAACTAGTTTTTTACGTGCATTGCGCAATTGGGATAATGCCTAATGTTTTTGTTAAATATGTATTTTAAAGTATATCAAGTCAAGATTATATTAGAAATATTCATGCATAGATAATCGAATGTTGAATTTGCATATTTAAATTGATATTTATAAATTTACAAATGCAAGATAATATAGTCAAGATTGATTATAATTGTCAATTTAGTATTTGTTTAAAAAAAAATATTGTCAAGATAATTGATTATATAGCATTATTTTATATTATAACTTTGATATTTAATTAAAAAATAGTGCACAAAAAAGATAATAGATAATATAATGTAGTGAATATAATCAATTGACGAATTTGAATATAAAGAATTTTTACATTGGAGTAAAATAAAGACAATATAACTAATGAAATTATTTCTTTTAATTAATATATTGATAATGAATAATTTTTTTAATAAAGACATTGTAGGGACAATGTAGTGAATATAATCAATTGATGAATTTGAATTTTGAATGTAAAGAATTTTTATATTGGAGAAAAATAAAGACAATATAATAGACTCAAATATGTGAAAATGTTATTTAATTTTATTTTATATACATTATAGTTTCATTAAAACACAACTACATGATCATATCATTTTGATATAATTACAGCTTCATTGTACAATATACACTCAAATATGTGAAATATTATTTAGTTTTATTTTTTATACATTGCAGTTTCATTTCACTACAACTACAGTATCATTTTGATATAACTGCAGTGTCGGTTTAGATATATTGTAGTGTCAGTTGGTGTTTAATACACCAAACAAGCGGACTCCGTTAACGATAACGGCGGACCGTTTCTTTACTTAAAGAAACGGCGCCGATTTTTACCGCGGTGCATGTGCACCGCGGTCTATGATATAACGACTGCCGATGTGTTCTACCTACTAATTTCGCTGATATTTTATGCTACATTGTGTGTGTGTTTTTTTTTTCTCTCAAGATGTTGAATTTCCAATCCCAAACGTCTCGGCCCGTCTGAGCATTTGAGATGATATAAATCACGGTTATTCAATAATTTACATTATAAATTAGACTAATGTACATTGTGTGTTTGAATAATGAAACTTCTCGGTAAGATAATGTACATTATGTGTTAGAATAATATATACTTTATGTGTTAGAATAATGTACATTATGAGTTAAAATAATGAAACTTTTGGAGTACATTATATGTTAAAATAATGTACATTATAAAATCCCTACCAAAAAAAAAAAATGTACATTATAAATTAAGACTAAAACAAAAGACTGAGGAACAGCAATTTGGAGCTTGGCTTTTCAATTTGGAACATTCCATTCTATTAACTTTAGTTTCTATAGGTGAACTAAGGATTACAAGTTTTTTTTTTTTTTTTTTTTTTGTGATTATGAAATTTATGTTTTTTTTTTAATGTTGCAATATAAAATGCTATATTCATGTTTTACTTTCCTTTTATATTTATTTATTAACTGTTTTCCATTATTGTTTTTCTTGAATTTTTACATATTGCAGAAAGTATTCCAGTCAGGCATTGGTGATCATCATTCCCAATTTTATTGGGTTGATGTTGAGGCAGAGTGCTGGATTGAAGAATAAAGCGATGACTTAGAAGGGGTCATGTATTGTGTAGCTTTTTCATCTTTTATATGTATAACATTTTACAATAGGTTTCAAGTATTCTGTAATATACAAATCTGTTTTTTTTTTCAAGTGTATTAAGATTGATTCTATTATTTTGAACAATAATATTTATGGCCCGTTTGGTTCAAAAAAAAAATTACATTATAAGTTATAAAAATGTATATTGCAGCGGGTCACGTGCAAAAAAAAAATGCGCTAAATGACGTCATTTTTGAACCGCTGTCCACATAATAACTTTTGGAGGTAGATGCAAGTGTTATGCCATGGACCCAGGTCCACCTTGCAAGGTGGACCTGCGTCCATAACGGTGTCGTTTTGCTTCAAAACAACGCTGTCTGAATTTTTTTTTTTAAAAAAAAAATTATTTCCTTCCTTGCCGTTTGTCTTCAGAATCCATTCCTCTATATTCATAAATTTTGAACTCTATATTCACAATTTTAGAATTCAATATACAAAATTACAAAACTCTATATTCACAATTTTAGAACTCAATATATAAAATTACAGAACTCAATATTCACAATTGCAAACTCTACATTCACAATTTTTGAACTCTATATTCACGATTACAGAACTCTATATTCACAATTTCATAACTCTACATTAACAATTTTATAACTCTATATTCACAATTACAGAATTCTATATTCAACAGTATATCACAATTTTTGAATCTATATTCACAATTTTTAAACTCTTTAAGTTTTTATTACAATTTTTAAACTCTATATTCACAATTTTTAAACTTTATATTTACAAAAAAATATCATTGGCGAAAGAAACGGTACCACTGACGGCATCATTATTCTAGACGCGCGTTTTGGACTTGGGTCCACCTTACAAAGTGGACCCAAGTCT
Source organism: Ipomoea nil (assembly GCF_001879475.1). Classification (NCBI taxonomy): domain Eukaryota; kingdom Viridiplantae; phylum Streptophyta; class Magnoliopsida; order Solanales; family Convolvulaceae; genus Ipomoea; species Ipomoea nil. The sequence continues at coordinate 251,585 of NW_017618220.1, read as the reverse complement.
ACAACATAATTTGCCAAGTAGATGATGTGAAATTCCAAGTGATATTATGGGCCGGTGCATGCCACGATTTATCCGGCAAATTATGCTGTGCATTTGTATCCACCATGCATGGTGCATATGGATGCAAAAACGACGTCGTTTTATTAAAAACGCGCGTATCCCCTAAAAAAAATCAGGTTCAATTCCCAGCAACAACATATGAACTATAATTCCAGAATCGATGAACTATAATTCCAGAATCGATGAACTATAATTCCAGAATCTAATCTATGAACTAAAAATTCCAGAATGAATGAACTAAAATTCCAAAATCTATGAACTAAAATTTCAGAATCGATGAACTACAATTCCATAATCTATGAACTAAAATTCCAGAATGAATGAACAACATAATATTGTTACTGGGAATCGAACCTGAATTTTTTTTAAAAGGGAAACGCGCGCTTTTAATAAAACGATGTCGTTTTTGCATCCGTATGCACCATGCATGGTGCAACGGATGCACAGCATAACTAGTACGATTTGTCCAATGAATTCTTTTAAAGGCTTTTCAATTTAATCGATGTTAGGCCCATTCATGCTTCTATTCAATTTTACTATCTTTATTATTGTTTTTCATAGACAAGTTCTTTTCTGTTGGTCCCGAAAGGGTGGCGAGAAGTCTAGAGGGGGGTGAATAGACTTCTCTAACTTTTTCAACTTTCTTCGAAAACACACAAGGCAAATAACACTTTGGTAATTTCAACTCTAAGTAACAAGCATTAACAAGATAAGCAACTTAGAGTGTGCAGCGGAATAGATAGCGGTAAAGTGTTATGCTTATAAGTGCGGTGCTCAAGGAGATATTCTAAACATGCAACACGTTAGAAACACTTGATATGGTTCAAGGATGATGTACGTAAAGTTTGGCTTGCATGCATACGAGGGAACTATCAAACCCAGACAGATAAAGATATGCGATAAATCGTAATTGGGTTAGTTCGCAGTTAGAATAAGCATGCATGAAATGTATGAGCAGTAAGTAAACACAGAGAGAGATTTATAGTGGTTCAGAGGTGGTGTAATCCTCCTAGTCCACTCTTCTCCTTTCACTTCAAGGAGGAAATTCACTATTCTTCGATCACCCAGATACAATAGTGAATAAGTGTCCACCGACACTTCTCCGAGTGCTTCGCACAAAGCTACACTCCTTCAAGGTTTTTCGCAAGCTCCTCTTGTTACTCCGCCTTCCCGAGTACTTCGCACCAAGCTGTACTCCTACACCACGAGAACTACGCACAAAGCTACGTCCTCCAAGGGTTTTCACAAGCTCCTCTTGTTACTCTGCCCTTCACCACGAGTGCTACGCACAAAGCTACACTCCACCAGGGTTTTTCACTCTCTCTAGTTACTCCGCCCTCTTTCTACACTCAGTAGAGAATATTACAAAGAAATAAAATTTCTCTCTCACTCAGACTTGAATTTTATTCTATGAAGCTCTGTTTCCCACTTTTTCGGCTAATAAAAAAATATAGCTTGTATCTTTTGCTTGTATGTTTTAGCCGTTGTTCAAGTTGTTGAACTGTTCAATCTCTTTGGGGTTTTTCTTGCTTAACTGCTCTCTTCTCTTTTTTTTCACTGGTGCTTCTTGTCTTCAAGTCTGCTTGGACAATTTATAGCTAGTAAAAGCTATTTGCCCGTTGATCAACTTTCGATCTTGATCGTTCATTTTGAATTGTAGTTGATCAACTAATATTGTCAACTTGATTTGAAATATTAGGTAGATGTCATTTCTCCTTTTGTCAGATGATTTGAATAATTTGCCCGTTGCCGTTTCTTGAATTTTGTAGCCTCCAGAATTTGAATAAATTCGGCGCGGCAATCTTTGACATTTCTGGTCCTTCATAAATACTCTGACATGTCAAGTTGATCAAATAATTTATCTGCTGATTCTTGCTTGAGTATAAAATAATTTCTCCGCGAATCAGTCTTCTTTGAGCGTCTCCGGTTCCACCGTAAAAACTTGATGTTCAGATGAAAATATATCAGTTATTTTCTCCTTCATGATCCTTGTAAAATAATATACTGGAACCTCTGTAAAAACTTCACAGTTGTTCATGGTGAGATGCTCTGTTTCGAATTTCTAGCTTCGTTCACCATACTTGGTGTGTTTTTCCATATGGTGCATGGTTTTTGTGAGACTTGAGCATTTTACTTAGTCTCCATATTCTTAGCTAGTCTCTCCATTCCAAGCTAGTCTCTCATACGGTTTGGTATACTTTGGGCTAGTCTCCCATACGGTATACGGTCCAATATACTTGACCTTGAGCTAGTCTCCCATACTGTCCAAGCTTGTCTCCCGGTCAGAGTTAGTCTCTCATACGGTCCAAGCTAGTCTCCTAAGCTTAAAAATGCTTCACTTAAGATTCAAACTTAAGATCATTTGACATAGCTCACACGCGTTTCTTCCAACTCCTCTAGCATGCTTCTTGGTGACTTATCCGCATCATAATTGTGTTAAGCTATAATCCCGCTTAACATCTAAAATCAACATGTGATTTTCCAGACTTGTACATGGGTTGCATGATATGGGTGCACCATACTCCGTAGACTCAACCTGACTCAAAGAGAATAAAAATGGGGACTACTTGATTTTTCAAAAATACATTCGGCTCATCAAAATTTACAATATATTCCTAACAATTTCCCCCTTTTTGATGATGCCGAAACTTATACCCAAGTCATTTTGGCTTTGTCAATTTTGAAAAATAATTTCTTTTATTCGATTTTATTTCGACTAGCCAATTGACGGGTTTAACAAAAAAAAATTGAGACCTAGAGATTTTAATTTTGGACGGTCCTAAACGTATAATTGAGACTATAACGCGGGGTTGCGTATTGATTTTTATCTTTTAATTTTTCTTCCCCCTTTCAATTTTATTTTCTCAGTTATACGCGTCACATGCAATTACTAAGTCCAATTTAAAATCTTGTGACATAAAAACACAAAATAAATAAATTAACTAGGACTTACTTCATATGGTACGAAATTGTTTCATCATGCAATTTCAACCCATTTTAGCTTAGCATATATAGGATGTCAAAACAAATGTGCTAGCTAAAATAAATTATACACCAAAAATTGAATTTGACAAACAACTTTGTTACCTCCCTTTCAACTTCACATTGATGAACTCTCTTAGTTTCTTGAAGTCCTTTTCTAGCTCTTTGTGTTGATAGGGTGCGGTCACTTGCCCGGTGACATAGTTTCCGTACGCTTCCCTAATGTTGTTCCCTTTCAATACTCCTGCTTCATGCCAGAAAATACATTCATCAAACGTTCGGCCGTCACACATTTGTTCACTACGGTGTCCAAATTCGTTTGAAGTTCTTGCAATTTTTGAATCCTTGTTGCAATTGGCTTCGGCATTGGAGGCGTTGGAGCAATCGCCGTCGGTGGCAACACTCCTAGAGATGTAGAACTTGGGCTCGGACAAGTTCCTCTAAGGTAATCAATCATACTTACACGGCTTGGAGCTCTTGGTGGTGTTGGTCGAATTAGTTCAACTATTGGTCCTCTTGGAGCTCTTGGTTGTGTGTACGCATAAGCTTGTGGCACAAAATGACGTGCCAATCCTTCCCCCTTTTCGGCAGCATCTATGAATCGTCGAAAGCTCTTGGTGGAAGAATCTTGCTTGTCACGCACTCTTTCTAGAAGATCCATGTGAATACGCGATTGAGTTAGTAAACCTTGCACTTGTTGTTCCAAAAGTTTGAGCCTCGACGTAGTATCGGACCCATGCTTTGCCATTTCATTGAACAACTTCATCACATCTTTCTTCAATTCATCTTTGGCCGTGTCAATTTCGGTTTTTAATAGGCCTTGCCTATTAAACAATTGTTGAGCACGATCCACCATCTCCTTGTGATAATCATCAAGTTTTGTGTCCATTGCATCCATCTTTGTTCTCAATCCACCCGTAGAGTCTTGTACAATTGCCTTAACATCTCCAACAATTTCTTCTCTCAAGGCTTGTGCATTGAACAATTGTTCTCTTTGAACGGGTTGATGTGGAATCGGCAAGGGGTGTACAAAATCATCTTGTGGTGTGGTGATCATTGTGTCGGCAAGATTTGCTTCGGCTTCTTCGGTGTTGTAGCAAATCATCAATGTATTTCGGATCCTTGGATGATCTTGATCGTAGACTTCACAAGTAATTGGCAATGTAGGCAAATGGTGCTTCATCTAAATTCAAAGAAACCCCTTGACTTGGTGCATTTCCTTCTTCACGAATAGACTCCGTAGCCTCCGTTACGGGATGTGGAAAGTAAGACTCAAAGCTCAAATTTTCATCTCCAAAATTCGCAGGATATGGATCAAATGCCACAATCTCTACACCATCATTTCTCGCCAAAGATCCCTCTCCGGGTCCTCTTCGGGTATCTTCTAAAGACATAGCGGTGGAACGGCGAATATCATTTGAATCAAACTCTCCTAAAGGCTCTTCGGTTGTGGCTTCAACCATCACTCCCTTTTCGGTTCTCTTCTTCCTAGCAACCTTAGTCAAAAAGTGAGACTTAATCACCGAAAGTCGGGTAGCTTTAGCAAGATCACGTGTGCCTAACCAATTCAACACCATTTCTTCCCTTTCCATGGTATTCAGCCCTATTGATTCGGCCAACAAGTTGTGATCCCCTAATCTCCATGCTCTCCATTCTAGTGCTCTTTTATACTCCTCCAAAAGTGCACTATCCGCCCCAATTGTTGATATTTCATCATCACTTCCAACTTCAACTTGATCATTCTCAACAACATTCACTTCAACTCTATTTGCCTCAACAAACCCGTGGCTCTCAAGGATAATTGGGTTTGGATTTTGAGTGGTTAAGGGTCTTGAGATTGGGTGGCTATTTTGTTCTTCATTTGATCTAACGGCATGGGTGTTTGAGCCTTCATGACTTGGTTCTCGGATATATTGTTTAAGGTTTTGGAAGGGGTTGGGCAATTTTCTTTTTCGGGTGGGTTTTGGTAGGCTTGAGGGTAAGGAGGGATTTTTAGGTTCAATGGAGTTGGGTGGCCGAAAGAGGTAGCTATGGTTTGTAATATGCTTGGCTTTGGTAAGGGTGACATTTTTGGTTCTCAAAATCTCACCAACGGCAAACCCGTAACCGATCTCCTGTTGAAACCATCCATCCACCAAAGGTTTCGCCTTCCTTATAGACTCACACAACCTTCCAAACACAAAGGCACCCCAATCCACACAAACATTGTTCAAAATAATGTCCATAATCAACAATTTTTCTTTTGACAACTTGTCACGGCAATGATACCGGGATTCTACACATTTATGAACAATATCCAACAACAATCCATAATCCTTCTTCAAATCTCTTTTGTTACCATTAACCTTCGGAGATAGCGGTGCGTTTGCATCGCGTACCTCGGCCCAAATGGCATTGACATCATGCACATGATTTTCTACCCTCAAATTCGATTCAACAAGATTAAACATCCTCCGAAAATCATCGAGATTAATTTCTACATCAACACCTTTGATCATAGAAATAATTGAGCCATTTTCTATTCTAGCATTCATGTATAATTCGGTCACCTCATCTTTATAGAAACCAACATATCTAAAAGTGCAAAAATTTAACAACCCACTAGATTCGAGAGAGTTGATAATTTTTACCCCAATAGATTTGTCCTCCACTTGCTTGTTGAAGTCGGTGACATCTAGAATCATCCCGCTTAGTACACGGCTCGATTTCCTTGTTCCTCCGGTTGTGAATGACTCCATCTCCACTTGATTAGCCTCCATTTCAGTAGAAATAGAATTTAGGAATTTTTTGGTGCAAGATTGAGTGTTTCGGCAGTGAGGTCCGAAATAGGATAGAAGGGATGGGTTTTTGGATTGTGAGGTTATTTGGGTAGGATTTTGGGTTTGGGTGATGGGTTTTAGTGTGTAGAAGATTTTTGTGTAGAGAAATTAGAGTGGGTATATGAGCATTGGGTGATTTTGGCTTCTTCTTGTGCTAAGTTTCCGGCCGGCGAGAGAGAAAGAAGAAGAAGATTTTGTGTTCTTCTTTAATTCCTCTTTCTACCCGTTAGGATTGAGGGAGAAGGAGTGCGAAATTACTCCTTTGCCCTCTAGTGGGTAGAGAGAGAGTATTGATCTCCTTGAGGATAAATTCGACCTTCCACATGATTTAAATTTGCCAGCTCAGATTTTTATACTCCATTTGTGAGTACATGACGCCAAAAATTGTGCTTCAAATAACCGCCAACCTGGAGCAAATCAGATAAAAAAAATCTCGAAAATAATCTGTTAGACCAATAAATACACTCCAGATAAATATTATTATTTCAATTTCACATTTCAATAAAGCTGATTTTCTGAAAAGAAACCTGATAAAAATAAATTGATCAGACAGATACCTAATATCTGTAAAGAATTTCAAGTTCCCAAAACAATTAAATCTTTTGACTTTCTAAAATTGGGCCTAACTTGTTTGACTTTTGAATCTCCAAAATGCAAGCACTCATCAGAATACATCTTCCTTATCATGCAAACCCAAATAGCTATATTCCCCCTAAATATATGCAATTTCATCAAAATTAACCCAATTAAAAGAACATTCCCCCTAAATTACATACTAATCTCAAATTAATCTAATTAAACACATTTAGCAAACAAATTACACAAATCAATTATGCAAAAACGTGACAAATTAAATAGACATACGTATCACATAAATAAATCGCAAATTTAGGTACGCAGTTTTCGTAAGATAAAGTTATAACACATTTAGGTACATACAAATTTTACGAAAGCATGTACACAATTAAACATATATCATACGTACATACCAATTCAAATTAAAACACATAGGTCACATAGATTTCATGCAATACACACAGTACGTATCAAAAATTAACAAAAATTAAGAGATAAGGAATTGCTTAGCTCATTTCGATCATTCCCATTTCATGCCTTAGAGATGCAAAACGAGATTCATACAACGGCTTTGTGAGAATGTCGGCAATTTGATTCTCCGTGGGAACATGATCGATTTTCAAATCTTTCTTTTCGACGTGGTCTCAGATAAAATGGTGTCGAACGTCAATATGCTTGGTTCGCGAATGAAGCACCGGATTTTGGGTTATGGCGATTGCACTTGTATTATCGCATAAAATGCTAACATTTTCGCACTTAATCCCATAGTCCAATAATTGTTGCTTCATCCACAAGATTTGTGCACAACAACTCCCAGCTGCAATATATTCGGCTTCGGCAGTGCTCGTAGCTATGGAGCTTTGCTTTTTGCTGAACCAAGAGACCAATCTTCCCCCTAAGAACTGGCATGTCCCTGAGGTACTTTTTCGGTCTATTTTACAACCTGCAAAATCTGCATCTGAATAACCAGTTAGTGTAAAATCTCCTTCTTTGGGATACCATAATCCCACATTGATTGTTCCTTTGAGATATCGAATTATCTTCTTGGTTGCAATCAGATGACTCTCATTGGGCTTTGATTGGAATCTTGCACATACGCCAACCGAGTAGGATATGTCCGGTCTGCTTGCGGTTAAGTATAGTAACGATCCAATCATCCCTCGATACATCATTTGATCGACGTCTTTTCTTTCATCATCTTTATCCAATTTTTGAGATGTACTCATGGGAATTTTGACTGAGGATTTTCCATCTATGCCAAATTTCTTGATAAGATCTTTTGTGTACTTGGCTTGATTTATGAAAATTCCTTCTTCAAGTTGCTTGACTTGCAGTCCCAAAAAGTAATTTAATTCTCCCATCATACTCATCTCGAACCTGTTCTGCATGAGCTTAGAAAATTTCTCACATAAAGATTTATCAGTACTTCCAAAGATAATATCATCAACATAAATTTGTACTAATAAAATGTGATTATTTTCTTGAATTCTAAAGAGGGTTTTATCGACTAGACCTTTGGTGAATCCACAACTAATTAAGAACATTGACAAGGTGTCGTACCAAGCTCGCGGAGCTTGTTTTAACCCATACAATGCCTTCTTTAATTTGTAGACTTGATCACCAACGTCTTTTACCTCAAAACCGGGTGGTTGTTCGAGGTAAACTTCTTCTTCAAGTAAGCCATTAAGAAATGCGCTCTTTACGTCCATTTGATATACCACGAAATTCTTGTGCGCTGCATATGCTTGGAATATCCGGATTGCTTCGAGTCGTGCAACGGGGGCGAATGTCTCATCAAAATCAATTCCTTCTTCTTGTGAATACCCCTTCGCGACTAATCTTGCTTTATTCCTAACAATGACGCCGTCTTCGTTTGCTTTGTTCCTAAAGACCCATTTAGTGTCAATTACATTTTGGTGCGTTGGTCTTGGAACAAGTTTCCATACGTCGTTGCGCTTGAATTGATCTAATTCCTCTTGCATGGCATCTATCCGGCTTGGATCGGCTAAAGCTTCATCAATTTCTTTTGGTTCCAGTTGAGATAGAAAGCATGAGAACATTGCATCTTGTTGTTGGTTCCTAGTAGATGATCGCGTCTTCACTCCGTCGCTTGGATCTCCAATAACTAAGTCATGTGTGTGACTTCTTAGCCATTTTCGATTTGGTTGGAATTTTGTTGGATTCTCAGAGTTTCCTTCTTGATGTGATTCCACTTGTTGTGTATTAATGACGGTTGCATCTTCGGGTTCAACTACTGGAATTTCTTCTTGTACAATTTCAGTTGTGCGTGATATTTCGGGTATTACATTTGATATTGCCTCAATTTGGTGATCACCCATATCACTTGATTCTTCTACTTCCTGCAACACATTGTCTTCGAACAAATCATTAGATTTAATTAAATCACGATTACCTTCATCGTTTTTGCCATTATTGCCGTGATATTCGTCGAACACAACATGAATCGATTCTTCTACCACCATTGTTGATTTGTTGAATATTCTATATGCCTTGCTGGTAGATGAATATCCCAAGAATATTCCTTCGTCCGCTCGCTCGTCAAAAGTCTTTAATTGAGACTTTCCATTAACAAGTACAAAACATTTACAACCAAATGTATGAAAATAGGTGAGATTGGGTTTTCTCCCTTTCCATAATTCATAAGGTGTTTTGTTATAAGACTTGTGGATTAGACTGCGATTTTGAGTATAGCACGCCGTGTTAATTGCTTCTGCCCAAAATCTCTTTGGTAGACCGGCGGCCGTTATCATGACTCGTGCGGCTTCCTTGAGTGTTCGATTTCTTCTTTCAGCTACACCATTTTGTTGCGGCGTTCGTGCGGCAGATAATTGATGTAAAATTCCTTGTGAATTGCAGTAAGATTGAATCACTCTGTTCACGAACTCTGTTCCTCGATCAGTTCGTATTGTTGCAATCTTCATGTCTTTTTCGACTTGCAGTAGCTTCAATAGCTCTGGCAACTTTGATAAGACTTCATCCTTTTTCTTGATGAATATTGTCCATGTGTACCTAGAAAAATCATCAACAACAACCAAAGTATATATCTTACCACTTATACTTACTAGGTCTACTGGACCAAATAAATCCATGTGCAGTAGACTTAAGGGTCTTGATGTTGACTCTTGAGCTTTGACTTTGAATGATGCTTTGATTTGTTTTCCTTTCTGGCATGCATCACAAATTTGATTTTTCTTGAACACAATGTTGGGTAGTCCTTCGACTATATTATTTCTTGCAAGCTTGTTGATGGTTTTGAAATTCAAATAATTTAGCCTTCTGTGCCATTCCCAACAAGCTTCATTCGAATTATTTGCCATCAAGCATACGGATTTCTTCGTTGTACTCCAATCCACGACATACATGATTTTCTTTCTTGATCCGGCGAGTACGACTTCATTCGTAGATTCGTCCTTGACTTGACATTTGCCTTTGTAAAATTCTACAAGATATCCTTTGTCGCAAAATTGACTTGTACTAAACAAGTTAAATTTTAATCCTTCGACATAAGATACGTCATCAATTCGTAGACCATTTTTCACAATTGCGCCGGTTCCTTTTGTCATTCCATATCGATCGTTTCCACCGAAAACTACTTTTGGTCCTTCGATACTTTTGAACTCAACTAGACTAGCTTTATTGCCGGTCATATGTCGAGAGCAACCGCTATCGAAATACCAAACTTCTTGCAAGAAAGATTAATTATTTTTAGGTACCCATGCTTGATTGGGTCCTTTTGTGTTAGTAATTTTTGGCATCCAAATCCACCTAGATCCCACTGATCCAAGAGTAGGTGATTTGTAACCATTAAAAATTCTATAATCATAACGCACTTGCGAATAATGCTTTGGTGCGGGTTGGGAAGCAGATAGTTGCTTGATTCTATGAAAAAGAGCAAATCTGGACTTGGTCCATGGTTTGTCATCAAGCGACCAATCTTGTTCTGAGGGATATAATCTCCCAGCCCCAATTCTCGGAATTCTTCCCATATTCCTATGAGGTTTTGTTGCACTTGACTCGTTGGCTCTCTTTGGAGATACAAATTTTTGCCTTTTAAAATTTTGTTGCCTATCCGAGATATTGAATTTTTGATTCGGCTTTGCAACATTTTTCTTGGCATTAATTTGATTACCAATTCCTTGTCTCATTGTGCTATACTGAGTTTTCACAAATTTTACCACTGGAACTTTATTAATTAAAGTAGTAGTAGAATTAGTCAGTTTTACAGGGGTTTGAGAACATGATGGATCGTAGCCTAGTCCGGCTTTATCTCCAGCGGGTTTCTGCATATTTACCATTTTATCCATTATTTTGGATGAATTCGTAAATGATGCGATTACTTCCCAAAGGTTATGTTCTCGAACCTCTCTAGCTTTGCACTCTTCTTGAAGTCGAACATTTTCGGCTTTCAAATTACTCATTTCATTTAGAGCATTTTGCAATTTTTGTGACATTTCTTCCTTTTCAAGAATTAACGTATTATTGCGCTCTTTGATTTGAGTGTGAGTGGCCATGACTTTTTGACAATCTTCCATAAGACTTTGAAATGATTCTTGAGTCTGGAAAGAAGTGTCAACTGAACTAAAAGAACTAAAAGAGCTTGAAGATACCTCTTCGTCAGTTTCACGCGCCATATAGCATTCCTCATGTTCAGATGTTTTGCCCACTAGGCATAGTAGCGCCGTATCTTCTTGTGATGAATCACTCTCGTCACTAGATGATTCTTCGGATTCACTTGCTTCTAACGGATCGCTTATTAGTGCCTTCCGTTTGCCCTTTTTGAATTTCTTCTCTTTGGATTTGTATTCCACCTGTGGAGAAGTATTCAAATTTTTGTCCGCCTTGGGGTGTGGACATTCGGCCATAAAATGTCCAGGCTTTCTACAATTGTAACACACGTTTGTGTTATCTTCGACCGGTTCCCTTCTTGATCTTCTATTTTCTCGAAAGAAATTTCCTTGTGGTGATCCTTTGTTCTTTCACATGAACTTCTTGAATTTCCTAACAAATAAAGAAAATTGTTCGTCAGTTAAAAAATCATTATTTCCTACTGACCTTGATGTTGAGGGTTGTTCGGCTATCAATGCGGATGTTCGTTCATCACGTTCTTCCTCGACTCGTGTCTTCATTTCGAACTCATACGCCTTAAGATCACTAAAGAGTTTATCCGTAGATAATGTCCTTAGATCTCTATGATCGCGCATTGCGGTCACCTTCATATCCCAATTTGTAGGTAGTCCGCGTAACACTTTGAGCGATATTTCTTTCTGGGTAATGGTCTTTCCCAGATCCGTGATTTCTCCAAGGATTTTGATCAATCGAGCTTCCATGTCGGTGATGCTTTCGTTCGGTAGCATTTTGAAATCTTCGAACCTCTTCATGGCAATGGTTAGTTTGTTGTCTTTTTCTTGTTCATCGCCTTCACCGATTCCGATAAGTGTATCCCATATTTCTTTTGCTGTAGTGCACTTTCGAATCTTTAGGAATATGGTGTCATCGACCGCTTTGAATAAAATATCTTTGGCAATGTTGTCCAAATTATTTCGCCCTCTATCTTCCTTTGTCCACTCCATTTTTTGCTTTGGAATATATCGTGGAGCATTTGGAGTTAGTGCGGCGGCAGTGTTAACTTCCATAATTTGGATAGGACCATTTGCGATGACTTCCCACATTTCGTCATTTAAAAGCAGATAAGTGCACCTGCATACGTATTTTCTAATCATCAAATTTATCAAGTGAGAAAAGCAAATTTTGATCAAGAGCCATATCTCTCTTCATCTTGAAGATTTTGAGATCTATCTAGCAGTTAAAATTGACTCAAATAGACAACCGCTCTGATACCACTTGTTGGTCCCGAAAGGGTGGCGAGAAGTCTAGAGGGGGGGGGGGGGGTGAATAGACTTCTCTAACTTTTTCAACTTTCTTCGAAAACACACAAGGCAAATAACACTTTGGTAATTTCAACTCTAAGTAACAAGCATTAACAAGATAAGCAACTTAGAGTGTGCAGCGGAATAGATAGCGGTAAAGTGTTATGCTTATAAGTGCGATGCTCAAGGAGATATTCTAAACATGCAACACGTTAGAAACACTTGATATGGTTCAAGGATGATGTACGTAAAGTTTGGCTTGCATGCATACGAGGGAACTATCAAACCCAGACAGATAAAGATATGCGATAAATCGTAATTGGGTTAGTTCGCAGTTAGAATAAGCATGCATGAAATGTATGAGCAGTAAGTAAACACAGAGAGAGATTTATAGTGGTTCAGAGGTGGTGTAATCCTCCTAGTCCACTCTTCTCCTTTCACTTCAAGGAGGAAATTCACTATTCTTCGATCACCCAGATACAATAGTGAATAAGTGTCCACCGACACTTCTCCGAGTGCTTCGCACAAAGCTACACTCCTTCAAGGTTTTTCGCAAGCTCCTCTTGTTACTCCGCCTTCCCGAGTACTTCGCACCAAGCTGTACTCCTACACCACGAGAACTACGCACAAAGCTACGTCCTCCAAGGGTTTTCACAAGCTCCTCTTGTTACTCTGCCCTTCACCACGAGTGCTACGCACAAAGCTACACTCCACCAGGGTTTTTCACTCTCTCTAGTTACTCCGCCCTCTTTCTACACTCAGTAGAGAATATTACAAAGAAATAAAATTTCTCTCTCACTCAGACTTGAATTTTATTCTATGAAGCTCTGTTTCCCCCTTTTTCGGCTAATAAAAAAATATAGCTTGTATCTTTTGCTTGTATGTTTTAGCCGTTGTTCAAGTTGTTGAACTGTTCAATCTCTTTGGGGTTTTTCTTGCTTAACTGCTCTCTTCTCTTTTTTTTTCACTGGTGCTTCTTGTCTTCAAGTCTGCTTGGACAATTTATAGCTAGTAAAAGCTATTTGCCCGTTGATCAACTTTCGATCTTGATCGTTCATTTTGAATTGTAGTTGATCAACTAATATTGTCAACTTGATTTGAAATATTAGGTAGATGTCATTTCTCCTTTTGTCAGATGATTTGAATAATTTGCCCGTTGCCGTTTCTTGAATTTTGTAGCCTCCAGAATTTGAATAAATTCGGCGCGGCAATCTTTGACATTTCTGGTCCTTCATAAATACTCTGACATGTCAAGTTGATCAAATAATTTATCTGCTGATTCTTGCTTGAGTATAAAATAATTTCTCCGCGAATCAGTCTTCTTTGAGCGTCTCCGGTTCCACCGTAAAAACTTGATGTTCAGATGAAAATATATCAGTTATTTTCTCCTTCATGATCCTTGTAAAATAATATACTGGAACCTCTGTAAAAACTTCACAGTTGTTCATGGTGAGATGCTCTGTTTCGAATTTCTAGCTTGGTTCACCATACTTGGTGTGTTTTTCCATATGGTGCATGGCTTTTGTGAGACTTGAGCATTTTACTTAGTCTCCATATTCTTAGCTAGTCTCCATGTAGCTAGTCTCCTTTTTAGCTAGTCTCCAATACGGTTTGGTATACTTTGAGCTAGTCTCCCATACGGTATACGGTCCAATATACTTGACCTTGAGCTAGTCTCCCATACGGTATACGGTCCAATATACTTGACCTTGAGCTAGTCTCCCATACGGTATACGGTCCAATATACTTGACCTTGAGCTAGTCTCCCATACGGTATACGGTCCAAGCTAGTCTCCCATACGGTCAGAGCTAGTCTCTCCTACGGTCCAAGCTAGTCTCCTAAGCTTAAAAATGCTTTACTGAAGATTTGAACTTAGGATCATTTGACATAGCTCACACACATTTCTTCCAACTCCTCTAGCATGGTTCTTGGTGACTTATCCGCATCATAATTGTGTTAAGCTATAATCCCGCTTAACATCTAAAATCAACATGTGATTTTCCAGACTTGTACATGAGTTGCATGATATGGGTGCACCATACTCCGTAGACTCAACCTGACTCAAATAGAATAAAAATGGGGACTACTTGATTTTTCAAAAATGCATTCGGCTCATCAAAATTTACAATATATTCCTAACATTTTCTCTTCAATTTTTTGTTGTTTTTAAGGGAATGAGTTTTTGGAAAACCTTCTAGTTCAATGTTATTTAAGCGTCTTGACATTTACATAATTAATCTCTTTGTTAAAATTGCATTAAGTATAATCAACCCCAACCTATGACAAAGTGAAAGGGGTTTGCTTCTTTTTAAATAAGATCTAACGTTATAAATAAAGAAGCAACATGAGGGGGTCTAAACAGAACTCGAGATTGAAAAGCATTAAATCCACTGGTGTGCATTGTGTGTGTTTTTTTTAACCAGGTTTCTCGTCTTCGCCTACTATATGTTAGTATAAGTTTGTATTTAATATTTATTATGTGGCTTAGAATTGTTGTACTATTCTATAGCCTATAATTTAGGGATCTATTCTTATTGTATCTCTGTAACGAGTTTCTGTCTCAATTGAATCATTCTTTCCAACTCATCTGGTATCAGTTTTGCCAGGACCATCCTCTCTCTCCTCTCATCCAAAATGTCGAGCAATTCGTCGGAGCGTACACCAACAGCCACCACCGTGTCCTCCCCGAATACCACTCCCAACACCCTGAACTCTGCCCACCACTTTGTGTCCCTAAAATTAACCAATCGTAATTACCTTTTTTGGCGTACCCAGATTATCCCCTTTTTACGTGGACAAGGCCTATTAGGATTTGTGGATGGTGCGAATCCGTGCCCGTCTCCCACACTGGAGACTCCGCCTAGCGACGCATCGTGCGATGGTATTACCGTCTCTGTTACGACAAACCCGGTGCATGGTGTGTGGATGCAACAAGATGCGTCGATACTCTCCTTGATAATCTCCTCATTATCTGAGGAGGTTATGCACCTAGCAGTCGGAAGATCAACGGTTCGCGAGGTGTGGATGGCGATCGAAACTGCCCTCGGATCCTCTACGCGTGTGCGGTGTCTGAATCTCTTAGGCCAATTTCAGGCGCTAAGACAAGGCGATAGTACCCCATCGGAGTACCTCGGGAGAGCCCAGCTGCTGGTCGAAGAGTTGGCTCTAGCCGGCCGTCCCATGTCGTTGGAAGAACAAAACTTGTATGTCTTCCGGGGACTGAGGCCGGAATTCCGTGCTATCGCTGCCACTCTCGCCATCTCCGGTAAACCAGTGTCGATCCCCTTACTGTCCGACTTCCTGCAAGCCCAGCAGTTTATCCAGTCCGATGACTTCCCGGATGGTGTTGTGGCTCCGCCGAGTGGATTTCCAGCGGCGATGTACGCCGGTCGTGGCCGGCAGCAGTCAGGTGGTGGTGGTGGACGCCATCACCATGGCGGACAGGGGCGCAACAACAACAATAGAGGGCGTGGCGGACAAGGTGGCCGGGGACGAAGTGGTGCGCCGCGCTGCCAAATATGCCGCGCTCAGGCCCACACAGCTGCGTACTGCCACCGCCGGTACTCAGAACCGCCTCCCGTCGCCGCCCATGCCAATGTCGCTGTTGCCGGAGACGGACGCCAGCCAGCCGACGTGACTGCCTGGTTCCCTGACACAGGCGCGTCGGCGCACGCCACGCCGGACTCCGGGGCGATGGCTCAGATTGATGAATATGGCGGCAATGACGTTCTTCGAGTGGGTAACGGCGCAGGTCTGGGAATTTCTGGTATTGGTCATGCATTAATTCCGTCGGTCTCTAAAACGTTACGTCTGTCTAATATATTACATGTTCCCCAGTTGTCTGTTTCGTTATTATCAGTTAACTGTTTTGCTAATGATAATAACTGTTATTTCGAGTTTCACCCATCATTCTTTGTTGTGAAGGATTGCAAAACTCAGGTGGTACTCCTTAAAGGATTTAGCTCGGGGGGGCTGTACACTCTGTCTGTTCCGAGGTCGTATTCCGCGTTTTTCACGTCCCGTGCGTCGTCTACAATTTGGCATCAACGGTTGGGTCATCCACACAGTCAGGCTCAGCAACGTGTCTTAAAAGAGTGTCCGGTCATACCGAATAAAGCAAATAGTCCAAGTTTGTGCTCTTCGTGTCAACTTGGAAAAGCTTCTCGCTTTCCTCTAGATAGGGTTGCTAGTTCTAGTAATAATATATTAGATCTCGTGTATACAGACATTTGGGGGCCCGCACCCGTTATTTCTGCGGAAGGCTATCGTTATTTTGTACTTTTCGTGGACGATAGTACCCGGTTTTGTTGGTATTATCCTCTGCGCTTAAAAACCGATATCTATAAAGTATTCGATGTTTGGCGGGCTTTGGTAGAACGTACATTTTCACGTTCTATCAAGTCCATCCAGTCAGATTTGGGGGGGGGGGGGGGGGGGAGTATCGTCGGTTACACAACACTTTTGTTAAACTCGGGATTTCCCATAGGCAGTCATGTGCCTACACACATGAGCAAAACGGCCGGGTAGAACACCGAAATCGGCATATTGTCGAAACTGGCCTATCCCTAATGGCCGGAGCCTCTGTTCCACTCAGGCATTGGGATTATGCGTTTGAGACGGCAACCTATCTCATTAATCGATTGCCGTCGTCTGTCTTAAAGTTTGATACACCATTCTTCCGTCTATATAACACAAAACCAAATTACACTTTCCTACGAGTCTTCGGGTGCCTGTGTTTTCCCTATCTGCGGCCATATAATTGCCACAAGATAGAGTATCGCTCAGCCCCGTGTGTGTTCTTAGGTTACCCTCCGTCTTTTAGGGGTTACCGATGCATGGACCTTAATACTGGAAAAACCTATACTTGCCGTCACGTCCGCTTTGACGAGTCCATTTTTCCCATTGCAGCTTCTTCAGCTTTACAGGGGACGACTCGGAGTGTTGAGGCAACTCAACCATGGGGTTCAAGTCCCGTGTTAACTTGGACTGGCCAGCCTGAACCACCCCCGGCTCCGGAACTACCACCGGCTCAGGAACCATCGGCTAACCCAGTTGCACAGGTTCGGGCACCTCGTGGACGTAGGGCTCGTGTGAGACCACAGCAACGGGTCCATGTTATGCGTCTACGACGAATGACACAAGGCACTGATGAGCAATTTCAGGCGCTCACAGCGACCGAATGGCCAGCTGATCCTACCTGCTACACACAAGCAGTTGGTCACCCACAATGGCGGGACGCCATGGACCAAGAGTTTAACGCACTGCTGCACAATAACACCTGGCAACTTGTGCCTGCCACCCCGCACATGAATGTAGTTGGGTGCAAATGGGTGTTCCGGACGAAACGTAAGGCTGATGGTACTATAGAACGCTACAAGGCTCGCCTTGTGGCCAAAGGCTTTAATCAAGTACCTGGTGAGGACTTCTTCGAGACGTTCAGCCCAGTCGTTAAGCCGACTACTGTCCGTATACTGTTGGCATATGCTGTCTCTCGTGGCTGGACTCTACGCCAGTTAGATGTCCACAACGCTTTCTTGAATGGCCGATTAGCTGAAACAATTTATATGCGGCAACCTCCGGGGTATGAGGACCTGGATAATCCGGATTATGTCTGCCACTTGCAGCGATCTCTTTATGGCCTAAAACAGGCTCCGCGAGCGTGGTTTAACCATTTGCATGAGTTTTTGTTACAGACAGGTTTTGTGGCGTCCAAAACGGATGTCTCTCTTTTCCACTATACGGCAGGCACATCCCGTGTTTTCTTGCTAGTTTATGTGGATGACATCATCATGATGGGCGATGACTCTGCCCTAGTTGACTCTCTCCTACAGCGGCTTGCCACCACCTTCAAGATCCGGGATTTAGGGGTTCCTACCTTTTTCCGTGGTATTGAAACGCTACCTACACCGGAAGGGATGCTCCTGTCTTAGCGTCGCTACATGCGGGATATTCTCAATCGTGCCGGAATGTCTGACTGCAAACCGCTAGCTACTCCGGCGTCTGTCACCCAAGCAGTTAGCCAGTCAACCGACCCCTTTGATAATCCGACACAATATCGACGTCTAGCTGGGGCGTTGCAGTATCTCACGATCACTCGTCCGGATCTCTCCTACTCCATCAACCGGCTGTGTCAATTCATGCATACGCCTATCGATGAGCACTGGGGCCTGCTTAAGCGTGTCCTTCGGTACATCCGAGGCACAATGGACTACGGCTTGCGTCTCTCGCCATCTCTGTCTATAGATATCCATGCCTTTTCAGATTCGGATTGGGCCGGCTGTCCAGTTGATCGGAAGTCCACGAGTGGTTACGCTGTGTTTATAGGGTCGAACTTGATCTCGTGGGTCTCCCGTAAGCAGCGTACTGTAGCCCGCTCATCCACTGAAGCCGAGTATAAGGGCCTAGCCGATGTCTGCGCCGAGGTCACCTGGGTTGTGTCTCTTCTCCGTGAGCTTGGCTTACACTCCGGCGCACCAGCTACTCTGTGGTGCGATAACATGGGGGCAACCTATCTTTGTGCGAATCCCGTGTTTCACGCTCGTACAAAGCATGTTGAGGTGGATTATCATTTTGTCCGCGATAAGGTAACATCCGGGGAATACAAGGTTACTTTTGTCTCTACGAAGGATCAGGTGGCCGACATCTTCACCAAACCGCTTCCAGCTGCCCGGTTTGCTATCCTCCGGGACAAGCTCAATGTTACAGCTGGTCACTCTTGAGCTTGCGGGGGAGTGTTAGTATAAGTTTGTATTTAATATTTATTATGTGGCTTAGAATTGTTGTACTATTCTATAGCCTATAGTTTAGGGATCTATTCTTATTGTATCTCTGTAACGAGTTTCTGTTTCAATTGAATCATTCTTTCCGACTCATCCTATATATATCCTAGATTGCATAAATCCGGTCCCAGACTCATGAAAAATTAAATTGAGACAATCTAGTTTCGAAACTTAACACCAAATTGTATACTTTTGCGCACAAGGAACCCAACCCAAACCTCTAATGCTTGTAGCAGCAATTGAATCTCACCCCACCGTGCATCAGTTGTTATACCATGGATCAAGGTCCACTTTACATTATGAACCTTAATTTATAATGACATTCAAATTATATATGTACATTAATACGCAAATTATGCCCTGGAAACGTGTTCACCATGAATGGTGAACACGGGCCCAAACGGCGTCGTTTTTACACGGAAATTTTTTTTTTTTAGTTAATATGCTGTTAACGGTGTTTTGCATTTTATGTTTAGATTATGAATTTACATTTATTAAATTATGAATTTTCTGTTATGAGATTATAAATTTACAGATGTAATTATGAATTTTCTGTAAATTCATAATCTCATAACAGAAAATTCATAATCTCATAAAAGAATATTCATAATTTCATAACTGCACATTCATAATTTATGAGTGTTGAAGAAGCTTGCGCGAAGAGGAAGTGAAACTGCGAAATGTGAAAATGAAGAAGAAAAGTCGCGCTGTTAATTAGAAGAGAGGAAAAAAAATAACAATACCGTTACCGTTGGGATCGTGTTCACCATGGATGGTGAACACGGTTCCCTGGCATAACGATTGGCATTAATATGTACATGCATTTAATAAATTATGGGCCAAAGTCTACTTTACATTATGCACCTTAATTTATAACGACATTCAAATTATGTATCTGCACTGATATGTACATGCATTTAATAAATTAGAATTAGAATCCATTAGTATTTTCTTTTGCAAATTGCATGTATACATCCAAACAGCAATTAATCCAAATTGGTATGCACGCACTCCCTGTCCCTGAACATGGTCCGTACTCTGTGTTTCACAACGAATCCTTTACCAATGGCGCGTTTGGGCTCCATCTGGTCTTCTTACAAGACCACCAACTTTTTTTTTTATTTTTTTTTATTTTATTACCGACTCTATTACAATACAATATCTATTCATAATTAATTTCTCAATCTATTGAAGCACAAAAAATCCTATTATATTTTTTTTTTGTTTTTTCTTTTTTTGTATTAAGATAGGCAAGTTTATTTATTTATTTTTTCTTATCTTGGTATTTTAGTAGAAATTTTTATATTATATAATCACATTACACTAATCATTTCAAATTTGATACTGGTACGTATTTAAGATCCAGTTATTGTTCAACAGAGTTTTTTTGTTCAATAGTGACTATTGTTATTTATTAATTTTTATCTTTCGATTTTCAATTGGATCATAAATAGTTCTTTGGCTATTGATTTTTATCAATTTTAGTCCTCGACTTTTAATTTAATTACAAGTTATCCCTTGACTATTGATTTTTTTTTTCAAATTTGGTCCACTAATTAAATATTATTTTAATAAACATTAAATTTAAGGGTAATAATGTAAAAATTTTAGTTCTTCACAATGATGAATTCAATGTATTAAATTTATGAACTCAACGTGTCCATCTTAACAACAAGCTAATTATTACATTATTATTCTTAAATTTAATGTTTATTAAATGGATATTTAACTGAATGACCAAATTTCGAACAAACCAATAGTCAAGGGACCATTTATGGTCATATTGAAAGTCAAGGACGAAAATTGGTAAAGATCAATGAGCAAATACCAATTTTGGTCCCACAAGTATTAGCAAAATGACAATTTTGAACCACATGCTTAATTCCTAATAATTCTCATCCACGATTATCGTTTTAGTGTCAAAATTCATCACACCGGTCACACCTTCGTTTAAGACATGTCGAAATATGAAATTATTAAGAGTATTTTCGTCCATTTTAAATTAAGATCCCAATTTGAGTATGGATAAAGGGTTTAAGCCCTAAGATCTATCACAATTCGCAGTTCTCCTCCTCAAATTAAGGTAGAATGAGGAGGAGAACTATGAATTAGGATCGATCTTATGGCTTACATCCCCTTATTCATGTTCAAATTGGACTTAAGTTGAAAAGAACGAAAATGTCCTTAAAATTTTTAAATTTCGGTATATCTTAAACGGATGGGTGACCGGTGTGATGAATTTTGGTATTAAAATAATAGTCGTGGATAAAAAGTGGTAGGAATTAAATATGTGAACCAAAACCGTCATTTTGCTAATACTTGTGGGACTAATAATTGATATTTGCTCAAAGATCAATAATTAAGGGACTATTTATGATCCAATTGAAAATCAAAAGATGAAAATTGGTAAATGTCAATAGTCAAGGGACCTTAATTTTAACATTAATCAGAAAATATCGACAACTCATCAATATGTATCATCAGTTTTTACGGTTAAGTTTTGCTTGACAATCTTACTAGGTGTATACATTACCTTTTTGTTTTGTTTTTTTATTTATTTATTTATTTTTTTTTTATTTTTGGATACCTAAAATGGTTGAAAAAGCTTTCGAAAAGTTCGTTTCTAATCGCAAACACTCTATATGATCAAAAAGCAAAGGTTTTGGTAGGGAATACTCCGACCGACATACCTTCGTCCTTTTGCTCTTATTTCTGCAGGTTACAGGTCGGATTTCATAGAAGAACTCGGTCGGTTCCCGACCGGGTAGTACCCGACCTGCTTTGTCGACCACCGATCAGTAGCCCTTAGACGAGAAAGCTAAGAAGAGACACGTGGCAATGCAACGTGCTGACAGGCAGGGCACCCGGGAGGGCGACACGTGGTTGCTACGTGGGCGACATGCCGGACGGCCGGACTTGTGTCTCCGGCTCCGCGGCTATAAATACCCGCGATAGCAACAATGTGGGGGGCTTTTGGACGATCGGTAGGTTGTTGTTAGAAAATCCCGACCGCAGTCAGTCGGTACTCAGAGCAACCACTTAGATTGTACTTAGGGCCTTCACCTCGATCAATAAAAGACATTTAATTGCTTTATTTGGTCTTGTGTTTATTTAATTACCGCATTACTGGCAATTAGTACTATCATTTTGGCGCCGTCTGTGGGGACCCGTGCACGAACGCTAACGTCTTGACGAGCACCCGTCCTTTCTATCACAATGTATCCTTTCGCATACAACCTGTTCGGCGACGATCAAGCAGATGCGGCGAGCTCATCCGATCATCAACCGACCCAGTATCAAGGTCAGACAGTTGACCTCAACCTCAACCTCTCACCACCCCATCCAGCATCTCAGTATCCGGCCCCCCACAGCCGGTTAATTACATCTAGCCGGGATATCCGACACACGGTCCGCAGCAACCGGTATACCCAACACCCGGTCAGCAGCCCCAGTTCCCCGGGCAATACCCTTACCCGGTCCCGCCTCCTCCATACGGGTATTAGCCCGCCCAGCCAACACCACCAGTCGGCTACCCCCCACACACACCTGCGTACACGGCTCCAGTCGCCGCCCCTCCAGTATACCCGACCGCCCAGGTTGAGCTGCAGCATCAGCCCACTTCCCGGGCTCGACGCTCGGCTCGTTCGCGGTTGGGGTCGGGGGGTGCTGATGCGATGGAGGTACCACGGCAGGGCCCAGAAGCACAACTGGAGGTTCCGGCCCAAGCGGAAGACCCAGAGGAGATCAACCGGGCGGCGGCTTTTTAGCGCTTCCGACCGGCGATGCGACAACACTTGGGACCACAAGACCCGAGCCGGCAAGCGGGAGACGTACAGATGCAGGAGGCCAGCCAGGAGGCTTCATCTGGGCACAGTGGGTCGAGATCTCACCGTCGACGACGTGCTCGGGAGGCAGCCCAAGCCTAGACGGTCGAGCTCAACGAGACCCAAGGACTGCTCTACAACCTCCAGGGGGAGTTTGCTCAATTCCGGAGCGAGCATGCGGTGAGACCCCCGATCGACCAGTCGTCCTTATTGAGGACACCCTTTACAGCGGAGATAATGGCCCAGCTATACCCGCTTGATTTGAAGGTCTCGGGGGAGAAGAGTTACGATGGCCGTACGGATCCTGAGGTTCATGTTAATGATTACTACGACAATATGATGATGAAGGGCGTGACGGACGCCGTGATGTGCAGGGCTTTTTACTCCACCCTCACCGGTCGGGCGGCGGAGTAGTTCCGAACGTTGCAGCCAGGGTCTATAGCTGATTTCAATACCCTGGCGATCATGTTTGTGAAGAAGTTCATCACCTCCAAGGTGGTGAGGAAGCCCTATATGTATCTGGAAAAGGCCAAGCAGCTCGAAGGGGAGAGCTTGACCGATTTCCTTGTCAAGTGGAAGGCTGCGGTCGGAGAAGTCGAGCCAATGGACGACGCCACCGCCACCCACATGCTCCACATTTCTCTCCGGGCGGGTTATCTCTACCAGGATTTCACCCTCCACCCCCTGGCCACGTATGAAGAGGCCCTCCGAAGGGTCACAGATTATGCCAACGCCGGCGAGGCGAACGCTGTGAAACGTTCACAGGAGGTCGGGTCTTCATCCCGTAAACCGGCCGGCCGGGCGGAGCATCGGTCGGGTGACGACCATCCCCGATCCCGCACCAGGTCTGGTGAGTTTACGGCCCTAAACCGATCTGCGGCGGAGGCCATGCAGTACGCACAGTCCTGCAATCTCATCAAACTCCCCCATCCCGATCTAGATGGCCCTGACAAGAGTAAGCATTGCGCTTACCATCGATGTGCCGGGCATGACACTGAGGAGTGTACCCACTTGCACCAACTCTTGGAAGATCTTCTCAACCGTGGGAAGTTGGACAAGTGTGTGGGGAAGAGAGAAGAAACAAAGAAGACTACTGATCGGAGAGATTATCGACGATCCCATCACCGCTCTGATCGCTCATATCGTGATGGAAGTTCCGATCGATCGGGTCAGGACCGCAGAGATGACCGAAGAGATGATCGTTGTGACGACTGACGAGATTCTGACCCCCCATCAAGTAGCCGACCGGCAGGCAAGCCGACCATCCACGTGATTTTTGGTGGATTGAACGATGCTTCCTGACCGAGGGAGAACTGCCCGGTCGCCATCGTAGATTCCCAGGACACCGGGAAACGACAAAAAATGGAGCCCATAACCTTCTCCCTCGAAGATCAATCCAGCAGTGGTGACCATGGCATGGAGGCTCTCGTGGTCACCATCGACGTGAACGGGACGGACGTCCAGAGGGTTATGGTAGATACTGGGAGCAGTGCCAACGTCCTTTATTTGGACGTGTTCGAGAAACTTGGACTCGACAAGAGAGAGCTGACTCCGGTCGGTGTACCATTGTCGGGGTTTACCGGGGCCCTTATCCACCCCGAAGGAAAAATTACGCTCCCAGTTGAGATCGGCACCCCACCGAAATCGATCAAGACCGAGATGGAATTCGTTGTGGTGAACTTGCACTGTGTCCACAACATCATCTTGGGCCGGCCCGCGATCATGAAGATCGGTGGGATAATTTCAATGCCCCACCTGTGCATGAAATTCCTCACCCCTAATGGGGTCGGTGTGGTCCGTGGCGATGTCCAATCCGCCCGGAAGTGTTACACCTGAGCGGTTAATAGGCGTGATTCTGGTACGTCTTCTCGGGTGAACACGATCGCCAAGGAGGCTTCCCACGACCGGAAGGAGCAACCCGAGCCTTCCGAGGAAATAGAAGAAATTCCCCTGTCCGAGGACCGACCGGACATGAAGATCAAGATTGGCCGGGCCCTCACCCCGGAGCTCCGAGTAAAAATTCTAGCTATCCTCCGGGAGTTTGCTGACATTTTCGCATGGGGGCCCGAAAACATGCCCGAGATTGACCGAACGGTTATTTCTCACAAGCTAGCCGTCGATCCCGCAGCAAAGCCGGTCGTGCAGAAGACCCGGCACCTTTCATCCGATCGCCGCGAGTTCGTCAGAGAAGAGGTCAAGAAATGGCGGCGATCGAGCACATCCGACTGGTGATCTATCCCGAGTGGGTGGCCAATATTGTTCTTGTTCCTAAGCCCCCAGCTTGGAGGATGTGCATTGATTTCACCGACCTCAATAAGGCCTGTCCGCTCGACCCATATCCATTACCGAGCATCCACCAAATGGTCGACGAGACGGCCGGGGCCGAGTTGATGAGTTTCATGGATGCGTTCAAGGGATATCATCAAATTATGATGCACCATGAAGACGAGAGCAAAACAGCCTTCGTGACCCCAGACGGGCTGTATTGCTACCGAGTGATGCCGTTCGGCCCCCGTAACGCGGGAGCGACTTATCAGAGGATGGTCAATATGCTTTTCGCCAACCTGCTAGGCCGAACGATGGAGGCGTATATTGATGATATGCTGGTCAAGAGTCGGGACCGATCTGACCACACTCGGGACCTCCGGGAATGCTTCCAGATCATGAGGAAGTATCAGTTGAGGCTGAACCCAACCAAGTGCACATTTGCGGTTCAGACCGGGAAATTCCTCGGCTACATGATGACCAAGAGGGGAATCGAGCCCAACCCGGTCAAAGTCAAGGCAATTATGGACATGCAACCACCTTCAACCGTTCGGGAGGTCCAGCAATTGACCGGTCGGTTGGCTGCGCTCAGCCGGTTCCTCTCTAAATTAGCCGAGCGCGCTTTACCTTTCTTCAAGATATTGCGTAAAGTCAATGGGTTCGTCTGGGACGACGAGTGCCGAGCGGCTTTCGACGAGCTAAAGGAGTATCTCATGTCACCAATTGTGCTGTTGAAGCCAGAGCTCGGGGAAGAGCTAGACGTGTACCTCGCCGTATCCGATCGAGCAGTAAGCGCAGTATTGTGCCGAACCGATCTGGAAGGGGTCCAGCGACTGGTGTACTATGTAAGCCACGCGCTACATGGTCCCGAGCTCCGATACTCCCGGCTTGAGAAGGTCGTCTACGCCTTGTATATTGCCGCGAAGAAATTGGCTCCCTACTTCCAGGGTCGAGCAATTCGCGTTTTGACCGATCGGGCCAGTCCTCCGAACTGCTTCATCATCCGGTCGCCTAGTCAAGTGGGCGTTAATGCTGACCCAGTACGCGATCGAATACCGACCAAGACCCGCTATCAAAGGTCAAGCCCTTGCAGACTTCTTGGTCGAGTGCACCACTCGGGATACCCGACCCCCCGAGGTTGCGGACCCTGAGGCCGAGTAGTGGTCGTTGGCTACTGATGGGTCAAGCAGCAAGAAAGGGGCAGGAGGAGGAGTGGTAGTCACGAGCCCGGAGGGATTTAAGGTCTACTTCGCCCTTATGTATCAGTTCCATCCGACCAACAATGAAGCCGAGTACGAAGCCTTTGTCAACGGCTTGCAGTGTGCTCGGGATTTGGGGGCTGAGTATATCCGGGCTCAAACAGATTCCGCACTCATGGTCGGACAGGTCCTCGACGAGTACGAGGTAAATGTAGTATGTAAGATAAGAACGAGATAAACCTAGGGAACCAAAGAAACCAAATTTCCAATGATAACGAGACAAACCTAGGCTCTGAATACCAAATTGATATGAATCTAGTCCAAGATTCAAATAAGATGAGTATTGTCCCAAGAATTGCTCTCAATGTAAAGATAGAGATGGATCGAAATACCTTAAACCTCACGAGAAACCCTTTGTCTCGAATCCTCAAAGACTTGGAAGAATCCCATTGTAGCTTCAAGTACCTCGATGATGCAATCTTCAATCAACTAGAGTCGGATCTAGTTTCCTTCGATTCAAGAACGAGTCCACGAACCTAAATCTAAGGTTGAAGAAAGTAAGATTGATTCGAGTCCACGAATCAATTTGCTAGTCGAGTCCACGACTAGTCACTAATTGAGTCCACAATTAGCTATAAGGTTTCTTACACAAGTGTAAAGAAAAACTTAAGAATTTTATTGAATTAAAGTCTGCCCAAAACTGATATGGATGTGCCCTATTTATAGGTATAGGGCAGCATTGTAATCTAAATACAATGGGAAAAAGAGTCCTAAACCTAATCTAGAAAACAAGTAAATAGAGCTTTATTTAGAAAAGGATTTAAGGAATCCTTTCTAAATACAACTAGTGTTTTCTCTTTTATGCCAAACAATTTAAATTAATGATGACCAAAAATAATAGGGCTGATTTGGGCCTAATTTAATCACCAAAATCAGCACTTAAACAATTATAAAAAGCCTTGAGTTCTTCGCCATCATTTGCAATTGGGCTTGAATTGGATTTCCACCATTTTTGAACATAACCAATAAAGAGTTGTCTTAATTGTTTGGACTTAGACCTTGTGATTGGCCCAACTGGTACTCTTAATGGATCTTCAGTAGTTTGGGTTGCATTATCCTCCCCTTCTTGAAAATGATTCGTCCTCGAATCTGTGCAATCATATGGAGACAAGTCTGAAACATTGAAAGTAGAAGAGACATTGTATTCTCCTCTAAGATCAACCTTATATGCGTTATCTCCAATCCGTGATATAACTTGAAATGGGCCATCTCCACGTTGGTTCAGCTTTGACTTTCTTTCGCGGGGAAAACGGTCTTTGCGCAAGTGAATCCACACCCAATCTCCAGGCTCGAATGTGATCTTTTTCCTTGTCTTGTTCACTCGAGCAGCTATTTGTTCGTTCCTTTTCTCAATTTGTTCTTTGACTTTAACATGCATCTCCTTGATCTTCTTGGCACGTTCTTCTCCATCTAAGCTATCCTGCGGATTGTAAGGCAAAGCAAGTAAGTCTATGGGAGATAACGGATTGAAACCATACACAACTTCAAAAGGAGACATGTTAGTGGTTGAATGTATTGCACGAATATAAGCGAATTCAACATGAGGCAAACATTCTTCCCATGACTTTAGATTTTTAGAGATCACACTTCTAAGTAATTGGGATAAGGTTCTATTAACTACTTCTGTTTGTCCATCAGTTTGAGGATGAAAAGTAGTAGAAAATAGCAACTTAGTCCCAATTTTAGCCCACAGAACACGCCAAAAGTGGCTAAGAAATTGAGAATCTCTATCAGAAACAATAGTCTTAGGGATGCCATGCAATTTAACAATCTCAGCAAAGAAAAGATTAGCAATATGGGTTGCATCATCAGTTTTGGTGCAAGCAATAAATCTAGCCATCTTACTAAAACGATCAACTACAACAAAAATAGAATCTTTTCTCTTAGAACTCATAGGTAACCCTAGAACAAAATCCATAGAAATATCAAGCCACGGGCCGCTAGGAACAGAAAGTGGTGTGTAAAGCCCTTGGGGAAGTGATTTGGACTTAGCATGGTGACATGTAGTACAATTATTCACAAAAGTCTCAACGTCTTTTTTCATTCTAGGCCAATAGAAGTGTTCGTGCAACGCATCATAAGTTTTAGAAATACCGAAGTGTCCCATAAGACCACCTCCATGTGATTCAGTGATCTAACTCACACGCAAGGAACAATTAGGAATGCACACTTTATTTTCCTTAAACAAAAACCCATCTGACAAGTAAAACTTTCCCAAAGGAGATCGTACACAAGAGGTGTAGATCTCGCCAAACACTGAATCACTAGCATAGAGAGACTTAATGAAATCAAAACCAAGAAACTTAGCATGTAAAGTAGCAAGTAAAGTATATATCCTAGATAAAGCATCAGCCACTTTGTTTTCCGTACCTTTCTTGTAGGCAATTTTATAAGGAAAAGCTTCAATGAACTCGAGCCATTTAGCATGTCTCTTATTCAACTTACCTTGGCCTTTCAAATGTTTTAAGGCTTCATGATCAGTGTGTAAAATAAAGTCTTTAAACCATAAATAATGTTGCCAAGTTTCCAAGGCTCTTATAATGGCATAAAGTTCTTTATCATATGTGGGATAGTTGAGTGTTGCGCCACCCAACTTCTCACTAAAATAGGCAATGGGGCGTTTATCCTGCATCAGTACAGCACCAATTCCAATGCCAGAAGCATCACATTCTAGTTCAAAAGTTTTATCAAAACAAGGTAAAACTAGAACAGGAGCGGTGGTGAGTTTCTCTTTCAATGTAGCAAAAGCTTGTTCCTGTTTAGGCCCCCATTTGAAGATGGTGTCTTTCTTAATCAACTCATGCATAGGGGCTGCTATGGAGCTGAAATCACGAACAAACTTTCTGTAGAAACCTGCCAGTTCAAGAAAACTACGCAAGTTAGATACATTAGTTGGCGTTGGCCAACTTGTGATAGCTTCAACCTTTTTTGAATCCATGGTCACACCTTCTATACTAACATGAAATCCTAAAAACTCAACACTCTCAGACATAAAAGAACACTTCTCAAGATTGACATACAACTGTGTAGCCCTAAGTTCAAGAAAAACTAATCGAAGGTGTTTCAAGTGTTTTTCTTGTGACTTGCTATAAATCAGAATATCATCAAAGTAAACAACAACAAAATTACCAATAAATTTCCTCAAAACATGGTTCATAAGCCTCATGAATGTGCTAGGGGCATTAGTTAAGCCAAAAGGCATGACTAACCACTCATATAAACCATGCTTTGTTTTAAAGGCTGTTTTCCACTCATCACCTTCTTTCATCCTGATTTGATGATATCCTCGTTTCAAATCCACCTTGCTAAAGTACTTAGCTCCATAAAGTTCATCAAGCATATCATCAAGTCGAGGAATAGGAAATCTATACTTAATAGTTATATTGTTGATTGCACGACAATCAACACACATTCTCTATGTACCGTCTTTTTTTGGGACAATGAGCACTGGAACGGCACACGGACTCAAGCTTTCTCGAATATGTCCAATTTCAAGAAGCTCTTCAACCTGTTTCTGGATTTCCTTTGCTTCCACGGGATTGGTTTTGTAGGCTGGTCGGTTTGGCAAGGTAGATCCAGGGACAAAGTCGATTTGATGCTCAATCCCTCTAAGTGGTGGCAATCCTTTTGGCATCTCTTTAGGGAATAAATCTGAAAAATCAGCAAGCAATTCATCAATAGAGGCATTACGAAAACAAGATTCAGAGTGTAACACAAGAGAAGAATCAAGATCAGTGGTAAGCTTATGAATGAAAAGTAAGTTAAACGTGTCTCCCCTTCTTATTGCCTTCTTAATGTCATTTTTTGTTGCAAGAAGAGAGGGCTGATGTGGTGATTCCTTTGCTGGGTTTTGAGATGAAAATGGCGTGGAAAGGGATATTGGAGGAGGTGGAGGCTTTGATTTTGGATAGGGGGAATATGGCACTGATTTCGCCTCTTTTGATGCCTTCCTTGATTTCAATAGTATTTCTTCCACCTGTTTAGGAGTCAAAGGGGACAAGACATATCTAACTCCATCCATGTGAAACACATAAGTGTTCATCATTCCATCAAAAGTGATTTTTCTATCAAATTGCCACGGTCTACCTAACAGCACATGAGCAGCCTGCATTGGGACAATATCACACAAAATTTCATCAGAGTAATTCGTAATAGATAAAGGAATAAGAGCCTGCTTTGTTACTCTAACTTCTCCTGCATCGGTTAACCATTGCAAACGATATGGATTAGGGTGATCAAGCAAAGGTAATTGAAGAAATTTAACCATAGCTGCACTAGCTACATTTGTGCAACTTCCAGAATCTATTATCACAGTACAAGCATTCCCTCTAATTGACCCTTTAGCATAAAATATATTTTCTCTTTGAGACTCATCTTCTTTTAAAGGATGAACATTCAAAACCTTCTTAACAACAAGAGTATGAACAGACTCACTATCAGCATATTCATAATCAAAATCTAAAGGTAAAGGTGGTTCTTCCTCAACATGCTCATTGGGGGTTTCCAAATGGTCACTAACCTCATCCTCAGACTCATATTCAAGACAAGAGGCAAATTTTTCACATTGTTTTGTTATCTTAACTACCCTCTTGTTAGGACAATCATGAGACATATGACCTCTTCAATTACATCTATAATAAATCAATTCTCTATCACGTTGAGGCCTCACTGCCTCACTTACCTTTTCCTTACCTTTGTCTCGTGAATCATCTCTTGGAAGAGGGCGTTCATCACGCCTTTGAGGGGTAGAACGAGTGTTGTTCCATCTTGATGCACCATTGTTGGGCTTGTACATCTTCATCTCTTTGATTTTTACTTCAGATTCGCGTGCAGCATACAAGGCCTCATCAAGGGTGTCATATCTTTGTGTACTCATTCCCCACCGGATTTCTTTGTTCAATCCATGTAAGAAACGAGCAATAGTTCTTGCCTCTTCTTCATGTATGTCCCCTTGCTCAAGCAAAATATTGATTGTTCGGTGATAGTCATCAACCGACATTGATCCTTGAACAGTTCCCTGCAATTTTCTTTCAAGATCATAGAAAAAAGATTTAGGGCGAATGGTTAGGCGCATATCTTCCCTTACTTGAACCCAAGATTCATAGGGAATAAAATCAGCAACTCTCTCCCTATTTCTTTTTCTCCACCAAGATACTGCATACCCCTTAAAAGATGTAGCAACTAGCCTAATTTTTGTAACATCAGAATAGTGCTTTAAATCAAAAAGTGTTTCAACAGCATTCTCCCATTCTATATACTCTGTTGGTCCCTTCTCACCAGAGAAGTTAGGAATTTCAAGTTTAATGTTTCCTAACTCCTCATTAGGTTGTTGGATCCTTTGACATCTAGGATCCACTCTCCCTGCTGGTGGCAGTTGTCGCTCATCATTGTGTGGTGGTTGCACTTGCTGTGAGCGTTGCTCCAGATTAGTCATTCGTGTGAGTAACCCGTCCATGGCGAAGGTTAGAGCATCTATTTTTTCTTCCAATGTCTGGGGTGGGTTTGGAACTTGTTCATCCATCTGTAGAGGAAAAAAAATTCTAAACAAAAAGATGTGTGAGTAGACACGTTAGTGAAACCAAAAAGTTGGCTCGCTCCCTCACTTATTCTCAGCTCGCAGGTAAGAGGTGGATTATATAGCTCTGGGGGTGCACTACACACTCTTACAAACACACACTCCACTCGTGTATCGCTCAAGGTGGAAGATACTCTCACCAGCCTTTTTCCAAAAAGGAAAATTCTAGTCCGGTACTCAAGTTGATATGGATTCAACCTCAAAGTTCAAGAAAACGTACCTTGGAAAACTTCACAAGCCTTTGAGAGTAAGGTGTATCGCGAGGTAGGTAATAAAATTGAGAGCAAGAAGCAAAGAAAAAGGACAATACAAGCAAAGAAACTAAGCAAGATTTGAAAGAAAAAAAGGAAACCAAAGAAGGAAGTATGGCAGAAAGATATGCAAGACCAATATCAAAAGATAGAGACAAATAAAATATAAAAGAGGTTCACGTGTACCACAACCAATTAGGAATCTATCAAGAACTCCTTCCAACCTTATACTTTTCCCCTTCCTTGTCCCTCCAAAATTCTCCTACCAGCCAAATTCTTTCCCCAACCTTATTCTTCTTCTTTGTAGCTTTCTCTTTTTTTTTTTTTGCCTTTTTTTTTTAATAAGAAACCTCCAAATAACCACTGTAAATATCAACAAACATTTCGGACCAAGAGGATCCACACAACCCCTTCAAAACAGAATCAAGAATTTCAAGAATCGCCTAGAAAAACAGAAACAATGCACTGACTTTGAAGATCAATATCTCACTAACCAGAAGGAATTAAACAGTGTATAATATATCAAAAGAACTCCCCAGAAGAGATCTACAACATATCCAAATTTCAGATAAAACTAACCAGTGTATCTCGAGATATAGGTAATTCTTTGAAACTGGTCACAGCTCGCGAAAATCTGGACAGGGTGTGATTGAGACGTGATTGCGCGTAAATGCGCTTTGGATATAGGTAAGGGTAAGATGGGGTTGTTTTCTTGACAGAATATGTGGTAATATGGTGCTTAGGAGGTGTGAGGTCTCATTGATATTGGACGGGAAAAAGGGAAAACACTTTCGGGATTGTTTTTCAAGAAACTGGAGAACATGTATCAAGATTCAAGAACACAATCAAGAATGCAAAAGAAATTTTTTTTGGGGTTTTTTTAATGAATAAGACACGAGTAAATGTAGTATGTAAGATAAGAACGAGATAAACCTAGGGAACCAAAGAAACCAAATTTCCAATGATAACGAGACAAACCTAGGCTCTGAATACCAAATTGATATGAATCTAGTCCAATATTCAAATAAGATGAGTATTGTCCCAAGAATTGCTCTCAATGTAAAGATAGAGATGGATCGAAATACCTTAAACCTCACGAGAAACCCTTTGTCTCGAATCCTCAAAGACTTGGAAGAATCCCATTGTAGCTTCAAGTACCTCGATGATGCAATCTTCAATCAACTAGAGTCGGATCTAGTTTCCTTCGATTCAAGAACGAGTCCACGAACCTGAATCTAAGGTTGAAGAAAGTAAGATTGATTCGAGTCCACGAATCAATTTGCTAGTCGAGTCCACGACTAGTCACTAATTGAGTCCACAATTAGCTATAAGGTTTCTTACACAAGTGTAAAGAAAAACTTAAGAATTTTATTGAATTAAAGTCTGCCCAAAACTGATATGGATGTGCCCTATTTATAGGTATAGGGCAGCATTGTAATCTAAATACAATGGGAAAAAGAGTCCTAAACCTAATCTAGAAAACAAGTAAATAGAGCTTTATTTAGAAAAGGATTTAAGGAATCCTTTCTAAATACAACTAGTGTTTTCTCTTTTATGCCAAACAATTTAAATTAATGATGACCAAAAATAATAGGGCTGATTTGGGCCTAATTTAATCACCAAAATCAGCACTTAAACAATTATAAAAAGCCTTGAGTTCTTCGCCATCATTTGCAATTGGGCTTGAATTGGATTTCCACCATTTTTGAACATAACCAATAAAGAGTTGTCTTAATTGTTTGGACTTAGACCTTGTGATTGGCCCAACTGGTACTCTTAATGGATCTTCAGTAGTTTGGGTTGCATTAATCTTGATGGAGTCGAGGAAAAGCGAGAGCTAGCCGCTCGGCGTATGGCCGAGTATCAAAAGAGAGTCAAGAGTTCAAAGGATGTTCGGGTCAATCCTCGATATTTTCAGGTGGGAGATTATGTTCTACGTCGACGGGAGGCCAGTCAACCTTTGGACGGCGGGAAGCTAGCTCAGAATTGGGAAGGACCGTACATTATCAGTGCTATAGTGCGGCCGGGAACGTACCGACTGGAAACGACAACCGGTCAGTTGATCGAGGGGACTTGGAATTCCGAGCACCTCATTATGTTCAGGCATTAGCCTATTTTTTGTAATTTTAGGCGAAGTGGGGGCTCGACCTGCAAGTCGGTTCCATTCGTCGTTTGATTGTACATTATTATTGTAAATATTTGCTTAACCGCCTGCGAGCGGGAATATGTATATACGATCGGTGATTACTCAACCGTTTGCACACGGTGGCCCGATCGGTTTTTTCATTACCTTGATTAATAGTAGGCTAATCCGGACCTCCCTCGAAACCTACCCGATCGAGGCTCAACACCAACATGGAAGAGGGGCTCTACGCTCCACGAACACCTCTCCCTCGATTCTTATCGATAGGGGTGTGCAATCAGGATCTAATACAATATTTTGGCTCTAATAGCTAAACTTAACTCAACTGGGCGAATATATCGACCGGTCAAGTACGCTTTAACACCCCGTGTTACGATCCCTAAAACCAGTTAATCATTTAACCAATTACCCAAAAGAAAGAATTAAATCACAATAATTAATTCGGAGAGGCCCACCATAGTCCATGGGCCCTTATCCCTAAACCCAATCCTTAGTCCTAAAAGGAATAGAGTTAGCAAACCTATAGTAATTAGGCCCTAAGTAAGACTCTTAGATATATAAATAGGGAACATAAGGAGGCACCTAGAACTCCCACCACAATAATCTCTCACCACACCAAGAATTCCAAGAATTCCCCTAGGAGAAATCAAGAAAGAAGAAAGCTCAAAGAAAGACCATTCATAGCCAAGGAATTAATTAAGGCTAAGAGGTAACCCATGTCTCAACAAAACCTATTTTCATAGCTATGATTCCCCTCTTAGGATTTCACCCATATTCTTGTGTGTTGACGATTCATTATGTTGATCTTGGTAATTGGTGTTATGATTCCATGGGTGATCTTGATGATCTTGATGGTATTAAGAGGCTCTTGATGATTATATGGTGTTCTTGATGATTCTTGATGATTATATGATGTTCTTGATGTTTATATGATATTCCTACCGAATCTTGATATTAGAAGATGAATTGTGTTCTTGTTGATTTAAAAATAATTAGAACCCTAGGTTATATCGTGGAATTCGTATGGTATTATTCTTGGTAGATTGGGTGGGAATTTGTATGCTTGGGTGTTGATTATGTTTAGAAAAGCATGATAGGTTATGTGCCGTATGTTTCTTGATTTTGATCCGTTAATTGTCTACGTGTGTTATCAATTGCGTTTGAAAGTGTCTAAGCATGGTTCCGGGTTCCACGGTGGTTCCCGGGGCGTTTATTTGTGAAGAAGAGTCAGTGGGGGGTAGGTGGGGGTAGGGGACCCGCCACCTACCCGCGGCTAAAAGTGGCTTCGCCGGCAGCGGGCAGCCGGCGGGCGGGCAGCTGCCCGGAATAGTTGCCGCCGGCGAGCAGCCGGCGGGTAAACCCTCACCCACCGGCTACCCGCTGGTTTGCACCCCAATTCGGGATTTTGGCTTCCTCGTTTGATGTTCCCCCGACCCCCGTGGTGTCCCAACAGACACCGTCTATCGTGCCTATGTGTAGTTTGATATTTCGGGTACCGTTCGTAAGTTGTATGAGTCTTATATATCGCATGCTAGTTGAATTGGTATCCCGTTGACCTAGGTGAAAGAAGTATGAACCCCTTAGGATTATTCTTAGTATGTGAAGGATCACGCATAGGTTTTGTTATACGTTTTCTCCCCCTTCCCAATGTGTTAATGTGGGTTGCATGTGCTTGCTATGTGTTATGTGTGCATGATACCCCAATTTGGTTGCGATCAAATTGGCTATACGGGCAGTTGGATGGGTTGAGAACCATACTGACTGTTAACCAGGCCGGTTGCGATCGGTCAGGTATATAAATATTATATAGGGCTGCGGTCCATCGTTCTACATGAGCTGCGGTTCATTTTCCTGGCTGCGGTCAGATGACATACTCTTGGGCTGCGGTCCACTGTTTGGTTGCGATCAAACTATGATGAGATGCGGTTCATCGGTCGGTTGCGATCGACCCCTCCGTATTGTGAGACAGGGCAGGGTGCTGCGGGGCCGTGTCAGAGCTATATGCGCTGACCCTCATGTATGGGCATGCGATTGGTCCTGTGGCGCCAACAAAGTGTGCTTATGTGATGAGATATGGATGAGTTGTGATTATGAGTATCTTGGGGATGTGACTACGGGATTTACGTTGGGGATTGTTTATGTTGGGTTATGATTATTGATTATCCTCAGCCTTATCTACCTTGCCTGTTGCGAACTATATATGCTTGCTATTACTTCCGTTTGTGCTTAGCTCTATGTGTCGAGTTTATCCCTGTTTTAGAAGCTAGAGTTCGTAGGATATATCTTCATGTTCAAAATGGTTTTCGTATATCTATATATATATCTCAATATGTATTATATCTCAACGCGTTGGAGTGGGTTACCAGCATCTCTCGCTGAACAGATATATTTGGCTTTCAGGCACAGAGGAGTAGACACTGGAGCGCGCTAGAGTCTTGAAGCGTAGAAGTAGATAGTTTCCCTTTCGGCCTGCGTGCCATGCTTATATATTTACATTATTGAGGATATTAGTTAGTTAGTCTGTGCACCTGAGTTCTCTAGCTCAGGTGTGGCATAGCACCCCGTACTCTTTATATTATGTTTTGGGATTTTATGAGAATTTACCTTTATTATATAAGCTTCAAAAGTTTAAAAATTTCGGGGTGTTACATACGCTCCTCTTCGGCGGACACCAGGGTCACGCCATGGATCGGGAAAGTCAGAGTTACAGCAAAATTCCCCGATCCGTCCAACTTCTTTCCACTATTGCACCCACTCGTGCCTCGAGCGCACAATAGTGTGGGGGCTGGGATGAAGAAGTGCATAGCTCCGTCGCTCGGGAACACCCCGATCGAAGAGGCTTAATAGTTTTTCAAAAATCGACAAGGCCAAAAGGTCGGTTAAACCCGAGCGGGTAGGCCATCAGAACGTCGATGTTCTTGTCGAAAGGTGCACGACCAGGCCATAAGGCCGCGATGTAACACCCCGTGTTTCGACCCCTAAGACCAATCAATCATTTGACCAATTGCCCAAAAGAAAGAATTAAATTACAATAGTTAATTAGGAAAAGGCCCTCATAGTTCGTGGGCCCTCTTCTCTAAACCCAACCCCTAGTCCTAAAAGGAATAGAGTTAACAAGCCTATAGTATTTGGGCCCTAGTTAGGACTCTTAGATATATAAATAGGGGACATAGGAGGCACCTAGAACCCCCACCACAATAATCCCTCACCACACAAGAAGTTCCAAGAATTCCCCTAGGAGAAATCAAGAAAGAAGAAAGCTTCAAGAAAGACCCTTCATAGCCAAGGAATTAATTAAGGCTAAAAGGTAACCCATGTCTCAACAAAACCTATTTTCATAGCTATGATTTCCCTCTTAGGATTCCCCCCATGTGCTTGTGTGTTGATGATTCGTTATATTAATCCTGGTAATTGGTATTATGATTCCATGGGTAATCTTGATGATTATATGATATTCTTAATATTCTTGATGATTATATGGTGTTCTTGATATTCGTGATGATTATATGATGTTCTTGACGTCTATGTGATATTCCTACCGAATCTTGATATTAGAATATGAATTGTGCTCTTGTTGAATTAAAAGTAATTAGAACCCTAGGTTGTATCGTGGAACTCGTATGGTATTATTCTTAGTATATTGGGTGGGAATTCGTATGTTTGGGTGTTGATTATGTTTAGAAAAGCATGATAGGTTATGTACCGTATGTTCTTGCTTTTGAATCCATTAATTGTCTACGTATTGTTGTCAATTGCGTTTGAAAGTGTCTAAGCATGGTTTCGGGTTCCACAAAGGTTCCCAGGGCGTTTTTGGTGAAAAAGAGTCAGTGGGGGGGTAGGGGACCCGCCACCTACCCGCGACCAACATGGGCAACGCCGGCAGCGGGCAGCCGGCGGGCGGGCAGTTGCCCGCCGGGCACCCGCTGCACGGAGTTACACCACCGGCGGGCAGCCGGCGGGTGAACCCTCACCCACCGGCTACCTGCTGGAAAATACCCTACTATGGGATTCCGACTTCCCCGTTTGATGTTCCCCCGATCCCCGTTGTGTCCCAACGGACTCCGTCCATCGTGCCTATGTCTAGTTTGATGTTCGGGTACCATTCGTTGGTTGAATAAGTCTTATATATTGCATGCTAGTTGGATGGGTATCCCGTTGACCTAGGTGAAAGAAGTATGAACCCCTTAGGATTATTCTTAGTATGTGAAGGATCACGCATAGGTTTTGTTATACGTTTTCTCCCCCTTCCCAATGTGTTAATGTGGGTTGCATGTGCTTGCTATGTGTTATGTGTGCATGATACCCCAATTCGGTTGCGATCAGATTGGTTATTCCTGAGCTGGGGTTCAGAAGTTGGCTGCGGTCAGATTTACACTCTTGGGCTGCGGTCCACCGTTTGGTTGCGATCAAACGTTTCTACATGAGCTGCGGTTCATATTTCCTGGCTGTGGTCAGATGACATACTCTTGGGCTACGGTCCACTGTTTGGTTGCAATCAAACTATGATGAGCTGCGGTTCATCGGTCGGTTGCGATCGACCCCTCCGTGTTGCGATACGGGGAAGGGTGCTGCGGGGCCGTGTCAAAGCTATATGCACTGACCCTCATGTATGTGCATGCGATTGGTCCTGTGGCGCCAACAAAGTGTGCTTGCGTGATGAGATATGGATGAGTTGTTGTTATGAGTGTCTTGGGATGTGACTTGGGATTTGTGACGGGAATCGTATATGTTGGGTTATGGATATTAACTGTGCTTATCTCTATCTGTCTTGCCTGTTTCCCTATGCTTATGAATTGTATATGCTTGATTATGTCCTTTGTCTGTGCTAAGCTCTATCTGTTGAGTCTATTCCCTGTTTTGAAAGCTAGAGTCACTTAGGATATATCTTCATGCTTCAAAATGGTTTTCGTATATCTATATATAAATATCAATCTATAATGTATTTCAACGCGTTGGAGTGGGTTACCAGCATCTCTCGCTGAACAGATATATTTGGCTTTCAGGCACAGACGAGTAGATCACTAGAGCGCGCTAGATGCTTGGGGCGTAGACTAGATAGTTTTCCCTTTCGGCCTGCGTGCCATGACTTTGTATTGATAATGATTGAGGTTTTAGAATTTAGCCTGTGCACCTGAGTTCTCTAGCTCGGGTGTGGTATAACACTCCGTATTCTTATAAGCATTTTGGGATTTATGATCATTTACCTTTGTTACATAGTCTTCAAGAGTTTTTGAAATTTCGGGGTGTTACAGTTGGTATCAGAGCCTAAGTTTGACCCTAGGATAAAACTATTAAGACAGACCTTAGGACATAGACTTGAACTTTAGGGACATAGGATTCGGGAATCCTAGGACGCGCGGTGAGATTGTGAAACCTACACATAACCTCCCCTCACTTTATCCCTCCCCCATCTAAAGAGAACTTTTCCCCCGCTTATCGCATCGAAAGAAGAGCACCAAGCTCTAACTTAACGTTTTTATAAACATTGACCCAGAAAGACGACAGCATGGCGCCAAACAGAAGACAATCAAGGACTCCAGAACCCGCCACACACGACCCCCTGACCCAAACACTACAACAACTAACGCAAGTCGCCCAGGCACTAAGCGACGTAGCTCTTCGCAACAACAGGCCCCCGCCTCCTCCATCAAACGCGAACTCAGACGTCGCCCGACAAGTTTCAAACCATCGACCACCCACGTTCTCAAGAGAAGAGGACCCCGTGATCCTGGAGGAATGGATCCGGACCCTCGACAAAATTCTCGGGTTAGTGGAATGCCCAGAAGAACGTCGCGTTGAGATAGCCTCGTTCTACTTCGGACACGAGGCCGATCTTTGGTGGATCCACGAGGGTCCCGCTTACCAACAAGAACCAGGGTTCAACTGGGAAAACCTCAAAACACGACTACGAGAACGATTCTACCCAACACACGTAAAAGCGTCCATGTACGAAGAGTTCCTCCATCTAAAATAAGGGACGACCACCGTCATGGAATACCACAAGCGATTCCTCGAACTAGCGTGCTTCGCACTAGAGCTAGTCCCCACCGAAGTAACCAAAATAGAAAGATTCGTCTCGGGCCTCAACTTCGAAGCCCGAAAAGCACTAGTGGTAAGCAGACCTCGGACTCTCAACGAGGCTTACTCCAGTGCCGCCAATCTTTATCGAATCCAACTACTCCAGCACGGGGTTCAGGAACAAATACGAAAGAGGAACACCGGAGGGGGAGCATCACCGGTAAAAAGAACAAGGAACGACACCAACACAAGACCAAGCAACCTGACCAACCAAAGACCGTCCCTAGGGAACAATGAAGCAAACCCAAGAAGCTTCCCTTGCCCAAAATGCAACAAAAGCCATAGAGGGAAAGATTGCATGGGCACTCCCTGGCGATGCTTCAACTGCGGAGAAGAAGGGCACAAGGCCTTCCAGTGCACTCAACCCCAAAGGCCACGCCCCACCACCACGGGTCAACACGGAGGCATCACCCACCAAGGGAACTACGGCGCTCCCGGGAAAATATTCGTCATGAGCCGCACTCAAGCCGACCTCGGGAACGAGAGCAACCTCGAGGAGGGGAACCTAACCCCAGAAGACGAGGACCACGCAAACCCCGCGGGAGAAAACCAAGAAGACGAATTCTGTCTAGGATAAACCGGCAATTCCTTGTAATCACCTTCATAGTAAAACTACTTATTTAGCGATTACTTCGGAATTATTATAAATAAAAGATTCGATCCTGCTTATAAAGATGAAACCAAAAATTATATAACAAGCCAAGCCTCCCATCACTAGAAGACGAAAGAGGGAAAAAGACAAGGACCACACCATCAAGAAAAGCCTAGTGTTGCCAATAGGAATTGAACTCTTAACCTCCTACTTATAAGACCAAGGTCTTGACCACTAGGCTAAGGGTGTTTCTTGAAATCTCAAGGAAACACTCCCTTGTTAAAGCCCCTACAAATCCCTAAAACCCACAAAATCCCAAATCAAAAACCCTTCTCCTTCTTCCCCAAATCACCCAATCTCCCCTTCTCCCCTCCCTTCCAAAGCCGCCACCAAACTCCGTCGCACCACCACCCACCTCCCTCGACCGGCGCTCGCCCGCCACCGCAACCCACCAGCAGCGCCCCATCCATACGCCACCACCACGGCCGGCAATCAACCGCCGACCGCCCACCCCGCACCCGGCAGCAACCCGCTGCCACGTGACGCCGACGGTGCAAGCTAGCCGCCACCACACGCCGCCACTGCTACCGAAGAAAGCCTCGACACCAGCACGCCGTCGCCTCCCCCCGCCGAGCCAACGCCGGAACACAGCCCACCGCCGCCTCCCTCACAAACGGAGAAAAGCTGCCCGCCGGAAAACTCGTCGGAAAAACACGCCGGAGACCGTCGGAAAAAGTCATCGGAAAAGGGTCACCCATCAAAATGCCGAAGAAACCCCTCGGAACCCGTATCCCGAAGTGGAGCAACGCCGGCTACACCGTGATAGGAGGTAAAGCCCTTGAACCTGACCAATTTTCTCCGGAATTGGTCGATATGCTTAATCATCAAGGCCTTTTGGATACATACCTCACCATCAAGGGGGATACGTACCCTGAATTGGTGAAAGAGTTCTATCAACACCTAGTGGCCACCAAACGGGGTGATAAGCTAGAAATCGCCACCAAGGTCCGCGGCAAGGAAATTATACTATCCGAAGGCCGTTTGGCCAAACTCTTGAAATTGACCACCACGGGTGTGTCAAACTACAACCGAAAGGGATGGATTGATACCCAGAACACGGGGTACAAAGACTATCTCGGGTACCTACTCGGGAAGGAGGAAGGATTCACCTCGACCACACGACCGAATAGAAAATGGCTATCGGCGGAGCAAAAGATATTGGTTATGATTGTAACCGATAGCCTCTTGCCCACGAACAATAAGAGCAAGGACGTGGGGAGTTTAGAGTGCACCTTTGCCTATCTCTTGAAACACAAGATCAAGTTCAACCTGCCGGCCCTCATGCTAAAACACATGGAGTTTTGCAAAACAAGCAACCGACTTAGCCTACCTACGTGATGATCCTAAGTTGGATCATGGAAAAGAAGGGGGTGGACCTAAGCCACACCGAGGTTAAAACCTCGAATGGCATGATCTTTAACGCCCAGAACCTCCGCCGCAATGATATCTACTACACTGAAGGGGGACATTACCTCACCCTCGAAGAAATTTGCCTCAAACCCGAGGAAGAGCGAAGAGAATTGGTCGACCGCTTGGACATCTCCAACAAAAGGCTCAAGCAAGCAATGCAAGACTGTGGGGGTCTGGAGGGAGATGAGGACCAGGAAGAGGATGACGAGCCTAACCCACCGTTGCACCCAAGATCGGGAGGGAACCCAAGGGAGCAAAACGAGGGCTCGATCAATGCACGCATACTCGCACAGCTCAACCGGCAAAACCAAATCATGGAGGAAGGGTTGTCATCCTTGATCCATACGACACGCGCACAAGATCAGAGGGTGGCAGCAATCGAGGCCACCTTGGGCACTCGCGGGGCGTCCAGCTCAGGAGCAGGAGACCGAGGTAGACCCAAAAACTTTCCTAACTGGGAGGCCAAGATGCGGGATGTCTAGGGGTGAAAGAATGGATTAACACACCGGGCTTCGGGGACGAAGCCCCTCGTAAGGGGGAGAGTGTAACACCCCGTGTTACGACCCCTAAGACCAATCAATCATTTGACCAATTGCCCAAAAGAAAGAATTAAATTACAATAATTAATTAGGAAAAGGCCCACCATAGTCCGTGGGCCCTCTTTTCTAAACCCAACCCCTAGTCCAAAAAGGAATAGAGTTAACAAGCCTATAGTATTTGGGCCCTAATTAGGACTCTTAGATATATAAATAGGGGACATAGGAGGCACCTAGAACCCCCACCACAATAATCCCTCACCACACAAGAAGTTCCAAGAATTCCCCTAGGAGAAATCAAGAAAGAAGAAAGCTTCAAGAAAGACCCTTCATAGCCAAGGAATTAATTAAGGCTAAAAGGTAACCCATGTCTCAACAAAACCTATTTTCATAGCTATGATTTCCCTCTTAGGATTCCCCCCATGTGCTTGTGTGTTGATGATTCGTTATATTAATCCTGGTAATTGGTATTATGATTCCATGGGTAATCTTGATGATGAAAGGTTCTTGATGATTATATGGTATTCTTAATATTCTTGATGATTATATGGTGTTCTTGATATTCGTGATGATTATATGATGTTCTTGACGTCTATGTGATATTCCTACCGAATCTTGATATTAGAAGATGAATTGTGCACTTGTTGAATTAAAAGTAATTAGAACCCTAGGTTGTATCGTGGAACTCGTATGGTATTATTCTTAGTATATTGGGTGGGAATTCGTATGTTTGGGTGTTGATTATGTTTAGAAAAGCATGATAGGTTATGTGCCGTATGTTCTTGCTTTT
The DNA here is from genome assembly GCF_001879475.1 of Ipomoea nil. Classification (NCBI taxonomy): domain Eukaryota; kingdom Viridiplantae; phylum Streptophyta; class Magnoliopsida; order Solanales; family Convolvulaceae; genus Ipomoea; species Ipomoea nil. The sequence continues at coordinate 207,697 of NW_017618220.1, read as the reverse complement.
AAATCCATTAATTGTCTACGTATTGTTGTCAATTGCGTTTGAAAGTGTCTAAGCATGGTTTCGGGTTCCACAAAGGTTCCCGGGGCGTTTTTGGTGAAAAAGAGTCAGTGGGGGGGTAGGGGACCCGCCACCTACCCGCGGCCAACATGGGCAACGCCGGCAGCGGGCAGCTGCACGCCGGGCACCCGTTGCCCGGAGTTACGCCACCGGCGGGCAGCCGGCGGGTGAACCCTCACCCACCGGCTACCCGCTGGAAAATACCCTACTATGGGATTCCGACTTCCCCGTTTGATGTTCTCCCGATCCCCGTTGTGTCCCAACGGACTCCGTCCATCGTGCCTATGTCTAGTTTGATGTTCGGGTACCATTCGTTGGTTGAATAAGTCTTATATATTGCATGCTAGTTGGATGGGTATCCCGTTGACCTAGGTGAAAGAAGTATGAACCACTTAGGATTATTCTTAGTATGTGAAGGATCACGCATAGGTTTTGTTATACGTTTTCTCCCCCTTCCCAATGTGTTAATGTGGGTTGCATGTGCTTGCTATGTGTTATGTGTGCATGATACCCCAATTCGGTTGCGATCAGATTGGTTATTCCTGAGCTGGGGTTCAGAAGTTGGCTGCGGTCAGATTTACACTCTTGGGCTGCGGTCCACCGTTTGGTTGCGATCAAACGTTTCTACATGAGCTGCGGTTCATATTTCCTGGCTGCGGTCAGATGACATACTCTTGGGCTGCGGTCCACTGTTTGGTTGCGTTCAAACTATGATGAGCTGCGATTCATCGGTCGGTTGCGATCGACCCCTCCGTGTTGCGATACGGGACAGCGTGCTGCGGGGCCGTGTCAGAGCTATATGCGCTGACCCTCATGTATGGGCATGCGATTGGTCCTGTGGCGCCAACAAAGTGTGCTTGCGTGATGAGATATGGATGAGTTGTTGTTATGAGTGTCTTGGGATGTGACTTGGGATTTGTGACGGGAATCGTATATGTTGGGTTATGGATATTAACTGTGCTTATCTCTATCTGCCTTGCCTGTTTCCCTATGCTTATGAATTGTATATGCTTGATTATGTCCGTTGTCTGTGCTAAGCTCTATCTGTTGAGTCTATTCCCTGTTTTGAAAGCTAGAGTCTCTTAGGATATATCTTCATGCTTCAAAATGGTTTTCGTATATCTATATATAAATATCTATCTATAATGTATTTCAACGCGTTGGAGTGGGTTACCAGCATCTCTCGCTGAACAGATATATTTGGGTTTCAGGCACAGACGAGTAGATCACTGGAGCGCGCTAGAAGCTTGGGGCGTAGACTAGATAGTTTTCCCTTTCGGCCTGCGTGCCATGACTTTGTATTGATACTGATTGAGGTTTTAGAATTTAGCCTGTGCACCTGAGTTCTCTAGCTCGGGTGTGGCATAACACTCCGTATTCTTATAAGCATTTTGGGATTTATGATCATTTACCTTCGTTACATAGTCTTCAAGAGTTTTTAAAATTTCGGGGTGTTACACGCGAGGTCGGGCATTAGATGATCGACATGTATACGAATAAAAGTACAGTATGAACAAGTACGAGCTATGGAAGTTAAGCAAAAAAATAAATTCATTAATTTCAAAAGGTGCCCGGTACAAACTCGGGACCGGGCTCCCGATCAAGTTCTTTACAAAAACGAAGAGGAACTACATCTACTTCTTCGCAGGCTCCACGTTGCTCGGGGTGGCCGTAGTGGTCCCGCTTGGCTCGGCCGTCTTCTCCATCGGGTGGAACGGTGCTGGCCCGGGGTCGGGAAGATCTGGAGGAAGTGTGGTTAGGACCAGTTGAAGATCTTCTCCTTCGAGCGCTTGCTCCATGATCTTCTGGGTTTCCTCACTCATCTTCCTCTGGCCGGCTTTGAACGCCCACCGCCCGAACGACTAGACCAGCTCTTCCCCGACCTTCGTGTCCCGAACCGCCCGGAGGAACTAATAGGAACCAGTACACATGGAATCCAGAAAGGGTAAATAGTGGGCTCATCACAAGGCCCATAACGACGACCTTAAAACATCATTGGTGGAAGAAACAACAAAGACCAATAATAAGTCCATTCGATAGAGGAAAATATTATAGTGGCCAATTTCAAGTGATATCATGGATCGAAGACAATGCTTACAAGATTCGGGGTCGAATCATTTTCAAGAAGGGGAGGATGATGCGGCCCAACATATGATGATCCATTAAGAGTACTAATTGGGCCAATCACAAGGCCCAAGTCCAAACAATTAAGGCAACTCTTCATTAGTGATGTTCAAAGATGGTGGAAATCCAAGTCAAGCCTATTTGCAAAATATGAAGAAGAACTCAAGGCTTTTTTATAATTGTTTAAGTGCTGATTTTGGTGATTAAATTAGGCCCAAATCAGCCCTATTATTTTTGGTCATCATTAATTTAAATTGTTTGGAATTAAAGAGAAAACACTAGTTGTATTTAGAAAGGATTCCTTAAATCCTTTTCTAAATAAAACTCTATTTACTTGTTTTCTAGATTAGGTTTAGGACTCTTTTTCCCATTGTATTTAGATTACAATGCTGCCCTATAGGGCACATCCATATCAGTTTTAAACAGGCTTTAATTCAATAAAATTCTTAAGTTTTTCTTTACACTTGTGTAAGAAACCTTATGGCTAATTGTGGACTCAATTAGTGGCTAGTCGTGGACTCGACTAGCAAATTGATTCGTGGACTCGAATCAATCTTACTTTCTTCAACCTTAGATTTAGGTTCGTGGACTCGTTCTTGAATCGAAGGAAACTAGATCCGACTCTAGTTGATTGAAGATTGCAACATCGAGGTACTTGAAGCTACATGGGATTCTTCCAAGTCTTTGAGGATTCGAGACAAAGGGTTTCTCGTGAGGTTTAAGGTATTTTGATCCATCTCTATCTTTGCATTGAGAGTAATCTTGGGACAATACTCCATCTTATTTGAATCTTGGATTAGGTTCATATCAGGAACTGTGTGCCCGACTTGTTGTCCCGGAAGAGGAACTGGGCCAGCTCGCCTGGATTGTTCAACCGGGCCTTCAGCTCGGCGACTTCCCCGACCGCCTGCTGGGCGACCTTCTCGGAGAGATCTCGATCCTCCTGACTTTTCTTCAGGTCCTCCTTGGCCTTTGTCAACTCCGCCTGGAGGTCCTTGACTTCTTGCAGTCGCCGGTCGGCGACCTTCTTGAGGGCGTCGGCCTCGTTGGCCTGTAGAGCCCGTCGTTGTAGAAGCTGGGTCGCTCGGGAGATCTGCAAATGCAAAACACGATCAAAGTTAGCCCGACTGAGACTACTTGCATATAAAGACAAGAAGACGGAAGGGTCTTACCTCGGCCAGGTCGTAGCCGATCTTCTCGGCCACCTGGGTCGGAGTGTGCTTGCTCAGATCCTCCTTGGCTGGCCCGGCGTTGCCAATCCGGGCAAGAATGGACGAGCTGCCCTTAGTACCCCCGACCGAGGGGCTCGGGCTACGCTGCTCTCTACGGCGTTTTAGGGCGCCGTCAGTCGCCCCCTTCTCGGGCACCTTCTCCTTGCCCTTGGCAACAGCCACCTGGGCAACCAGGACATCGGCCGCGTCAACTACATAGCCTTCCGGCGTAGTGACGGTCGAGGCGCCTATCGGTTGGGCGACTGGGATCTCTTTTTCCCCGGCCGGTTTGGTCTTGGGTTTCTTCTTCCCAAGGACGATCTTGGTCACCGGGGGCAAAAGGGGCGTCATCATCACCAAAACCTGCCATCTCTGTAAATAAAAAGGAGAAGATGGTTAGACCGGGAATAAAGGGCGTTCGGGGTGTTAAGGTCGGGGCGGATTAGTTAGTGTTAGACCTTTTTCCTTCCGCTTGCCTCGAGCGGGCGCCCTTGCGATCGTTACGCCCATTGGCTCGGGTTTGTACTTCTCGGTGAGGTCGTAGATCGACTCAGGCAATTGGACCGCCTCGTTGCTTTCGGCCGTTCGGAAGATTCTGTACTCATAGGTCTCGCTCGAGATCTTCGTGACCGCGTCCCGGAGGGCCTTTGTCTCGACCGGAATGACTTGTTTCCGAAAATGTTGGCTCCAAGCCCTCTCAACCGAGAGGATCCATGGGTCATACTTGACCGAGAAGATCCTGTTCTTCCACCCCCAGTTGTTCCCGGGCAAGCCCTCGATTGAGCACATGTCGGCTCGGGATTGGGTCATCAAGAACCCGCCCCCGTATGAAGCTGCCAAGACCTTCACTTGGTATACGAAGTTGAACAGCTCCATTGTGCAGGCTACGTCTTGCTGACCGCATATCTGAGGAAAACACGCGATTATCCGGTGCGCGTTCGGGCAGATTTGACCGGGGACGACCTGGTAATAGCCCAGGAACGCTGTGAGAAGGCCCGAAAAGGGGAAAGTGATCGGGGCCATCAGGGAGTCGTAATGCATCCCGAGCCACTTTCCCCGGTGACGCTCGAAGACATTCCCGAGCTGGCGACTGGTGTCGAATTCGACCCGGCCACTGAGTGTTGCGGCGATTTTGGCCGCTTCTCCTTTTGTTAGCTTGCTCATTTGACCTTTGACGCTTTCGCTGTTTAGGAACTCGAACCCATCCCCGGCCGGCGCTGCCGGCTCAACCGGGTCTTCCTCGACCAGTTCCGCAGCATTATCTCGATCGACTTTTTGGGGCTCGGCCTGAGGGTAATCCCCAATTACCCTAATAGGCGTGTCCCGAACGTCCTCAGTCGGGATATTTCGCCCGCTCGTGGACGTCTCCTCGCTTTCTTCACTCGAGCTCCCCGACCCGCTTGAGCTCGACCCCGATGTTCCCGATGAGCTCGACGACCTTCGTCGCTCGGGGGCTCGCTCGGGAGTTTGCTGTGGTCGTTGCACGACCTCCGGCGAGTAGGACATTATGTCCACTTCCTCGCTGATCTGCTCGACCTCGTCGTCGTAGTCCGCAACCGATACATTCTGACTATCCAAATCTGACATTTTGGTCTACCTAAAGGCCGGTCGGGATTAGTGTGGGACTCGGGACTTTTGGGGCGAAGTCAGTTGTAGCCTACCAACCGCTATACGAAAACGTAAAGCAAAAATAAAAGCTTGAGACTAGAGGACTTACCGAGTGCGGAGACTTTGAAAGGCTTGGAAGCTTTTTGCTCGACCGATTTGTTGAAGTGCTTCGCTCGGGACTCTCTGAGTATACCGATCGATTCAGAAGGTTGAGGAAAGTTCAAATGAGGACCTCAAAGGCCTATTTATAAGAGAGCGTTTGGGCGGGAAAGCAGTCCACTTGCATGACGTGACCGCTCCTGATTCCGAGCTGACCGTTGCGGTCGCAGAGGTCGGCAGTCATCGACACGTGGCGTGAGGGGAATGACAGCTGGCCGGTCGGTTTGGCGGCGGACGGTTGGGCTTCTTCATCCCGTCTCATTTTTTCCCGGACGATCAAAAAGGCACGGGCTGGGGGGGCTCTTGGTAGGGAATACCCCGACCGATATGCCTTCGTCCTTTTGCTCTTATTTCTGCAGGTTACAGGTCGGATTTCATAGAAGAACCCGGTCGGTTCCCGACTGGGTAGTACCCGACCGGCTTTGTCGACCACCGATCGGTAGCCCTTAAACGAGAAAGCTAAGAAGAGACACGTGGCAATGCAACGTGCTGACAGGCAGGGCACCCGGGAGGGCGACACGTGGTTGCTACGTGGGCGACATGCCGGACGGCCGGACTTGTGTCTCCGGCTCCGCGGCTATAAATACCCGCGATAGTAATAGTGTGGGGGGCTTTTGGACGATCGATAGGTTGTTATTAGAGAATCCCGACTGCAGTCAGTCGGTACTCAGAGCAACCACTTAGATTGTACTTAGGGCATTCACCTCGATCAATAAAAGATATTTAATTGCTTTATTTGGTCTTGTGTTTATTTAATTACCGCATTACGTGGCAATTAGTACTATCAGGTTTCTCATTAGTGAAACTCAAATGGGTACAATTAAACTCTCTAACTAAAAGTCAAGCACCTTGTGCACAGATGGCACTCGGGTTGGACTCCCATATAGGAGATTGTGAGTTTGAGCCTCAGTTGAGACGTTATTGGTTCTTTGTGCTTCAGTAGATTGAGAAAGTAATTATGAACAGATACACGTGCAATTAATTAAATGTTAATATTATCTATTTAACATGCACTACTATAAGAAAAATCAAATTTAGTACGGAGTATGTAAAATATTGAAATTCACAAGTATTTATTTTTTATTGTTTTTATCAGACAAATATTTAATTTACTAATGGATTTCTATAGTTAAATCATTAAAATCTACAAGTATTTGGAGTAGCTATTTTGTCAGTTACTAAATCTGCATGGAGGTATTTTGTTGTTTTCTTGTAGGAATTTTATTAATGATTTGGCTAGCACATGACATTTTAATACTTGCAAGGCTAACAAATTAGTATTATATTTTAAATATTACAAATGACTAGCCCTTGTTTAGTAAATAGCTGTTAGCTGATTGTGTTAATTAGATCGAGGGTATAATTAATTGATAACATTAACTGTTGTAGAAAAGTGTAGTGTAAATTAGCTGTTAGCTAATAACTGTTTGGTATAATTTCTCTTTTGAAAAAGTTAATTGAAAAAGTTGTTTGGAGTAGCTTTTTGAATTTTAGCATTTTGAAGTTGCAAAAAACTAATTAACCAAACACTTATATTGATATTTTAACTAAATCAAACAATTAATAGCAGTCAAATAAACTAAAATTGCCTATAGGCAATTTTTTTTTACCAAACAGGGCCTTAGTCAATCAGTAGCTATCTCCTTAGTCAAATAACCACAACTATCCAGAAATGCATAGAAAACAATCACAGTTGTCTACCTTCATGATAATTACAAAGACAACCATAAATGGTTGTGTTCTACGTAAAAACTTAAAATTTTTAAATTTTTTAAGACAACCATGACTTTATATATATATATATATATATATATATATATATATATATATATATATATATATATAATGTCTAAATTGAATGTGGATAGAGGTCCAAATATGAACCTTTAAGACGAAGGCAACCACGGTCACCTTTGTCTTAGAAGTGATAAATTGATTGCAACCATAATCACCTTTGATGTTGAATGTTGTGAGGTCGATCTAAATCTAGATTTTGATATCCAGTCAACCATCCATGTTTCTTTGTGTTTGTGAACATTGATAGTCATGGTTGTTTATTTAATTTGTGTTTGTGGACAACTATAGTTATCGATCAATAACCACGATTATCAAATGATATCAGAGACATTTACTGATTGAATCTTTTACAAATATTTAAACAAAATAACTTTTTCACCTAAGTTCTACGTGAGCACAAAAATGTTAAATCGGCACTTTAAATTCCGCGTAAGCATAACTTTTGCACCAATAATCTCAATTACATTATTGGTTCAATTTAATTTGGAGAAAATTACATTTTTGGTCCTGTGACTATTGTGGTCTTGTTAATTTGAGTACTTGACTTTAAAAACTATCAATTTAGTCCCGTAACTAAGCAATTTCTAACACATTTGATCCTGCCGGGCAAATCGCCGGCCAAATATTGACTGAAAAACGTAAATGCCTTTAAATTGTTTATTAATGAGGGTAAAACGGTCATTCTATGTTTTTTAAAGAAAAGGGGAAAGTCCATTCTCCATTGTTTCTCCATTGCAGGTTTGCTCGAGCGAGCCTCGCTGGTGCGCATGTACTGGCTGATGCGTCATGAAATCGGCGACGGGATGTGTCCCCGTTCACGATAACGTAGTCTTTAACCACAGACAAATATTTCCTCTCACCGGAATCGTACTGCGTCATCCACCGTCCCTACCATCCCCTCTCCCCGATACTTCCAAACAAATCTTCCCCACTACCCACCGCCGCAACTGTAAAACCCTCTGAACCGAAAAGCCTCCTTCGACAAAATATCAAAAATTTTAATGTAAACAACAAAAATCTCACAACATATTCCCTAACTACAACCTGGAAAATTGAATTTCTCAATTTCCAAGCTGACTTGTCACAATTCACACTCATGCATATATATGCAGTACAGAATTGTGTGTGTAAAGTTGTATGATATTTATTTTTCAGTTTTCAATGTGAAATTATGGATGAGCTCCGGTGAGTTAGCGGCGGCGGTTGTGATGTGATGGAAGGCGGCGACATCATTCCGAGGACGTTTAGAGCGCTGGTGGATAAACAATGGACTGGTGGACGGATGGAGAATGGACTTTTCCCCATTTTTAAACTTAAAATGACGACTATTTTACCCTCAATAATAAACAATTTAAAAGCATTTATGTTTTTCCGGTAATATTTCACCGGCGATTTAGTCGGCAGGACCAAATGTGTTAAAAATCGCATAGTTACGGGACTAAATTGATAGTTTTAAAAGTCAAATATTCAAATTAACAAGACCACAATAGTCACATGACCAAAAGTGTAATTTTCTCATTTAATTTGCTTATTTCAAGCTTAACTTTTTTCCTAAAATTTGTATACTTGCATTACAAATGGTCGGCTTTAAATACATTTGAGGAATATGCTAGAATTTCTAAAATTATTGTTGTTCTCTTGAAGGTTGAATCTCCCATCGTGACCACTAGTCCCTCATTATTTATAAACTTTATCATGGTGACCACTGAAGTGCCTTTGTGACGAATTTCTAAAATAATATATAGTTCTCACATTTGACTATGCAAATCTCTATTACTCTAAAGTTTCACCGCTCAGGTCGCTCGCTCTAGTGGCATCATCAGACATTGTTAAAGCAATTCATCACTCCCTAACTTTTTCCACCTCTCACTTTATCTCTCTTTCAAGATTCCCCCTTCATACTTAGCTTACTCGTCCCTCTCTTTCTCTCTCTGCTCCCATTCCCATTTTGCCTAAAAAATAAACAAGTTGAGCCACCCATTATTGATCGAGCTGAGTGTTTAGAACATGCATGTTTAACGATTCTAGCTACTACATATTTAATTCATGGCTAGCAGTACTCATGAAGTACTTAGCCGTATGCATCATGGCACTGCTTTCTTCTCCCTCTCCCTCTTCTGCTTTCTACTTATTGTCGCCATGGCTGAGAGATCATCGGTGGTTGTTGAAGCTCATCTCAACAGCACCAATATCTCATCATCATCTCCTGCAAGATGGAGGGATTCTGATCATCAAGAAAACCCAAAGAGAGAAGGTGTTGATAGTATTTCTTCTTCTTCTTCTTCGTCATCCATATCAACGGGTAGAAAGGGAAGGGTTCATAATAACAATAAGAACGTTGGTGGCTCACCATCTTCTTCATTTTCTTGGAGAGAAGGCAGATCCTTTAATGCCAGTGCCCATGCAGTTCCCAGTGGTCCAAACCCTATTTCCAATAGGTGATATGATTCAGCTCTATGTGTATTATTGTTCCGTAGCTAGCTTGAATTAGTAACCATTGCCATTTTCTACACTCCAAGAATTATTAATTTGGGTTCTCTCTCTCTCTCTCTCTCATATGATATATATATATATATATATATATATATATATATATATATATATATATATATATATATATATATATATATATATATATATATGCATAAACATTTGTAATATGAGGATATGGGCATATCATTTTTTTGTTCTTACTTCTTCCGTATAGATATTAGATATATATTATATAATTAAGCACTTCTGGCAGCATTATTTTTCGCACACTTACCCAATCATTTGGTAATGAGAACACTACACACGTTGTGGAACTAGGTTGTATGTATAAGGTGGTGTTTGATGACACCCATGAAATTTGGTAGAATCTATATATCTTCATCATTCCATACATTGCATGCTGTGATAGATAGATAGATAGATGTTGGATTTCATGCACCCATTAATTATTGTTTCAACTTGGATGCTGGTCTGATGCAACACCTCACTACTTCCCAAAAGCCAAAATAAAGCTGGTGAAAGCTGTCCCTTTGATTCTATCATGCGCAGGATAAAGACAACTAACCTCTCTTTTCCTTAAATATATATTTAATTATTATTATTATTATTATTATTATTATTATTGTTATTATTATTAATGTTGTTGTTGTTGTTCATTCCCACCAAAGATTGTTCACTAATTATGCAACAAAACTTGCAATAATCACTCACAAATTAGCTTAGTGATGATTTAGGTGGCCGGGAAAATCAAGAAAGTGACATTTTCTTGATAGAATTATTGGTTTTAATTAGCAATTTTAATTTGCATTGTGGGGTTTTAAAATGAAAAAAAATATATAATGAAAAAAGGGATAAAGTTCACTTTTTTTCTTTATATGATATGCAAAAGATTGAATTGACTAGAATACAACTTTTTTGTTTCGAAAGGGTGGGGTGACATAATTTCTTAATATTGTTGCTTTTGATTGCTCTACTTTTGACTAAGCAAATTAAACTTCATCCCTATAGCTAGCCTTTATCTCCCATACTTACCTGCATGGATTAAGCAACCAATTTAAAGAGTACTACACAACATTCACATACACCACATTCACATACACAGTAATAGTGACTTATGTGATTTGCGAGGTATTACAAATGAATAAAATTTATTTAGTGCATATCTATTTGCACTGAGCTAGCTTAATTAAGTGATAAAATGATAATCATATTGATTTTATTCGTTTACACTGAGTTAGTTTATTTAATGGTCAAAATGCTAGTCATATTAATTTTTTTTATACAAAATGTTAATTTGAATTCCTGACCTCTCTTATAAAATGATGTGAATGCATGCATGGCTCTCACAGCAACCAAGTTAGTTACAATTACGTTAAGTTGCTTCAAGTTAATTAGATAAACTAGGTTAATGATTATGTCTAATCTTAAGATAATATGTTGTAGAGTCGGTTCAAATGACGAAAGTAGTAGTGAAAAAGTGAAGTACGTATAAAAGTAACACAATGAATCAATGATCAACATCTGTGGGCCGTGGGGAGTGGTCTTTTTATATGGAAATGGTGTGTTAAGACTGCATGCAATTATGAAAAGTGAAAAATAAAACAAATAAAGCCAATCAAGAAACACATTATATTGTTTTGCGTGCAAAGTTACATGGGTACATTCAATTTATTAACCGTAAATATATACCATATATAATGGCATCCTAAGGACAAGTGATTATTACCAAAAAAAAAAAAAAAAAAAAAAAAAAAAAAAAAAAAACCTTAATTGTATATATGGTCTGTTAAGTGTTAAGCATTTATATTCACCATTCTAATTAAAAGAATTTGTGGTTTAAGATTTGCTTTCAATAGCAAATGAGGTTTAATTCCTGCCACAAATATTGAAGGTTTGATTTTGAATAGTTAAGCTCTTTGTGCGTAAAAGTGCACAGTTTAATATTGAGTTTGAAAATTACATATTAAATTGATTCGATTTACCTTATTATGGGTCTATGGATAAGTTTATGCTGTTTAAAATATAGTATGACGTGGTTAAGAAACTTATATTATCAAAAATTGTGTCAACTTTTTGTTGGGGAGTGGGTGGGATTGGAAGGGTCGTTTTCAAAGATGTGATTTAGGGAAATTGGGGGTTTTATAAATTTTGTTTTGGGTAGAGCTAGCAGGGGAAAACCAACTATGTGGGCATGTGCTTTTCTTGGCTGTTTTGGTAGGAAAAGCTGAATCGCCATGAAAGGCTGATCTTCTCCTTCTTTAGTGTTTTCATCTTCTTGTTTGCTACTCTTTCTTGTTTGCTAGCTTTTGTATGGATGGACGCTCCAAATCTCTTTCACACTATTATTTCAGTTAACTAGACAATACTCCATATATCCTTTGAGTATAATAGTCCCGACTCTTATCTTTTGAGAGGTGTGGACCCTTAAAGTTGAGGACTCAATCTTGTGGGAAAGAAGCTAGGATAATAGTCCTGACTCTTGATATTTGAGTAGGGTCTGAATAATGTCTTGTTAATTAGAGTTTAAATCAATTATGTAGCCGGCATATCAATTTTAAGTTATTCGCACCATAATTACTTGAATAATTGGCGAATGACTCACTCGAGAGATTAATTAACTCACCAATAGCATAATAGATACATGGAGTTTGTTACAACTCTCCTATATTATTGCTGACGACATCCATAATCACAATGATAACGGTCTAAAATCACTTGCAATAATCCCACTTGTAATAAAATTTTGATCTAAGGCAATAAATACTATTATTCTTCCAAAAGGCTGAACCCCAACCCTAAGCGCCCCCCACACCCCGACCCGACAGAGCATGGAGGATGTAAATCATGGTAACTCAAAATAAAATGAATAAATACTAGGGAAAATGACACTTTTTCTCCCTGAGTTATATACTTATAACACTTTTCCCCCCTAAATTATTTAAGTGGCTCTTTTCCCCCCTAAAATGTTAAATGGACATATTTACCCTTAAAATAAATATTTAAAATAAATATTTCATTTATTTTTCTTCTCCAACAAATTATTACTATAATTTGGTTCAAACCAAACAGATATTATAGCAACCAAACCAAAATATTCCAATTACAATTTAGAATCAAAACGCGATATTTAGAGTTTATTAAAATCGCAAATCGAAATGGCCGGTTCATGTTCCGAACTAAAAAATAAAATACATTTATTGTTGAATTTAGACTATTTTAAAATAAAAAATAAAATATTTAAAATAAAGACAGTTCAAAATCACGAACCGGATCCGGAACCGCCGATTCACGGTTCATGATCCAGTTTTTTTTGTTCATAAATTTAATAAATTGAAATCTAAATATTGGATTCTAGATCTGAATCATAACCGGAAACTTTTAATTCGATTGCTATAGTGTCCGGTTCAGTTCGAACCGAACCGTGGTCATTGCTACATATACACAATAATTTGTTGGAGAAGTAAAATAAATAAAATGTTTACTTTAAGGGTAGAAATGTCAATTTAATATATCAGGGGGAAAATCCACCACTTTTAAAATAATTGAGGGGCTAATGTGCTTACATAAATAATTGAAGGAGAAAAAATGCTATAAGTATATAACTTAGGGGGAAAAAGTGCCATTTTCCCTAAATACTATCATGTCTCACTAAAAAATGGGTCCAAACTTTATCAAGCTAAATATAGTACTCCGTATTACTCTTGGAGCTCCGAGTTACCAGAAACTTAACTTATTTATGTTTTTTTTTTTTTTCCTAAAAAAAAACTCACTTATCTATGTTAGTTTACATAATATCATCCATCTATTACGTTTGATATATAACATGGGAATCATGCAACTGATGTAAGGTACGATTGTAATAATTCAATTTACACCAACCCCGTCTATATTTAACCATTAATTCTCTCACTTTGCCAAAAATGCAAAATGAATATACATAATTGAATTTCTATGTTACAATACTAATTTTCTCCATAGTTTTGATATATACCTATATGGGTGCTAGTAAATAATTTGCTAAAATTGTAACGCTCACTATGAAGAAAACATTTTTTCATGTAATGTTATGTACAAGCATCCAGTTTGCACGGTTAATAGTTATGCAGACTTATCTACCATAGAAGTACGATATTATGATGGTAATTTATGAACATGTTAATTCGTTAAAAAGGTAGGCAATATAGTTTAACTAATAATAAAGCATGTTATATATTTAAAAAATGTTATATATATATATATATATATATATATATATATATATATATATATATATATATATATATATATATATATATATATATATATAGTAGGGTTCCAGTGAGAACATGTATGTGCTTAGGTGAGAACATTAGAACACATCATGTGCATCCATCTAATATTTTCTAATGGTATGGATTAGATTAATGTGTGTGAACGCGCATTAAATGTGTGCAAACACACTTAATCGCGTTTGCACACATTTATTGCGCGTTCGCACACACTTAAAAAATATTAGATGGATGCACACGATTTGTTCCCACGTTCTCACCTAAGTAGGTGTTCTCATAAGATCTTAAATCTATATATATATATATATATAGAGAGAGAGAGAGAGAGAAAGAGAGAGAGAAAGGAAGGTTCAAGTGCGACAGTGTCTTACGGTGCGGCGTCACCAATAGTTCAAATATATACCATCAACGTTAGGAAAATACACCACAAAAATACACACAAATTAGGTGTGCAACACAAAAAACACACCATTAGGTGTGAGTAAAAACATCATAGAGTGTACAGTGTTCGGAAATACACCATTGGGGGTGGTGAGTTATATGGTGTATTATTTTGAGTCTGTTGTGTAGTTTTTGGGGTTTTTTTTTTGTTTTTTTTTTTTTCTTTTTTTTTGCATTTCATTGTGGTGTATTTCCCTTACACTGTTGGTGCATGTTGTTAACACTGTTGGTGTATTCTGAACTTCTGCTGCACGAGAAGACCTCGCCGCATTTGAACTTTATTCTCTCTCTCTCTCTCTCTCTCTCTCTCTCTCTCTCTCTCTCTATATATATATATATATATATATATATATATATATATATATATATATATATATAGTAGGGTTCCAATGAGAACACTTGCTTAGGTGAAAACGTGAGAACAAATCGTGTGCATCCATCTAATTGTCTAGATTAGATTAAGTGTGTGCGAACGCGAATTAAATGTGTGCAAACGCACTTAATCGCGTTTGCACACACTTAATCTAATCTAGACCATTAAAAAATATTAGACGAATGCATACGATTTGTTCTCACGTTCTCACCTAAGTAAGTGTTCTCATATGATCCTAAATATATATATATATATATATATATATATATATATATATATATATATATATATATATATATATATATATAGGGGTATAGCTTCCCGTGCGATTGTGCGGTTAGATCTGAGCCGTTGATCAAATCTAGATCAACGGCTTTACGACTCAAATCAATGAAAAAAAAACACGTATCTGGAAGAAAGAAGCATAAACTAAAAATGACGCACCCTAAGTGTTAGAACAACTCACCTTAAGTGTTAAAATGGCGACCTTAAGTATTAACGTCACGCACCTTCAGTTTATAACAATTGACGCACCTTAAGCATAAAAATCACGCACTTTATGAAGAAAAACCACTCACCTTAAGTTTCAACAACTACTCACATTAAGTACAAAACCCACGCACCTTAAGCACAAAACTCATGCACCTTAAGATTCAACAACTACTCACATTAAGCACACAATCCACGTGCCTTAAGCACAAAACCCATGCACCTTAAGCATAAAACCCACGCACATTAAGATTCAACAACTACTCACATTAAGCACACAACCCACGCACCTTAAGCACAAAAACCCACGCACCTTAAGCACAAAACCCACGCATCTTAAATTTGACCTAGATGCAAAAATTACCAAATTGCCACCACATTTTTTAAAATTTTGGTAATCCTGGACGTTGATTTAATCAAGATCAATGACTCAGATTTAACTGTACAACCACACGCACTACTGGAAATTATTGAATTTTCGACCATCTAAATGTGATCTTAAATCAAGTTGAAAGCAAAAAGTGGTCGGAAATACCAACAAGGATTTTTCCGGATACCAAAAGTGGTCGGAAGAAGGCTTTCGACTTGATTTAAGATAACTTTCAGGTGTTCGAAAATTTCAGAATTTCCAGTAGTGACGGGACACTGAACCGCACCAGAATATATATATATATATATATATATATATATATATATATATATATATATATATATATATATATATTTCTTGGTATGGCATGCAATACAACTTCTTATTGGAGGAAAAAAACTTAATTCATTGAATCAAACAATAAACAATCAACCAGAAAATGGGGCGGAATATCAATTCATTCCCCGTAACCTGACACAGAAATGGCTTCCCGAGCAACTAAGTGGGGCAAAACAATTCACAGATCGCTTTACAAAGTGAAAAGCTACATTATTAAGCATAGATGTAGTTTTTTTAATATCTATCAACCAAAAGTCCAAAAGCCTGAATAAAAAGGAGTTGCATTAATAGCATGAAAAACATTTTGAGAATCGATTTCAAAGTCCACGTCTCCTGTATACAATACGCCTCCGCCTCATTCACGCTGAAACAACCTTGCAATACAACTTCTTATATTCATTGGTTTATATATATATATATATATATATATATATATATATATATATATATATAGAGAGAGAGAGAGAGAGAGAGAGAGAGAGATAGAGAGAGAGAGAATTATATTCATGTAATAACAAGGCTTAAAATATAAACGTGTAGACATTTCTGGATCGTTAAATTTTGGTATCTAAGGTTGTGATTAGTTTTTATGATTTTGTGTGCTGTGTGCACTGTCGTTCATGGACGTGTTCATGCCGATCCAAATACTGTGGATTCACACATGCATACTATATTGAATGTGTGCATTGTCGTCCACGGATGTGTGCACGCCCGCATTTAGGTGTGTGCACAGTATATGTCCACATGTTTGTATTTTAAGGGTATTTGCATGTGAATGCAACCGTGTGTGTGTATGTGTGTGTGTGTGTATATATATGTATGTATATATATATATATATATATATATATCTTGGTATAGCATGCAATAAAACTTCTTATATTCATTGGTTATTTGTGATTTGTTTATTGTACCAGAATTAAAATATGTATATATAGCATTACTTTAATTGAGAGTTGATATATGACTTGAAGAATTTGCATGGGTGATTACCAAACATAGAAGACAATAGGTTCACTTTTAAAAGTTATGTATGGCAACCTCAGCTCTTTTTACTTTTGCTAATGGGTCAAAAATTAAAAGGGGTGAAGCTTAGCTCGCTTAGTTGCCAGGCATAATTAGATCCCTATTTCACTTGAGAGTTGGGGGCAGTTTGAAGTTATGATTGCTGCCTTGAATTCCTACTTTAGCTTTGTCATCTCATAGCCATAGACAGTGCAAAGCTTGATAGGTGCCTTAATAAAGCTCATCATTTGAACTCATTAAACTACCTCGGAAATCTAAAAGACAAAATGATGGGTTTTATTCCTAATTTTGAAAAATATATAAAGTAGAAAGTTAATTGGATGGATTTAGTATCTGACCCCTATATTTTGTGGACGTTCACAATTTGACCCTTTTCCTTTTATTTAGATCGTAGTATGTGCAAATCTGAGCCATTTAGCTGTATTCATTCCTATAAGCTCCGTCGAAGGTTTACATCATGTTTGGTTTATTGAATGAATTTAAAGGGAATATGAATGCTATTTCACAGGAAATGGAATAGGTAAAGAATAGAATATGAATTGTATTTTATTGTTTGATTCGTTGAAGGAATATACTTTAGTAATTGTATTCCAGTATTTGGTCTGTTAAAGCAATATAAATGGAATAGGTTTTAAAAACATAAATACCCATAATAATAATAATAATAATAATAATAATAATAATAATAATAATAATAATAATAATGAATATGATTATGATGCATGTACTGAATGTTATATATATATATATATATATATATATATATATATATATATATATATATATATATATATATATATATATATATATATATATATATATATATATGCACACACACACACACACCAAGACTATGTGGTCTAATGCTATTTGGGTTGGACTTTCATTTGGAAGGTTGTGAGTTTGAGCCTCAATGGAGGCGTTATTTTTTATTTTTATTTTTTTGAAAAACCACATAACCAAATTTCATTAAAATAAGTGCTCAATACAATGCGGTAAGGAAGTAGACCAAATAAGAGGATCAGGTTGCGAACGTGGCACCCTAGCTAATGCATGAGCAGCTATATTCACTGATCTCGAAACATACTGAATAGACACCATATCAAAGTGTCGTTGTAGATCCCGGCATTCACTCAGAATACAGCCTGCATAGGTATAGTCTGGTAAGGAGCCTGTTGGTCCCAAAAGAGGTAAGGTGAAAGTCTAGAGGAGGGGGGGGGGGGGGGTGAATAGACTTTCAAACTTTTTAGCACAGTACCACAATTGCTAAGCTAGAGATAAACCAAAACTCTTAACTAGATTGTTAGAGTATGGTGCACAGCGGAAATTAAATAAACGATACGGTGTGTGTGTAGATTGTGTCAAGATTATTCTCGTGAGAAGCAAGCGAGAGCAGTAAGTAAAGAAAGCAGTAAAGAACACAAGGCAATTTATAGTGGTTCGCGAGGTGGCGTAATCCTCCTACTCCACTTGCTCTTATCTCCAAGAGCAATTCACTATATCCACCACTTCTTGGTTCCAAGATACAATGAATTCTGTGATCAAGTGCTTTGATCACCAAGCCCACACTAATCACGCCCAGTGCCACCAACACTGCTGCTTCGGGTTTCACGTCGCCGCACTACTTCCCAGGACTTCACGACTCCGCGTTACTTTCCCCCCGTCTTCTACGCTCTGGTAGAAACGTTTCTTCCGTGATCTAGTGCTTTGATCACAAAGCCCGCACTAATCACGCCCAATGTCTTCTGACAATGCTGCTTCGGATCTCACAACTCCATGTGACAATCCAGGATTTCACAACACCGTGTTACTTTCCTCCTTTCCCTTGTTTTTCTCTAAAACAAGTTTTGCCTTGCTTCCAACTTTGAGACTCTGTAGATGATCTTCAATGGTGCGCGTAGTCTCTTGTAGTTGATGAAGATTCTAACACTCTTGGATATTTCTTTTGTAAGCTCTGTATCACTCTGAGTGTTTATCTCACAAAGAATATATCCATTTTAGCTCTTGAGATGGAAAACTTTCTTTGAATTTTGTATGCTCTGTTTAGCTTTGTTCTTTGCTCTTTGTATTCTTTTAATACTTGCTTCTGCTTTCCACAGCTTCAATCTTAATCCTTTTATAGCTCGTAATGAGAATCCGTCCGTTGAAAAAAAACGTTCTCATTTTTGAATTTCATCTAGCTGTCTAGCCTTTTCAGAGGATAAGATAATGTTGCAGATATGTCAGAGATTCTCTGCAAGTTGAGATTGAAGTTTTCGCAAAAATGGCGTCCCAAAAATCTTCATCTGGTGTAGATCACGCCTCTTGGGATTTTTATCTTCAAAGTATAATCTCCAATTTAATCCCTTACTAGTTTAGACTAGTATTTTTGCTTCTAAAACTTCATCTTGTTTTTTTTCTCTGTTCTTCACGTCTGGGTTTGTCTACTGCTTCCAGACTTCATCTTCTTAATTGACTTGGGAAATCTCTTCCCATGTAAACTTCATCCCTTACTATATTTAGAAGTGAAATCTCATCCCTTCCTTGATTTGTTAATTGAAATCTCATCCCTTACTTGATTTGGACTTGCAATTTCATCCCTTGCTATTTATATCTCCAATTGAATTGAAGCCCTTTGCAAATCTCATCCCATCAAATTGAAACTTCTGCCCCAAGGGTGAGATACGTGAACTTCATCCCTTCAAATTGTATCCCTATATCAATTTTGAGATACTTCCATCCCTTCAAATTGTATCCCTATATCAATTTTGAGATACTTCATCCCTTCAATTGGAATTGCATCCCAATCCCTATATCAATTTTGAGATACTTCATCCCTTCAATTGGAATTGCATCCCAATTTCATCATCCCTTCAATTGGAATTGCATCCCAATTTCATCTTTAAGAAACTTTATCCCATAGTCAACTTGGAAATCTCTTCATCCATTCAATTGGGATGCCTTCAATTGGAATTGCATCCCAATTTCATCTTTAAGAAACTTTATCCCATAGTCAACTTGGAAATCTCTTCATCCATTCAATTGGAATTGCATCCCAATTTCATCTTTAAGAAACTTTATCCCATAGTCAACTTGGAAATCTCATCCCAATTATCCCATAGTCAACTTGGAAATCTCATCCCAATTCACCTTGCAAATTGCTTCCCATCCCATAGTCAACTTGGAAATCTCATCCCAATTGACCTTGCAAATTGCTTCCCTTCGGCCAAACCATCAACTTGGAAATCTCATCCCAATTGACCTTGCAAATTGCTTCCCTTCGGCCAAACCATCGTCTATACTTCATCTGATGGATTTAAATTTGGCTTCTTTAAAATATATGGGATGTGAGATTCGAACCTGTGACCTTACATATAACATTTCAAGCTTCTACCAACTCATCCGTACAACCTTTTAGTTATCATCTTGTTTCACTTGGTGTACTTCTTTCTTTCTATAGATGCTTGATCTTCAAGATAGCTTGATGCAAACTTCAAGTCACGTTCTTTCTTCTTCGGGATTTCTTGAGGGATTTCTTCTTGAATTTCTTTGAGAGATTTCTTCTTGAATATTTTTGAGAGATTCCTTCTTCGGATGATAGTCTTCATAACTTCTTCATACGCATACATCTTCCTCTTTTGTTTGCCATTTTCACTAGGCAAATTCTTGATTTTAGGCTTTATATCTTCTTCATCCATTTCCTCAACTAATGAATTTATTTTTCCATTTCTTGGTCTATGACTTGACTAGTCTAACTAAAATAAAATTGGGGTTCTACGATTTACAATATGTCATATCAAAAATCTATTACAATTTATTCCTAACAATTTCCCCCCTTTTGATAATGCCATAACTTATACTCAAACATTGGCTTTAAGTCTTTGAAAAATAATTTCAATTTTTGCTCAATTTTATTTTGACAAAGCCAAGATGAGTTTGACAAAATTAATTCTAGGGAAAACGAAAAAGTACTTGTGAATTAATTCAGACAAGTCCTATACGCATCCTTGATTAATTTTTAATCAATTTTTTTTTATCTTTTCAAATTTTTGCATGCGTTTAACAATTCTTGTCTCTTAATTCACGAACTAATACATGATAGCCAAAATAAATCAAAACAGACTTAGATCAGACCATGGGAAATATTTATTCATATTAGTCGATGAGAGGAAATATTTATTATAGCCAAAATCATTCCAAAATATAGATATTCAAAACCATATTTTTGAGGAATTTATATCTGATTACCTTCTGGGTTTCTTGACTCCCATGTCAGCTTTCAATATGTCCTTGATATGTTCTCTCATCTTGCAGATATCATTTTTGAACTTTTCACATTCAAACCTCTTAGTCACATTTCCAGCCATGTAGTGTCCAAAGGCATCTTTAATATTGGTACCCGGAAGAACTCTGGCTTCCCACCAAATTATGCATTCTTCAAAGTTTCTTTGGAATCTCAAACTTTCACCATTATTGTTGGTATGATCTCTAAGCTCGTACCACATCTCAGTTCGTTTCCTTTTTGCTTCTTCTTCTTTCTTCTTTTCAGATATCCATTGAGCTGATCACATTCTCGGATGTCCAAATTTTTTGCGGTGTTATGGTTCCTTTTGAGCATTCGAACCATCCTCGAGTTTCGGCAACTTTTGATGAGTTTGATCCAAGACTCGGATTTGCAAACTGAGCGAAACCAACTTGGGATTGTTGACCACGTCCTCGGCCACGGCCTTTCGTTGGTGCGGCGGTCAAAACTGGCTGTTGTGGTTGACTTCCAAGGATGAATTATTGTTGTTGTAAAGCTAGATGATTGAGAATTTCTTCCCCCCTTATGGCATTATCAATCAAAAAGCCAAGGGATTTGTAATCTTGTTCTTGATTGGCTTTAACAAGTTTAACACCATAATGTGTTTTGAGAGAAACATCCTGCAAATCAGATATTTTGTTAGCCATAGAGGATAATTCTACCTCAAGGTGATTTATCCTTGTCTCTTGGTCTTGTATGGCCTTTATTTGTCTCAAGTGTCTTTCATTGTTGATCTTCTCGGTAGCTTCTCGTTCCTTCTTCATGAGTTGGATTATCTCCAATAATCCTTCGGTGAGATCTCCTTTTAGATGTCTTTCGGCTATGTCTATCTTTGTCTGCAAAGTATTTTGATACTCCAAAAGCTCCTTCAAATTTGTTCGTGTGTCCTCAAAGTGTTGCAAGGAGAGATGTCTTTGCTCGGTAAGAGTAGTTCCAATCTTTTGACACACAACATCACTTGTCTCTGTGATTTTTGCAAATAGTGATGTTAAAAAATCTTCTTCATCTTCTTCTCGGGTTCGGGTTCTACTCATGTTCAGAGAGTGTAGACTTTTGAACAAATTTCTTCGTGAATCACCAAGAACTGGATTTTCAACAAGCTGCAAGTTTTCTTATGGTGATTCGGCTTCTTGAAGTTGATTTCCAGTTTCTTCTTCAATAACCTCTGTTCATGAAATAATCTCTGTGTTTAAATTGACTTCCAGAGAGTTGTTTTGAAGTGACATCACAGAGTTGTTATTGTGTACTGGCGCTTCATACAAACATTCCCCCCAATTGAGGGTCTAATTTCACCATCAATTTGATCCCTTACTTCATCCCTTGTAGGGTCCATTGCATTTATATCAATATTGGTGGGGGTCACTTTAGATATCAAAAGTTCAGCACAGTGAACTCTGACAGGAATAGACTCATGATTTTCAGAAGCTGAAATTGGTACCTCAACAAGTGTACTTCCTTCATTCGCCTTTTCTCCAAAATTTTCAAGAAAAATCATTGGCTATATTAACTGAAGTATCACCTGGATGTCAATGAGTGTCATTTAAAGATCTGTGTAGTGCAATCTGTAGTCTCACTTCATTCTCCTTTTCAATATTGTCAGAAGGAGCTTGAGTGACATTTCCTTGTGCTTCTGCGGCCACTCTTTTTCGTTTACTATTTTTCTCTTGAAGCTTCAGTCCTTAAATTTGATTTGCATCCATGTTTAGTGCTTCGAGCATTGAGTCAGTTCCAAGCCATTCGAAGGCAAATTCTTCACTTCGTATCAATTTTGAGTCAACTTTTGAGATGAAAGAGTGATATCTTTCAAGTCTCCATTCCTTCCATGCTTGTACTCGTTTTAATTCCTTCATCAGTTCTGGATCATCTCGGGTTTGTGTTGTATCAAACACAATGAGCTCAACATTAGCTTCAATTGCAGATTGATTCGAGATTCTCCTTTGCAAGTCATTGGAAACTTGCACTTCAACTCCTGCAAACTCCATTCGGGTGGTGTCTTCTTCCGCTGGCATCTAGGGTATGTCTACTTCATGAGCTTCGGACTCTGCAACTTCTTGAAATGGAATAAGTGCTATAGCCGAGCTTACGGCTTCTTGATCTCTGTTGCTTGGATTGCTAGAACCCATATGTGCACTTGCTGCTGATACGGTTCTACTGTTCCTTATTCGAGAACTTTGTGGTGTGCTTGTGGAACCACCTCCTTTAGATCCTTTCTTTCGGTTTGATTTCTTGCCATAGTCGGGTCCAAATTTTCTGAAAAGTGTTCTATAGATTCCAACACTTTTGTGTCTTCTAAGAGGCACATTCTTCTTTCTTAGAATTTCCCCAACAATAAGTCCGTACCCAACTTTATGAAGAAAGTGATTTCCTTCAAGTGGTCTTCCATGAGGTTTTGCATTGTTTACAAAGAATAATAGCCGATTGAAGATGTACTTAGCCCAGTTGAACGTTATTCCTTGCATGATTCCGTTCATTAGACTCACAAAAGTTCCAGACAGATCGTCCACACTTCCAAGTTTGTTGTCAAGGATCTTGTACATCATCTCGATAAGCATATCGTACTCAGGTTTTAGCACGTTCTTTGGTTCGGTCAGACCATGAGCTACAGGTGCTTTTGGACCACGAATTTCATCCCAGAAAGATTGAACATCATAATGGTGAGCTTCTGGCATCAACTCTGAATCGGGGAATTTGAAGCAATCGTTGATGTCCTTTTCAGAAATTTGAACATCTGTTCTTCCAACCTTAGAATGAATCACGTTGTCCTTCACAGTAGCATGAAGATATAACTCGGTCACATCTATTTCAAAAGCTCCAGCATATTTGTTACCTCTTCTTCCTCTATTTCACACACGGAATTGAAAGAATTAGATGTTACCTCTTCTTCCTCTACTCCAAGAGCCATAAAGCAATCTTCACTTGAACTCAACTCAATTGACTTGCATATTAGAGCCGTGTCATCTTCTGAACTTGAGCTTTCATCACTTGATGACAATCCATTCGACTCATCATTTTCATTTGGTTCATTGCTAACGAGAGCTTTTCTTTTGTCGCGCTTGAACCTTCGATCTTTGCTTTCAGATTTATTCAGTGTAGATTCAACATTTATGCCTTGATACTTGCTAACGATTGGATACGGACAATTTATTTTGAAATGTCCGGGTTTGCGACAATTGTAGCATAAATTGTTGTTTTCTTCGACTTTTTCTTCTTGTGTCGTGCGTGAGACAAATTTTCCACGAGCAGAATTTTTGTTGTCTCCTTTTCGCATGAACCTTTTGAATTTTCTAACAAAAAGAGCAAATTGTTCGTCAGTCATAAAATCAATATTTTCTACTGACCTGGAGGTTGATGGTTGTTCGGCCATTAGAGCTGGATTTCAAATTTCATGAACATCATCATCTTTGGCCTTCATCTCGAACTCATATGCTTTAAGATCACTAAATAATTTGTCGGTCGACAAAATTCTTAGATCTCGATGATCTCGCATATCCGTAACCTTCATGTCCCATGTAGATGGTAAGCCTCGTAGAATTTTGAGATTAATTTCCTTTTGGCTAATATTTTTGCCAAGGTCATTAATTTCTCCAAGGATTTTGATCATTCGAGCTTCCATATCAACAATGGATTCGTTTGAGAGCATTTTGAAGTCCTCAAACTTCTTCATGGCAATAGTGAGCTTGTTATCTTTTTCTTGTTCATCTCCTTCTCCGATCTTGATGAGAGTATCCAAATTTCCTTTGCACTTGTACATTTTCGCACTTTTGGGAATATTGTATCATCAATGGCTTTGAACAGAATATCTTTGGCAATGTTGTCCAGATTGTTCCTCTTTCTATCATCCGATGTCTATTCCGATTTTGGCTTTGGTACGAATTGTTGAGCATCCGGTGATAGAAGAAAAACCTTATTTACTTTCAATATTTCGATCGGGCCGTTAGAGATAACTTCCCACATTTCATCATGTAAGGCTGATAGATGAACCTGGGTACGAACTTTCCAATCATCAAATTTTTCAAGCAAGAATAATAGATTTTGAGCTAAATTTTTTTTCATCTTCTCGGTGGATACGAGAGATAAATAATCCAATTACACACACTGGGTAAAATGGATCTGCCTAGCAGTCAGAAACTGGTTGACCCAAATAGGCAACTTGCTTTGAAACAAATTTGACTCAAATAGGCTACATGCTCTGATACCAATTGTTGGTCCCAAAAGCCCGCACTAATCACGCCCAATGTCTTCCGACAGTGCTGCTTCGGATCTCACAACTCCGTGTGACAATCCAGGATTTCACAACACCGTGTTACTTTCCTCCTTTCCCTTGTTTTTCTCCAAAACAAGTTTTGCCTTGCTTCCAACTTTGAGACTCTGTAGATGATCTTCAATGGTGCGCGTAGTCTCTTGTAGTTGATGAAGATTCTAACACTCTTGAATATTTCTTTTGTAAGCTCTGTATCACTCTGAGTGTTTATCTCACAAAGAATATATCAATTTTAGCTCTTGAGATGGAAAGCTTTCTTTGAATTTTGTATGCTTTGTTTAGCTCTGTTCTTTGCTCTTTGTATTCTTTTAATACTTGCTTCTGCTTTCCACAGGTTCAATCTTCATCCTTTTATAGTTGGTAATGAGAATCCGTCCGTTGGAAAGAAACGTTCTCATTTTTGAATTTTATCTAGCTGTATAGCCTTTTAAGAGGATAAGATAACGTTGCAGATATGTTAGAGATTCTCTGCAAGTTGAGCTTGAAGTTTTAGCAAAAATGGCGTCTCAAAAATCTTCATCTGGTGTAAATAATGTCTCTTGGGATTTTTATCTTCAAAGTATAATCTCCAATTTAATCCCTTACTAGTTTAGACTAGTATTTTTGCTTCCAGACTTCATCTAATTGACTTGGGAAATCTCTTCCCATGTAAACTTCATCCCTTACTATATTTAAAAGTGAAATCTCATCCCTTCCTTGATTTGTTAATTGAAATCTCATCCTTTACTTGATTTGGACTTGCAATTTCATCCCTTGCTATTTATATCTTCCTTGATATCTCATCCTCTCATCCCTTCCTTGATTTGTTAATTGAAATCTCATCCTTTACTTGATTTGGACTTGCAATTTCATCCCTTGCTATTTATATCTTCCTTGATTTGAAACTTCTGCCCCAAGGGTGAGATGCGTGAACAACTTCATCCCTTCAATTGGAATTGCATCCCAATTTCATCTTTAAGAAATCTCATCCCATAGTCAACTTGGAAATCTTCATCTGATGGATTTAAATTTGGCTTCTTTAAAATATGTGAGATGTGAGATTTGAACTTATGACCTTGCATATAGCATTTTAAGCTTCTACCAACTCGTCCGTACAACCTTTTGGTTATCATCTTGTTTCACTTGGTGTACTTCTTTCTTTCTATAGATGCTTGATCTTCAAGATAGCTTCATGCAAACTTCAAGTCACGTTCTTTCTTCTTCGGGATTTCTTGAGGGATTTCTTCTTGAATTTCTTTGAGAGATTTCTTCTTGAATATTTTTGAGAGATTTCTTTTTCGGATGATAGTCTTCATAACTTCTTCATACGCATACATCTTCCTCTTTTGTTTGCCATTTTCACTAGGCAAATTCTTGATTTTAGGCTTTATATTTATATCTTCTTCATCCATTTCCTCAACTAATGAATTTAGTTTTCTCTTTCTTGGTCTATGACTTGACTAGTCTAACCAAAATAAAATTGGGGTTCTACGATTTACAATATGGCATATCAAAAATCTATTACAATTTATTCCTAACAGAGCCTTTAAGCAACTTACATATCATCTGACCCAAGAGAGAGCTTCCTTGATAGCTATGGCCTCAGCTAAATGAACATCATCCATGCATCGTACCTAGCCATTCTTCGCTGCCATAAAGCTTCCATTTGCTTGTGTAATCACAACACCGTAGCTAGCCTTGTGTGCGGCTGGAAAAACCGCTGCGTCCACATAGATCATTAGAGTATCTGCCGACACTGAATTTGGCATAGATGAATTTACCTGACTTGCGCCTCCACCTTTCAAGGCTTCCATTCTCTCCTGCCATTCATGCACAAGCCGTGCCACTTCCATCCTCATATGTGCTGGCTGCCAAGATTTGTGATTCCAAACAATCTCATTGCGACTCCGCCATATACACCACTATAAAGCAATGCATTTCAGGTTGAAGGCATTATCAGTAACTGCAATATTACCGGCCATCCAAGCAGCAAGGTCTGTAACATCATCTGGTAAATTGCACTACAATATATCCTGCCATAATGGAGTCGTGACCATACACTCATATAAAAGATGCATTAGAGTTTCGTTTGACTGCCTACACAACGGACAAGAGATATCAGCTTCAATTCCTCGACTCCTCAAAGCAGCCATTGTAGGAATAACACCATGCATGCAGCGCCACAAAAAAGTTCGAACACTAGGAGGTATTTTAAGCTTCCATAACCGCCGCCACACTTCACAAGCTTCTGTTCCAGTTGTACCAACCTCGGTCAGGAGTCTATACCCCAATTTTACAGAGTATATGCCCATTATGTCTCCCCTCCAACACCAAGAATCTTCAAATTGATCAGCCACTGGAATTTTCAAAATGAGCTCCGCATCTCTTTGATCAAAAACATTATGAATCAACTGTCTGTTCCAGTCGTGTGTTGTAGAGTCAATCAACGTGTTCACAGTTCTGTCTTCATCATCAGGTGAACACATAGTATGAATATAAGGATCTTCTACGTTTGGTAACCACGGATGATTCCACACGCTGGTATTCGCACCATTACCCACTCGACGGACACAACCCTGCTTCAACAAATCTTGGCCTGCAAGTACAGACCTCCAGTAGTAGGAAGGGTTGGCTCCAAGCTTCGCTGAAAGAAAATCTGATTTCGGGTAATAACGGGCTTTATATAATTGTGCAGCCAAAGAGTGTGGATTAGTCAATAATCTCCATCATTGTTTTGCTAGGAGCGCCACATTAAATCTGATCAAGTTTTTGAAGCCAAGACCACCGTCAATTTTTGGATTACAGAGCTTGTTCCACGCCATCCATCTTATCCCTCCACTATTGTTGCTGTTGTTTACCCACCAGAACTTATTCATGAGGCGTTCTATTCGTTCACAGAAGGTGATTGGCAGAAAACATATACTCATCGAGTATGTCGGTAAAGCCTGAGCAATACTCTTCAATAAAATCTCCTTGCCAGCTCTGGATAGTACTTTTTTATTCCATCCACTCAAACGGTGCAGTAATTTTGTCTCCAGGTAGTTGAAAACTTCCTTTTTATTTCTTTCAATTCCCAGAGGTAAGCCAAGGTATTTCCCTAGACTTACTGCCTGAGGTACCGTGAAGACATTGGCTACAACAATTCTTAAATTTTCACAAGTGTTGCGGTTGTAAACAATGCACGATTTGTTATAGTTGACTGATTGGCCTGACATGCGAGCATAATTAACTAGACAATCTTTTACAGCTTCAGCTTCCCTCACCGTTGCCTTAAAGAAAAGTAAACTGTCGTCTGCGAAGAATATGTGAGACACTCCAGGGGCTCCTCTAGAGATAACGCAAGGAGATATTGAACCATTATTGGCAGCTTCCATGATGAGGTGTGATAAAGCTTCTGTGCATATAATGAACAAGTAAGGAGACAATGGATCTCCTTTGCGCAGCCCACATGTTGGCTGTATCAAATCAGTGAGTCCACCATTTACATTGATTCTATAACGAACTGTAGTTATGCAACGCATAATCAGATTAACCCACCGCAAATCAAAGCCCATTCGTAGCATAATCTCCTGTAAAAATGACCATTCCATTTTATCATATGCCTTGGCCATGTCAAGTTTCAGTGCACACCACCCTTCAATGCCTTGTCTCTTACGGTTCAAATAATGAATTACATCAGAAGCAATCAAAACATTATCCGTGATCAACCGGCCCGGAAGAAAAGCACTTTGGGAAACAGAAATGACCTTGTCCAGGACTTCCTTTAGTCGATTAGCCAACATTTTTTAGAGTATCTTATACAAGACATTGCACAAAGCGATTGGGCGCAACTCCCCCATGCTAGCAGGAGCAGACTTTTTCGGCACCAATGTCACAAACGCGTCGTTAAAGCCACTCGGGAACTCATCAACTGAAACTAGTTGTAGGATGAAGTAGGAAACATCCGAACCTATTTCTCCCCAGAAGTGATGAAAGAAAGCGGGGTTAAACCCATCGGGTCCCGGGGATTTATCGGGAGCCATAGCAAAAAGGGCATCACGAACATCTTCATGTGTGAACGGTCGCAGCAAACTCACATTATCTTCCAGAGATATCTTGGCAGTAAAATTATCTAGATTATTATCAATGGTAGAACCCTTCGAGGTAAAAACTGTCTGGAAGTACCTCTTAGCCAGTGATAACAACGCATCAGCCTCAACCCATCGATCATTCTCATCCTTGAGCTTAGTAATTAGGTTCTTTCATTTTCGTGTCGAAGCGTACAAGTGAAAGTACTTGGTATTTCTGTCACCCCCAACTAGCCAGAACTGTTTTGCGCGCAGGCGCCAAAAAGTGTTCAGTTGATCATTGAGAGTATGAAGTTTGGTGTCTAGTTCACGGACCTCAGTTAAGGCTGCCATATCAGTCCTATTCCGAAGCGCATTTATTCTGGCTTGAAACTGGACTATTTATTTCTCGGCTTCTTTTGCAAAATTACCACCCCAAGCGTTTAAAGATACACCACAGTGAGAGAGCCGATTTGGTATTGCTTCTCCATCGATGCGTTCCATGCACCCAATACAACTTCTTTGCATCCTATCTCCGAGAGCCACGCATTTTCAAATAAGAAAGTTCGTCGCTGCTTTGCCGTCCGAACATTGTTCACTTCAACAAAGATAGCAGAATGATCGGAAGTAATAATGTCATGGTTTTGGACCGTTGCATGAGGGAATAAAGTACACCAATCCACTCCCGCTACAGCCCTATCAAGGCGTTCCTCCACCCAATGTTCTGTTCCCCTTCCACGATCCCACGTGAACCTCCTGCCCCGCATGCCAAGGTCAAATAGGCTACAATAATCCAGCGTACTGTTAAAACCATCAATAAGCGTAGACGGGTGTGGGTGAGTTCCACGCTTCTCATTTGGGGATGCAATATCATTGAAATCTCCAGCTACTAACCAAGGCAAATCGGACTTTTGCTTTAAGGAGCGTAATAAATCCCATGACTGTTGACGACGAGTTCTTTCGGGAAAACCATAAAAGCATGTAAATCTCCAAGGTTCACTGCCAGGTAGTTTAACTTAGACATCAATGTGATTCTTCGAGAAACTTATTAAACTTGCCACTCCTTTATCCCTCCAGAATAATGTTAGCCCCCTCCACGTCCTCCTCCATCCACGTAGAAAAGCCCAACACACCCAAAAGTACACCATATAACACCTCCAATGGTGTATTTCCGAACAATGTGTGGTTCTTTTATTCATACCTAATGGTGTGTTCTGGTGATGCGTACCTAATCTGTGCATGTTTTGTTTTGTGTGCATTTTCTATCATGGATGGTGTATATTTGTATAACTATTAGTGTGGCCGCACTGATCACATGGGAAGGCGCGGCCGCACCTAAAATTGGCACCAACACGAATCCACAAATACACCAGAGTAAGGTTAATAATGCACCAATAACGAACATAAAACACACAACACTATGATTTACCCTATTCTAGTGCCCAATGACAACTTTAGCCTTGCAGTTCACGTAGTGTGAGAACGTGCGCGAAAATATTTGAGAAGCCTTGATGAATGTGATTCATTGGATTTATTTAATCTAATGGCCTGCAATTGACCGCACTGCTGCACCTAACAACATTGCCGCATGTGAATACCCCTATATATATATATATATATATATATATATATATATATATATATATATATATATATATATATATATATATATATATATATATATAGAATAAAGTTCAAATGCGGCGGGGTCTTCCCGTGTGACGGTGCGGCGGAATTCCAGAATACACCAACAGTGTTAACAATATGCACCAACAGTGTTAGAAAAACACACCACAATGAAATGCAATAAAACTTCACAGAATACACAACAGACTCAAAAAAATACACCATATAACTCACCACCCCAATGGTGTATTTCTGAACAGTGTATGGTGTTTTTACTCACACCTAATGGTGTGTGTTTGGTGATGCAGGGCTCTGTTTACTCTGTTTTTTGTGGTGTATTTTCCTAACATTGATGGTGCATATTTGTTGAACTATTGGTGTTGCCGCACCGTAAGAAATCGCCGCACCGTAAGACACTGCCGCACCTGAACTCGCATATATATATATATATATATATATATATATATATATATATATATATATATATATATATATATATATATATATATATATATATATATATATATATATGTGTGTGTGTGTGTGTTATATCTAAATTTGATCTAACCATACAGAGTATAATTTACGAGAAACCTAACCTCGTAGTAGCAGAAGCGGAAGCGTGTAGATCTCCAGTCATAGTTGATATCATGTTGTGTTACCTCTTGAACGGTAGACCTGCAGGGTGTTAGCCGTTTTGTCTCACACTTGACTCAGAACCCTAGATGGTGTACTGGTATTTTCTAAGCAGTATGAGTACCATAACTTTAGGTGCTATATAATGAATGTGTCATGTATCCCATCAATACAGGCTTTAAATAGGCATATTGGTGGAATACAGTGTAACACCCCGTGTTACGGCCTTTAATCCCGGACGAATCATTTAATCAATCCCGTTAATAATAATTAAAAAGGGTTTAAAATTGGTTAGGATTCCCTTCAATTAATTAGTGTGGTCCACAATGGACCATGGACCCTTATCCTTAAACCAAATCCTTAAATCCTATAAGGAATAGGATTAGTGGAACCTCACCATTCATGTAACACCCCGTGTTACGATCTCTAAAACCAATTAATCATTTAACCAATTACCCAAAAGAAATAATTAAATCACAATAATTAATTAGGAGAGGCCCACCATAGTCCATGGGCCCTTATCCCTAAACCCAATCCTTAGTCCTAAAAGGAATAGAGTTAGGAAACCGATAGTAATTAGGCCCTAAGTAAGACTCTTAGATATATAAATAGGGAACATAAGGAGGCACCTAGAACTCCCACCACAATAATCTCTCACCACACCAAGAATTCCAAGAATTCCCCTAGGAGAAATCAAGAAAGAAGAAAGCTTAAAGAAAAACCCTTCATAGCCAAGGAATCAATTAAGGCTAAGAGGTAACCCATGTCTCAACAAAACCTATTTTTATAGCTATGATTCCCCTCTTAGGATTTCCCCATATTATTGTGTATTGATGATTTGTGATATTATTATTGATGATTGGTGTGATGATTCCATGGATGATCTTGATGATGAGAGGTTCTTGATAATTATGGTGTTCTTGATGATTATATGACGTTCTTGATGATTATATGATGTTCTTGATGATTGTAGGATGTTCTTGGTGTTTATGTGATATTCTTACCGAATCTTGATATTAGAAGATGAATTGGGTCCTTGATGATTTAAAAGTGATTAGAACCCTAGGTTGTATCGTATGATATTATTCTTGGTGTATTGGGTGGGAAATCGCATGTTCGGGTATTAATTATGTTTAGAAAAGCATGATAGGTTATGTGCCGTATGTTTCTTGATTTTGATCCGTTAATTGTCTACGTGTGTTATCAATTGCGTTTGAAAGTGTCTAAGCATGGTTTCGGGTTCCACAAAGGTTCCCGGGGCGTTAATTGATGAAAAAGAGTCAGTGGGGGTAGGTGGAGGTAGGGGACCTGCCACCTACCCGCGGTCAAGATAGGCAGTCCCGGCAGCGGGCAGCTGCCCGCCGGGCACCCGCTGCCCGGAACAGTAACGCCGGCGAGCAGCCGGCGGGTGAACCCTCACCCACCGGCTACCCGCTGGTTTTCACTCCAATTCGGGATTTTGGCTTCCCCGTTTGATGTTCCCCCGAACCCCGTGGTGTCCCAACGGACTCCGTCTATCGTGCCTATGTCTAGTTTGATATTTCGGGTACCGTTCGTAGGTTGTATGAGTCCTATATATTACATGCTAGTTTAATTGGTACCCCGTTGACCTAGGTGAAAGAAGTATGAACCCCTTAGGATTATTCTTAGTATGTGAAGGATCACGCATAGGTTTTGTTATACGTTTTCTCCCCCTTCCCAATGTGTTAATGTGGGTTGCATGTGCTTGCTATGTGTTATGTGTGCATGATACCCCAATTTGGTTGCGATCAAATTGGCTATACGGGCAGTTGAATGGGTTGAGAACCATACTGACTGTTAACCAGGCCGGTTGTGATTGGTCAGGTATATAAATATTATATAGGGCTGCGGTCCACCGTTTGGTTGCGATCAAATGGATTATACGGGCAGTCGGATGGTTGAGAACCATACTGATGCGGCCTAACATATGAAGATCCATTAAGAGTACTAATTGGGCCAATCACAAGGCCCAAGTCCAAACAATTAAGGCAACTCTTCATTGGTGATGTTCAAAGATGGTGGAAATCCAAGTCAAGCCCATTTGCAAAATATGAAGAATAACTCAAGGCTTTTTTATAATTGTTTAAGTGCTGATTTTGGTGATTAAATTAGGCCCAAATCAGCCCTATTATTTCTGGTCATCATTAATTTAAATTGTTTGGCTTAAAAGAGAAAACACTAGTTGTATTTAGAAAGGATTCCTTAAATCCTTTTCTAAATAAAACTCTATTTACTTGTTTTCTAGATTAGGTTTAGAACTCTTTTTCCCATTGTATTTAGATTACAATGCTTCCCTATACCTATAAATAGGGCACATCCATATCAGTTTTGAGGAGGCTTTAATTCAATAAAATTCTTAAGTTTTTCTTTACACGTGTGTAAGAAACCTTATGGCTAATTGTGGACTCAATTAGTGGCTAGTCGTGGACTCGACTAGCAAATTGATTCGTGGACTCGAATCAATCTTACTTTCTTCAACCTTAGATTTAGGTTCGTGGACTCGTTCTTGAATCGAAGGAAACTAGATCCGACTCTAGTTGATTGAAGATTGCAACATCGAGGTACTTGAAGCTACATGGGATTCTTCCAAGTCTTTGAGGATTCGAGACAAAGGGTTTCTCGTGAGGTTTAAGGTATTTTGATCCATCTCTATCTTTGCATTGAGAGTAATCTTGGGACAATACTCCATCTTATTTGAATCTTGGATTAGATTCATATCAATTTGGTATTCAGAGCCTAGGTTTATCTCATTTTTATCTTACATACTACTCTTTTTCGTGTCTTATTCATAAAAAACCCTAAAAAAATTTCGTTTGCATTCTTGATTGTGTTCTTGAATCTTGATACATGTTCTCCAGTTTCTTGAAAAATAATCCTGAAAGAGTTTTCCCTTTTTCCCGTCCAATATCAACGAGACCTCACACCTCCTAAGCACCATATTACCATATATTCTGTCAAGAAAACAACCACATCTCAATCTTACCTATATCCAAAGCGCATTTACGCGCAATCACGTCGCAATCACACCCTGTCCAGATTTCCGCATTATGTGACCAGTTTCAAAGAATGACCTATATCTCGAGATCGAAGTAAGGGCAGCGTTTCTGTTTTTCTGGGTGATTCTTGAAATTCTTGATTCTGTTTTGAAGTGCTTGTGTGGAACCACTTGGTCTGAAATTTTTGGTGATATTTACAGTAATTATTTGGAGGTTATTTATCAAAAAAATCAAAAAAAAATCAACAAAGTTGAAAAAAAAAAGCAAAAAAGAGAAAACAATAAAGAAGAAGAATAAGGTTGGGGAAAGAATTTGGCTGGTAGGAGAATTTTGGAGGGACAAGGAAGGGGAAAAATATAAGGTTGGAAGGAGTTCTTTAATGATTCCTAATTGGTTGTGGTACATGTGAACCCATTTTATATTTTATTTGTCTCTATCTTTTGATATTGGTCTTGCATATCTTTCTGCCATACTTCCTTCTTTAGTTTCCTTTTTCTTTCAAATCTTATTTAGTTTCTTTGCTCGTATTGTCCTTTTTCTTTGCTTCTTGCTCTCAATTTTATTACCTATCTCGCGATACACCCTTACTCTCAAAGGCTTGTGAAGTTTTCCAAGGTACGTTTTCTTGAACTTTGAGGTTGAATCCATATCAACTTGAGTTCCAGACTAGAATTTT
Source organism: Ipomoea nil (assembly GCF_001879475.1). Taxonomy (NCBI): domain Eukaryota; kingdom Viridiplantae; phylum Streptophyta; class Magnoliopsida; order Solanales; family Convolvulaceae; genus Ipomoea; species Ipomoea nil. The sequence goes on along the minus strand of NW_017618220.1, from coordinate 172,421 downwards.
CCTTTTTGGAAAAAGGCTTTTGAGAGTATCTGCCACTTGGAGTGATACACGAGTGGAGTGTGTGTTTGTAAGAGTGTAGTGTACCCCCAGAGCCATATAATCCACCTCTTACCCGTGAGCTGAAAATAGAGAGGGAGCGAGCCAACTTTTTGGTTTCACTAACGTGATTACTCACACATCTTCTTATTTTTAGATTTTTTTTTCCTATACAGATGGCTGAACAAGTTCCAAACCTGCCCCAGATATTAGAACAAAAGATAGACAGGTTACTCAAACGAATGAATAATTTGGAGCAACGCTCACAGCAAGTGCAACCACCACACAATGATGAGCGATACCTGCCACCAGCAGGAAGAGTGGATCCTAGATGGCAAAGGATCCAGCAGCTTAATGCGGAGTTAGGAAACATTAAACATGAAATTCCTAACTTCACTGGTGAGAAAGGACCTACCGAATACATAGAATGGGAGAATGCTGTTGAAACTCTTTTTTATTTAAAGCACTATTCTGATCTTACAAAAATTAGGCTAGTTGTTACATCTTTTCAGGGGTATGCTTTGTCTTGGTGGCGAAAAAGAAATAGAGAGAGAGTTGCTAATTTTATTCCCTATGAATCTTGGGTTCAAGTGAGGGAAGATATGCGCCTAACCTTTCGTCCTAAATCTTTTTTCTATGATCTTGAAAGAAAATTGCAGGGAACCATGCAAGGAACAATGTCAGTTGATGAGTACCACCAAACTATAAATATTTTGCTTGAACAGGGAAATGTACATGAAGAAGAGGCAAAATCTATTGCTCGTTTCGTACATGGATTGAACTTAGAAATTCGATGTGGAATGAGTATTCAGAGATATGACACCCTTTATGACGCCTTGTATGCTGCACGTGAATCTGAGGCAAAAATCAAAGAGATGAAAATGTACAAGGCCAACAATGGTGCATCTAAATGGAACAACACTTGTTCTACCTCTCAAAGACGTGATGAACGTCCTCTTCCAAGAGATGATTCACGAGACAAAGGTAAAGAAAAGGTAAGTGAGGCAGTGAAGCCTCAACGTGATAGAGAATTGATTTGTTATAGATGTAATGGGAGAGGCCACATAGCTCGTGATTGCCCTAACAAGAGGGTAGTTAAGATAATAACAGAATCTGAAAATTTTACTTCTTGTCTTGAATATAAATCTGAGGATGAGGTTTGTGACCATTTTGAAACCCCCAATGAACATGTTGAGAGAGAACCATTCATACCTTTAGATTCTGATTCTAAATATGTTGATAGTGAGTCTAGTCATACTGTTGTTGTTAAGGAGGTTTTGAATGTTCACCCTTTAAAAGAAGATCATTCTCAAAGAGAATATATATTTTGTGCTAAAGGGTCAATTAGAGAGAATGCGTGTGCTATGGTAATAGATTCTAGAAGTTGCACAAATGTGGCTAGTGCAACTATGGTTAAATTTCTTCAGTTACCTTTGCTTAATCATCCAAATCCTTATTGTTTGCAATGGTTAACTGATGCAGGAGAAGCTAGAGTAACCAAACAGGCTCTTATTCCTTTATCTATTAACAGTTACTCTGATGAAATCTTGTGTGATAATATCCCAATGCAGGCTGCTCATATCTTGTTAGGTAGACCATGGCTATTTGACAGAAAAATAAGTTATGATGGAATGAGGAACACTTATGTGTTTCACATGAATGGAGTTACATATGTCTTGCCTCGTTTGTATCCTAAACATGTAGAAGAATTCAATTGACATTTATGCAAGCTCTCAAACCAGCATCAAAGAAGGAAGAAATCAAAGAGAGAAAAGTGGAACCTCCATGTTTGGAATTGCAATCACCACTCCAATCCTCTAACTCAGTTTGTAGCCAAACAAAGGGACCACAATCAGTGATACAGTGGAAAGGACCAGCCCAAGGTGTCAAAGTGCAACCTCTCTTGGTAACTACAAAGGATATTAAGCAAGAGAAAAGAAGGGGAGTAACTATTTACTCTCTTTTATTTCAAAAGCATGCATTAAAATTCTCTAGATTTGTTTGCCATGTTTCTATTAATGACCTACTTGCTAGATGTATTAGAAATTTGTTTGCCTCCATACATCCAAGATTCCTTAATTTTGATTTTACTAAAACTTTATTTGATAGAGATAAGGAATCACTTGGAAGTTATAAGGCACATTTGAAAACTTCTTATGTCAAATACCACTTGCACAAGGGGTTTTGGTTCAAAGTCAATGGGATTGACACTTTTTGCTTTGTTTTGGGCAATGATTTAATTGTTGATTCACATAAGGGACATTTTGATTTTCTTAAGAGTAATGATGTTTTGCATGAATATTTTCATTGGCCAGAGAAGAAAAAAGATGTAGAATCTTATGTTCAGAATTGTGCTACTTACCACCATAATACATTTAAATCATTACTTGATATTTCCATGAATTTTCTGTTTGATTTTACCTTAAGGTCTAGGAGGAAAGATTTTGTGCTTATGGACAATTCAAACAAGATGCATAAATTTAATATGTCTCATTTTGTTGAATTATTACCATCCAGAATGTTTAAATTCCCTGATGTGTCATTAGACTTAATTGCCTTACTTGTTGATTGTAGGATAATGATTGGAGCGACTCATGTCAAGCATCCCAAGAAAAAGTTCCATGAGCGTGATAAAACAGAAAGTGAGCTTGCTACTTTGTCTTTCACTGAAGATTTGGATTCGAAGACGAATCCTTTTCAAGAATGGGAGAATAATAGGAACCAGTACACATGGAATCCAGAAAGGGTAAATAGTGGGCTCATCACAAGGCCCATAACGACGACCTTAAAATATCATTGGTGGAAGAAACAACAAAGACCAATAATAAGTCCATTCGATAGAGGAAAATATTATAGTGGCCAATTTCAAGTGATATCATGGATCGAAGACAATGCTTACAAGATTCGAGGTCGAATCATTTTCAAGAAGGGGAGGATGATGCGGCCCAACATATGAAGATCCATTAAGAGTACTAATTGGGCCAATCACAAGGCCCAAGTCCAAACAATTAAGGCAACTCTTCATTGGTGATGTTCAAAGATGGTGGAAATCCAAGTCAAGCCCATTTGCAAAATATGAAGAATAACTCAAGGCTTTTTTATAATTGTTTAAGTGCTGATTTTGGTGATTAAATTAGGCCCAAATCGGCCCTATTATTTCTGGTCATCATTAATTTAAATTGTTTGGCATAAAAGAGAAACTACTAGTTGTATTTAGAAAGGATTCCTTAAATCCTTTTCTAAATAAAACTCTATTTACTTGTTTTCTAGATTAGGTTTAGGACTCTTTTTCCCATTGTATTTAGATTACAATGCTGCCCGATACCTATAAATAGGGCACATCCATATCAGTTTTGAGGAGGCTTTAATTCAATAAAATTCTTAAGTTTTTCTTTACACTTGTGTAAGAAACCTTATGGCTAATTGTGGATTCAATTAGTGGCTAGTCGTGGACTCGACTAGCAAATTGATTCGAGGACTCGAATCAATCTTACTTTCTTCAACCTTAGATTTAGGTTCGTGGACTCGTTCTTGAATCGAAGGAAATTAGATCCGACTCTAGTTGATTGAAGATTGCAACATCGAGGTACTTGAAGCTACATGGGATTCTTCCAAGTCTTTGAAGATTCGAGACAAAGGGTTTCTCGTGAGGTTTAAGGTATTTTGATCCATCTCTATCTTTGCATTGAGAGTAATCTTGGGACAATACTCCATCTTATTTGAATCTTGGATTAGATTCATATCACATACTGACTGTTAACCAGGCCGGTTGCGATCGGTCAGGTATATAAATATTATATAGGGCTGCGGTCCACCGTTCTACATGAGCTGCGGTTTATTTTCCTGGCTGCGGTCAGATGACATACTCTTGGGCTGTGGTCCACTGTTTGGTTGCGATCAAACTATGATGAGCTGCGGTTCATCGGTCGATTGCGATCGACCCCTCCGTATTGTGAGACGGGGCAGGGTGCTGCGGGGCCATGTCAGAGCTATATGCGCTGTCCCTCATGTATGGGCATGCGATTGGTCCTGTGGCGCCAACAAAGTGTGCTTATGTGATGAGATGTGGATGAGTTGTGATTATGAGTATCTTGGGGATGTGACGACGGGATTTACGTTGGGGATTGTTTATGTTGGGTTATGATTATTGATTATGCTCAGCCTTATCTGCCTTGCCTGTTGCGAACTATATATGCTTGCTATAACTGCCGTTTGTGCTTAGCTCTATGTGTCGAGTCTATCCCTGTTTTAAAAGTTAGAGTTCGTAGGATATATCTTCATGTTCAAAATGGTTTTCGTATATCTATATATATCTCTATATGTATTATATTTCAACGCGTTGGAGTGGGTTACCAGCATCTCTCGCTGAACAGATATATTTGGCTTTCAGGCACAGAGGAGTAGACACTGGAGCGCGCTAGAGTTTTGAAGCGTAGAAGTAGATAGTTTCCCTTTCGGCCTGCGTGCCATGCTTATATATTTACATTATTGAGGATATTAGTTAGTTAGCCTGTGCACCTGAGTTCTCTAGCTCAGGTGTGGCATAGCACCCCGCACTCTTTATATTATGTTTTGGGATTTAATGAGAATTTACCTTTATTATATAAGCTTCAAAAGTTTAAAAATTTCGGGGTGTTACAATTCAGGCCCTAGTTTGGACTCCTAAATCTATATATAGGGACTTATGAAGCATTTAGAAACCCTACCACAGTTAATTCTACCACACACCTACAAAGGGACTGCCTGCCACCAAACGTAGAGGAATCCACTGGAGGGAAATCTTAGAAAGAAGAACAACCTTAGTAGCCAAGGATATCGATTACGGCTAAGAGGTAACCCATGTCTCGACAAAACCTACTTTCCTTGCTATATCTTATTCATTGGCTCCTTTGATATATGATTCCGTGTTTGAGTCTTGATAGAGCTTTGCCTAGGGTTTATATTGTGTTTATGTGATAATCTTGATGTTCTTGATACTATGATTGGTTATATGAATGATCTTGTGTTTTGATTATGTCTAGAGCCCTAGGGTTTATATCGTGAATTTCGTATTACGATATTCTTGGTGTATTTGGGTGGATTATGCATGATCGGGTATTGAGTCTAGCCTAGGACTTGTGTTTAGGACTTTGCATATAGATTTCTTGATGTTCTTGTGGTTCCGGATATTCCTGAATCGTTATATGATTTATGTTGGGTCTTGGTATGTTTAGGAATCGTGTTAGGATGTATTTGGTGTGAGTCTTGGTTTAATTCCGTTAATTGAATACGTGGTGTTGTCGTTATGTGTTTAAATGTGTTTGGACATGGTTTCGGGTTCCACGACAGATCCCAGGATCGAAAGTTGCCTGTGTATCAGTGGCAGGAAGGTGGGGGGACTGACCACCCGCCACCTACCCGCTGCCCGTATCACTGTTCCTGCTGGCAGCCGGCGGGCGGTGGTCTGCCCGCCGGCCACCCGCTGGAATGGCGAGTGGTTGGCGGGTAGTCACCCACTCGCCACCTAACCGCTAGAAATCGGTAGAGTGTCGTGATGTTTTCCCCCATTTGATGTTTTCCCGTGTCCCATTGTGTCCCGTTGTACCCTGTTTGTCGTGTGTGAGTCTCGTTTGTGTTTTAGGTATCGTTCTTAGAATTTATGTGTAATATGTGTCGTTGTTGTTGTGCCATGATTGTTATGTGATTATGTGTTGATTGATTGAATGGTGATGAGTATCGTGGTCATTGCGCAATGGCCGGTGTGAATGATGATGATGAGATTGTGATTGGTGGAAATGAATTGTTGGCGGTTGGCACCACTTGTGCCCGGTCATTGTACTGAAGGTACAGGCCATATCGGTGACTGTGTGTAACATTCCACTTTTCTAACTCTTAATTATAACTCTAAACAGTCATTAACATAAACTAAGCAGCGGAAATAACTAATAAATAAATAGTGGGAGTGTCACCGCCACAATCACCACTCCGTGGTGATTGCACATGCTAAGGGGTAAAACTAGAAATAAAGTAAAAGTCTAGCATCCATCATAAAAACCGAAAACATAAAGGGAAAAACATCACCCCAATTGTCTACATCATCCTCGAAACCATAATATCAAAATAAGTCTAAATCCATAACAAAGATCATCAATAAAACTAGAGTTTAGATATCTCTATCTACGAGACTAATCTAACTCGACTTCTTCACACTGCTGGGTCCACCTGAAAGGGGTTTCGCAAGCAACACATAGACAAATAGGAAAACACCCGTTAGCACGAAGCTAAGTATAACCACACTCAACTCTGTAAAGTACTATAGAGTATACTTTGAAAACATTTGATTTCACATGTGTACAAAAAACTCATCTCATATTCATCTCTAGATCTATCATATACTTTCTAGATGCTTGCACCCTATAACATCAACTAGCATGCTCCTATATACATTAGACTATACACTTAGATTCAACAAAATTATAATTCCTCAAATACTTATCAAACAATTCATACTTACAGATAGGATCATACTAATAAATCATATAACGGGTATACTCAAGCTTTCATAATCATATCTCATAATTCGATTAACAAGACTTCCAATACAACAAACGATTATAAATCAACATTCACATTATGTACTCTCATGCGATACTTTACTCGAATGCAATCTTGTGCCACAATATACTCATACTCATATGCAATCTCATGCAACAATATACTCATACTTATTTGCAATCTCATGCAACAATATACTCATACTCATATGCAATCTCATGCAACAATATACTCATACTCATATGCAATCTCATGCAACAATATACTCATACTCATATGCAATCTCGTGCACATACATACATACATACATACATACATACATACATACATACATACATACATACATACATATATATATATATATATATATATATATATATATATATATATATATATATATATATATATATATATATATATATATATATACTCATGTACACTCATTGTAAAAATAGAGTACTTTCTGTGGAGGTCTATTGAGTCTCTACTCACTTTCTTTCTTTTGAGTCTATCTAGACTCGCTTTCTTTCTCTTGAGTCTATCTAGACAAGCTTTCTTTCTCTTTTTGCTCGTAGACAGCTCAGGGTTTCACCATAGCGTGAGTTGCCCCATTGGGAACGGCGTAAGTCCGACCCAATATCTTCTACCGTCTACGGAACCAATCTTGTGGTTCACGCGCTGTGGAATCAGGTATCGAACTTTTAGTGTGCACACCCCTACCAGGATTCCAAGCCTGGCGGGCAGTTTCCAACCTCGTAACGTGGGAATACGCCGCGTTACATGTACTGGGACCGCAATGTCCATAAATATCTCCCGAGAGGACATAGTCCAAATGGTATCCTCCAAAACCTCACCAATATAGATAATAAATAGATATATCTCTCATGCATCCATCTCATGCAAGCAACAACTTTACTACTTCTCAAATGCATCAAAGAATGCTATACACATGCTCATGGTTTTCGAAAATAATACTTGGGCTCACGTTAACCCCTTATGCATTTTTGAAATATGACATATGCAAAATGCTCTATAACATGCTTCTAAATCATGTATAAAATACCATAAAGTATTCAAAATACAATGTTATGCTCGATTTGCAAATAGGCAACTTCTATACATTTCACCTTAAAAAATATACTTCTATTCTCTTGGATCAAATAATACAATTTAATCATGCTATAAAAGTGAATCACATTCTCCAATGATCATGCTTCTATACTTAATAAAACTCTTAAACAATCACAAAGATAACAATTCCTCAAATACAGTACATAGCAAAATATATACTCTGTGTAGTATTGCTTCACATTTTCCTTCATAACATACTAATTTTAGATCCAAATTCAACGAAATTAAAGCCAAAACGTGCGTCAAGACGGTCCTGAAGAGCCGAGCCACAAGGGCCCATAACACTCAGCCCGAAATGCACGTAGCTAAGCCACAAGGGCCTGGCCACTGCACAGATTCTTCTCAGAATCAAATTCAGGGGCCTGGGGCGGGACTCCTCATAGTCCGCCCCTTGTATCCCGTCGCTTCACCGGGACTAGGCGGCGGCCCTCCCCTAGGGCCGTGCCCTAGTCCCATGCAAGTAGGGCTCTAGCCGGCGGCCCTCCTGATGGGCCGCTACTAGGGCTGTGACTCTGATCTGGTGCACACTGTGTTGTGCACCAGAAGGTTTTTCATATGCAAAAACAAATCCAAACAAGTCCAAAATAATCTCAACAACTCACAAACAAATACTAAATCACTTCCAAGCATAAACACATCAAAATCTCATAATTTCTACTCATTTCTACTTAAAGCTAAGGCTTCACAGATCCACATTTTAAAGAGGAATCCATGGGGTTATACCTCTTATAGACTTTCTTCTAGCTTGGATCTCTTCTTCCTCTCTATCTAGCTTGGGCCTCCTTCACCACCTATTCTTCCCAAACACCATACAACCTTAGACTATAGTCTCAAAGATTAAAAGAAACTAGAAGAGAAATGACAGCTTGGATTAAGAAGGAGATGAGCTTACTGTGATGTTGTTTTCTCCCTTTTTTCTTGGCAGACAAATTGTGTGGAGAGGCAAAGAAAGAGATCAGCGAATCAAGATGGAATAATGGAGTTTATATAGGGTCCAAAACCTTAGGTTGATCATCAATGATTGGTTGATAGCAAAGGAGTAATTTCATAAGCTAGAAGATGAATCAGGAAAGGGATTTTGGATGTCTAGTGGTCCACCATGCAACATGAACCATAGACTAGAAATGCTATTTTAAATACTTTGGGGTTGAAAATGAATTTTCTCAAAAAGCTATTTAGATCAACCTTTGTTTAAAATCTTTTCGAATACTCCCGGTCTCACTCAGATAAATTTCTCGATTAAAATCTTGGTACGCGAAGTACCCAAAATTTAGGAATTTTCGAAATAGAATAAATTTTGGTGTCGAATTAATTTAAAATGTGATGAAAATATTTTATTCAAGCACTGATTGATCGCAAAAATTTTTAATCGAGTGAAAGAGGGTGTTTTGAAATTTCTTAATACCGGATTTATAAAATGAAATTTTGGGTTGTTACACTGTGCTAAAGGCACACACCCACCTTAGACTTGCTTGCCGTTGAGCATGGGTCAGGTTATAAGTGTTGCGGTGTCATGTTAGAGCTATATGCGCTAACCCCTTGATAGTGGCACTAGAGGTGGGGATCATTGAATGGCACTGCGGCACCATCTTGATATGTTGGTGGTTGATAGGTCGTTTGTCGGTGGGGGCATGTAGTTGCCCGGAGGCATAAGGGGTGGTGATATAAGGGTGGCCTGGAGGTATAGGTTGGAACTGATATAAGGACAGAGGGGAGCTACAAGGTTGGAACTTGGAATAAGGTTGGAGGATGAATTGTGTGCTTTGATGACTACTTGCTAATTGATTGTACTGAATGCCTTAGTTGCCTCTACTTGTTATTTGTATGCTTATCTGCCTGTCATGTCTTGTATTGCATGCTTAGGGTGCCTGTTAGTTCTTATGATTATTCTATGATATTGAGCCTGTTAATATGCCTTGAGTCTTGATCTTGGATTTAAACTAGAGTCTCATAAGTACATATGTATTCCAGTTTCAAAATGAGTTTCTTATATCTACCTATATTGTACTTAACGCGTTAGAGTGGGTTACCAGCATTATTCGCTGACGGTTGTTATACCGAATGTTTTTCAGGTGATGAGCATTAGCTTCGGAGCGCGCTAGTCAGAGCCTTGGACTTAGCTTAATTAGCCTTAGCTTAGTAGCTGGCCTGCGTGCCTTGGGATTGTATTTGAATATTGAATTAAGGATTTATTATGCTTAGTTAGCTTAAGCTTGTGCACCTAGGTTCTCAAACCTAGGTGTGACATAGCACCCCGACACTTATGGTTAGCTTTATGCTTTGTTTGGGATTCAGTGAATGGATTTGCCTTTATGTTATAAGTTTTAAATATCTCGGAATTTAGGGGTGTTACAGTTGGTATAAAGCCTAAGTTCGACCCTAGCACAATGCCTTTAGGATAGGACGTTGGGACATTAAGTTTGAACTCTAGGTACTTACATACTTGGGATGTTAAGAATTAGACTTTAAGAATCTAGGCTGCAGCTAGGATGGTACTCTAAGTTTAAGACTTTAGGATGCTAAGCTTTAACTCTAGGTGTTTAAATACTTTGGACTTAGGAATCTTAGGACGCGCGGTGAGACTGTGAATCACCTATTATTATCTGCTTAGCTTCTCCTTACTCAATTCTGTGCTTAGCTTAAAGATTCTCCATAATTATAGCATCAAGGTAAGGATGCGAACCCCTAACTTACCATTACAATCGATATTGGCCCTGTAGAACACCAAAATGGCGCCAACGAGGAGTCAGTCAAGGACCCCTGAACCCTCCGCCCACGAATCACTAGCTCAGAATCTACAGCAACTGACTCAGGTCGCCCAGACACTAAGAAACGCTATCCTCCATAACAATAACCGACCACCACCACCGCCAAACGAAAACTCAAATGTTGCTCGCCAAGTCTCGAACCATCGCCCGCCTATCTTATCAGGAGAAGAAGATCCCACAGCCCTCGAAGAATGGATCCGAACCTTCGACAAGTTCTTCGAGGTAGTAGAATGCCCGGAGGGACGCCGTGTAGAGATAGCCTCATTCTACTTCGGACACGAAGCTGATCTTTGGTGGGTCCATGAAGGACCTGCTTGTAGGCAAGAACCGGGGTTGAACTGGGAATCCCTAAAAGTACGACTACGGGGACGGTTCTACTCCGCGCGCATAAGGGCAGCCATGTACGAGGAATTTCTCCACCTAAAATAGGGAATGTCTATGGTCATGGAGTACCATAGACGATTTCTTGAACTAGCTAGTTTCGCGCCTGAATTGGTGCCTACAGAGACGACCAAGATAGAGAAGTTTGTGACGAGCCTCAACTTTTAAGCTCGAAAGGCTCTAATCGTAAGTAAACCCAGAACCCTTAACGAGGTTTACACCAACGCCGCCAACCTCTACCGGATCCAACTTCTACAACGAGGAGTTCAGGAACTGATCCGTAAAAGGAATACCGGAAGTGGGGGACTGCCTTTGAAAAGAGCAAGGAACGACTCTAACACAAGGACGGTTAGCCCACCAGATCAAGGATCGTCTATGAGGAACAACGAAACCAACGCAAGACCATTCCTTTGCAGAAGATGCAATAAGGATCATAGGGGCTAAGATTGCCTCGGAAACACCTTGCGATGCTTCAACTGCGGGGGAGAAGGACATAAGGCCTTCCAGTGCACTCAACCCCCAAGCGCACGACCCACGGCCATGACCCAACAAGGAAACACGAACAATCGGGGGAATTACGGGGCACTCGGAAAGGTGTTCGTCATTAGCCGTACCTAGGCCGACCTCAAAGCCGAAGCTGAGATCGACACAGAGAACGTAGCTCTAGGGGACGAGGACCCCACGAATCAACTGGAAGAAAATCTGGAAGAAGAATTCTGTCTAGGATAGACTACAAACCCTTGTAAACTACCCTTTAGTAGAATCGCTTATTTAGTTCGGTTATTTAGAAGTTCTCATACCTTTAAATAAAAGACAAAGTTAATTAATTCAATCAGCAAAATTTCCCTTAACTACTGCCCCTCGGAGTAAGTAAAGGGCTTACATTCATGCCTTCTATAATCTACATATCCCAAACCCAACACTTGGTGAAACCAAAAGGTCCGACGAGAAGATCTAATCGAAGCACTTGCCACCCCGGATCAAACGAATAATAGGAAGCCCTCAAAAACATAGAAGAGGTGCACTAAAAAACTAATGCAACCAATAAAAATAGAACCTTGGAACTTTACTTACAAGACCAAAGCCTTAACCACTAGACTATATGTGTTTCTTAAAACCCTAAGGGGACACAACCTTCTTAACCCCACCAAATTCCTAAAACCCAAAATCCCCAAATCAAAAACCCTTTTCCTTCTTCTTCCTCCCACTTTCCCTCTCCCTCTCCCTCCTCTCTCTCGACAAAACACCGCGCCACCACCCAAAGCCCTCAACCTCCTGCCGTCGCGCCATCGTCGACCGCCCAGTAGCCGCCCGCTGCCTCCACTCCCCGCCGCAACGCCGACCACCTGGGCAGGCGCCACTGCCGCCGCGACACACTGACACGAGAGACGCTGCCACAGCCGCAGCCGGCGCAACCTCAGCACCCCGTCGTCGACGCCACGCCTCACCACCCCGTTGCCCAGCTCGCCGAAATAGCCATCCCCCCAACCGTAACCACTCCAAGTAATGTCGAAGAAGCCCGTCGGTACCTGAGTCCCGGAATGGAATGGCGCCGACTACATGGTGATCGGAGGTAAAGCACTCGAACCCGACCAATTCTCTCTGGAATTGGTTGATATGCTTAGATTCCATGGCCTTTTGGATACCTATCTCATGATTAAAGGAGATACGTACCTCGAATTGGTAAAGGAGTTCTATTGTCATTTGGTGGATACCAAACCGGGGGACAAGTTGGAGATCACCTCCAAGGTCTGGGGTGAGGAGATAGTGTTCTCCGAGGGCTGCTTGGTTAAGCTCCTGAAATAGACCACCACGGGTGTATCAGACTATGACCGAAAGGCACGGGTCAGTACTCGAGACATGGGGTACACTGACTACCTCGGGTATTTGTTGGGAAGAGAAGGCTGTTTTACTTCGGCCACAAGGCCAATCAAGAAGTTGCTAACCGCTGAGCAGAAACTGCTTGTTATGATTGTGTCTGACAGCTTGTTGCCCACCAACAACAAGAGCAAGGATGTGGGGAGCTTGGAATGTACCTTTGCCTATTTCCTTAAGCATAAGGTCAAGTTTAACTTACCTGCCCTTATGCTGAAACACATGGAATTCTGTAAATCCAGCAACCGGCTCAGCTTATCCTACGGGATGATCCTAAGTTGGATCATGGAAAGAAAGGGAGTGGACCTAAGCCAGACTGAGGCCAGACCCATGGGTGGGATGGTTTTCAATGCCCAAAAACTCCGCCGCAACGACATATACTATGTCGGAGAGGGACAATACATCACCCTCGAGGAGGTTTGCCTGAAATCCTCCGAAGAACGACGAGTATTAGTGGATCAGTTGGAAATCTCCAACAAGAAAATGAGACGGGCAATGCTAGAAAGCGAAGAGCAGGAGGAGCAGGAAGAAGAAAGGGAGCCCAGCCAGCCTTAACCCGCACAAGGAAGGGGAAATGCGGAGGCCCAAGACCAAAGGTCCACTAATGAGCGCATCCTCGCGCAACTCATGAGGCAGAATCGGATCATGGATGAGGGATTCTAGTCCCTGATTCTCGCGACGAGCTCATTGGACAGGAGAGTGGCGGTAATCGAGACCATGTTGGGCACGGATGGAGCTTCAAGCTCGGGAATGGGAAACCAAGGTATACTCGAAATCTCAGACACTACTTGCCACTGACCTAATCAAACCCCACTCTACCCTTGTTAAACGACGAATTTGAGCCCCATTTCCTTAATTGGGAAACCAAATTGCATGACAACTAGGAATAAAGGAGAAATCAGTGCCTAAGCTTCGTGGATGAAGCTCATTGTAAGGGGGGAAGGGTGTAACACCCTGTGTTACAGCCTTTAATCCCAGACGAATCATTTAATGAGTCCCGTTAATAATAATTAAAAAGGGTTTAAAATTGGTTAGGATTCCATTCAATTAATTAGTGTGGTCCACAATGGACCATGGACCCTTATCCTTAAACCAAATCCTTAAATCCTATAAGGAATAGGATTGGTGGACCCTCACCATTCAGACCCTAGTTGGGACTCCTAAATCTATATATAATGACTTAGGAAGCATTTAGAAACCCTACCACAGTTAATTCTGTTGAATTTGGAAGATGGAATGGCCTGGCGGGTGGAGAATAACACCACCCGCCAGTTAGGCGGAAGCATTAATAAACAATCAGGAATGAGAGAATGTATATAAAACTAAGATATTATAATATATTCTATATTCTCTGTTTCTAATACAGAAACAGAGTACATATATATATATACACAAAGACATAACTGTAAATAACTACCCATAACTTACACCTATTCATAGACAGACACAACCCTATAGATAAACCTATCTATTTAGTTTTCAACACTCCCCCTCAAGCTGGAACATATAGAAGTTCCAAGCTTGGATTAAAACATACACTCTACATTACAAATGAAGATTAAAAGCAGCTAGAGAATAACAGTGCTATATGGCTTTGGAGGGACAATGCTATACACAATCGTTGGGAAAGAAGACACCAAGGGCGATAACACGAACACCCTTAGAGCAACATAAGCGCTCCCTTGAGAAGCCGATGTCCGCGGTAGCTTACTCTAGATGGCTTACACTCCGGACTCTTCTCGGCACCAGGTAGCCCCTTTCCCCTTTGGATAGCTTCACTCCAGACCTTATCAAGTACCAGGTAGCCCTTTTCTAGGTTGCCCCCTCCGCTAGACCGGCACCGTATGAGTGGACGGCTTAACTCTAGATAGCTTTCACTCCGAACTTTTCTTGGTTTCCTTTGAACCTTATCAAGCAGTGGGTATCCCTCTTCCAGGTAGCCCTTTCCCACCACACTCCAACCTCTCAACAAGAGCACCAAAGTAATGACAAATACACCCAAAGAGTGAAGTATGAATACGAGAGCACCACGTATGATTGTTGTTTATACCCTTTATAGGATAAGTGAATAACAAATGAGGCTTCCGAAAATAAACAAAAGGTACCAAACTTGAAAACCCTAGGGAATAAATATGGTATACCGAAAATAAAGAAATAACTACGGTTATACCAAAAGCACCCCGGAAAGAAGTTTGGCAACAAACCCACAAGTCTTCAAACTTCACCAAAAGGTCCAAAGGGGAAAACAACAATCTGAAACACTTTTACTGGAAAAATAAACCACAGCAAGACCAACGTAGATGGAATCTCGAATTACAGACGGAGATTTCTGGAGATTTTCGCCAGAAAATTCTGCTGGAGGTGGGCTCACGCGCTGGCGCGTGACGCCGGCGGTGGTGCGTGATGCTGACAGCGGTAACGGATGGAGATGAAACTTTCCAGATAAGGTCGAAAGATAGAGAGGAATTCATCAGTGTGGGAGGTGAGACCAAAAAAACTATCTGAGAAGAAGAGATCTGAGAAAAAGCAATCGGTGTTCCGGCAACTGTGACGGCGCGTGAATCGACGGATGATACCGGCGTTTCTTTGTTAAGGTTGCGACGTGATTCCGAGAGTGATTGTGGTTGTAGATTTTGAAGCAAACCACCAAAGATAGGTCGGAATCCAATAGGCAGTCGCAGGCTACTGTTTATGCCGAAAAATGTAAGGAAAAAACCCTAGGAACGTGGGTCTAATACCATGTTGAGTTTGGAAGATGGAATGGCCTGGCGGTGGAGAATAACACCACCCGCCAGTTAGAGGTAGTAGAGCAAGGACAAACCGATTCTGAGATCCACCTATTCAATGCCAGAGTCATACCCACACTATTCGAAGAAATCAAGGCCGGACAACACCAAGACCCAGAATTAAATAAAATTCGACTCGACATAACTCAGGGAAAGGACGGACGCTTCGAAATATACGAAGACGGCAGCCTCCGCTATCAAGGGAGATGGTGCGTACCCACGACACACCCTTGAGATACCACAGGGGAAGTGGAATTCCATATCCATGGATTTCGTCGGAGGATTACCCACAACCCCAACAGGCAAGGATAAAATCTGGGTAATAGTGGACTGGCTAACCAAGACAGCACGATTCATTACTATGAAAGAAACGTGGACAATGACGCAACTAGCCCGGGCCTACCTGAATCGAGTAGTAAAATACCACGGGATCCCCTGAAACATTGTGTCCGATAGGGATCCCAGATTCCTCTCACAATTATGGAAGTCTTTACAAACAGCCTTGGGGACACAGCTGAACCTGAGCACTGCCTTCCACCCCACTACTGACGACCAAACCGAAAGGACCATTCAGACTCTAGAAGACATGCTAAGAGCCTGCATGTTAGACTTCCAAGGGACATGGGAAGGACATTTGGACCTCATCGAATTCTCTTACAACAACAGCTATCACGCAAGTATCCGCATGGCTCCCTACGAAGCTCTGTACGGTCAAAAATGTAGAACCCCCTTATGTTGGGAAGACATGGTCGGCCCAGTGGCACTAGGACCCCAATACTTACAAGACACCATAGCTAAAGTCAAACACATACAAGAAAGAATGAAGGCCGCCCAAGACCGCCAAAAATCCTACGCCGACCTAGGAAGAAAACAAGCTGAGTTCGCCCCAGAGACAAAGTCTGGTTAAGAATCTCGCCCACACGAGGGGTAATGAGGTTCGGAAGAAAAGGGAAACTTAGCCCCCGGTTTATCGGCCCCTATGAAATCATAGAAAGAGTCGGGAACCTGGCCTACCGCCTCGCCCTACCCATCGAACTGGAACGGGTACACAACGTGTTCCACATATCCCAACTAAAGAAATATATACACGATCCAAGCCATGTGCTACAACCCGAGGCCGTGGACCTGGACGATGCACTAGCTTACGAAGAGAAACCCATAAGAATCCTGGACACCAAGACAAGAACCACCCGCCAGCGAACCATAGAGATGGTAAAAGTCATTTGGACCAACCATGGGACCGAAGAAGCAACATGGGAACTCAAACACACAATGAAAGAACGCTACCCCGAACTCTTCACACAAGGTAACCAAGACGAAAGCATAGGATAAGGGAAAAAGTCACTCAGCAAGGACCAAAGCTTCGGGGACGAAGCTTCCCGTTAAGGGGGGCAGAGTGTAACACCCCGTGTTACGGCCCATAAACCAATTAATTATTTACCCGGAAAGAGGGATTAAATCTCATTAATTAATTAAGAAAGGTCCACCATGGTCCATGGGCCCTTATCCCTAAAACCAATCCCCTAGTCCTATAGGAAATAGAATTAGCAAACCCATACCACTTAGACCCTAATTAGGAATCTTAAATATATAAATAGGGGGCCTAGGAGGCACTTAGAACCCACACCACAATAATCTCTCACCACACAAGAAGTTCCAAGAATTCCCTTAGGAGAAATCAAGAAAGAAGGAATCTTAAAGAAAGACCCTTCATAGCCAAGGAAATTAATTAAGGCTAAGAGGTAACCCATGTCTTAACAAAACCTATTTTCTTTGCTATAATCTCCTTCTTTGGCTTCTTCTCTATACGCGTGTCTTAATAAATCGTTTATGATATTGATGATATGATCTTGATGATTGATGAGATGAATTTATGTGTGATCTTGATGATCTTGATGATGATAAGAGGTTCTTGATGATTATGTGATGCTCTTGATAAACCTTGATGTTAAAAGATGAACTATGATCTTGATGATTTAAATATGATCAGAGCCCTAGGATGAATCGTGAAATACATATGGTGATATTCTTGATATGTTTGGGTGGGAATTCGCATGTTCGGGTGTTGATTATACTTAGAAGTCATAATAGGATATGTGCTATATGATTCTTGCTTTTGATCCGTTAATCGTCTACGTGGTGTCATCAATTGCATTTAAAAGTGTCTAAGCATGGTTTCGGGTTCCACAAAGGATCCCGGGGCGGTTATTTTGATAAAGAGTCAGTGGGGGGGGGGTAGGTGGGGGTAGGGGAACCCGCCACCTACCCGCTGCCCAAAAAGGACGCCGCCGGCAGCGGGCAGCCGGCATGCAGGCAACTGGCCGCCGGGCACCCGCTGCCCGGAGGCTTGTCGCCGGCGGGTGGTCCTCCACCCACCGGCTACCCGCTGGAATTTGCCCAACTTGGGTCTTCGGCTTCCCTGTTTGATGTTTCCCCGACCCTCGTGGTGTCCCAACAGACTCCGTTTATCGTGCCTAAAGACTAGTTTGATGTTTCGGGTACCATTCGTAGGATAAATGAGTCTTATATATATCGTATGCTAGTTGAATTGGTATCCCGTTGGCCTAGGTGAAAGAAGTATGAACCCCTTAGGATTATTCCTAGTATGTGGATGACCACGCATAGGTTTCATTATACGTTTTCTCCCCTTTCCCAATGTGTTAATATGGGTTGCATGTGCTTGCTATGTGTTATGTGTGCATGATACCCCAATTTGGTTGTATCAAATTGGTTATTCCTGAGCTGCGGTTCAGAAGCTGGCTGCGGTCAGAATTACACTCTCGGGTTGCGGTCCACCATTTGGTTGCGATCAAACGTTTTACATGAGCTGCGGTTCATATTCCTGGCTGCGGTCAGATGATCACTCTTGGGCTGCGGTCCACTGTTTGGTTGCGATCAAACATTATGATGAGCTGCGGTTCATCGGTCGGTTGCGATCGACCCCTTCGTGTTGCGATACGAGGCAGGGTGCTGCGGGGCCGTGTCAGAGCTATATGCGCTGACCCTCATGTATGGGCATGCGATTGGTCCTGTGGCGCCATCAAAGTGTGCTTGTGTGATGAGATGAATGATAATATAAATGAGATGAAGTGAATCCGTGACCATAGGATACATGCTAGTATCTTTACATGCGTGATTCCAATTGTTGAATGTGCTTATCCCATAGGATATATGCTAGTATCTTTTCATGCTTGGTTATAACTGTTGAATGTGCTTATCCCTATTTGTCGAGTCTATTCCGGTTTTGAAACTAGAGTTTACTAGGATATATCTTCCTGCTTCAAAATGGCTTTCTTATATCTATATATACACATATATACTTATACGGTATTTCAACGCGTTAGAGTGGGTTACCAGCATTATTCGCTGAACAGATATATTTGGCTTTCAGGCACTGACGATTAGCTCCGGAGCGCGCTAGAGGACCCAAGGCTTAGATAGGTAGTTCTTGTTCGGCCTGCGTGCCATGATGATGTAATGATATTGTTTAAGGATAATTAGATAGTTTAGCCTGTGCATCTGAGTTCTCCAGCTCAGATGTGGCTAACACCCCAATGCAGGCTGCTCATATCTTGTTAGGTAGACCATGTCAATTTGACAGAAAAATAAGTTATGATGGAATGAGGAACACTTATGTGTTTCACATGAATGGAGTTACATATGTCTTGCCTCGTTTGTATCCTAAACAAGTAGAAGAAATTCAATTGACATTGATGCAAGCTCTCAAACCAGCCTCAAAGAAGGAAGAAATCAAAGAGAGAAAAGTGGAACCTCCATGTTTGGAATTGCAATCACCACTCCAATCCTCTAACTCAGTTTGTAGCCAAACAAAGGGACCACAATCAGTGATACAGTGGAAAGGACCAGCCCAAGGTGTCAAAGTGCAACCTCTCTTGGTCACTACAAAGGATATTAAGCAAGAGAAAAGAAGGGGAGTAACTATTTACTCACTTTTATTTCAAAAGCATGCATTAAAATTCTCTAGATTTGTTTGCCATGTTTCTATTAATGATCTACATGCTAGATGTGTTAGAAATTTGTTTGCATCCATACATCCGAGATTCCTTAACTTTGATTTTACTAAAACTTTATTTGATAGAGATAAGGAATCACTGGAAAGTTATAAGGCACATTTGAAAACTTCTTATGGCAAATACTACTTGCTCAAGGAGTTTTGGTTCAAAGTCAATGGAATTGACAATTTTTGCTTGGATTTGAGCAATGGTTTAATTATTGATTCACATAAGGGACAATTAGGTTTTCCAAAGAATGATGATGTTTTGCATGGATATTTTCATTGGCTAAAGGAGAAAAAAGATGTAGAATCTTATGTTCATAATTGTGCTACTTACCACCACAATGCATCTAAATCATTACTTGATATTTCCATGGATTTTGTGTTTGGTTTAGCCCTAAGCTCTAGGAGGAAAGATGTTGTGCTTGTTGATAATTCAAACAAAATGGCTAAATTTAATATGTCTAATTTTGTTGAACTATTACCATTCAGAATGTTTAAATTCCACGCTGTGTCATTAGACTTAATCGCCTTACTTGTTTATTGTAGGATGAAGATTGGAGCGACTCGTGTCAAGCATGCCAAGAAAAAGTTCCATGACCTTGATAAAACACAAAGTGAGCTTGCTAATTTGTCTTTCATTGAAGATTTGGATTCGAGGACGAATCCTTTTCAAGAAGGGGAGAATAATAAGAACCGGTACACATGGAATCCAATAAGGGTCTATAGTGGGCTCATCACAAGGCCCATAACTACATCCTTAAAGAATCATTGGTGGAAGAAACAAAAAGGCCCTATAATAATTCCATTCGATAGAGGAAAGTATTATAGTGGCCCATTTCAAGTGATATCATGGATCGAAGACAATTCTTACAAGATTTGAGGTCGAATCATTTTCAAGAAGGGGAGGATGATGCGGCCCAACATAATGAAGATCCATCAAGAGTACCAATTGGGCCAATCACAAGGCCCAAGTCCAAACGATTAAGACAACTCTTCATTGGTGATATTCAAAGATGGTGGAAATCCAAGTCAAGCCCATTTGCAAAAGATGAAGAAGAATTCAAGGCTTTTTATAATTGTTTAAGTGCTGATTTTGGTGATTAAATTAGGCCCAAATCAGCCCTATTATTTTTGGTCATCATTAATTTAAATTGTTTGGCATAAAAGAGAAAACACTAGTTGTATTTAGAAAGGATTCCTTAAATCCTTTTCTAAATAAAACTTTATTTACTTGTTTTCTAGATTAGGTTTAGGGCTCTTTTTTCCATTGTATTTAGAATTATAATGCTGCCCCTATACCTTTAAATAGGGCACATCCATATCAGTTTCAAGGAGGCTTTAATTCAATAAAACTCTTAAGTTTTTCTTTACACTTGTGTAAGAAACCTTATGGCTAATTGTGGACTCAATTAGTGGTTAGTCGTGGACTCGACTAGCAAATTGATTCGTGGACTTGAATCAATCTTACTTTCTTCAACCTTAGATTTAGGTTCGTGGACTCGTTCTTGAATCGAAGGAAACTAGATCCGACTCTAGTTGATTGAAGATTGCAATATCAAGGTAGTTGAAGCTACATGGGATTCTTCCAAGTGTTTGAGGATTCGAGACAAAGGGTTTCTCGTGAGGTTTAAGGTATTTTGATCCATCTCTATCTTTACTTTGAGAGCATTCTTGGGACAATATTCCAATTTATTTGAACCTTGGACTAGGTTCATATCAGGTATCGTTCTAGGAATTTATGTGTAATACGTGTCGTTGTTGTTGTGCCTTGATTGTTATTTGATTATGTGTTGATTGATTGAATGGTGATGAGTATCGTGGTCATTGCGCAATGGCCGGTGTGGATGATGATGATGAGATTGTGATTGGTGGAAATGAATTGTTTGTGGTTGTCACCACTTGTGCCTTGTCATTGTTCTAAAGGTACAGGCCATAGCGGTGACTGTGCTAAAGGCACACACCCACCTTAGACTTGCTTGCCGTTGAGCATGGGTCAGGTTATAAGTGCTACGGTGTCATGTTAGAGCTATATGCGCTAATCCCTTGATAGTGGCACTAGTGGTGCGGATCAATGAATGGCACTGCAGCACCATCTTGATATGTTGGCGGTTGATAGGTGGTTTTTTGGTGGGGGCATGTAGTTGCCCGGAGGCATAAGGGGTGGTTATATAAGGGTGGCCTGGAGGTATAGGTTGGAACTGATATAAGGACGGAGGGGTGCTACAAGGTTGGAACTTGGTATAAGGTTGGAGGATGAATTGTGTGCTTTGATGACTACCTGCTAATTGATTGTATTGAATGCCTTAGTTGCCTCTACTTGTTATTTGTATGCTTATCTACTTGTCATGTCTTGTAATTCATGCTTAGGGTGCCTGTTAGTTGTAAGTATATATGTATTCCAGTTTCAAAATGAGTTTCTTATATCTACCTATATTGTACATAACGCGTTGGAGTGGGTTACCAGCAATATTCGTTGACGGTTGTTATACCAAATGTTTTTAAGGTGATGAGCATTATCTTCGGAGCGCGCTAGTTAGAGCCTTGGACTTAGCTTAATTAGCCTTAGCTTAGTAGCTGGCCTGCGTGCCTTGGGATTGTATTTGAATATCGAATTATGAATGTATTATGCTTAGCTTAAGCCTGTGCAACTAGGTTCTCAAACCTAGGTGGGGCATAGCACCCCGACACTTATGGTTAGCTTTATGCTCTGTTTGGATTCAGTCAATGGATTTTCCTTTATTTTATAAGTTTTAAATATCTCAGAATTTAGCGGTGTTGCATACAGGCTTAACCTAAAGTCAGAAAATTATATCGTGCACCGCGGTGCATAATCAATTATGCACCGCGCTTCAAAACAACGTCATTTTATTTAATGAAAAGAAACGCCATCTATTTCGCGCCGTTCCGCGTCATTCCGCAAAAAGTAACTCTGTTATTCAATTTCATTTTGTATACACTGTAGTTTCATTTTGATATAACTATAGTTCCATTTCAATATATATAATTGCAGTTTCATTCGATATTATAACACCCAAATATGTGAAAATGTTATTTAATTTTATTTTATATACACCATAGTTTCATTAAAACACAACTACATGATCATTTTGATATAACTACAGCTTCATTACACAATATACACTCAAAAATGTGAAATGTTATTCAGTTTCATTTTATATACACTGCAGTTTCATTTCAACACACCTACAATTTCATTCAAATTCAATTGCAGTTTCAGTTGATAATATAAAAATAATACGTGAGGTAGTGTCAGTTTAGATACACTGTAGTTTCATTTCAACACAGCTACGGTTTCACTTCAATTGAATTGCAGTTTCAGTTGATAATATATAAAATAATACGTGAGGCAGTATCGGTTTAGATACACTGTAGTGTCAGTTGATAATTAATACACCAAATATGCACGCTCCGTTAACTATAACAGCTTGTCGTTTCTTTACTTAAAGAAATGGCGCCGTTTTGACCGCGTGCACGTGCACCGCGGTCCACGATATAACGACTGCCTAATGTCCAGTCCAACCAATTATTTAATGGGCCTAGTCCACTTGCACCACATAATTAAGGTCCGTATGGGAAAGTCTTACAGTCTCCCACTTGGTGCAAGTACTAGCACAATTCTCATCAAATAACAAAACACATGAATCATAGTAATATGTCCTCTACTGAATAAGTGAGTAATATCTTCTATGATCACATGCATTTTGATCCCCAAACTTAAATCCATTATGAACAAACCCAACGTTTATTCCTGGTACCTTAAGGGATGTTTCTCAAAATAAAATATATATGCGCAACTTAAGAGAGAAAATTATCCAAATTGTACAAAAGAGTACACTGTATGATTGATATGAATCTAGTCCAAGATTCAAATAAGATGAGTACTGTCCCAAGAATTGCTCTCAATGTAAAGATAGAGATGGATCAAAATACCTTAAACCTCACGAGAAACCCTTTGTCTCGAATCCTCAAAGACTTGGAAGAATCACATGTAGCTTCAAGTACCTCGATGTTGCAATCTTCAATCAACTATAGTCGGATCTAGTTTCCTTCGATTCAAGAACGAGTCCACGAACCTAAATCTAAGGTTGAAGAAAGTAAGATTGATTCGAGTCCACGAATCAATTTGCTAGTCGAGTCCACGACTAGCCACTAATTGAGTCCACAATTAGCCATAAGGTTTCTTACACAAGTGTAAAGAAAAACTTAAGAATTTTATTGAATTAAAGCCTCTTCCAAACTGATATGGATTTGCCCTATTTATAGGTATAGGGCAGCATTGTAATCTAAATACAATAGGAAAAAGAGTCCTAAACCTAATCTAGAAAACAAGTAAATAGAGTTTTATTTAGAAAAGGATTTAAGGAATCCTTTCTAAATACAACTAGTGTTTTCTCTTTTATGCCAAACAATTTAAATTAATGATGACAAAAAATAATAGGGCTGATTTGGGCCTAATTTAATCACCAAAATCAGCACTTAAACAATTATAAAAAGCCTTGAAATCTTCTTCATCTTTTGCAAATGGGCTTGACTTGGATTTCCACCATCTTTGAATATCACCAATGAAGAGTTGTCTTAATCGTTTGGACTTGGGCCTTGTGATTGGCCCAATTGGTACTCTTGATGGATCTTCATTATGTTGGGCCGCATCAAGTTGTCTTAATCATTTGGACTTGGGCCTTGTGATTGGCCCAATTGGTACTCTTGATGGATCTTCATTATGTTGGGTCGCATCATCCTCACCTTCTTGAAAATGATTCGACCTTGAATCTTGTAAGCATTGTCTTCGATCCATGATATCACTTGAAATGGGCCACTATAATACTTTCCTCTATCGAATGGAATTATTATTGGGCCTTCTTGTTTCTTCCACCAATGATTCTTTAAGGATGTTGTTATGGGCCTTGTGATGAGCCCACTATAGACCCTTATTGGATTCCATGTGTACTGGTTCTTATTATTCTCCCTTTCTTGAAAAGGATTCATCCTCGAATCCAAATATTCAATGAAAGACAAAGTAAGAAGCTCACTTTCTGTTTTATCACGCTCATGGAACTTTTTCTTGGGATGCTTGACACGAGTCGCTCCAATCATCATCCTACAATCAACAACTAAGGCAATTAAGTCTAATGACACATCATGAAATTTAAACATTCTGGACGGTAATAATTCATCAAAATGAGACATATTAAATTTAGGCATCTTGTTTGAATTGTCAACAAGCACAAAATCTTTCCTCCTAGAGCTTAAGGGTAAACCAAACACAAAATCCATGGAAATATCAAGTAATGATTTAGATGCATTGTGGTGGTAAGCAGCACAATTATGAACATAAGATTCTACATCTTTTTTCTTCTTTGGCCAATGAAAATATCCATGCAAAACATCATCACTCTTTGGAAAACCATTGCTCAAATCCAAGCAAAAAAAGCCATTCCCGTTGACTTTGAACGAAAACCCCTTGAGCAAGTAGTATTTCACATAAGAAGTTTTCAAATGTGCCTTATAACTTCCTAGTGGTTCCTTATCTCTATCAAATAAAGTTTTAGTAAACTCAAAATTAAGGAATCTTGGATGTATGGAGGCAAACAAATTTCTAACACATCTAGCAAGTAGCTCATTAATAGAAACATGACAAACAAATCTTGAGAATTTTAATGCATGCTTTTGAAATAAAAATGAGTAAATAGTTACTCCCCTTCTTTTCTACGCTTACTATCCTTTTCTGTTACCAAGCGAGGCTGCACTTTGATAGCTATGGCTGGTTCTTTGCACTGTACCACTGATAGCGGTTCCTTTGTTTGGCTACAAACTAAGTTAGAGGACTGGAATGGTGACTCCAATTCTAAACGTGGAGGCTCCAGTTTGCTCTCTTTGATTTCTTCTTTCTTCAAGGCTGGTTTGAGGGCTTGCTTCGATCTCTGTTGAATTTCTTCTACTTGTTTTGGAAGTAGAGGCTTAAGCACAAGTATAAATCTATTATAGGTGACATTGCATGTGTTGTTGAGTGCATTATAAAAAAAATGTCTATCATGTTGCCATGACCTTCCAAGTGAAACATGTGCAGTACGCATTGGCACAATATCACAAAGAACCTCATCATAATACTTTCCAATACAAAAAGGAATAAATGCTTGTTTAGTCACTCTCACATCCCCTGAATCAATAAGATTATACGGTTGGGGGTGATTGATAAGAGGTAACTTAAGGTAGTCGACCATGGCTGTACTAGCTAAATTAATACATCGATCCGAATTGATAACGATAATGCATCCCTTTCCATGAATGTTTCCCCGAGTATAGAGCGGCGGTTGCACTTGCTTAGGGTGTTGCTCTAGATTAGTCATTCGAGTGCTTAAACCTTTCATGGCAAAGGCTAGAGCATCTATTTTCTGCTCTAACCTCCTATGTGTGTTTGGAACCTCTTCAGTCATCTATAGATGAGAAACAAAATCTAAAAACAAGAAGATATGTGAGTATTCATGTTAGTGAAACCAAAAAGTTGGCTCGCTCCCTCACTATTCTCAGCTCGCAGGTAAGTGGTGGATTATATAGCTACGGGGGTGCACTACACACTCTTACAAACACACACTCCACTCGTGTATCGCTCAAGGTGGCAGATACTCTCACAAGCCTTTTTCCAAAAAGGAAAATTCTAATCCGATACTCAAGTTGATATGGATTCAACCTCAAAGTTTAAGAAAACATACCTTGGAAGACTTCACAAGCCTTTGAGAGTAAGGGTGTATCGCGAGATAGGCAATAAAATTGAGAGCAAGAAGCAAAGAAAAAGGACAATACGAGCAAAGAAACTAAATAAGATTTGAAAGAAAAAGGAAACCAACGAAGGAAGTATGGCAGAAAGATGTGCAAGACCAATATCAAAAGATAGAGACCAATTAGGAATCTATCAATAACTCCTTCCAACCTTATACTTTTCCCCTTCCTTGTCCCTCCAAAATTCTCCTACCAGCCAAATTCTTTCCGCAACCTTATTCTTCTTCTTTATTGCTTTCTCTTTTTTTTTTTTTTTCTTTTTTTCAACTTTCTTGATTTTTTTGATTTTTTTGATAAGTAACCTCCAAATAACTACTGTAAATATCAACAAAAATTTTGGACCAAGAGGATCCACACAACCCCTTCAAAACAGAATCAAGAATTTCAAGAATCACCCAGAAAAATTGAAACGCTGCCCTTACTTCGAAGATCAATATCTCAATGACCGTAAGGAAATAGCAAGTCTATAATATATCAATAGAACGCCCCAGAGGAGATCTAAAACATATAAAAATTTCAGATAAAACTAACCAATGGATCTCGAGATATAGGTCATTCTTTGAAACTGGTCACAGAATGCAAAAATCTGGAAAGGGTGTGATTGCGACGTGATTGCGCGTAAATGCGCTTTGGATATAGGTAAGTGTGAGATGGGGTTGTTTTCTTGACATAATATATGGTAATATGGTGCTTAGGAGGTGTGAGGTCTCGTTGATATTGGACGGGAAAAAGGGAAAACTCTTTCGGGATTGTTTTTCAAGAAACTGGAGAACATATATCAAGATTCAAGAACACAATCAAGAATGCAAAGGAAATTTTTTTAGGGTTTTTTTATGAATAAGACAGGAAAAAAAAGTAGTATGTAAGATAAAAATGAGATAAACCTAGGCTCTGAATACCAAATTGATATGAATCTAGTCCAAGATTCAAATAAGATGAGTACTGTCCCAAGAATTGCTCTCAATGTAAAGATAGAGATGGATCAAAATACCTTAAACCTCACGAGAAACCCTTTGTCTCGAATCCTCAAAGACTTGGAAGAATCACATGTAGCTTCAAGTACCTCGATGTTGCAATCTTCAATCAACTAGAGTCGGATCTAGTTTCCTTCGATTCAAGAACGAGTCCACGAACCTAAATCTAAGGTTGAAGAAAGTAAGATTGATTCGAGTCCACGAATCAATTTGCTAGTCGAGTCCACGACTAGCCACTAATTGAGTCCACAATTAGCCATAAGGTTTCTTACACAAGTGTAAAGAAAAACTTAAGAATTTTATTGAATTAAAGCCTCTTCCAAACTGATATGGATGTGCCCTATTTATAGGTATAGGGCAGCATTGTAATCTAAATACAATAGGAAAAAGAGTCCTAAACCTAATCTAGAAAACAAGTAAATAGAGTTTTATTTAGAAAAGGATTTAAGGAATCCTTTCTAAATACAACTAGTGTTTTCTCTTTTATGCCAAACAATTTAAATCAATGATGACCAAAAATAATAGGGCTGATTTGGGCCTAATTTAATCACCAAAATCAGCACTTAAATAATTATAAAAAGCCTTGAAATCTTCTTCATCTTTTGCAAATGGGCTTGACTTGGATTTCCACCATCTTTGAATATCACCAATGAAGAGTTGTCTTAGTCGTTTGGACTTGGGCCTTGTGATTGGCCCAATTGGTACTATTGATGGATCTTCATTATGTTGGGCCGCATCAAGTTGTCTTAATCATTTGGACTTGGGCCTTGTGATTGGCCCAATTGGTACTCTTGATGGATCTTCATTATGTTGGTCCGCATCAATGATCTCTAAAATCCTTTAAAGCATGCTTTAAGTAGAGATCTCTTAATGTTAGCATAATGCTAACTATATTCCATGACTTATTTATAACTTAACTTAAGCACTACATCTAACTGCTAAGAGCTTGTAGTTGACATGTCTGTCACTCCCACTCATTAAGATAGCCAAAAGATATATAGTTAAGTCATAGAAGCATTCCAATAACTTAGACAACAAATCAAAACTCTAAGTCCATAAATTTGGAATGTTAAACATACACCGTAACTTCCCAAATACTCTTAATGTCTACCTCAAAATGAACTGAACATTATGAGTCTTGCTTTTATGTCTCGCAAAATTGTCATGAGCCTTACAAACCAAAATGACCCAGGATCAATTTTGCAGAAACTAAAGACTCTATTAAATGCTAAAGAATTTATTAAATGACAGTGCACCACAAGTTAAATGTTTTGTTCTAATATAATAAACTCCTTAATATAGTTAAAACATTTTCATAAATATGTTGCACAACTAAACGTTCAAAAAATTTGAACTTATGGATTTATATGAACAAATACAAGATTAATACTTGTGAATCTTTTGGACTTATTGTTTGACATACAATTCAATTTGGGACTTTGATATGAACCTAGTCCAAGGTTCAAATAAAGATGGAATATTGTCCCAATAATGCTCTCAAAACTAAAGATAGAGATGGATCGAAATACCTTAAACCTCACAAGAAACCCTTTGTCTCGAATCCTCAAAGACTTGGAAGAATCTCATTGTAGCTTCAAGTACTTCGATGTTGCAATCTTCAATCAACTAGTGTCGGATCTAGTTTCCTTCGATTCAAGAACGAGTCCACGAACCTAAATCTAAGATTGAAGAAAGTAAGATTGATTCGAATCCACGAATCAATTTGCTAGTCGAGTCCACGACTAGCCACTAATTGAGTCCACAATTAGCCATAAGGTTTCTTACACAAGTGTAAAGAAAAACTTCAGAATTTTATTGAATTAAAGTCTCCTCAAAACTGATATGGATGTGCCCTATTTATAGGTATAGGGCAGCATTGTAATCTAAATACAATGGTAAAAAGAGACCTAAACCTAATCTAGAAAACAAGTAAATAGAGTTTTATTTAGAAAAGGATTTAAGGAATCCTTTCTAAATACAACTAGTGTTTTCTCTTTTATGCCAAACAATTTAAATTAATGATGACCAGAAATAATAGGGCTGATTTGGGCCTAATTTAATCACCAAAATTAGCACTTCAAAAATTATAAAAAAAAAGCCCTGAGTTATTCTTCATATTTTGCAAATGGGCTTGACTTGGATTTCCACCATCTTTGAACATCACCAATGAAGAGTTGCCTTAATTGTTTGGACTTGGGCCTTGTGATTGACCCAATTAGTACTCTTAATGGATCTTCATATGTTGGGCCGCATGATCCTCCCCTTCTTGAAAATGATTTTGGTGATTAAATTAGGCCCAAATCAGCCCTATTATTTTTGGTCATCATTAATTTAAATTGTTTTGCATAAAAAAAACAATGTGTGAGTAATCACGTTAGTGAAACCAAAAAGTTGGCTCGCTCCCTCACTATTCTCAGCTCGCAGGTAAGAGGTGGATTATATGGCTCTGGTGGTGTACTACACACTCTTACAAACACACACTCCACTCGTGTATCGCTCAAGGTGGCAGATACTCTCACAAGCCTTTTTCCAAAAAGGAAAATTCTAGTCCGGTACTCAAGTTGATATGGATTCAACCTCAAAGTTCAAGAAAACGTACCTTGGAAGACTTCACAAGCCTTTGAGAGTAAAGGTGTATCGTGAGATAGGTAATAAAATTGAGAGCAAGAAGCAAAGAAAATGGACAATACGAGCAAAGAAACTAAATAAGATTTGAAAGAAAAAGGAAACTAAAGAAGGAAGTATGGCAGAAAGATATGCAAGACCAATATCAAAAGATAGAGACAAATAGAATATAAAATGGGTTCACGTGTACCACAACCAATTACGAATCATTAAAGAACTCCTTCCAACCTTATACTTTTCCCTTACCTTGTCCCTCCAAAATTCTCCTACCAGCCAAATTCTTTCCCCAACCTTATTCGTCTTCTTTATTGCTTTTTTTTTTCAACTTTCTTGATTTTTTTTGATTTTTTTGATAAATAACCTCCAAATAATTACTGTAAATATCACCAAAAATTTCAGACCAAGTGGTTCCACACAAGCACTTCAAAACAGAATCAAGAATTTCAAGAATCACCCAGAAAAACAGAAACGCTGCCCTTACTTCGAAGATCAATATCTCAATGACCGTAAGGAATTAGCAAGTGTATAATATATCAATAGAACGCCCCAGAAGAGATTTAAAACATATACAAATTTCAGATAAAACTAACCGGTGGATCTCGAGATATAGGTCATTCTTTGAAACTGGTCACAGAATGCGGAAATCTGGACAGGGTGTGATTGCGACGTGATTGCGCGTAAATGCGCTTTGGATATAGGTAAGAGTGAGATGGGGTTGTTTTCTTGACAGAATATATGGTAATATGGTGCTTAGGAGGTGTGAGGTCTCGTTGATATTGGACGGGGAAAAGGGAAAACTCTTTCGGGATTGTTTTTCAAGAAACTGGAGAACATGTATCAAGACTCAAGAACACAATCAAGAATGCAAAGGAAATTTTTTTAGGGTTTTTTATGAATAAGACATGAAAAAAAAAGTAGTATGTAAGATAAAAATGAGATAAACCTAGGCTCTGAATACCAAATTGATATGAGCCTAGTCCACAAAAAGAATGTAAAAGGAGATCAAGTGTACCACAACCAAATAGGAATATATCAAGAACTCCTTCCAACCATATACTTTTCCGCTTCCTTATCCCACCAAAATTCTCCTGCCAACCAGATTCTTTCCCCAACCTTATTCTTCTTCTTTATTGCTTTCTGTTTTTTTTTTTTTTTTGCTTTTTTTCAACTTTCTTGATTTTTTTTTTGATTTTTTTTTGATAAGTAACCTCCAAATAACTACTGTAAATATCAACAAAAATTTCGGACCAAGAGGATCCACACAACCCCTTCAAAACAGAACCAAGAATTTCAAGAATCACCCAGAAAAACAGAAACGCTGCCCTTACTTCAAAGATCAATATCTCAATGGCCGTAAGGAATTAGAAAGTGTATAATATATAAATAGAACGCCCCAGAAGAGATCTAAAACATATTAAAATTTCAGATAAAATTAACCGGTGGATCTCGAGATATAGGTCATTCTTTGAAACTGGTCACAGAACGCGGAAATCTGGACAGGGTGTGATTGCGACGTGATTGCGCGTAAATGCGCTTTGGATATAGGTATGGGTGATATGGGGTTGTTTTCCTAACAGAATGTGTGATAATATGGTGCTTAGGAGGTGTGAGGTCTCGTTGATATTCAGAGCCTAGGTTTATCTCAGTATCATTAGAAATTTGGTTTCTTTGGTTTCCTAGGTTTATCTCGTTCTTATCTTACACCATTGCAAACAATAAGGATTTGGATGATTAAGCAAAGGTAACTGAAGAAATTTAACCATAGTTGCACTAGCCACATTTGTGCAACTTCTAGAATCTATTACCATAGCACACGCATTCTCTCTAATTGACCCTTTAGCACAAAATATATTTTCTCTTTGAGAATGATCTTCTTTTAAAGGGTGAACATTCAAAACCTCCTTAACAACAACAGTATGACTAGACTCACTATCAACATATTTAGAATCAGAATCTAAAGGTATGAATGGTTCTCTCTCAACATGTTCATTGGGGGTTTCAAAATGGTCACAAACCTCATCCTCAGATTTATATTCAAGACAAGAAGTAAAATTTTCAGATTCTGTTGTTATCTTAACTACCCTCTTGTTAGGGCAATCACGAGCTATGTGGCCTCTCCCATTACATCTATAACAAATCAATTCTCTATCACGTTGAGGCTTCACTGCCTCACTTACCTTTTCTTTACCTTTGTCTCGTGAATCATCTCTTGGACGAGGATGTTCATCACGTCTTTGAGAGGTAGAACAAGTGTTGTTCCATTTTGATGCACCATTTTGGGCCTTGTACATTTTCATCTCTTTGATTTTTGCCTCAGATTCACGTGCAGCATACAAGGCATCATAAAGGGTGTCATATCTCTGAATACTCATTCCACATCGAATTTCTAAGTTCAATCCATGTACGAAACGAGCAATAGATTTTGCATCTTCTTCATGTACGTTTCCATGTTCAAGCAAAATATTTATAGTTTGGTGGTACTCATCAACTGACATTACTCCTTGCACGGTTCCCTGCAATTTTCTTTAAAGATCATAGAAAAAAGATTTAGGACGAAAGGTTAGGCACATATCTTCCCTCACTTGAACCCAAGATTCATAGGGAATAAAATTAGCAACTCTCTCTCTATTTCTTTTTCGCCACCAAGACAAAGCATACCCCTTAAAAGATGTAGCAACTAGCCTAATTTTTGTAAGATCAGAATAGTGCTTTAAATAAAAAAGAGTCTCAACAGCATTCTCCCATTCTATGTATTCGGTAGGTCCTTTCTCACCAGTGAAGTTAGGAATTTCATGTTTAATGTTTCCTAACTCCGCATTACGCTGCTGGATCCTTTGCCATCTAGGATCCACTCTTCCTGCTGGTGGCAGGTATCGCTCATCATTGTGTGGTGGTTGCACTTGCTGTGAGCGTTGCTCCAAATTATTCATTCGTTTGAGTAACCTGTCTATCTTTTGTTCTAATGTCTGGGGCAGGTTTGGAACTTGTTCAGCCATCTGTATAGGAAAAAAAAATCTAAAAACAAGAAGATGTGTGAGTAATCACGTTAGTGAAACCAAAAAGTTGGCTCGCTCCCTCTCTATTCTCAGCTCACGGGTAAGAGGTGGATTATATGGCTCTGGGGGTACACTACACTCTTACAAACACACACTCCACTCGTGTATCACTCCAAGTGGCAGATACACTCACAAGCCTTTTTCCAAAAAGGAAAATTCTAGTCCGGAACTCAAGTTGATATGGATTCAACCTCAAAGTTCAAGAAAACGTACCTTGGAAAACTTCACAAGCCTTTGAGAGTAAGGGTGTATCGCGAGATAGGTAATAAAATTGAGAGCAAGAAGCAAAGAAAAAGGACAATACGAGCAAAGAAACTAAATAAGATTTGAAAGAAAAAGGAAACTAAAGAAGGAAGTATGGCAGAAAGATATGCAAGACCAATATCAAACGATAGAGACAAATAGAATATAAAATGGGTTCACGTGTACCACAACCAATTAGTAATCATTAAAGAACTCCTTCCAACCTTATACTTTTCCCCTTCCTTGGCCCTCCAAAATTCTCCTACCAGCCAAATTCTTTCCCCAACCTTATTCTTCATCTTTATTGCTTTTTTTTTTTCAACTTTCTTGATTTTTTTTTTGATTTTTTTGATAAATAACCTCCAAATAATTACTGTAAATATCACCAAAAATTTCAGACCAAGTGGTTCCACACAAGCACTTCAAAACAGAATCAAGAATTTCAAGAATCACCCAGAAAAACAGAAACGCTGCCCTTACTTCGAAGATCAATATCTCAATGACCGTAAGGAATTAGCAAGTTTATAATATATCAATAGAACGCCCCAAAAGAGATCTAAAACATATCCAAATTTTAGATAAAACTAACCGGTGGATCTCGAGATATAGGTCATTCTTTGAAACTGGTCACAGAATGCGGAAATCTGGAAAGGGTGTGATTGCGACGTGATTGCGCGTAAATGCGCTTTGGATATAGGTAAGAGTGAGATGGGGTTGTTTTCTTGACATAATATATGGTAATATGGTGCTTATGAGGTGTGAGGTCTCGTTGATATTGGACGGGAAAAAGGGAAAACTCTTTCGGGATTGTTTTCAAGAAACTGGCGAACATGTATCAAGATTTAAGAACACAATCAAGAATGCAAAGGAAATTTTTTTAGGGTTTTTTTATGAATAAGACATGAAAAAAAAGTAGTATGTAAGATAAAAATGAGATAAACCTAGGCTCTGAATATCAAATTGATATGAACCTAGTCCAAGGTTCAAATAAAGATGGAATATTGTCCCAATAATGCTCTCAAAACTAAAGATAGAGATGGATCGAAATACCTTAAACCTCACAAGAAACCCTTTGTCTCGAATCCTCAAAGACTTGGAAGAATCCCATTGTAGCTTCAAGTACTTCGATGTTGCAATCTTCAATCAACTAGTGTCGGATCTAGTTTCCTTCGATTCAAGAACGAGTCCACGAACCTAAATCTAAGGTTGAAGAAAGTAAGATTGATTCGAATCCACGAATCAATTTGCTAGTCGAGTCCACGACTAGCCACTAATTGAGTCCACAATTAGCCATAAGGTTTCTTACACAAGTGTAAAGAAAAACTTCAGAATTTTATTGAATTAAAGCCTCCTCAAAACTGATATGGATGTGCCCTATTTATAGGTATAGGGCAGCATTGTAATCTAAATACAATGGGAAAAAGAGACCTAAACCTAATCTAGAAAACAAGTAAATAGAGTTTTATTTAGAAAAGGATTTAAGGAATCCTTTCTAAATACAACTAGTGTTTTCTCTTTTATGCCAAACAATTTAAATTAATGATGACCAGAAATAATAGGGCTGATTTGGGCCTAATTTAATCACCAAAATCAGCACTTAAACAATTATAAAAAAAAGCCTTGAGTTATTCTTCATATTTTGCAAATGGGCTTGACTTGGATTTCCACCATCTTTGAACATCACCAATGAAGAGTTGCCTTAATTGTTTGGACTTGGGCCTTGTGATTGGCCCAATTAGTACTCTTAATGGATCTTCATATGTTAGGCCGCATCATCCTCCCCTTCTTGAAAATGATTCGACCTCGAATCTTGTAAGCATTGTCTTCGATCCATGATATCACTTGAAATTGGCCACTATAATATTTTCCTCTATCGAATGGACTTATTATTGGTCTTTGTTGTTTCTTCCACCAATGATGTTTTAAGGTCGTCGTTATGGGCCTTGTGATGAGCCCACTATTTACCCTTTCTGGATTCCATGTGTACTGGTTCCTATTAGACTTATTGTTTGAAATACGTAGTCATAATTGATTTGACCAACTAATTAATGAAGATATAATTCCCCACCATTAGTTGGGTATACTAAATAATCAGTATTTGGTTCCAATAATGAGGACATAACTCCCCAACATAGTTGGACATACTAAAATAATAAAATACACTTTCCAAAACCAATTTAGAATTTGGCCCAAAAAGGTACATTTTTATTCTTGGAATCCAAAAAGGTATATCATATCATATCACATAACTTACTATAGTTGATCCAAATAATCAAGTAAGCTTCGTGAAACAATCGATAAAGGTGGTAAATTTTGGGAAGTAACTAAATACATGTTTTGTCAATGCAAACCATGAAACTTAGAATTATAATTAAACTAAATTTATAAATTCTAAGAAATTGTGATAAAATTATTATCTAATGGGCTAAATGAAATAATTGACATTGATGGTACTAATTTCCGGTTATCGGTTGTATGTAATATGTATGTGTATGAACAAGAAGAAAATGTAGCAAATGAGCCTCTTTTATTAATGTTGTACTTGTGTGTGTTTGTAGTGAGAAGGGAGAGCAAGGAGCCCATTGTAGAGAGGGAGTGGAAATGGGAAAAAGCCCCCTTAAAATGAAGGGTCAAGTGCCCTTATATAGGTCAAACCAAGTCGGGGTTGACCTTGACCCGAACCGTTTGACCCGACCCAAATAGGAACACGGAGCATACGGGGAGCCTGAACCCGGGGTATATTCCTCATCATAAAGCCCCCCCCCCCCCCCTGTCCGTGCCCTGGCGATGAGTTAGCGAGGAAGGGTTCGGGCCAGAAAACTGATCATATGGTCCGTGACTTACGCCGGTTGCCTCGTTAAAAACATTAAGCTAATAAAAAACCCAATGAGAAAAAATTTTAGTTAAGGATAAAAGAGTACAATGCTAAACACAATCTGGTGGACTAAAAAATGGAGTTGTCCGACCAAGGGGTCGGTTTTGCAACACAATTTGAGAGGTCGAACCTTTACCGATAGAGCGGCCGGGAAGCTAGCTAAGATCGGGAGATTAGGTTAGCAACGATCTGGAGGTAAACTTTGCCGGTCTACTGACCGGATTGCTGGGCACGACCGAGAGGTCGGGCCAAATGTGATAGGGAGATCTAACTTTACCAATCATGGGATTGGATTTACGGCACGACTTAAGAGACAGGATTTCTACCGATCTAGCGACTGGATTGCGAGCTGCAATTGGGAGGGTTGGGTTAATTCACGATTTAGGGATCGAACTTTCTACGATCTAACACTAGGAGACCCGATGGTCTAACGATAGCGAGATGCGTTCGGTTTACGAATCGAAAGTCCCAGGCAGAGGGACACTTGGAGACCCGATAGTCTAATGATAGCTGATATGAACCTAGTCCAAGGTTCAAATAAAGATGGAATATTTTCCCAAGAATCCTCTCAAAAGTAAAGATAGAGATGGATCAAAATACCTTAAACCTCACGAGAAACCCTTAGTCCCGAATCCTCAAAGACTTTGAAGAATCCCATGTAGCTTCAAGTACCTCGATGTTGCAATCTTCAATCAAATAGAGTCGGATCTAGTTTCCTTCGGTTCAAGAACGAGTCCACGAACCTAAATCTAAGGTTGAAGAAAGTAAGATTGATTCGATTCCACGAATCAATTTGCTAGTCGAGTCCACGACTAGCCACTAATTGAGTCCACAATTAGCCATAAGGTTTCTTACCCAAGTGTAAAGAAAAACTTAAGAATTTTATTGATTGAAAGCCTCCTCAAAACTGATATGGATGTGCCCTATTTATAGGTATAGGGCAGCATTGTAATCCTAAATACAATGGGAAAAAGAGTCCTAAACCTAACCAATGAAGAGTTGTCTTAATTTTTTGGACTTAGACCTTGTGATTGGCCAAACTGGTACTCTTAATGGATCTTCAGTAGTTTGGGTTGCATTATCCTCCCGTTCTTGAAAATGATTCGTCCTCAAATCTGTGCAATCATATGGAGACAAGTCTGAAACATTGAAAGTAGAAGAGACATTGTATTCTCCTCTAAGATCAACCTTATAAGCGTTATCTCCAATCCGTGATATAACTTGAAATGGGCCATCTCCACGTTGGTTCAGCATTGACTTTCTTTCGCGGGGAAAACGGTCTTTGCGCAAGTGAATCCACACCCAATCTCCAGGCTCAAATGTGATCTTTTTCCTTGTCTTGTTCACTCGAGCAGCTATTTGTTCGTTCCTTTTCTCAATTTGTTCTTTGACTTTAACATGCATCTCCTTGATCTTCTTGGCACGTTCTTCTCCATCTAAGCTATCCTGCGGATTGTAAGGCAAACCAAGTAAGTCTGTGGGAGATAACAGATTGAAACCATACACAACTTCAAAAGGAGACATGTTAGTGGTTGAATGTATTGCACGATTATAAGCGAATTCAACATGAGGCAAACATTTTTCCCATGATTTTAGATTTTTAGAGATCGCACTTCTAAGTAATTAGGATAAGGTTCTATTAACTACTTCTGTTTGTCCATCAGTTTGAGGATGACAAGTAGTAGAAAATAGCAACTTAGTCCCAATTTTAGCCCACAGAACACGCCAAAAGTGGCTAAGAATTTAGAATCTCTATCAGAAACAATAGTCTTAGGGATGCCATGCAATTTAACAATCTCATCAAAGAAAAGATTAGCAATATGAGTTGCATCATCAGTTTTGATGCAAGCAATAAATCTAGCCATCTTACTAAAACGATCAACTACAACAAAAATAGAATCTTTTCTCTTGGAACTCATAGGTAACCCTAGAACAAAATCCATAGAAATATCAAGCCACGGGCCGCTAGGAACAAATAGTGGTGTGTAAAGCCCTTGGGGAAGTGATTTGGACTTAGCATGGTGACATGTAGTACAATTATTCACAAAAGTCTCAACGTCTTTTTTCATTCTAGGCCAATAGAAGTGTTCATGCAACGCATCATAGGTTTTAGAAATAATGAAGTGTCCCATAAGACCACTTCCATGTGATTCAGAGATCAAACTCACACGCAAGGAACAATTAGGAATGCACACTTTATTTTCCTTAAACAAAAACCCATCTTTCAAGTAAAACTTTCCCAAAGGAGATTGTACACACGAAGTGTAGATCTCGCCAAACACTGAATCACTAGCATAGAGAGACTTAATGAAATCAAAACCAAGAAACTTAGCATGTAAAGTAGCAAGTAAGGTATATCTCCTAGATAAAGCATCAGCCACTTTGTTTTCCGTACCTTTCTTATAGGCAATTTTATAAGGAAAAGCTTCAATGAACTCGAGCCATTTAGCATGTCTCTTATTCAACTTACCTTGGCCTTTCAAAGTCTTTAAACCATAAATAATGTTGCCAAGTTTCCAAGGCTCTTATAATGGCATAAAGTTCTTTATCATATGTGGGATAGTTGAGTGTTGCGCCACCCAACTTCTCACTAAAATAGGCAATGGGGCGTTTATCCTGCATCAATACAGCACCAATTCCAATGCTAGAAGCATCACATTCCAGTTCAAAAGTTTTATCAAAACAAGGCAAAACTAGAACAGGAGCGGTGGTGAGTTTCTCTTTCAATGTAGCAAAAGCTTGTTCCTGTTTAGGCCCCCATTTGAAGATGGTGTCTTTCTTAATCAACTCACACATAGGGGTTGCTATGGAGTTGAAATCACGAACAAACTTTCTGTAGAAACCTGCCAGTCCAAGAAAACTACGCACGTTAGATACATTAGTTGGCGTTGGCCAACTTGTGATAGCTTCAACCTTTTTTGAATCCATGGTCACACCTTCTATACTAACATAAAATCCTAAAAACTCAACACTCTCACACATAAAAGAACACTTCTCAAGATTGGCATACAACTATGCAGCCCTTAGTTCAAGAAAAACTAATCGAAGGTGTTTCAAGTGTTTTTCTTGTGACTTACTATAAATCAGAATATCATCAAAGTAAAGAACAACAAAATTACCAATAAATTTCCTCAAAACATGGTTCATAAGCCTCATGAATGTGCTAGGGGCATTAGTTAAGCCAAAAGGCATGACTAACCACTCATATAAACCATGTTTTGTTTTAAAGGCTGTTTTCCACTCATCACCTTCTTTCATCCTGATTTGATGATATCCTCGTTTCAAATCCACCTTGCTAAAGTACTTAGCTCCATAAAGTTCATCAAGCATATCATCAAGTCAAGGAATAGGAAATCTATACTTAATTGTTATATTGTTGATTGCACGACAATCAACACACATTCTCCATGTACGGTCTTTTTTTTGGGACAATGAGCACTGGAACGGCACACGGACTCAAGCTTTCTCGAATATGTCCAATTTCAAGAAGCTCTTCAACCTGTTTCTGGATTTCCTTTGCTTCCACAGGATTGGTTTTGTAGGCTGGTCGGTTTGGCAAGGTAGATCCAGGGACAAAGTCGATTTGATGCTCAATCCCTCTAA
This sequence comes from Ipomoea nil, assembly GCF_001879475.1. Taxonomy (NCBI): domain Eukaryota; kingdom Viridiplantae; phylum Streptophyta; class Magnoliopsida; order Solanales; family Convolvulaceae; genus Ipomoea; species Ipomoea nil. The sequence continues at coordinate 132,718 of NW_017618220.1, read as the reverse complement.
GTGGTGGCAATCCTTTTGGCATCTCTTTAGGGAATAAATCTGAAAAATCAGCAAGCAATTCATCAATAGAGGCATTACGAAAACATGATTCAGAGTGTAACACAAGAGAAGAATAAAGATCAGTGGTAAGCTTATGAATGAAAAGTAAGTTACACGTGTCTCCCCTTCTTATTGCCTTCTTAATGTCATTTTTTGTTGCAAGAAGCGAGGGCTGATTTGGTGATTCCTTTGCTGGGTTTTGAGATGAAAATGGCGTGGAAAGGGAGATTGGAGGAGATGGAGGCTTTGATTTTGGATAGGGGGAATATGGCACTGATTTTGCCTCTTTTGATGCCTTCCTCGATTTCAATAGTATTTCTTCCACCTGTTTAGGAGTCAAAGGCGACAAGACATATCTAACTCCATCCATGTGAAACACATAAGTGTTCATCATTCCGTCAAAAGTGATTTTTCTATCAAATTGCCACGGTCTACCTAACAGCACATGAGCAGCCTGCATTGGGACAATATCACACAAAATTTCATCATGGTAACTGTTAATAGATAAAGGAATAAGAGTCTGCTTTGTTACTCTAACTTCTCCTGCATCGGTTAACCATTGCAAACGATATGGATTAGGGTGATCAAGCAAAGGTAATTGAAGAAATTTAACCATAGCTGCACTAGCCACATTTGTGCTACTTCCAGAATCTATTATCACAGTACAAGCATTCCCTCTAATTGACCCTTTAGCATAAAATATATTTTCTCTTTGAGACTCATCTTCTTTTAAAGGATGAACATTCAAAACCTTCTTAACAACAAGAGTATGAACAGATTCACTATCAGCATATTCATAATCAAAATCTAAAGGTAAAGGTGGTTCCTCCTCAACATGCTCATTGGGGGCTTCCAAATGGTCACTAACCTCATCCTCAGACTCATATTCAAGACAAGAAGCAAACTTTTCACATTGTTTTGTTATCTTAACTACCCTCTTGTTAGGACAATTACGAGCCATATGGCCTCTTCCATTACATCTATAACAAATCAGTTCTCTATCACGTTGAGGCCTCACTGTCTCACTTACCTTTTCCTTACCTTTGTCTCGTGAATCATCTCTTGGAAGAGGGCGTTCATCACGCCTTTGAGGGGTAGAACGAGTGTTGCTCCATCTTGATGCACCATTTTTGGGCTTGTACATCTTCATCTCTTTGATTTTGCTTCAGATTCGCGTGCAGCATACAAGACATCATCAAGGGTGTCATATCTTTGTGTACTCATTCCCCACCGGATTTCTTTGTTCAATCCATGTAAGAAACGAGCAATAGTTCTTGCCTCTTCTTCATGTATGTCCCCTTGCTCAAGCAAAATATTGATTGTTCGGTGATAGTCATCAACTGACATTGATCCCTGAACGGTTCCCTGCAATTTTCTTTCAAGATCATAGAAAAAAGATTTAGGGCGAAAGGTTAGGCGCATATCTTCCCTTACTTGAACCCAAGATTCATAGGGAATAAAATCAGCAACTCTCTCCCTATTTCTTTTTCTCCACCAAGATACTGCATACCCCTTAAAAGATGTAGCAAACTAGCCTAATTTTTGTAACATCAGAATAGTGCTTTAAATCAAAAAGTGTTTCAACAGCATTCTCCCATTCTATATACTCTGTTGGTCCCTTCTCACCAGAGAAGTTAGGAATTTCAAGTTTAATGTTTCCTATCTCTTCATTAGGCTGTTGGATCCTTTGACATTTAGGATCCACTCTCCCTGGTGGTGCCAGGTGTCGCTCATCATTGTGTCGTGGTTGCACTTGCTGTGGGTGTTGCTCCAAATTAGTCATTCGTGTGAGTTACCCGTCCATGGTGAATGTTAAAGCATCTATTTTTTCTTCCAATGTCTGGGGTGGGTTTGGAACTTGTTCATCCATTTGTAGAGGAAGAAAAAAAAAATTCTAAAAACAAAAAGATGTGTGAGTAGACACGTTAGTGAAACCAAAAAGTTGGCTCGCTCCCTCACTATTCTCAGCTCGCAGGTAAGAGGTGGATTATATAGCTCTGAGGGTGCACTACACACTCTTACAAACACACACTCCACTCGTGTATCGCTCAAGGTGGCAGATACTCTCACAAGCCTTTTTCCAAAAAGGAAAATTCTAGTCCGGTACTCAAGTTGATATGGATTCAACCTCAAAGCTTAAGAAAACGTACCTTGGAATACTTCACAAGCCTTTGAGAGTAAGGGTGTATCACGAGATAGGTAATAAATTTGAGAGCAAGAAGCAAAGAAAAAGGACAATACGAGCAAAGAAACTAAATAATATTTGAAAGAAAAAGGAAACCAAAGAATGAAGTATGGCAGAAAGATATGCAAGACCAATATCAAAAGATCGAGACAGATAGAATATAAAAGGGGTTCACGTGTACCACAACCAATTAGGAATCTATCAAGAACTCCTTCCAACCTTATACTTCTCCCCTTCCTTGTCCCTCCAAAATTCTCCTACCAGCCAAATTCTTTCCCCAACCTTATTCTTCTTTTTTATTACTTTCTCTTTTTTTTTTTTCAACTTTCTTGATTATTTTTTATTTTTTTTGATAAGTAACCTCCAAATAACTACTGTAAATATCAACAAAAATTTCGGACCAAGAGGATCCACACAACCCCTTCAAAATAGAACCAAGAATTTCAAGAACCACCCCAAAAAACAGAAACGCTTCCCTTACTTCGAAGATCAATATCTCAATGACCAAGGAATTAGCAAGTGTATAATATATCAATAGAACGCCCCAGAAGAGATCTAAAACATATCAAAATTTCAGATAAAACTAACCAGTGGATCTCGAGATATAGGTTATTCTTTGAAACTGGTCACAGAATGCAAAAATCTGGACAGGGTGTGATTGCGACGTGATTGCGTGTAAATGCGCTTTGTAATAGGAACCAGTACACATGGAATCCAGAAAGGGTAAATAGTGGGCTCATCACAAGGCCCATAACGACGACCTTAAAACATCATTGGTGGAAGAAACAACAAAGACCAATAATAAGTCCATTCGATAGAGGAAAATATTATAGTGGCCAATTTCAAGTGATATCATGGATCGAAGACAATACTTACAAGATTCGAGGTCGAATCATTTTCAAGAAGGGGAGGATGATGCGGCCCAACATATGAAGATCCATTAAGAATACTAATTGGGCCAATCACAAGGCCCAAGTCCAAACAATTAAGGCAACTCTTCATTGGTGATGTTCAAAGATGGTGGAAATCCAAGTCAAGCCCATTTGCAAAGTATGAAGAATAACTCAAGGCTTTTTTATAATTGTTTAAGTGCTGATTTTGGTGATTAAATTAGGCCCAAATCAGCCCTATTATTTTTGGTCATCATTAATTTAAATTGTTTGGCATAAAAGAGAAAACACTAGTTGTATTTAGAAAGGATTCCTTAAATCCTATTCTAAACAAAACTCTATTTACTTGTTTTCTAGATTAGGTTTAGGACTCTTTTTCCCATTGTATTTAGATTACAATGCTGCCCTATACCTATAAATAGGGCACATCCATATCAGTTTTAAACAGGCTTTAATTCAATAAAATTCTTAAGTTTTTCTTTACACTTGTGTACGAAACCTTATGGCTAATTGTGGACTCAATTAGTGGCTAGTCGTGGACTCGACTAGCAAATTGATTCGTGGACTCGAATCAATCTTACTTTCTTCAACCTTAGATTTAGGTTCGTGGACTCGTTCTTGAATCGAAGGAAACTAGATCCGACTCTAGTTGATTGAAGATTGCAACATCGAGGTACTTGAAGCTACATGTGATTCTTCCAAGTCTTTGAGGATTCGAGACAAAGGGTTTCTCGTGAGGTTTAAGGTATTTTGATCCATCTCTATCTTTAGTTTTGAGAGCAATCTTGGGACGATATTCCATATTTATTTGAACCTTGGACTAGGTTCATATCAATTTGGTATTCAGAGCCTAGGTTTATCTCATTATCGTTAGAAATTTGATTTCTTTGGTTCCCTAGGTTTATCTCGTTCTTATCTTATATACTACTTTTTTTCGTGTCTTATTCATTAAAAGACCTCCAAAAAAATTTTCCTTAGCATTCTTGATTATTTTCTTGACTCTTGATACATGTTCTTTAGTTTCCTGAAAACCTATCCCGAAAGAGTTTTTCCTTTTTCTCGTCCAATATCAACGAGACCTCACACCTCCTAAGCACCATATTACCACATAGTCTGTAAAGAAAACAACTCCATCTCACCCTTACCTATATCCAAAGCGCATTTACGCGCAATCACGTCTCAATCACACCCTGTCCAGATTTCCGCGAGCTGTGACCAGTTTCAAAGAATTACCTATATCTCAAGATCCACTAGTTAGTGTTATTTGATATTTTGATATGTTTTAGATCTCTTCTGGGGCGTTCTATTGATATATTATACACTTGCTAATTCCTTACGGTCATTGAGATATTGATCTTCGAAGTAAGAACATTGTTTTTGTTTTTCTGGGCGATTCTTGAAATTCTTGATTCTGTTTTGAAGGTGTTGTGTGGTTCCTCTTGGTCCGAAATTTTTGTTGTTATTTACAGTAGTTATTTGGAGGTTACCTATCAAAAAAAATGCAAAAAAAAAAAAAAATCAAGAAAGTTGAAAAAAAAAGAGAGAAAGCAATAAAGAAGAAGAATAAGGTTGGGGAAAGAATTTGGCTGGTAGGAGAATTTTGGAGGGACAAGGAAGGGGAAAAGTATAAGGTTGGAAGGAGTTCTTGATAGATTCCTAATTGGTTGTGGTACACGTGAACCTCTTTTATATTCTATTTGTCTCTATCTTTTGATATTGGTCTTGCATATCTTTCTGCCATACTTCATTCTTTGGTTTCCTTTTTTTCTTTCAAATCTTGCTTAGTTTCTTTGCTTGTATTGTCTTTTTCTTTGCTTCTTGCTCAAAATTTTATTACCTACCTCGCGATACACCTTACTATCAAAGGCTTGTGATGTTTTCCAAGGTACGTTTTCTTGAACTTTGAGGTTGAATCCATACCAACTTGAGTTCCGGACTAGAATTTTCCATTTTGGAAAAAGGCTTGTGAGAGTATCTGCCACCTTGAGCGATACACGAGTGGAGTGTGTATTTGTAAGAGTGTGTAGTGCACCCCCAGAGCCATATAATCCACCTCTTACCTGCGAGCTGAGAATAGTGAGGGAGCGAGCCAACTTTTTGTCTTCACTAACGTGATTACTCACACATCTTCTTGTTTTTTTTTTTTAGATATTTTGTTTCCTATACAGATGGCTGATCAAGTTCCAAACTTTCCCCAGACATTAGAACAAAAGATAGACGGGTTACTCAAACGAATGAATAATTTGGAGCAACGCTCACAGCAAGTGCAACCACCACACAATGATGAGCGACACCTGCCACCAGTAGGAAGAGTGGATCCTATATGTCAAAGGATCCAGCAGCGTAATGCGGAGTTGGGAAACATTAAACATGAAATTCCTAACTTCACCGGTGAGAAAGGACTTACCGAATACATAGAATGGGAGAATGCTGTTGAAACTCTTTTTTATTTAAAGCAATATTCTGATCTTACAAAAATTAGGATACTTGCTACATCTTTTAAGGGGTATGCATTATCTTGGTGGCGAAAAAGAAATATAGAAAGAGTTGCTAATTTTATTCCCTATGAATCTTGGGTTCAAGTGAGGGAAGATATGCGCCTAACCTTTCGTCCTAAATCTTTTTTCAATGATCTTGAAAGAAAATTGCAGGGAACGGTGCAAGGAAATAAGTCAGTTGATGAGTACTAACAAACTATAAGTATTTTGCTTAAATAGGGATACATACATGAAGAAGAGACAAAAACTGTTGCTCGTTTCGTACATGGATTGAACTTAGAAATTCGGTGTGGAATGAGTATTCAGAGATATGACACCCTTTATGATGCCCTGTATGCTGCACGTGAATCTGAGGCAAAAATCAAAGAGATGAAAATGTACAAGTCCAAAAATGGTGCATCAAGATGGAACAACACTTGTTCCACCCCTCAAAGGCGTGATGAACATCCTCCTCCAAGAGATGATTCACGAGACAAAGATAAGGAAAAGGTAAGTGAGGCTGTAAGGCCTCAACATGATAGAGAATTGATTTGTTATAGATGTAATGGGAGAGGCCACATAGCTCGTGATTGCCCTAACAAGAGGGTAGTTAAGATAACATCACAATCTGAAAATTTTACTTCTTGTCTTGAATATAAATCTGAGGATGAGGTTTGTGACCATTTTGAAACCCCCAATGAACATATTGAGAGAGAACCATCCATACCTTTAGATTCTGATTCTAAATATGTTGATAGTGAGTCTAGTCATATTGTTGTTGTTAAGGAGGTTTTGAATGTTCACCCTTTAAAAGAAGATCAGTCTCAAAGAGAAAATATATTTTGTGCTAAAGGGTCAATTAGAGAGAATGTGTGTGCTATGGTAATAGATTCTAGAAGTTGCACAAATGTGGCTAGTGCAACTATGGTTAAATTTCTTCAGTTACCTTTGCTTAATCATCTAAATCCTTATTGTTTGCAATGGTTAACTGATGTAGGAGAAGCTAGAGTAACCAAACAGGCTCTTATTCCTTTATCTATTAACAGTTACTCTGATGAAATCTTGTGTGATAATATCCCAATGCAGGATGCTCATATCTTGTTAGGTAGACCATGGCAATTTAACAGAAAAATAAGTTATGATGGAATGAGGAACACTTATGTGTTTCACATGAATGGAGTTACATATGTCTTGCCTCGTTTGTATCTTAAACAAGTAGAAGAAATTCAATTGACATTGATGCAAGCTCTCAAACCAGCATCAAAGGAAGAAATCAAAGAGAGAAAAGTGGAACCTCCATGTTTGGAATTGCAATCACCACTCCAATCTTCTATTTCGGTTTGTAGCCAAACAAAGGGACCACAATCAGTGATACAGTGGAAAGGACCAGCCCAAGGTGTCAAAGTGCAACCTCTCTTGGTAACTACAAAGGATATTAAGCAAGAAAAAAGAAGGGGAGTAACTATTTACTCATTTTTATTTCAAAAGCATGCATTAAAATTCTCTAGATTTGTTTGTCATGTTTCTATTAATGAGCTCCTTGCTAGATGTGTTAGAAATTTGTTTGCGCCCAAACATCCGAGATTCCTTAATTTTGATTTTACTAAAACTTTATTTGATAGAGATAAGGAATCACTGGGAAGTTATAAGGCACATTTGAAAACTTCTTATGTGAAATACTACTTGCTCAAGGGGTTTTCGTTCAAAGTCAATGTGATTGGCACTTTTTGCTTGGATTTGAGCAATGATTTAATTATTGATTCACATAAGGGACAATTTGATTTTCCAAAGAGTGATGATGTTTTGCATGGATATTTTCATTGGCCAAAGAAGAAAAAAGATGTAGAATCTTATGTTCATAATTGTGCTACTTACCACCACAATGCATCTAAATCATTACTTGATATTTTCATGGATTTTGTGTTTGGTTTAGCCTTAAGCTCTAGGCGGAAAGATTTTGTGCTTATTGACAATTCAAACAAGATGCATAAATTTAATATGTCTCATTTTGTTGAATTATTACCATCCAGAATGTTTAAATTCCCTGATGTGTCATTAGACTTAATTGCCTTACTTGTTGATTGTAGGATGATGATTGGAGCGACTCATGTCAATCATCTCAAGAAAAAGTTCCATGAGCGTGATAAAACAGAAAGTGAGCTTGCTACTTTGTCTTTCACTGAAGATTTGGATTCGAGGACGAATCCTTTTCAAGAATGGGAGAATAATAGGAACTAGTACACATGGAATCCAGAAAGGGTAAATAGTGGGCTCATCACAAGGCCCATAACGACGACCTTAAAACATCATTGGTGGAAGAAACAACAAAGACCAATAATAAGTCCATTCGATAGAGGAAAATATTATAGTGGCCAATTTCAAGTGATATCATGGATCGAAGACAATGCTTACAAGATTCGAGGTCAAATCATTTTCAAGAAGGGGAGGATGATGCGGCCCAACATATGAAGATCCATTAAGAATACTAATTGGGCCAATCACAAGGCCCAAGTCCAAACAATTAAGGCAACTCTTCATTGGTGATGTTCAAAGATGGTGGAAATCCAAGTCAAGCCCATTTGCAAAATATGAAGAATAACTCAAGGCTTTTTTATAATTGTTTAAGTGCTGATTTTGGTGATTAAATTAGGCCCAAATCAGCCCTATTATTTTTGGTCATCATTAATTTAAATTGTTTGACATAAAAGAGAAAACACTAGTTGTATTTAGAAAGGATTCCTTAAATCCTATTCTAAATAAAACTCTATTTACTTGTTTTCTAGATTAGGTTTAGGACTCTTTTTCCCATTGTATTTAGATTACAATGCTGCCCTATACCTATAAATAGGGCACATCCATATCAGTTTTAAACAGTCTTTAATTCAATAAAATTCTTAAGTTTTTCTTTACACTTGTGTAAGAAACCTTATGGCTAATTGTGGACTCAATTAGTGGCTAGTCGTGGACTCGACTAGCAAATTGATTCGTGGACTCGAATCAATCTTACTTTCTTCAACCTTAGATTTAGGTTCGTGGACTCGTTCTTGAATCGAAGGAAACAAGATCCGACTCTAGTTGATTGAAGATTGCAACATCGAGGTACTTGAAGCTACATGTGATTCTTCCAAGTCTTTGAGGATTCGAGACAAAGGATTTCTCGTGAGGTTTAAGGTATTTTGATCCATCTCTATCTTTAGTTTTGAGAGCAATCTTGGGACGATACTCCATCTTTATGTGAACCTTGGACTAGGTTCATATCACTTTGGATATAGGAAAGGGTGAGATGGGGTTGTTTTCTTGACAGAATATTTGGTAATATGGTGCTTAGGAGGTGTGAGGTCTCGTTCATATTAGATGGGAAAAAAGGAAAACTCTTTCGGGATTGTTTTTCAAGAAACTGGAGAACATGTATAAAGACTCAAGAACACAATCAAGAATGCAAAGGAAATTTTTTTAGGGTTTTTTATGAATAAGACACGAAAAAAAAAAAAGTAGTATGTAAGATAAGAATGAGATAAACCTAGGCTCTGAATACCAAAATGATATGAACCTAGTCCAAGGTTCAAATAAAGATGGAATATTGTCCCAAGAATGCTCTCAAAAGTAAAGATATAGATGGACCAAAATAACTTAAACCTCACGAGAAACCCTTAGTCCCAAATCCTCAAAGACTTTGAAGAATCCCATGTAGCTTCAAGTACCTCGATGTTGCAATCTTCAATCAACTAGATTCGGATCTAGTTTCCTTCGATTCAAGAACGAGTCCACGAACCTAAATCTAAGGTTGAAGAAAGTAAGATTGATTCGAGTCCACGAATCAATTTGCTAGTCGAGTCCACGACTAGCCACTAACAGAGTCCACAATTAGCCATAAGGTTTCTTACACAAGTGTAAAGAAAAACTTAAGAATTTTATTGAATTAAAGCCTGTTCGAAACTGATATGGATGTGCCCTATTTATTGGTATAGGGGCAGCATTATAATTCTAAATACAATGGGAAAAAGAGTCCTAAACCTAACCTAGAAAACAAGTAAATAGAGTCTTATTTAGAAAGGGATTTAATGAATCCTTTCTAAATACAAACTAGTGTTTTCTCTTTTATGCCAAACAATTTAAATTAATGATGACAAAAACTAATAGGGCTGATTTGGGCCTAATTTAATCATCAAAATCAGCACTTAAACAACTATAAAAAGCCTTGAGTTCTTCGCCATCATTTGCAATTGGGCTTGAATTGGATTTCCACCATTTTTGAACATAAACAATGAAGAGTTGTCTTAATTCTTTGGACTTAGACCTTGTGATTGGCCCAACTGGTACTCTTAATGGATCTTCAGTAGTTTGGGTTGCATTAATAGCGAGATGCTCTCGGTTACTTTGATCGGGAAGCGCTAGGCGCTGGAAGACTCGAAGGTCTAACGAAGACGAGACCAGGAAGGTCATTTTGATCGGGACTCGATGACGAGACCGGGGAGGTCGATCTACTCCTTTGATCGAGACTCGAAGACGAGACCAGGGAGGTCGATCTACGCTTTTGATCAGGAAGGTTGATCTACGCGTGAAGTGATCTATGAGACCGGGAATGTCGATCTACGCGTGAAGCGATCTACGGAGACCGGGAAGGTTGATCAACGCGTGAAGCGATCTACGAGACCAGGAAGGTCGATCTACAAGACCCGAAGGTCTAATGGAAACGAGACCAAGAAGGTCGCTTTGCTCGAGAAGCACCTCAGTGCTCGAGCTCCACAGGCTGAGGGAGCGTGCTCTCTCCCTTAGTCGAGAATCGTCAACCTAAGGGAGTAGATACGATAGTTTCCCAAGTTTGTTTTGCAACTAACTTAGATTGCGATCGGGAAATGACCCAACTGATCTCATGATGTCGATGCATCAAACTATTACTTAGGGTGCCGTCGATCGGTTTGCCTAACTTGTAGGACTTGGAGAATTTATGAAGTTTAGATTTACCGATCTACAGACCAGACCTCCAGTATGATAAAGGGTTTGCATGCTACTCGACCGATCTACTCGGGAAATGCTTTAGCGAATGAGCTACTCCACCCGTGTAGGCCCCGACTCCCTTAGGTGCGAGAATCGTCATCATAAGGGAGTGGATCCTATGGGTTCTTGAGTTCGCCTTCTAACTTCGATTGCGATCGGGAAATGACCCTATCAAGCTTATGATGCCAATTCATTGGATCATACCCATAACGCCAGTGATCGGGAAGGGACCCGATCGGGCTCACAACGCCGGTGTACCATCGCCGTCTTGCCTAATTTATAGGAGTTTGGAACTTTGCTAGATCTAAATGTGCCAATCAAATGATCGGTCCTCTAACGTGATAGAGGATTTACGCTACTAAAATCGAGCAATCGGATTTTGAGTGTGATCAGGCGATCAATCTTTTACTAATCGGGAGATTGGTTTCACTTGGGGCGGGAGGGCCGACCTCGTGGGTTCAATTGCCTACCTTGTAGGGCTTAAGGTCGAGATGCGGTCTCGGACCAACCGGGATGGTAGTGGCAATGATGCCGACCAGACCGGACTTAGAGCGTCGGTGGCGGCAATGCCGACCTAACCAGACTTAGAGCGCCAGTGGTGGCAATGCCGACCTAACTGGACTTTGATATGAACCTAATCCAAGATTCAAATAAGATGAGTATTGTCCCAAGAATTACTCTCAATGTAAAGATAGAGATGGATCGAAATACCTTAAACCTCACGAGAAACCCTTTGTCTCGAATCCTCAAAGACTTGGAAGAATCCCATTGTAGCTTCAAGTACCTCGATGATGCAATCTACAATCAACTAGAGTCGGATCTAGTTTCCTTCGATTCAAGAACGAGTCCACGAACCTAAATCTAAGGTTGAAGAAAGTAAGATTGATTCGAGTCCACGAATCAATTTGCTAGTCGAGTCCACGACTAGTCACTAATTGAGTCCACAATTAGCTATAAGGTTTCTTACACAAGTGTAAAGAAAAACTTAAGAATTTTATTGAATTAAAGTCTCCTCAAAACTGATATGGATGTGCCCTATTTATAGGTATAGGGCAGCATTGTAATCTAAATACAATGGGAAAAAGAGTCCTAAACCTAATCTAGAAAACAAGTAAATAGAGTTTTATTTAGAAAAGGATTTAAGGAATCCTTTCTAAATACAACTAGTGTTTTCTCTTTTATGCCAAACAACTTAAATTAATGATGACCAAAAATAATAGGGCTGATTTGGGCCTCGGATCTTGTGATTGGCCCAATTTGTAATCTTAATGGATCTTCATTATGTTGGGCCGCATCATCCTCCCCTTCTTGAAAAATGATTCGACCTCGAATCTTATAAACATTGTCTTCGATCCGTGACATCACTTGAAACGGGCCACTATAATACTTTCCTCTATCGAATGGAATTATTATTGGAATTCCTTGATTTTTCCACCAATGATGCTTTAAGGATGTACTTTTTGGCCTTGTGATGAGCCCACTATAGACCCTTATTGGATTCCATGTGTGCTGGTTCCTATTATTCTCCCATTCTTGAAAAGGATTCGTCCTCGAATCCAAATCTTCAATGAAAGACAAAGTATTATCACGCTCATGGAACTTTTTCTTGGGGTGCTTGACACGAGTCGCTCCAATCATCATTCTACAATCAACAAGTAAGGCAATTAAGTCTAATGACACATCATGGAATTTAAACATTCTGGATAGTAATAGATCAGCAAAACGAGACATATTAAATTTAGCCATCTTTTTTGAATTTTCAACAAGCACAACATCTTTCCTTCTAGAGCTTAAGGCTAAACCAAACACAAAATCCATGGAAATATCAAGTAATGTTTTAGATGTATTGTGGTGGTAAGTAGCACAATTATGAACATAAGATTCTACATCTTTTTTCTTCTTTGGCCAATGAAAATATCCATGCAAAACATCATCACTCTTTGGAAAACCAAAGTGTCCTTTATGTGAATCAACAATTAAACCATTGCCCAAAACAAAGCAAAAAGTGCAAATCCCATTGACTTTGAACCAAAACCCCTTGAGCAAGTAGTGTTTCACATAAGAAGTTTTCAAATGTGCCTTATAACTTTCCAGTGATTCCTTATCTCTATCAAACAAAGTTTTAGTAAAATCAAAATTAAGGAATCTTGGATGTATGGAGGCAAACAAATTTCTAACACATCTAGCAAGTACGTCATTAATAGAAACATGGTAAAGAAATCTAGAGAATAATAATGCATGCTTTTGGAATAAAAGTGAGTATAAAGTGACTCCCCTTCCTTTCTCTTGCATACTATCCTTTTTAGTTACCAAGAGATGTTGCACTTTGACACCTTGGGCTGGTCCTTTCCACTGTATCACTGATTGTGGTCCCTTTGTTTGGCTACAAACTGAGTTAGAGGATTGGAGTGGTGATTGCAATTCCAAACATGGAGGTTCCACTTTTCTCTCTATGATTTCTTCATTCTTTGAGGCTGGTTTGAGAGCTTGCATCAATGTCAATTGAATTTCTTCTACTTGTTTAGGATACAAACGAGACAAGAAATATGTAACTCCATTCATGTGAAACACATAAGTGTTCCTCATTCCATCAGAACTTATTTTTCTGTCAAATTGCAATGGTCTACCTAACAAGATATGAGCAGCCTGCATTGGGATATTATCACACAAGATTTCATCAGAGTAACTGTTAATAGATAAAGGAATAAGATCCTGTTTGGTTACTCTAGCTTCTCCTACATCAGTTAACCATTGCAAACAATAAGGATTTGGATGATTAAGCAAAGGTAACTGGGGAAATTTAACCATAGCTGCACTAGCCACATTTGTGCAACTTCTAGAATCTATTACCATAGCACAAGCATTCTCTTTAATTGACCCTTTAGTACAAAATATATTTTCTCTTTGAGACTCATCTTCTTTTAAAGGGTGAACATTCAAAACCTCCTTAACAACAACAGTATGACTAGACTCACTAGCAACATATTTAGAATCAGAATCTAAAGGTATGAATGGTTCTCCCTCAACATGTTCATTGAGAGTTTCAAAATGGTCACATACCTCATCCTTAGACTTATATTCAAGACAAGAAGCAAAATTTTCAGATTGTTTTGTTATCTTAACTACCCTTTTGTTAGGGCAATCACGAGCTATGTGGCCTCTCCCATTACATCTATAACAAATCAATTCTCTATCATGTTGAGGCCTCACTGCCTCACTTACCTTTTCCTTACCTTTTTCTTGTGAATCATCTCTTGGAGGAAGATGTTCATCACGCCTTTTAGGGGTGGAACTTGTGTTGTTCCATCTTGATGCACCATTGTTGGACTTGTACAATTTCATCTCTTTGATTTTTGCCTCAGATTCACGTGCAGCATACAAGGCATCATAAAGGGTGTCATATCTCTGATTACTCATTCCACATCGAATTTCTAAGTTCAATCCATGTACGAAATGAGCAACAGTTTTTGTCTCTTCTTCATGTATGTCTCCCTGTTAAAGCAAAATATTTGTAGTTTGGTAGTACTCATCAACTGACTTTTTTCCTTGCACCGTTCCCTGCAATTTTCTTTCAAGATCATAGAAAAAAGATTTAGGACGAAAAGTTAGGCGCATATCTTCCCTCACTTGAACCCAAGATTCATAGGGAATAAAATTAGCAACTCTTTCTATATTTCTTTTTCGCCACCAAGATAATGCATACCCCTTAAAAGATGTAGCAACTATCCTAATTTTTGTAAGATCAGAATATTGCTTTAAATAAAAAAGAGTTTCAACAGCATTCTCCCATTCAATGTATTCGGTGGGTCCTTTCTCACCGGTGAAGTTAGGAATTTCATGTTTAATGTTTCCCAACTCCGCATTACGCTGCTGGATCCTTTGACATATAGGATCCACTCTTCCTACTGGTGGCAGGTGTCGCTCATCATTGTGTGGTGGTTGCACTTGTTGTGACCGTTGCTCCAAATTATTCATTCGTTTGAGTAACCTGTCTATCTTTTGTTCTAATGTCTGGGGAAAGTTTGGAACTTGATCAGCCATCTGTATAGGAAACAAAATATCTAAAAAAAAAAAAAAACAAGAAGATGTGTGAGTAATCACGTTAGTGAAGCCAAAAAGTTGACTCGCTCCCTCACTATTCTCAGCTCGCAGGTAAGAGGTGGATTATATGGCTCTGGGGGTGCACTACACACTCTTACAAATACACACTCCACTCGTGTATCGCTCAAGGTGGCAGATACTCTCACAAGCCTTTTTCCAAAAAGGAAAATTCTAGTCCGGAACTCAAGTTGGTATGGATTCAACCTCAAAGTTCAAGAAAACGTACCTTGGAAAACTTCACAAGCCTTTGAGAGTAAGGTGTATCACGAGGTAGGTAATAAAATTGAGAGCAAGAAGCAAAGAAAATGGACAATACAAGCAAAGAAACTAAGCAAGATTTGAAAGAAAAAAAGGAAACCAAAGAAGGAAGTATGGCAGAAAGATATGCAAGACCAATATCAAAAGATAGAGACAAATAGAATATAAAAGAGGTTCACGTGTACCACAACCAATTAGGAATCTATCAAGAACTCCTTCCAACCTTATACTTTTCCCCTTCCTTGTCCCTCCAAAATTCTCCTACCAGCCAAATTCTTTCCCCAACCTTAATCTTCTTCTTTATAGCTTTCTTTTTTTTTTTTTTTTTGCTTTTTTTTTTTGATAAGTAACCTCCAAATAACTACTGTAAATATAAAAAAAAAAAATTTCGGACCAAGAGGATCCACACAACCCCTTCAAAACAGAACCAAGAATTTCAAGAATCACCCAGAAAAACAGAAACGCTGCCCTTACTTCGAAGATCAATATCTCAATGGCCGTAAGGAATTAGAAAGTTAATAATATATAAATAGAACGCCCCAGAAGAGATCTAAAACATATCAAAATTTCAGATAAAACAAACCGGTGGATCTCGAGATATAGGTCATTCTTTGAAACTGGTCACAGAAAACGGAAATCTGGACAGGGTGTGATTGCGACGTGATTGCGCGTAAATGAGCTTTGGATATAGGTAAGGGTGATATGGGGTTGTTTTCCTGACAGAATGTGTGATAATATGGTGCTTAGGAGGTGTGAGGTCTCGTTGATATTGGATGGTAAAAAAGGAAAACTTTTTCGGGATTGTTTTTCAAGAAACTTGATAACATGTATCAAGATTCAAGAACACAATCAAGAATGCAAAGGAAAATTTTTTGGGGGTTTTTAATGAATAAGACACGAATAAAAGTAGTATGTAAGATAAGAACGAGATAAACCTAGGGAACCAAAGAAACCAAATTTCTAATGATAATGAGATAAACCTAGGCTCTGAATACCAAATTGATATGAACCTAATCCAAGATTCAAATAAGATGAGTATTGTCCCAAGAATTGCTCTCAATGTAAAGATAGAGATGGATCGAAATACCTTAAACCTCACGAGAAACCCTTTGTCTCGAATCCTCAAAGACTTGGAAGAATCCCATTGTAGCTTCAAGTACCTCGATGATGCAATCTTCAATCAACTAGAGTCGGATCTAGTTTCCTTCGATTCAAGAACGAGTCCACGAACCTAAATCTAAGGTTGAAGAAAGTAAGATTGATTCGAGTCCACGAATCAATTTGCTAGTCGAGTCCACGACTAGTCACTAATTGAGTCCACAATTAGCTATAAGGTTTCTTACACAAGTGTAAAGAAAAACTTAAGAATTTTATTGAATTAAAGTCTCCTCAAAACTGATATGGATGTGCCCTATTTATAGGTATAGGGCAGCATTGTAATCTAAATACAATGGGAAAAAGAGTCCTAAACCTAATCTAGAAAACAAGTAAATAGAGTTTTATTTAGAAAAGGATTTAAGGAATCCTTTCTAAATACAACTAGTGTTTTCTCTTTAATTCTAAACAATTTAAAATAAATGATGACCACAAATAATAAAGCTGATTTGGGCCTCGGATCTTGTGATTGGCCCAATTTGTAATCTTAATGGATCTTCATTATGTTGGGCCGCATCATCCTCCCCTTCTTGAAAAATGATTCGACCTCGAATCTTATAAACATTGTCTTCGATCCGTGACATCACTTGAAACGGGCCACTATAATACTTTCCTCTATCGAATGGAATTATTATTGGAATTCCTTGATTTTTCCACCAATGATGCTTTAAGGATGTACTTTTTGGCCTTGTGATGAGCCCACTATAGACCCTTATTGGATTCCATGTGTGCTGGTTCCTATTAGACTTAGAACGTCGGTGGTGGCCATGCCAACCTAACCGGACTTAGAGCGCCGTTGGTGGCAATGCCGACCTAACTAGACATAGAGCGCCGGTGGTGGCAATGCCGAACTAACCGGACTTAGAGCGCCGGTGATGGCAGTGCCGACCTAACCGGACTTAACACACGACTAATCCATATACATGGTATGGAACTGAGACAAAAAGCTTTTCGACACTTAAGGTCGGTAGGTCGGGCTTTGGGCCCTGATCGGTATTGAACGGGAACTTTGAAGTTTTACGCGACGTTGTGGTCGTTATCGTCTAGGGAACCAATAGAAGTTTAAGCGACTTTGCGGTCATTCGGTAATAAAACCGGAAAAGTTTAAGCGACTTTGCGGTCGTTTGGGTAATAACGCCGAGAAATTTTAAGTGACTTTGCGGTCGTTTGGGCAACAAGGCCGAGAAAGTTTAAGCGACATTGCGATCATTGGGCAACAAGGCCGAGAAAGTTTAAACAACATTGTGATTGTTTGGGCATCAAGGCCGGAGAGTTTAAATGACATTGTGGTCGTTTGGGCAACAAGGCAGGAAAGTTTAAGCGACATTGTGGTCGTTTTGGCAACAAGGCCGGAAAGTTTAAGCGACTTTGTGGTCGGGTACTGGTTCTGGACGGTTTGGGTGACTTGCGGTCGGGCTCTTGTGTTCGCGGGTCGGGAGACCAGAATTGCCTACTTAGTAGGGCTTGGTGCCGAAATTTTTTCCGGGCTTAACAGTGCTGGTGGTGGCATGACCGATCTAACCGGACTTGGGGTGTCGATGGTGGAAATACAAACCAAACTGGACCTAGTATATTTAATTCGTACTGTTGGTTTTAGGGTTTTTGGGCCAAGGGAGGTCCAACAGAACTTTAGTTGGTGGATTCACCTTTCAAAAATAGAAGTGAAAAGGATGATAATTGTAAGTAAGTGTGTATTCTTGGCCCGTTCTCGTCGTCCCCTTCACTCTTTGAGGGGACCTCTTTTTATAGTGGGTCAGCCTTTGAATCATTTTAAAAGCTTACATTGAAGGCCATAAATGGGCTTATTAACTCTATTAACTCCAGGAGCCGTTGGGCTGCCGTTACTGGGACTTCCAACGGCTCATTGACAGAACCTTTTAATAGACCTCTTAAATGCTTAACGGTTATCTTCGGGTTAACCTTCTACTCGCGACGACCTTGGGGTCGAGCCGACCCCTCGGTTTGGTCCATACCTCTCTTGGGCCTCTCTTCTTCTGGACTTGACCACTTCTCTTCTTGGGCCTCTCTTCTTCTGGACTTGACCCCTTCTCTTGTTCTGCCTCTCTTCTTCTGGACTTGACCCCTTCTCTTCTTGGGCCCTGAGCCCATGGGGTTCACACCCCATCACGTACTATTACAATTTTCCTAAGTACAAATTTCTAAGTATAAGTTTATAACTTATACAAATTATAATCTAGCCTATACACTTTATGTAATTTTGCATTTCCTCATTATTAATCAAATTAATTGGATTAACCAACTGATGAAATGGACTGACTGATTCAACGATGAAGTCAGTCAGTAAGGCAGATCATTGAGATGTTTATAGAAAGAGATAACGGCACAAAGCAACACACAAGATGTTTACCCAGTTCGATACAGTGTGTATCTACGTCTGGGGGACGATCACATAAGCGTCCAATCAACTAAATTATAATCCAATGTACAAAGGTAGAGAAAAAATAATCTCACCTAAGTGTCCCACACAAGGTACGTACCCAGTCTACACATGTTTAGTGGATGGTTGGAGATGGAGAGCCATGCATACAGAAGTCCAATTAAATTCCTTCACTTGGAGAGCCAACTCTGATGCAGTCCACTTCAATGACGCTCTTCTCGGTTGTTCCCACAACAGTGTGATCGTAGCGTCCTTTCGTTTAAGCAACAATAATTCTTCTCAAGTTCTTCATCATAATCACCATGAACATGTTGTATTGAGAAGAGTCATGATAATCAAAGATCTGATCTCATAAAAACTGTTTTGGAGTGTTTCTTCCTTCTTGAAAGCGTAACCCTAATTCTTGTCGAATAAGAGTACTTATAGTTCCATAGTATGAACACTCTCCATAGATATCTTTAATTGTAGATGGTAGGACAATATTTGAAGAATGTAATCTTAGAGATTCAGTCCATACCTTTCCAAGACAGATATGATGATCTTCTTTCCAATTCTGTCTTCTTTAAACCGCGTACAGCCTTTAAGGAAACAACTTCCTAAAACAAATCTTCAGTGTCAGTCCCTCTGTTGTTGTATCTGATTGATCAGTCCTCTGTAGAACAAAACTGACACTAAGCTAATCCTATCTTAGTTTGCCATAATAATATTGCCAATTATAAGTTGGGGTTTTTGAGCAATTAAAACACTAACAAACTCCCCCTATGGCTATTATTTGGAAAAACAACTCGACTACGTATAAAGACACAAACTGAAAGAAATAAGATAGGCTAGCATAAAAACCAAACCAAATATCTGATTACAAAGCATAGCGGAAATAAAACACAGCATACAAGTCATGCTGGATTAAAACATCAGACATAAACATTCTTCAAACAAAATAAGTGGTGCCATCACAATCAACGCCCAGTCAGCGCCAGAAGGTACACAAAAACACAAACACTCCCCCTGAGTTCATACTCCCCCTTTTTGCCAATGATAGCCAAAGCATGGTCAAGCATTGTAGGGAGTCTCACTGTCAGACTTCGCAGGTTCAGCAGCAGCAGATTCAGACAAGCTTAAAAGAAGAAGAACGGTGGCCAAATCGGTACGAGCCCCTGTCAGCTGTTTCGCAATTATGCCGTGAACTCTCTCAAGCTCAGAGATCTTTGCCTTCAACTGAATAGAAAGTTGGAGATCCCTTGCATGTGGCGAATCATCAGTCACTGTATCAGCTTCAGAAATGGAGGGAGCAATCACCAGTGTAACATCACAAATATGGTCTCCAGTCAAAAGTCGACGATCAACAGTATAGAGAAGAGTTAGACTTATCACATCACTAGGCATTGGCTCAAGGCCCTGAGTTGTTAGTACTCCGAAAATCAGATTGGGGAAGGGTAACCTTACCTTTTGCTTTCGTGAATGGATCAAGGTGAGGATATGAGAATAAATCCAGACCCCCAAATCTAAGGCCATTTTTGTTCCAAACCGAAACAAGAGACCTGCCAATTGCTTGCCAACCGTATGAAAATGGGCCGATGGAAGCCAGTTGTGAAGAGCAAGACGATGCAATATGACATATTTGGAGGTGAGCTGAGAGCTAGGTAGATAATCCTTGTCACCAGTAGGCTATGTATCAGTCTGTCCACCTATTAGGGTCTTGGCCACTAAATCCCAATCCGTGATTGCTTCTTCGTGCACCGCTGTCAAGCCATAATATTCATTGATCATGTCAGGGCCGAAGACATACCATTTACCTCGAATGAAGATTTGTATTGGCCGTGGCCCAATCAAATTGTCTATCTCTTCATTGAGATTACAGTAGAATTCATAAGTGAGGAGCTTCGAGTACGGACAAATAGAAGAGACCGTCTTCCGCAAGCCCACTTCACTCAGCAGTGGCAGGATGTCGCAAACTGAATTCATCTGGTTTTCATCAACAGACCGTTGAACAATAAGATCTCTCCTGACCATGGTGGACCATTTACCTTGAGCAGTGGAGGAAACAAACTGAGGCTTGTAAATAGATGTGTCAGTACTTTCAATAGGTTGAACCTCAGGAGTGATACTCCGACCTCTGGAACGAGTAGATGGTTTCCCCTTTCTGGTAGAGGGTGTGGGAACAACAGCAGGTTGAACAGCATCAGGACCTTTTTGCTTAACAGACGACCGTAGTGTCTTGAACACTTGTTGAATTGGAGGATTAGCTTCAGGTTTGATAGACTCACTGGACTTTCTTCTCTTCTCAGGCTGATCTATATCAGCATTGTCATCACCCGTCTCAACAACAACCTTCATAGGAACATTCTTTCGTTTTGATCTTCTCGTCTCCTTGGATGGGGAATGAACAGGAGACACAGAGTGACTGGAATCAGGAACATGGGCAGAAGAACTTCCAAGAAGATTTGTTACTTCTCTAATTTTGAAGGTGGTTGAATCGGGATGTGCAGTAGCCTCAACAGTCGGGGGCTTAGATGCATGAGCTTGGGTGCCATAGACTTAAGCAAGGATCTTTTCATCTTCACTCGAGGACTCAAAAAGTTGAATCACACGGTATGGTTCTGGAATGGAGATAGCAGGTAAACCAGCAAAGTGCCGGACATGTTCAAGACTTTCAGCCAAAGGTGTGGAGGTGTAGACTGGACCTCCATCTATTCTTTCATATGCATGGGTGCTTGAGTGTTTAATAGTCTCAACTTCAGCAGGCAAACCAGAGAGATTATTAGAGGGACAGATTTCATGTGGGACATCAGCAATCGCAGAAGGAGGCAGAGCAACATTATCAGTTGAGTAAACAACCAAACTTAGATTGTTGGTCTCCTTAGAGGGTTTATCTTTCTCATCAGACACAACATAAACGACTTCCTTCAAAGGCTCAGGCTTCGTAGAGGGGATGCATGGGGGATCATCAGACACAGAGGATTTCACAGATAATAACGCATTCACATTATCAGACACAGTAGGCACAGCAGACGGAATATCAGCAGATACAAAATCATCAGGCTTATCATGAGAAATTTCAATAGGAGAATCAGAAGTATTTGACCTGTTACGGAGAATCTCCATTCAGTGTCTGGCTTCATTCTCGGCAGCCTGTAGGTATAGGGGTTGTGCAACTGCTCTACGACGGGAGATCTCTTCTGATTCAAGAGCCCTTTGTGCAAAGTAGTGAAGAAACGTCCCATCACGATTTCCATCTGAGGGCTCTGGAATAGATGCTGGACTGACCTCATCACCCGCTTCGGGGGCTAGTAACAAGAGCTCACTAGTGTCATCACTGGACCAGTCAGCGTAGAACTCTGGGTAATCGGATTGCACTATGACCATGATTTCATCACGAAGAAGGGGATCAAGCTTCAACTTCTTCATAGCTAACTAGAGCAGTGTTTTGACATGCTTGGTGGCAGTCTCTTGTGAATGGACCTTTCTCCCAAGCTTGATGATAATGTTACGAACTGCATCCGCCATTGGTATGAAATTTTTGAAAGCGGAGGAAGAAACCCTAGGTAGAAGAGCAGAGAGAAATCAATCGGTGGGCAGAGATATTTTGAACTTCTTCGTTCTTCCGAGCCTGACCCGATACTCAAATATAGACCCAAGGGCGAAGTACCCTAATAAATGCAGCTCGTCAGATTACATGCAGAGCCGATGTAATTGACGCAACGGTATGCCTTCTTTTTAGGCAGGAAACGGATGCGGAGAAGATTTGAAATTTGAAAAGGCTAATTACTTTATAGTAATATAGGTTAAGATATTCTCTTAACAAAACAGAAGAGAGTTTTAAAAGGAAGTCAAAGCTGGTTATTGACCGGGAAACTTAATACCATATACTCTCCTTCTGTATAGCTTACTGCCTTATTAATCAATCCTGCAGATTCCCAGAGCAGATCTGAGAATCTCAAACCGATTTGCATCTAGGGGCTTAGTTAGAATATCAGCCAATTGCTTATCTGTTTGAATATACTCCAACTCAATCTCCTTTGATTCTACCAAGTCTCTGATGTAGTGATGTCTTATATCAATATGCTTCGTTCTGGAGTGTTGAACTGGATTCTTCGAGATATTGATAGCATTGACATTATCACAGTAGAGTGTCATAATTCCTTGAGTAAGACTATAATCTAAAAGCATCTGTTTCATCCATACTAACTGAGTACAACATCCACCAGCAGCTATGTATTCTGCCTCTGCAGTACTTAAGGAAATTGAATTTTGTTTCTTACTCAGCCACGATACCAAGTTTTTACCAACAAAGAAACATCCTCCAGAAGTAATCTTTCGGTCATCAATATTTCCTGCCCAGTCAGCATCACAATAAGCAACCAGACTCAGTTCACTGTCCTTGGAGTACCACAGCCCATATTGAATTGTTCCTTTTATATATTTCAGAATACGCTTAGCAGCTATCAGGTGTGATTCCTTTGGATCAGATTGATACCTTGCACATATTCCAACACTGAACATTATGTCTGGTCGACTAGCCGTCAAGTACAGCAGACTTCCTATCAGACTTCGGTAGACTGTGTTATCCACTGATACACCTGTGTCATCTTTAGATACTTTTTGTAGAGGTAGAGATCGGTGTCCTGGATGGTTTGCATGATTCCAAGTCAAACTTCTTGACTAAATTCTTAGCATACTTTTCTTGTGAGATAAAGTACCCTTCAGGATTTTGCTTAACTTGTAGCCCTAGGAAATATGTCAGTTGACCAACCATGGACATCTCAAATTCATCCTTCATGACCTTTACTAACTCATCAGTGTATTTTTGTAAAGTAGATCCAAACACAATGTCATCCACATAGATCTGAGCAATGGTGACATGACCTCCAGTGGCTTTTACGAACAATGTTTTGTCGACACTTCCTCGTTTATAACCGTGCTGTAGCAGATACTGTGTCAGTCGTTCATACCATGCTCGTGGGGCTTGTTTAAGACCACAGAGAGCTTTTCTGAGCTTTTAGACATGGGATGGATAATCTGGATCTTCAAAGCCTTTAGGTTGTGCCACATAGATATCTTCAAGCAGATATCCATTCAAAAACGTTGTCTTAACATCCATCTGAAACAGTGTGAATCCCAGAATGCATGCGACTGCCAACAGAATTCTGATTGACTCTAATCTCGCCACAGGTGCAAACGTTTCGTCATAGTCAATTCCTTCTATCTGAGTGTATCCCTGTGCCACTAACCGAGCTTTGTTCCTTGCAATATTCCCAGCTTCATCAGTTTTATTTTTGAAGATCCACTTTGTCCCAATTATGTTGACACGATCAGGTCTTGGTACTAGATCCCAAACATGATTTCGATCAAATTGGTGCAGCTTCTCTTGCATTGCCTTGATCCACAGATTATCCTATAAAGCTTCTTTTACATTTCTTGCTTCTATCTTTGAGGTATAGCAAGCAAATCCTGATATTTCTATCAGATTTTTTCTTACTTTGCTCCTGGTGTTCATCCCATCTGTTGGATCACCAAAGATGTTATCTGATGGGTGATTTTTCTGAGTTCTGGTGGGTTTGTCTTTACCCATATCATCAATAAGAATGTCTCCTGTTCAGAACTTTCTTGATCTTCATTTGAGGATTCTTGTGTTTTGGGCTGACTGTTGTCATCGGCAGTATTCAGTTCACTGACAGGAAGATCTGTCTCTGGATCAGTCACTGTTGTTTCAGCTGATTCGTCTGGATTGTCGTCTATAACAACATTTACTGATTCCATTACAGATTGAGTTATCTTGTTGTAGACTCTATAGGCTCGACTGTTTGGAGAGTATCCAAGAAAGATGCTCTCATCGCTCTTAGGTTCAAACTTCCCTCTTTGTTCCCTATCAATCTACACATAACACTTAGTCCCAAACACATGAAAGTACTTCAAGTTTGGCTTCTTTCCCTTCCAGATCTCATATTGACTGTATGACAGGCTGTGTGAACTGCTTCAGCCCAGAAGCGCTATGGCAAGTGAGAAGCATGTAACATAACTCTAGCCATTTCCTGCAAGGTCCGATTCTTTCTTTCCACCACACCGTTCTGTTGAGCTGTTCTAGGAGCTGAGAATTCATGTGATATTCCATTCTCGGAGCAGAAATCTGAATATAGAGAGTTTTCAAATTCTTTTCCATGATCACTTCTCAGTCTCTGAATTTTTATTATAGGCTCGTTCTTTTCCTTTTGAACCCTTATGCACAAAGTTCTATAGGCATTGAAGGCTTCAGATTTTTTTCTTAGGAAGTATACCCAGTTGTACCAAGAGAAATCATCTACACACACAAATATGTATTTCTTTCCGCCAATGCTTTCAGTCTGAGTTGGTCCCATGAGGTCTATGTGAACAAGCTCTAGACATTTCTCAGTAGTGATAACTCTTACGGCTTTGTGAGGAGTCCTTATCTGTTTCCCAATGGCACATGCACCACAAATTCTCTCCTGTTTAATTCTGATCTTAGGTACTCCTCTCAGTTTCTAGTTTGATCAGTTTATCCATATCTCTGAAGTTTATGTGACCCAGTCGTCTACGCCAAAGTTTTGATTCATCAGATTTTGATAGGTGACAAGCATTTTCGTTTGTCAAAACATAACAGTTGTTTGAGGATCGTGTTCCTTCCATGACTAATTGATCTGCTTTGTCACTGACTCTACAGCAGTTACGATCGAAGCACACATTCCAGTTTTGATCACACAACTGACTGATGCTAATCAGATTTGCTTTTAAACCACTAACTAACAAAAAGTCTTCTAAGTGAGGTAAACTTGGTACATTCAGGGTACCTTTTCCAACTATTTTTCCTTTTTGCCCGTCGCCATATGTAACAGATCCACTGCTAGGTTGAACAGCCATAAGGCACTTTATATTTCCAGTCATATGCCTGGAACAGCCACTGTCGAAATACCATCTAGCTTCAGTCGTCGATGCACTCAGAACTATAGTGGGATAGCATATAACTTCTGACTTTCTGATCCAAACCTGTCTCGTGAATGGTGTAATAGTCTTGTTCTGATATTTTTCCTTTCTTTGATCTTTGTAGAAGGAATAACATTCAAGTCGGGTGTGACCTTTTGTTTGACAGTAGTGACAAATGGGAGTGTATTGTCTGACTCTGACAAACTTATTTTTGAACTTTGAGTATTGAGATTGAGGAGCTACTCTGCTAAAGTCAGTATCTGCAGTTCGATCATATACCTTCCTCTTTTCATTTTTCTGAACTGACCGGGATGACCGTCCTCGTTCAAAATTGTGAACTGATGTAGCAGTTGACATACCCTCTTTGATGAACATAGGGACACTATTGAAGGTTCTCCTCGTTCGAATCCAAGACCATTTTTATCATTTGGATTTCTACCAGAGTCCAAAATTTTGTCTAACGCTGATGTGGTATCCATCATCTTGATATTCTTCTTCAGATCTTCCAATTCGTTTATCAGTTTTCTTTCTCGAGATCTTATATGTGTGATAAGATCTTCTTTTATGACAAGATCTGTATTTAGTTTCTTCAGAAGATCATCCCTTTGCTTCAGTTCATCATTCAGATTTTCATTGACTTTCACTAGTTGTTCCCATCTTGCAACAAGTTTGGCAAATTCCATTTCAAGTTGAGTATGCCTCTCTTCAAAATTATCTGTTGATATATAGGATTCTCCATCGGATTCGTTTTCGTCTGACTGATTCTCTGTAGCCGTAAAGAAGGCTACAAAGTTTCCCACATTGTCATCTGACTGATCATTAGAAGCTTCCTCCTCATCATCACTTAGCGTAGCCACAGACATAGCCTTCTTCCTCTTGAGATAAGTTGCACATTCAGCCTGTATGTGTCCAAAACCTTCACACTCTCTACACTGCACTGACCGGTTGAGGGATCTCCCTGTATCTGTGGAACTATTTCTGTTTTGTCTTGTTCGGCCAAATTTGGTATTGATTGTTCTGTGGAAAAGGTGAGGGTTCTGCTTTCTAATATGAGGAGTTACTGTCTTTGTATTGAGTCCTGGTAGACTGTCCTTGACTCTTTTTGTTAAATCCTTTCAATATTTTCTTAAAATTCTTGGTTAGAAGGGCCAAGGTTTCATCATCTATGTCGTCTGTGTCAGATTCTCGATCAGCTTCAGCCACAAAAGCCACTGACTTGCCTTTTCTGTTGATAGCAAGGTCATCATCAGCCAGCACTTCAAGTTCATATGTGTGTAAACTTCCCATATGTTCTCCTACAGTCTTCTTTTCCCAGCCTGTGTGTTCCTGGATAGCAGTTACTTTCATCTAGAAGCGCTTAGGCAAAGATCGAAGGATCTTTTTGACTACTCTCTCATCAGTGAATGGTTCACCAAGAATTGAGCTTCTATTCATCAGATTCTGAACCCGATTGTGAAAGACTGAGATAGTTTCCTCTTCGTTCATTCTAAGAGCTTCAAATTCTGACAGCACCATTTGTAGTTTTGACTGCTTGACATCAATGGTGCCCTCAAATCTGGTTTCAAGAATTTCCCATACCCTTTTTGCTTCTTTTACCCCCGTGACTAGGGTAAAGACAGATTCATGCAGGGATCCTACAATAGAGTTCAACGCTTTGTTGTTCAAATCAGAGGCATTCATTTCATCGTCTGTCCAAGTCTCCATGGGCTTTTTCCCAGTGGTTCCATCAGCATTCTGAATAGTTGGGCGACTCCACCAGATAGGACAGTACGATAAACCCTAGTACCTTGTGCTTGGAGATAGATCTCCATACGAGCCTTCCAGTAAGAGTAGTTGTGACCATCTAGTTCTGGTGGTTTCATACTTGCATCCATCCTGAACAAAAACAACCAGCCAAAGAACACACAGAGGCACTTCCAATAGAAAGAGAACAATGCAAAAAAATTCCCGTACGGATCAAGTCACTATGTAGACTTAAAAGCTCAGATACAACATGTAATTTTGCATTTCCTCATTTTTAATCAAATTAACTGGATTAACCAACTGATGAAATGGACTGACTGATTCAACGATGAAGTCAGTTAGTAAGGCAGATCATTGAGATTTTTTAATAGGAACCAGCACACATGGAATCCAATAAGGGTCTATAGTGGGCTCATCACAAGGCCAAAAAGTACATCCTTAAAGCATCATTGGTGGAAAAATCAAGGAATTCAAATAATAATTCCATTCCTTAAATCCTTTTCTAAATAAAACTCTATTTACTTGTTTTCTAGATTAGGTTTAGGACTCTTTTTCCCATTGTATTTAGATTACAATGCTGCCCTATACCTATAAATAGGGCACATCCATATCAGTTTTGAGGAGGCTTTAATTCAATAAAATTCTTAAGTCTTTCTTTACACTTGTGTAAGAAACCTTATGGCTAATTGTGGACTCAAATAGTGGCTAGTCGTGGACTCGACTAGCAAATTGATTCGTGGACTCGAATCAATCTTACTTTCTTCAACCTTAGATTTAGGTTCGTGGACTCGTTCTTGAATCGAAGGAAACTAGATCCGACTCTAGTTGATTGAAGATTACAACATCGAGGTACTTGAAGCTACATGGGATTCTTCCAAGTCTTTGAGGATTTTCGAGACAAAGGGTTTTCTCGTGAGGTTTAAGGTATTTTGATCCATCTCTATCTTTACATTGAGAGCAATTCTTGGGACAATACTCATCTTATTTGAATCTTGGACTAGGTTCATATCATTTTTATAGAAAGAGATAACGGCACAAAGCAACACACAAGATGTTTACCCAGTTCGATACAGTGTGTATCTACGTCTGGGGGACGATCACATAAGCGTCCAATCCACTAAATCATAATCCAATGTACAAAGGTAGAGAAACAATAATCTCACCCAAGTGTCCCACACATGGTACGTACCCAGTCTACACAGGTTTAGTGGATGGTTGAAGATGGAGAGCCATGCATACAGAAGTCCAATGAAATCCCTTCACTTGGAGAGCTAACTCTGATGCAGTCCACTTCAATGACGCTCTTCTCGGTTGTTCCCACAACAGTGTGATCATAGCGTCCTTTCATTTAAGCAACAATAATTCTTCTCAAGTTCTTCATCATAATCACCATGAACATGTTGTATTGAGAAGAGGCATGATAATCAAAAACCTGTAAAACATGGGGATAACACCCGGTCAGCGAATAATGCTGGTAACCCATCAATACGCATTAAATAGCATAGTATAGATAGATATAATCAAAGCCATTTGGAACTGAGGAATACAATATATAGTCATTTCAAAACCAGAAGAAGATCAACATCAAAGACTCATCACACTCTCAACAAGAACGAGGATCATCAACCTCAACAAGACAACAAAGCACAACAACAAAGGACAACATAACTCTAGATACAACCTACCATTCACAAGGTAGAGCTCATCAAACACATGCTCATAAGCAAGGGAATCACACAATCACATAATGACAATTTCATGTTTCAAGTTCCAACCTTATGGCTACTCCCGGCCTTTTCTCAGTTCCAACCTGTACCTCCGAGTGCCACCCTGTACTTCCGAGTCCAACCTTTTCCCGGTCTGGGACCGTCGTCCTCCACCAATCAGAATACCACCGATCTCAAGTACACGAGGGTACTGTTCAATTCATAGTCACATACCACCGATCTCATGAGAAAAGCTCGAATAACAAAACCACCAATCTCATTCATAGTCACACATAGTCATCATCATCAAGAAGACTAAGTCTCATCAATAGCCCCAATCAAGCATCAACAAAGGGTATAACGATTTGTACGAGATAACGTAATAAGAATCAATCAAGAGATTTCAACAAAGTCATGAGACAATACTCAACAACCAAGGATTACCATCCAACATCAAATGATTGGCAACACGAATTGACAATCATCAACAAGAAGGAACAAAACATACATACTAGCATATCAACATCAAACTAGCATGCTCATCAAACGGATAAACCAAAAGGGTTCCAACGAACCTTCAAGACTCATATTAATCCAACGAATCTCAAGATTGAACCCTTAGCACGATTCAAGAAACCAAATCCTAACATGGATTCCTAACTCATCGTTCTAGACATACGAAATATCAAGAAGACTCAAAGAGCTCAATAATCCAACAATGGGAGGTCAAAACATCAGTACCAAGAAGAAAAGAATCACGGGGAACAAATCCCCGCAACCCACATTTACGTTCCCCGTGGGTGGGGCCACGGGTAGACCCCCACCCGTGAGCCTGCCCGCGGGGTACACTCTCCAAAGGCCACACGTTCCCCGCGGGTGGGTCGGCGGGTAGGCCACTGCCCGTCGTTGCGCCCACGGGGTACATCACCTGTACACAATTCCCTTCGGGGATTTTCATCATCAAGGTCAAGTTCAAGTCCAAAACACCCAAAATCTCACACACAACAAAGATATGACTTGAACCCAAGAAATAGCCATGCAATGGCATTCAAGAAACCTAAATACAAGCTCTAAACATGCATCATCACAAGATCATGCATCAAATCTCACAAATCACACCAAGAACATCAAATAGAAGCTAATAATCATCATTTAGGTAAGAAATAGGTTTTCTATAGCATGGGTTACCTTTGAAGACCACAACTTCTTCCTTAATACTCTCCTAAGCCTCTTCTTAGAGCTCTTCTTCTTCACCAACTTCTTACACAAGCCAAAACACAAGAAAGATTCTAACTTAGATAAAGACACCCAAAAGATGGCTAAAAACACTAAATAGCCAAGAATCTTGCCCTTTCCTATGCTTGGGAAGAAGAAAGTAGGGCTCTTGGTGAACGATCTTGCAAAGCTAGAAGGTTCTCCTTTTTGCTTGAAGAATAAGCTAGGTTCTTTTTAGAGAGATGATAAAGTGTTTGAGACTTAGGCTTGAATGAGGAATGAATGAATGTCTTGCTAGGGATAGCTTGAACAACAATTCATGGGTGAAAGATCACTTTTACCCTTACTAAGGTTGGAAAAACAATGGGGTAAGGGCACAAACCATAAAGCATAAGGTACACTTGATTGACTTAAGTGACTAGTCAAATTCTAGTCCCTCGACTATTAAATTTCAGGATTTTTAGAAATGGATTACCAAAGAAAGCTTGGATTAATTCTTCAATTAATCCCAATTTAGTATTTAGAAACGTCTAAAGGTCAGTGCCCTTTTGTTTATCTCTTTTCTTGCCGAGTCCCTCAGTCGAGGCAACTCTTTAGGCTTTTTCTCTTAGAAACGTCTAAGGGTCAGTGCTCTTTCGTTTCTCTCTTTTCTTGTCGAGTCCCTCAGTCGAGGCGACTCCTTAGGCTTTTCCTCTTAGAAACGTCTAAGGGTCAGTGCCCTTTTGTTTCTCTCTTTTCTTGCCGAGTCCCTTAGTCGAGGCGACTCTTTAGGCTTTTTTCTCTTAGAAACCTCTAAGGGTCTGTGACCTTTTGTTTCTCTCTTTTCTTGCCGAGTCCCTTGGTCGAGGCAACTCTTTAGGCTTTTTCTCTTAGAAACGTCTAAGGGTCAGTGCCCTTTTGTTTCTCTCTTTTCTTGCCGAGTCCCGCAGTCGAGGCGACTATTTAGGTTTTTTCTCTTAGAAACGTCTAAGGGTCAGTGCCCTTTTGTTTCTCTCTTTTCTTGCTGAGTCCCTCAGTCGAGGCGACTCTTTAGGCTTTTTTTCTTAGAAACGTCTAAGGGTCAGTGCCCTTTTGTTTCTCTCTTTTCTTGTCGAGTCCCTTAGTCAAGGCGACTCGTTAGGCTTTTCCTGTAACACCCCGTGTTACAATCCCTAAAACCAGTTAATCATTTAGCCAATTACCCAAAAGAAAGAATTAAATCACAATAATTAATTAGGAGAGGGCCACCATAGTCCATGGGCCCTTATCCCTAAACCCAATCCTTAGTCCTAAAGGGAATAGAGTTAGCAAACCTATAGTAATTAGGCCCTAAGTAAGACTCTTAGATATATAAATAGGGAACATAAGGAGGCACCTAGAACTCCCACCACAATAATCTCTCACCACACCAAGAATTCCAAGAATTCCCCTAGGAGAAATCAAGAAAGAAGAAAGCTCAAAGAAAGACCCTTCATAGCCAAGGAATTATTTAAGGCTAAGAGGTAACCCATGTCTCAACAAAACCTATTTTCATAGCTATGATTCCCCTCTTAGGATTTCCCCCATATTCTTGTGTGTTGATGATTCGTTATAATGATCTTGATAATTGGTGTTATGATTCCATGGGTAATCTTGATGATAAGAGGTTCTTGATGATTATATGGTGTTCTTGGTGTTCTTGATGTTTATATGATATTCCTACCGAATCTTGATATTAGAAGATGAATTGTGTTCTTGTTGATTTAAAAATAATTAGAACCCTAGGTTATATCGTGGAATTCGTATGGTATTATTCTTGGTAGATTGGGTGGGAATTTGTATGCTTGGGTGTTGATTATGTTTAGAAAAGCATGATAGGTTATGTGCCGTATGTTTCTTGATTTTGATCCGTTAATTGTCTACGTGTGTTATCAATTGCATTTGAAAGTGTCTAAGCATGGTTCCGGGTTCCACGGTGGTTCCCAGGGCGTTTATTTGTGAAGAAGAGTCAGTGGGGGGTAGGTGGAGGTAGGGGACCCGCCACCTACCCGCGGCTAAAAGTGGCATCGCCGGCAGCGGGCAGCTGCCCGGAATAGTTGCCGCCGGCGGGTGAACCCTCACCCACCGGCTACCCGCTGGTTTGCACACAAATTCGGGATTTTGGCTTCCCCGTTTGATGTTTCCCCGACCCCCGTGGTGTCCCAACGGACTCCGTCTATCGTGCCTATGTCTAGTTTGATATTTCGGGTACCGTTCGTAGGTTGTACGAGTCTTATATATTGCATGCTAGTTGAATTGGTATCCCGTTGACCTAGGTGAAAGAAGTATGAACCCCTTAGGATTATTCTTAGTATGTGAAGGATCACGCATAGGTTTTGTTATACGTTTTCTCCCCCTTCCCAATGTGTTAATGTGGGTTACATGTGCTTGCTATGTGTTATGTGTGCATGATACCCCAATTTGGTTGCGATCAAATTGGCTATACGGGCAGTTGGATGGGTTGAGAACCATACTGACTGTTAACCAGGCCGGTTGCGATCGGTTAGGTATATAAATATTATATAGGGCTGCGGTCCACCGTTTGGTTGCGATCAAATGGATTTTACGGGCAGTCGGATGGGTTGAGAACCATACTGACTGTTAACCAGGCCGGTTGCGATCGGTCAGGTATATAAATATTATATAGGGCTGCGGTCCACCGTTCTACATGAGCTGCGGTTCATTTTCCTGGCTCCGGTCAGATGACATACTCTTGGGCTGCGGTCCACTGTTTGGTTGCGATCAAACTATGATGAGCTGCGGTTCATCGGTCGATTGTGATCGACCCCTCCGTATTGTGAGACGGGGCAGGGTGCTGCGGGGCCGTGTCAGAGCTATATGTGCTGACCCTCATGTATGGGCATGCGATTGGTCCTGTGGCGCCAACAAAGTGTGCTTATGTGATGAGATATGGATGAGTTGTGATTATGAGTATCTTGGGGATGTGACTACGGGATTTACGTTGGGGATTGTTTATGTTGGGTTATGATTATTGATTATGCTCAGCCTTATCTACCTTGCCTGTTGCGAACTATATATGCTTGCTATAACTGCCGTTTGTGCTTAGCTCTATGTGTCGAGTCTACCCCTGTTTTAAAAGCTAGAGTTCGTAGGATATATCTTCATGTTCAAAATGGTTTTCGTATATCTATATATATCTCTATATGTATTATATTTCAACGCGTTGGAGTGGGTTACCAGCATCTCTCGCTGAACATATATATTTGGCTTTCAGGCACAGAGGAGTAGACACTGGAGCGCGCTAGAGTCTTGAAGCGTAGAAGTAGATAGTTTCCCTTTCGGCCTGCGTGCCATGCTTATATACTTACATTATTGAGGATATTAGTTAGTTAGCCTGTGCACCTGAGTTCTCTAGCTCAGGTGTGGCATAGCACCCAGTACTCTTTATATTATGTTTTGGGATTTAATGAGAATTTACCTTTATTATATAAGCTTCAAAAGTTTAAAAATTTCGGGGTGTTACAGTTGGTATCAGAGCCTAAGTTTGACCCTAGGATAAGACTCTTAAGACCGGACTTTAGGACACTAGGCTTGAAATCTAGGTATTTAGGAACATAGGACCCAGGAATCTTAGGACGCGTGGTGAGATTGTGAAACCTACACATAACCCCCTCACTTTATTCCTCTCTAACTTAAAGAAACTCCCCCTCCGCTTATTGCATCAAGGTAAGAATGCAAAATAACATCGACCTATGAACACCAGGATGGCACCGAAAAGAAGACAGGTAGGAACACCGGAACTCCCCACGTAGGAATTCTTGACTCAGAATCTGCAACGCCTGGCCCAAATTGCCCAGGCACTGAGTACTACCGTTCCCCAACCTTTATCAACAAACGAGAACTTGGAAATTCACCACCAGGTCTCGGCGCACCAACCACCCACCTTCTCGGGGAACGAAGACCCCACGACCCTCGAGGAATGGATCGGGACTTTCGACAAGATATTCAGGGCAACCAAATGTCCAGAAAACCACCAAGTAGGGATAGCCTCCTTCTACTTCAGGCACGAGGCCGATGCCTGGTGGGCCCACGAGGGACCCGCATGTGAACAAAACCACGAATTTAACTGGGAAACCCTAAAAACACGACTACGAGAACAATTCTACCCCAATCATCTAAGAGCCACCATATATGAAGAGTTCCTCCACCTAAAACAAGGTGCAGCCCCAATCACGGAATACTACCAACAATTCCACCGGCTGGCTCGCCTCATCCCCGAGCTAGTACCCACCGAGAGGATCAAGATCAAGAAGTTCATAACAGGCATTGATCCCGAACACCAAAAAGCCCTGGCCACGCAAGAGACAGGAACCCTCGGGGAAGCCTATGCCAAGGCATCCCAACTACAACAAGTATCAAACCAACCCCGGGAGACACGCCTGGGGTACAAAAGGAAACCTGAAGGGGATCACACAAACCCCACCCGAGGGCCTAAGAACCCCAGGGCCGTCTCACCTCACAAGGTCACAACGCCAACCATTCAGGGAAGGATCCTTACTCTAAGCAAAGCCATGATCGGAGACAGCAACATAGTCTCCGGAACCTTCCTGGTACACGCCACCCCCGCCACTATATTATTTGACTCAGGGGCTACCAACTCGTTTATAGCAACCGAGTTTGCCACTCAGCTCGGCCTCAACACCAGCACCAAGGTCCGACATCAGGTCAAGGTGGCCTCCGGCGAAATCATAAAATGCGACCGCATGTACGAGAACGTAATGATTACCATCCAAGGGGTGGAATTTCCCAGCAACTTAATACGATTCAAACTGGATGGGGTACAAGTGATCTTGGGCATGGACTGGCTAGGGAAGTTCCAAGCACAAATCCTATGCGGAGAACAAAAAGTGGTCCTACGGGGACCAAACGGTAAAAGGGTATCACACCGCGGGACCCACCAGGAATCAGGGATTAAATTGGTGAACATGATGAAAATGAAGAAATACCTAAACAAGGGAAGCGAGGCCTTCCTATGCTCGGTCGAGGACCTCAACACCAAAACCCCCGAACGACAAACCATTCCAGTGGTAAACGAATTCACCGACGTCTTTCCGGACGAAATCCCCGGGGCACCCCCAGCCAGAGAAGTCGAGTTCACCATAGACCTCATACCTGGCGCTGCCCCGATCTCTAAACCACCCTACAGGTTGGCACCAAAAGAAATGAAGGAACTGAAAACGCAACTACAGGAATTGCTAGATAAAGGGTACATCCGCCCCAGCACCTCCCCATGGGGGGCACCAGTACTATTTGTTAAAAAGAAGGATGGAAGCATGCGCCTGTGCATCGACTACCGGGAACTTAACCAAGTCACAATAAAGAATAGGTACCCCCTTCCCCGGATCGATGACTTGTTCGACCAACTAAAAGGGGCAGGGGTATTCTCAAAAATTGACCTAAGGTCCGGATATCACCAAATACAAGTGGCCAAACCGGACATTCAGAAAACGGCCTTCCGGACACGTTACGGCCACTATGAATTCACAGTAATGCCCTTCGGACTCACCAACGCACCCGCCATATTCATGGACCTCATGAACCGAGTATTCCGACCCCACTTGGATGACTTCATCATTGTATTCATTGACGACATCCTAGTTTACTCTCGAAACAAGGAAGAACATGAAAGACACCTCCGCATAACCCTGCAAACTCTAAGAGAGCACCAACTATACGCCAAGTTCTCTAAATGCGAATTCTGGAAAGACAGTGTGGCCTTCCTAGGCCACGTGACAGCCAAGGAAGGAATTAAGGTGGACCCCGCCAAAATCCGTGCCGTTAAGGAATGGACCACACCGAGCTCACTCTCAGAAGTCCGAAGCTTCCTAGGCTTGGCTGGCTACTACAGGAGGTTTGTACCCGACTTCACCAAGATAGCCCAACCCCTCAACAAACTCATGAAAAAGGAAACCCCCTTCCGATGGGACAACGACTGCATCTCGGCCTTTCAAGAATTGAAGGATAAGCTAACCACGGCACCCGTGCTCGCCATCCCCTCCGGGGAGGAAGGGTTCGAGGTCTTCAGTGACGCGTCCAAAAAGGGATTGGGGTGCGTGCTAATGCAAAAAGACAGGGTAATAGCATATGCATCCAGGCAACTCAAAACCCACTAAGAGAATTACCCCACCCACGACCTCGAACTAGCCGCTATCGTGTTCGCACTAAAAATTTGGAGGCATTACTTATATGGGCTGCAATGCAAGATTTACACGGACCATAAGAGCCTAAAGTACATCTTCACCCAGAAAGACCTAAACATGAGACAACGAAGGTAGCTAGAACTCATAAAGGACTACGATCTAGACATCCAATACTGCGAGGGGAAAGCTAACATTGTGGCAGACGCCCTAAGCAGAAAGACTAACCACTCCCTCAACACCACCTGGATCCTACCGGACCAGCTGTACAAGGACTTCCAAAGACTGAATTTGGAAATAATAGAGCAAGATCAAATCCACCCCGACGTCCAGTTATTCAACACGCAAATCATACCTACACTCTTCGAGGAAATCAAAATAGGACAACAGCAGGAACCGGAACTAGATAAAATCCGTCTCGACCTAACCCAGGGGAAGGAAGGGCCCTTCGAAATACACGAAGACGGCAGTCTCCGTTACCAAGGTAGGTGGTGCGTGCCCTCAACGCACCCCCACCTGAAACAATAGATCTTGGAGGAAGGGCACAACTCCCCATACTCAGTTCACCCAGGGGGTGACAAACTATACCTAGATGTGAAAAGGTCGTTTTGGTGGCCCAACATGAAAAAAGAAATCGCAGATTTCGCGGCCAAATGCCTGAATTACCAAAGGGTGAAGGCCGAACGATGCAAATCCAAGGGACTCGTACAACCCCTTGAGATACCACAAGGAAAGTGGGATTCCATATCCATGGACTTCGTCGGAGGGTTACCCCCAACAAAAACCGGCAAGGATAAAATTTAGGTCATAGTGGACCGACTAACCAAAACGGCGCGATTCATTGCCATGAAGGAAACATGGACAGTGACACAACTGGCCCAAGCCTACTTGAGCCGAGTAGTGAAGTACCACGGAGTCCCCCGGAACATCGTGTCCGATAGAGACTCCCGGTTTCTCTCACAATTCTGGAAATCGCTGCAATTAGCCTTGGGGACACAACTAAAACTGAGCACCGCTTTCCACCCCACCACTGACGGCCAAACCGAGAGAGCCATTCAGACTCTCGAAGACATGTTAAGAGCCTGTGTGTTAGACTTTCAAGGGACATGGGAGGAACACCTAGACCTTATTGAATTCTCATACAACAACAGCTACCACGCAAGCATTCGTATGGCACCCTACAAAGCTTTATACGGACAAAAGTGTAGAACCCCCTTATGTTGTGAAGACATGGTCGACCCAGTAGCACTAGGGCCCCAATACCTACAAGATACCATAACCAAGGTCAAACACATCCAGGAAAGGATGAAGGCTGCCCAGGACCACCAGAAGTCCTACGCCGACCTAAGGAGGAAACAAGCCGAATTCAACACCGGGGACAAGGTCTGGTTGAGAATCTCGCCCACACGGGGGGTGATGAGATTCAGAAGAAAAGGGAAACTCAGCCCACGATTTATCGGCCCCTATGAAATAATAGAAAGAGTTGGGAACCTAGCCTATCGCCTCGCTCTACCCGTTGAACTAGAATGAGTACACAACGTATTCCACATATCCCAGCTAAAGAAATACGTGCACGACCCAAGCCACGTGCTTCAACCCGAGGTCGTGGACCTCGACGAGTCACTAGTATACGAAGAAAAACCCGTGAGAATCCTGGACACCAAGACAAGAACCACCCGACGTCGAGCCATAGAAATGGTGAAAGTCCTCTGGACCAACCATGGGACCGAGGAAGCGACATGGGAACTCAAGGACACAATGAGGGAACGCTACCCCGAACTTTTCACACCAGGTAACTAAGAAGAAGTCACTCGATAAGGACCAAGCTTCGGGGACGAAGCTTCTTGTTAAGGGGGGGGGGGGGGGAGAGTGTAACACCCCTTGTTACGATCCCTAAAACCAGTTAATCATTTAGCCAATTACCCAAAAGAAAGAATTAAATCACAATAATTAATTAGGAGAGGCCCACCATAATCCATGGGCCCTTATCCCTAAACCCAATCCTTAGTCCTAAAAGGAATAGAGTTAGCAAACCTATAGTAATTAGGCCCTAAGTAAGACTCTTAGATATATAAATAGGGAACATAAGGAGGCACCTAGAACTCCCAACACAATAATCTCTCACCACACCAAGAATTCCAAGAATTCCTCTAGGAGAAATCAAGAAAGAAGAAAGCTCAAAGAAAAACCCTTCATAGCCAAGGAATTAATTAAGGCTAAGAGGTAACCCATGTCTCAACAAAACCTATTTTCATAGCTATGATTCCCCTCTAAGGATTTCCCCCATATTCTTGTGTGTTGATGATTCGTTATAATGATCTTGATAATTGGTGTTATGATTCCATGGGTAATCTTGATGATAAGAGGTTCTTGATGATTATATGGTGTTCTTGGTGTTCTTGATGATTATATGATGTTTTTGATGTTTATATGATATTCCTACCGAATCTTGATATTAGAAGATGAATGGTGTTCTTGTTGATTTAAAAAT
Organism: Ipomoea nil; assembly: GCF_001879475.1. Taxonomy (NCBI): domain Eukaryota; kingdom Viridiplantae; phylum Streptophyta; class Magnoliopsida; order Solanales; family Convolvulaceae; genus Ipomoea; species Ipomoea nil. Next base: position 93,971 of record NW_017618220.1, on the reverse strand, counting down.
AATTAGAACACTAGGTTATATCGTGGAATTCGTATGGCATTATTCTTGGTAGATTGGGTGGGAATTTGTATGCTTGGGTGTTGATTATGTTTAGAAAAGCATGATAGGTTATGTGCCGTATGTTTCTTGATTTTGATCCGTTAATTGTCTACGTGTGTTATCAATTGCGTTTGAAAGTGTCTAAGCATGGTTCCGGGTTCCACGGTGGTTCCCGGGGCGTTTATTTGTGAAGAAGAGTCAGTGGGGGTAGGTGGGGGTAGGGGACCCGCCACCTACCTGCGGCTAAAAGTGGCATCGCCTGCAGCGGGCAGCTGCCCGCCGGGCACCCGCTGCCCGGAATAGTTGCCGCCGGCGGGTGAACCCTCACCCACCAGCTACCCGCTGGTTTGCACACAAATTCGGGATTTTGGCTTCCCCGTTTGATGTTCCCCCGACCCCCGTGGTGTCCTAACGGACTCCGTCTATCGTGCCTATGTCTAGTTTGATATTTCGGGTACTGTTCGTAGGTTGTACGAGTCTTATATATTGCATGCTAGTTGAATTGGTATCCCGTTGACCTAGGTGAAAGAAGTATGAACCCCTTAGGATTATTCTTAGTATGTGAAGGATCACGCATAGGTTTTGTTATACGTTTTCTCCCCCTTCCCAAAGTGTTAATGTGGGTTGCATGTGCTTGCTATGTGTTATGTGTGCATGATACCCCAATTTGGTTGCGATCAAATTGGCTATACGGGCAGTTGGATGGGTTGAGAACCATACTGACTGTTAACCAGGCCTGTTGCGAGATGAGTATTGTCCCAAGAATTGCTCTCAATGTAACGATATGAACCTAGTCCAAGATTCAAATAAGATGAGTATTGTCCCAAGAATTGCTCTCAATGTAACGATAGAGATGGATCAAAATACCTTAAACCTCACGAGAAACCCTTTGTCTCGATTCCTCAAAGACTTGGAAGAATCCCATGTAGCTTCGAGTACCTCGATGTTGCAATCTTCAATCAACTAGAGTCGGATCTAGTTTCCTTCGATTCAAGAACGAGTCCAAAAACCTAAATCTAAGGTTGAAGAAAGTAAGATTGATTCGAGTCCACGAATCAATTTGCTAGTCGAGTCCACGACTAGCCACTAATTGAGTCCACAATTAGCCATAAGGTTTCTTACACAAGTGTAAAGAAAAACTTAAGAATTTTATTGAATTAAAGCCTCCTCAAAACTGATATGGATGTGCCCTATTTATAGGTATAGGGCAACATTGTAATCTAAATACAATGGGAAAAAGAGTCCTAAACCTAATCTAGAAAACAAGTAAATAGAGTTTTATTTAGAAAAGGATTTAAGGAATCCTTTCTAAATACAACTAGTGGTTTCTCTTTAATTCTAAACAATTTAAAATAAATGATGACCACAAATAATAAAGCTGATTTGGGCCTCGGATCTTGTGATTGACCCAATTTGTAATCTTAATGGATCTTCATTATGTTGGGCCGCATCATCCTCCCCTTCTTGAAAAATGATTCGACCTCGAATCTTCTAAACATTGTCTTCGATCCGTGACATCACTTGAAACGGGCCACTATAATACTTTCCTCTATCGAATGGAATTATTATTGGAATTCCTTGATTTTTCCACCAATGATGCTTTAAGGATGTACTTTTTGGGCTTGTGATGAGCCCACTATAGACCCTTATTGGATTCCATGTGTGCTGGTTCATATTATTCTCCCATTCTTGAAAAGGATTCGTCCTCGAATCCAAATCTTCAATGAAAGACAAAGTAGCAAGCTCACTTTCTGTTTTATCACGCTCATGGAACTTTTTCTTGGGGTGCTTGACACGAGTCGCTCCAATCATCATCCTACAATCAACAAGTAAGGCAATTAAGTCTAATGACACATCATGGAATTTAAACATTCTGGATAGTAATAGATCAGCAGAACGAGTCATATTAAATTTAGCCATCTTGTTTGAATTTTCAACAAGCACAACATCTTTCCTTCTAGAGCTTAAGGCTAAACCAAACACAAAATCCATGGAAATATCAAGTAATGTTTTACATGTATTGATGCGGCCCAACATATGAAGATCCATTAAGAATACTAATTGGGCCAATCACAAGGCCCAAGTCCAAACAATTAAGGCAACTCTTCATTGGTGATGTTCAAAGATGGTGGAAATCCAAGTCAAGCCCATTTGCAAAATATGAAGAATAACTCAAGGCTTTTTTATAATTGTTTAAGTGCTGATTTTGGTGATTAAATTAGGCCCAAATCAGCCCTATTATTTTTGGTCATCACTAATTTAAATTGTTTGGCATAAAAGAGAAAACACTAGTTGTATTTAGAAAGGATTCCTTAAATCATTTTCTAAATAAAACTCTATTTACTTGTTTTCTAGATTAGGTTTAGGACTCTTTTTCCCATTGTATTTATATTACAATGCTTCCCTATACCTATAAATAGGGCACATCCATATCAGTTTGAGACAGGCTTTAATTCAATAAAATTCTTAAGTTTTTCTTTACACTTGTGTAAGAAACCTTATGGCTAATTGTGGACTCAATTAGTGGCTAGTCGTGGACTCGACTAGCAAATTGATTCGTGGACTCGAATCAATCTTACTTTCTTCAACCTTAGATTTAGGTTCGTGGACTCGTTCTTGAATCGAAGGAAACTAGATCCGACTCTAGTTGATTGAAGATTGCAACAACGAGGTACTTGAAGCCACATGTGATTCTTCCATGTCTTTGAGGATTCGAGACAAAGGGTTTTCGTGAGGTTTAAGGTATTTTGATCCATCTCTATCTTTAGTTTTGAGAGCATTCTTTGGACAATATTCCATCTTTATTTGAGCCTTGGACTAGGTTCATATCAATTTGGTATTCAGAGCCTAGGTTTATCTCATTATCATTAGAAATTTGGTTTCTTTGGTTCCCTAGGTTTATCTTGTTCTTATCTTACATACTAGTTTTATTCGTGTCTTATTCATTAAAAACCCCCCAAAAAATTTTCCTTTGCATTCTTGATTGTGTTCTTGAATCTTGATACATGTTGTCTAGTTTCTTGAAAAACAATCCCGAAAAAAGTTTTCCTTTTTTACCATCCAATATCAACGAGACCTCACACCTCCTAAGCACCATATTATCACAAATTCTGTCAGGAAAACAACCACATATCACCCTTACCTATATCCAAAGCGCATTTACGCGCAATCACGTCGCAATCACACCCTGTCCAGATTTCCGCGTTCTGTGACCAGTTTCAAAGATTGACCTATATCTCGAGACCCACTGGTTAGTTTTATCTGAAGTTTTGATATGTTTTAGATCTCTTCTTGGGCGTTCTATTGGTATATTATACACATGCTAATTCCTTTCCGTCATTGAGATATTGATCTTCGAATTAAGATATGCGTTTCTGTTTTTCTGGGTGATTCTTGAAATTCTTGGTTCTGTTTTGAAGGGGTTGTGTGGATCCTCTTGGTCTGAAATTTTTGTTGATATTTACAGTAGTTATTTGGAGGTTACTTATCAAAAAAATCAAAAAAAAATTCAAGAAAGTTGAAAAAAAAAAAAAGAGAAAGCAATAAAGAAGAAGAATAAGGTTGGGGAAAGAATTTGGCTGGTAGGAGAATTTTGGAGGGACAAGGAATGGGAAAAGTATACGGTTGGAAGGAGTTCTTGATAGATTCCTAATTGATTGTGGTACACGTGAACCCCTTTTATTCTATTTGTCTCTATCTTTTGATATTGGTCTTGCATATCTTTCTGCCATACTTCGTTCTTTGGTTTCCTTTTTCTTTCAAATCTTGTTTAGTTTCTTTGCTCGTATTGTCCTTTTTCTTTACTTCTTGCTCTCAATTTTATTACCTATCTCGCAATACACCCTTACTCTCAAAGGCTTGTGAAGTTTTCCAAGGTACGTTTTCTTGAACTTTGAGGTTGAATCCATATCAACTTGAGTTCCGGACTAGAATTTTCCTTTTTGGAAAAAGGCTTGTGAGAGTATCTGCCACCTTGAGCGATACACGAGTGGAGTGTGTGTTTGTAAGAGTGTGTAGTGCACCCCAGAGCCATATAATCTACCTCTTACCTGCGAGCTGAGAATATAGAGGGAGCGAGCCAACTTTTTGGTTTCACTAACATGAATACTCACATATCTTCTTGTTTTTAGATTTTGTTTCTCATCTACAGATGGCTGAAGAGGTTCCAAACACACGTAACAGATTAGAGCAGAAAATAGATGCTCTAGCCTTTGCCATGAAAGGTTTAAGCACTCGAATGACTAATCTAGAGCAACACCCTAAGCGAGTGCAACTGCCACTCTATACTAGGGGAAACATTCATGGAAAGGGATGCATTATCGTTATCAATTCGGATCGCTGTATGAATTTAGCTAGTGCAGCTATGGTGGACTACCTTAAGTTACCTCTTATCAATCACCCCCAACCATATAATCTTATTGATTCTGGGGATGTGAGAGTGACTAAACAAGTTTTTATTCCTTTTTGTATTGGCAAGTATTATGATGAGGTTCTATGCGATATTGTGCCAATGCGTACTGCACATGTTTCACTTGGAAGGTCATGGCAACATGATAGACATTTTTATTATAATGCACTCAACAACACATGCAATGTCACCTATAATAGATTTATACATGTGCTTAAGCCTCTACTCCCAAAACAAGTAGAAGAAATTCAATTGAGATCGAAGCAAGTTCTCAAACCAGCATTGAAGAAAGAAGAAATCAAAGAGAGCAAACCGGAACCTCCACGTTTAGAATTGGAGTCACCACTCCAGTCCTCTAACTTAGATTGTAGCCAAACAAAGGAACCGCTATAAGTGGTACAGTGGAAAGAACCAGACAGAGCTATCAAAGTGCAGCCTCGCTTGCTAACAAAAAAGGATAATAAGCAAGAGAAAAGAAGGGGAGTAACTATTTACTCACTTTTATTTCAAAAGCATGCATTAAAATTCTCTAGATTTGTTTGCCATGTTTCTATTAATGACCTACTTGCCAGATGTATTAGAAATTTGTTTGCCTCCATACATCCAAGATTCCTTAATTTTGATTTTACTAAAACTTTATTTGATAGAGATAAGGAATCACTTGGAAGTTATAAGGCACATTTGAAAACTTCTTATGGCAAATACCACTTGCACAAGGGGTTTTGGTTCAAAGTCAATGGGATTGACACTTTTTGCTTTGTTTTGGGCAATGATTTAATTGTTGATTCACATAAGGGACATTTTGATTTTCTAAAGAGTAATGATGTTTTGCATGAATATTTTCATTGGCCAAAGAAGAAAAAAGATGTAGAATCTTATGTTCAGAATTGTGCTACTTACCACCATAATACATTTAAATCATTACTTGATATTTCCATGAATTTTCCATGAATCTTTTGTGCTTATTGACAATTCAAACAAGATGCATAAATTTAATATGTCTCATTTTGTTGAATTATTACCATCCAGAATGTTTAAATTCCCTGATGTGTCATTAGACTTAATTGCCTTACTTGTTGATTGTAGGATGATGATTGGAGCGACTCATGTCAAGCATCCCAAGAAAAAGTTCCATGAGCGTGATAAAACAGAAACTGAGCTTGCTACTTTGTCTTTCACTGAAGATTTGGATTCGAGGACGAATCCTTTTCAAGAATGGGAGAATAATAGGAACCAGTACACATGGAATCCAGAAAGGGTAAATAGTGGGCTCATCACAAGGCCCATAACGACGACCTTAAAACATCATTGGTGGAAGAAACAACAAAGACCAATAATAAGTCCATTCGATAGAGGAAAATATTATAGTGGCCAATTTCAAGTGATATCATGGATCGAAGACAATGCTTACAAGATTCGAGGTCGAATCATTTTCAAGAAGGGGAGGATGATGCGGCCCAACATATCAAGATCCATTAAGAATACTAATTGGGCCAATCACAAGGCCCAAGTCCAAACAATTAAGGCAACTCTTCATTGGTGATGTTCAAAGATGGTGGAAATCCAAGTCAAGCCCATTTGCAAAATATGAAGAATAACTCAAGGCTTTTTTATAATTGTTTAAGTGCTGATTTTGGTGATTAAATTAGGCCCAAATCAGCCCTATTATTTTTGGTCATCATTAATTTAAATTGTTTGGCATAAAAGAGAAAACACTAGTTGTATTTAGAAAGGATTCCTTAAATCCTTTTCTAAATAAAACTCTATTTACTTGTTTTCTAGATTAGGTTTAGGACTCTTTTTCCCATTGTATTTAGATTACAATGCTGCCCTATACCTATAAATAGGGCACATCCATATCAGTTTGAGACAGGCTTTAATTCAATAAAATTCTTAAGTTTTTCTTTACACTTGTGTAAGAAACCTTATGGCTAATTGTGGACTCAATTAGTGGCTAGTCGTGGACTCTACTAGCAAATTGATTCGTGGACTCGAATCAATCTTACTTTCTTCAACCTTAGATTTAGGTTCGTGGACTCGTTCTTGAATCGAAGGAAACTAGATCCGACTCTAGTTGATTGAAGATTGCAACAACGAGGTACTTGAAGCCACATGTGATTCTTCCAAGTCTTTGAGGATTCGAGACAAAGGGTTTTCGTGAGGTTTAAGGTATTTTGATCCATCTCTATCTTTAGTTTTGAGAGCATTCTTTGGACAATATTCCATCTTTATTTGAGCCTTGGACTAGGTTCATATCATGTGTTGTGGTGGTAAGTAGCACAATTATGAACATAAGATTCTACATATTTTTTCTTCTTTGGCCAATAAAAATATCCATGCAAAACATCATCACTCTTTGGAAAACCAAAGTGTCCTTTATGTGAATCAACAATTAAACCATTGCCCAAAACAAAGCAAAAAGTGCCAATCCCATTGACTTTGAACCAATACCCCTTGAGCAAGTAGTGCTTCACATAAGAAGTTTTCAAATGTGCCTTATAACTTTCCAGTGATTCCTTATCTCTATCAAACAAAGTTTTAGTAAAATCAAAATTAAGGAATCTTGGATGTATGGAGGCAAACAAATTTCTAACACATCTAGCAAGTACGTCATTAATAGAAACATGGCAAAGAAATCTAGAGAATAATAATGCATGCTTTTGGAATAAAAGTGAGTATAAAGTGACTCCCCTTCCTTTCTCTTGCATACTATCCTTTTTAGTTACCAAGAGATGTTGCACTTTGACACCTTGGGCTGGTCCTTTCCACTCTATCACTGATTGTGGTCCCTTTGTTTGGCTACAAACTGAGTTAGAGGATTGGAGTGATGATTGCAATTCCAAACATGGAGGTTCCACTTTTCTCTCTATGATTTCTTCCTTCTTTGAGGCTGGTTTGAGAGCTTGCATCAATGTCAATTGAATTTCTTCTACTTGTTTAGGATACAAACGAGACAAGAAATATGTAACTCCATTCATGTGAGACACATAAGTGTTCCTCATTCCATCAGAACTTATTTTTCTGTCAAATTGCAATGGTCTACCTAACAAGATATGAGCAGCCTGCATTGGGATATTATCACACAAGATTTCATCAGAGTAACTGTTAATAGATAAAGGAATAAGATCCTGTTTGGTTACTCTAGATTCTCCTACATCAGTTAACCATTGCAAACAATAAGGATTTGGATGATTAAGCAAAGGTAACTGGGGAAATTTAGCCATAGCTGCACTAGCCACATTTGTGCAACTTCTAGAATCTATTACCATAGCACAAGCATTCTCTTTAATTGACCCTTTAGCACAAAATATATTTTCTCTTTGAGACTCATATTCTTTTAAAGGGTGAACATTCAAAACCTTCTTAACAACAACAGTATGACAAGACTCACTATCAACATATTTAGAATCAGAATCTAAAGGTATGAATGGTTCTCTCTCAACATGTTCATTGGGGGTTTCAAAATGGTCACAAACCTCATCCTCAGATTTATATTCAAGACAAGAAGTAAAATTTTCAGATTGTGTTGTTATCTTAACTATCCTCTTGTTAGGGCAATCACGAGCTATGTGGCCTCTCCCATTACATCTATAACAAATCAATTCTCTATCACGTTGAGGCTGCACTGCCTCACTTACCTTTTCTTTACCTTTGTATCGTGAATCATCTCTTGGAAGAGGACGTTCATCACGCCTTTGAGAGGTGGAACAAGTGTTGTTCCATTTGATGCACCATTGTTGGCCTTGTACATTTTCATCTCTTTGATTTTTGCCTCAGATTCACGTGCAGCATACAAGGCATCATAAAGGGTGTCATATCTATGAATACTCATTCCACATCGAATTTCTAAGTTCAATCCATGTACGAAACAAGCAATAGTTTTTGCCTCTTCTTCATGTATGTTGCCCTGTTCAAGCAAAATATTTATAGTTTGGTGGTACTCATCAACTGACATTGTTCCTTGCACGGTTCCCTGCAATTTTCTTTCAAGATCATAGAAACAAGATTTAGGACGAAAGGTTAGACGCATATCTTCCCTCACTTGAACCCAAGATTCATAGGGAATAAAATTAGCAACTCTCTCTCTATTTTTTTTTTCGCCACCAAGATAATGCATACCCCTTAAAAGATGTAGAAACTAGCCTAATTTTTGTAAGATTAGAATATTGCTTTAAATAAAAAAGAGTCTCAACAGCATTCTCCCATTCTATGTATTCGGTAAGTCCTTTCTCACCGGTGAAGTTAGGAATTTCATGTTTAATGTTTCCTAACTCCGTATTACGCTGTTGGATTCTTTGACATCTAGGATCCACTCTTCCTACTGGTGGCAGGTGTCGCTCATCATTGTGTGGTGGTTGCACTTGCTGTGAGCGTTGCTCTAAATTATTCATTCGTTTGAGTAACCTGTCTATTTTTTGTTCTAATTTCTGCGGCAAGTTTGGAAGTTGTTGAGCCATCTGTAAACGAAAAAAAATATCTAAAAACAAAAAGATGTGTGAGTAGTCACGTTAGTGAAACCAAAAAGTTGGCTCGCTCCCTCCCTATTCTCAGCTCGCAAGTAAGAGGTGGATTATATGGATTTTGGGGGTGCACTACACACTCTTACAAACACACACTCCACTCGTGTATCGCTCAAGGTGGCATATACTCTCACAAGCCTTTTTCCAAAAAGGAAAATTCTAGTCCGGTACTCCAGTTGATATGGATTCAACCTCAAAGTTCAAGAAAACGTACCTTGGAAGACTTCACAAGCCTTTGAGAGTAAGGGTGTACCGCGAGGTAGGTAATAAAATTGAGAGCAAGAAGCAAAGAAAAAGGACAATACAAGCAAAGAAACTAAACAAGATTTGAAAGAAAAAGGAAACCAAGGAAGGAAGTATCGCAGAAAGATATGCAAGACCAATATCAAAAGATAGAGACAAATAGAATATAAAAGGGGTTCACGTGTACCACAACCAATTAGGAATCTATCAAGAACTCCTTCCAACCTTATACTTTTCCCCTTCATTGTCCCTCCAAAATTCTCCTACCAGCCAAATTCTTTCCCCAACCTTATTCTTCTTCTTTATTGCTTTCTCCTTTTTTTTCTTTTTTTTTTTCAACTTTCTTGAATTTTTTTTTATGATTTTTTTTGATAAGTAACCTCCAAATAACTACTGTAAATATCACCAAAAATTTCAGACCTAGTGGTTCCACACAAGCACCTCAAAACAGAATCAAGAATTTCAAGAATCACCCAGAAAAACAGAAACGCTTCCCTTACTTCGAAGATCAATATCTCAATGACCGTAAGGAATTAGCAAGTGTATAATATATCAATAGAACGCCCGAGAAGAGATCTAAAACATATACAAATTGCAGATAAAACTAACTAGTGGATCTCGAGATATAGGTCATTCTTTGAAACTGGTCACAGAATGCGGAAATCTGGACAGGGTGTGATTGCGACGTGATTGCGCGTAAATGCGCTTTGGATATAGGTAAGAGTGAGATGGGGTTGTTTTCTTGACAGAATATATGGTAATATGGTGCTTAGGAGGTGTGAGGTCTCGTTGATATTGGACGGGAAAAAGGGAAAACTCTTTCGGGATTGTTTTTCAAGAAACTGGAGAACATGTATCAAGATTCAAGAACACAATCAAGAATTCAAAGGAAATTTTTTTAGGGGTTTTTATGAATAAGACACGAAAAAAAAGTAGTATGTAAGATAAAAACGAGATAAACCTAGAAAAACAAAGAAACCAAATTTCTAATGATAATGAGATAAACCTAGGCTCTGAATACCAAATTGATATGAACCTAGTCCAAGATTCAAATAAGATGAGTATTGTCCCAAGAATTGCTCTCAATGTAACGATAGAGATGGATCAAAATACCTTAAACCTCACGAGAAACCCTTTGTCTCGAATCCTCAAAGACTTGGAAGAATCCCATGTAGCTTCGAGTACCTCGATGTTGCAATCTTCAATCAACTAGAGTCGGATCTAGTTTCCTTCGATTCAAGAACGAGTCCAAAAACCTAAATCTAAGGTTGAAGAAAGTAAGATTGATTCGAGTCCACGAATCAATTTGCTAGTCGAGTCCACGACTAGCCACTAATTGAGTCCACAATTAGCCATAAGGTTTCTTACACAAGTGTAAAGAAAAACTTAAGAATTTTATTGAATTAAAACCTCCTCAAAACTGATATGGATGTGCCCTATTTATAGGTATAGGGCAACATTGTAATCTAAATACAATGGGAAAAAGAGTCCTAAACCTAATCTAGAAAACAAGTAAATAGAGTTTTATTTAGAAAAGGATTTAAGGAATCCTTTCTAAATACAACTAGTGTTTTCTCTTTAATTCTAAACAATTTAAAATAAATGATGACCACAAATAATAAAGCTGATTTGGGCCTCGGATCTTGTGATTGGCCCAATTTGTAATCTTAATGGATCTTCATTATGTTAGGCCGCATCATCCTCCCCTTCTTGAAAAATGATTCGACCTCGAATCTTCTAAACATTGTCTTCGATCCGTGACATCACTTGAAACGGGCCACTATAATACTTTCCTCTATCGAATGGAATTATTATTGGAATTCCTTGATTTTTCCACCAATGATGCTTTAAGGATATACTTTTTGGGCTTGTGATGAGCCCACTATACACCCTTATTGGATTCCATGTGTGCTGGTTCATATTAGTAACCCATTGATGGTTTTTTGGTTTTCGGGCCCAAGGAGGTCCAACACAACCTTTAGCTAGAGGATACACCGTTCAATAAAAAGCTTGTTAAAATAATATGAGCTCGACGATTTTGACGTGGAAACCAAAAGGAAAACCACGGGCCTTTTTGGGCGGTGCCGAGCCTAACTCCACCATGTATTTTGTAGGTGTCTTTGTACATACTTGTAGGGCTATTCTCTATACAAAGTGTTGTGTTTCTAATAATATAGCAATAATAATAGAAAGAAGAGTGATGTAATGGTGTGGAAGACTCCTTCCATGTGTATGGATGAATGATATGTCCTCTTGAAGGAAAAAGAGTAGTGAGTGGGAGAATAGTAATTGGGAGAGTACTCCCACATGTAGATGAATGAGTGAATGGGAGGAGTATTATTTGTTTGGTGATGTGGCATGGTGCCCCCTCCATGATCCAGCCCCCTTCCCCTTTTTGATCTTGCTGTCTTCCTCTTTTTATAGCCAAAGGGATTAGAGACGTTGGGGGGTATTTAGTAGGAGTTATGGGTATTAAGTTGGGGGTTAGGATGAGGTATTAACTTAGGTAATTAATTGGGAAGTTAATGGCAATAATATGTTGTAGACGTTGGGTGGTTAATGGGGACATGAAGGGTAGTGATAGGTGGTTTGGTAGGGTAACGGCTACTTGGCTTATTGAGTGAATAGGGTAATTGTAACACCCCGTGTTACGGCCTTCAATTCCGGGATTAATTATTTAATTAATCCCGTTAATAATAATTAAATATGATTTAATTTGGTTAGGTTTCCCTTTAAAATAATTAGTAAGGTCCACCATGAATCGTGGACCCTTGCCTAAACTATAGTTTTAAGCCCATTAGGAATAAAGAAAGTAAACCTTTTACTAGTCAAAATCTAATTAGGAATCCTAGACCTAGTTATCTATTAGGAATAAAGGAAGTAGGCCTTTTACTATTCAAATTATGATTAGGATTCTCTTTAATTAATTAATATGGTCCACTATGGACCATGGACCCTTATCCCTAAAACAAGTCCTTAAGTCCTATAAGGAATGGAATTAGTAAACTCATACCATTCAAACCCTAATTAGGACTCTTAAATATATAAATAGGGATATAGGAGGCACCTAGATCTCACACCACAATAATCTCTCACCACACAAGAAGTTCCAAGAATTCCCTTAGGAGAAATCAAGAAAGAAAAAAGCTTAAAGAAAGACCCTTCATAGCCAAGGAATTAATTAAGGCTAAAAGGTAACCCATGTCTCAACAAAACCTATTTTCTTAGCTATGATCTCCCTCTTAGGCCTCCCTCTATATTCTCATGTCTTGATGTATTCTCTTATGATAATTGTGTTATGATCTTGGTGATTGATGTGATGATTTATATGTTTTCTTGATAATCTTGGTGATCTTGATGTTGAAAAGAAGTTCTTGATTTTGATATGATGATCCTTGCCGAATCTTGATGTTTCTTGATGTTAAAGATGAAATATGTTCTTGATGATTTGGGTGGGATTAGAGCCCTAGGTTGGATTGGGAATTTGTATTGTGATGTTCTCGATTAATATTTGGGTGGGAATTCGCATGTTCGGGTGTTGTTTATATTTAGAAGTCGTGATAGGACGAGTCGTATGAGATACTTGCCTTCTATCCGTTATTTGACTACGTGGTGTCGTTAATTGCGTTTAAAAGTGTCTGAGCATGGTTTCGGGTTCCACCAAAGTTCCCGGGACGAAATATTGATAAAAGACTCAGTGGGGGGTAGGTGGGGGTAGGGGTACCCGCCACCTACCCGCTGCCCCAAGATCACCGCCGGGCAGCGGGCAGCCGCCGGGCAGGCGTTCGCCCGGCTGCCCGCTGCCGGGCAGTGATCTCCGGCGGGTAGCCGGCGGGTGACCCCTCACCCACCGGCCACCCGCTGGTTTGTGACCCACCACAGCTCCCCGGCTTCCCCGTTTGATGTTCCCCATTCCCCGTGGCGTCCCAACGGACCCCGTTTATCGTGCCTGAGTCTAGTTTGATGTTTCGGTTATCGTTCGTAGGTTAGATAAATCTTAGGACTTGCATGCTAGTTGAATCGGTAGCCCGTTAACCTAGGTGGAAGAAGTATGAACCCCTTAGGATGATTCTTAGTATGTGAATGATCACACGTAAGCTTTATTTATGCTTCCCCCTTCCTAATGTGCTCCAAGGTGTTATGTGTTGCATGATCCCCCATTTTGGTTATAGGCCAATTGGGTGGTTCCCGGACTAGGGTTCGGAAGTCGGTTGAAGACCGAATGGATATTTCCCGGACTAAGGTTCGGAAGTCGGTTGAAGACCGAATGGATTGATCCCGGACTGAAGGTTGGCTGAAGGCCAATGGATTGTCATGGGTTAAGACTCAGAAGTGGCTAAGGCCAAATTGATTTACTTCTTGGACTACAGGTCCAACTATGGGCCTCGGTGCTATGACCCACCGGACCTGAACGCGTCAGGACGGTGTGTAGGGCCAATAAGCCGAGGAAGGCTGTAGTCCACCGACCAGAGTAATCAGGCGGTGTGTAGCGCTACAGCTGGCTGCGATCCACCGAACGATGGGACAGCGGTGTGTAGGGCCATAATCTCTGAGGATCTTCGCCCACCTACTGAGTACAGCTCAGGGGTAAGCCGGGCTTAGATCCGCTATGGTCCACCGACTGTGAGCATCGACGGTGTGTAGGGTCGTCAGTCCACCCTTGTAAAGGGGATCGCGGTCCACCGATTGGGTGTGTCAGATCGTGATCCGACGTTGAGTTCGTAAGCGGTCCTCAAAGGGTTGGTTGCGATCAACTCCCCTCATTCCACGGTATTGAGGTAGGGTGCTGCGGGGCCGTGTTTATGCTATACGCATTAACCCTCATGTTCGGGGCATGCGATTGGTCCCGTGGCGCTATCAATGATTATGTGCTATGAATGATGATTGAATGATGTTATGATGGAATTGAAAAGTGAACTGTGACCTTTGATGTGCATTCCTATGATGTTACCTCTACTTAACTGTCTGATACTGTTGATGTGCTTATCCCTATCTGTCGAGTCTATTCCCGGTTTTAAAACTAGAGTTTCCTAGGATATATCTTCATATTTCAAAATGGTTTTCCTATATCTATATATATCTATATGTATTGTATTTCAACGCGTTGCAGTGGGTTACCAGCATCGCTCGCTGAACAGATATATTTGGCTTTCAGGCACAGATAAGTAGATCCTAGAGCGCGTTAGAGATCCGAGGCGTAGAGTAGCTAGTTTCCCCTTTCGGCCTGCGTGCCATGTTCATGTATTGACATTATTTGAGGATTTTAGTTAGTTAGCCTGTGCACCTGAGTTCTCTAGCTCAGGTGTGGCATAGCACCCCATACTCTTATGTTATATTTCGGGATTTAATGAGGATTTAGCTTTATTATATAAGTTTTAAAAGTCATAAAATTTCGGGGTGTTACAGTTGGTATCAGAGCCTAAGTTTGACCCTAGGATAAGACTCTTAAGACCGGACTTTAGGACATTAAGCTTAAACTCTATATATTTAGGAACATAGGACTCAGGAATCTTAGGACGCGCGGTGAGATTGTGAAACCTGCCTACCATCACATAACCTCCCCTCACTTTATCCCACACTAATTTAAAGAACTCCCCTTTGCTTACCACACCAAGGTAAGGGTGCAGCACATTAACCAATCATTACAATAAATATTGGCCCAGAGAACTAGCAGCACGACGCCAATGAGAAGTTAGTCAAGGACCCCACACTCCTTGAGGAATGGATCCGAGACTTCGAGAAAATCCTCGGGTTAGTGGAATGCCTAGAGGAATGCCGCGTAGAGATAGCCTCATCCTACTTCAGACACAAGACCGATCTTGGTAAATCCACAAAGGACCCACTTATGGGCAACAACCGGGGGTTCAACTGGGAGTGCCTAGAAACACGGCTACGAGAATGATTCCACCCCGCACACGTAAGGGCAATCATGAACGAGGAAAATTCTCCACCAAAAACAAGGATGGCCACCGTCAGGGAATACCACAAATAATTCCTCCAGCCGGCTCGTTTCGCGCCTGAATTAGATCCTACAGAGACAACCAAGATAAAGAAGTCTGTGACAGACCACGAACTACGAAACCCAAAAGGCCCTAATTGTAAGCAAACCCCGAACCCCTAACAAAGCCTACGCCAGTGCTGCCAACCCCTATCGAATCCAACTTCTACAAATAGGAAATTCAGGAACAAACCCGAACGAAGAAGTAACAAAAGTTGGAGACCACCCGTAAAGAGGACTGGGAACGCCAATTAAATGGAAGGAAGTAAAGTAGTACATAAACAACATCCTTTCTTAATCATTAGCGCGAATTGTCGAAAAAGGGCTCGATAAGACAAGAAGAGGCAGCAGACGCGTGGAAAGTATCATACAACTAAAGCTTCCCTGCAATAACGGTCTTGCCTTGGAACAAAGACCTTGATGGTTTTAAGGCACCGTAAGAAGTGCATGTGACACACAAAATCGCCAAAAACACCATGCAACGTCGAGGACAGTCAATCAAATGCATTCCAAGGAAGGGAAATGTATCACCAAGCACTTGGTCACCAAAGGATTGAACAAAGAGCGAGCGACAAGCCGAACTCCAAGAAAAACCAAGAAGGCTTATCATTAATCAAGCAAGGAAAAGACAAAGTTGGCTTATAACCAACTACCCGATGAAGATGACGAGGTCGCTAAATTGGAAACCAGACCCGACCTACTGAATGGAAAGAACATACGAGAGTCTTGACTCATCTAGAACTCGTACTTAAGGATCAATAACACTGTACGATGGGTCATCCTATGTATTCGAGTCCCTTTTATTGTGCACATGGGCATGGGGCTTGTCGGGACTGGAATCTGTGCATTCTTGGGATTTTTCCCGAAGGAATTCACCCTTCATAGTCACCTTCCCGCGGGTCCCCAACGGGACCTTGATGGGACCCCAACGGGTCCTCGACGGGACCTTGACAGGGCCCTGACAGGAGCTTGGCAGGCGGACGACCGCCCACCTCGCGCCCACTGGAACAATATGCTGATTTCTTAACTCCTCATTTTATTAATTCATGGCGCACTTGTGTGCCTCGATTGATGAATGCGAGTCTTGGGTAAGGAACCATGGGTTGCCCAAACATGGTGTCCTCGGTAAAAGACCTTGACACGCGAGACACCGTCAGAAAAGCACAACCAATTGCATTACACGTGGAGTTGAAGTTAGACTTTACGATGCAACCGACTAGGGATGATTGGAGTGAAGGATTGTGCAAACCAAGGAGGCGAGTTGGGAACTCGTGCTAAGGACTCACAAAGGCCTTAAAGGTCAAAAAAATGCTAAGGATGGACCGGGACTCCTTCAAACCATGGATATCGTTCAAACAAATCGGAGGACTCCTTACAGACTGTATGAAATCAAGAACGACGTAGTCCGTGGTGCTAGAAAAAAAGGTAAAGAGCACATTTATGCCAAGACCTCAAGGGTTATTAAGGACCCACAAGGAAATGAGATGACTCGTAAAGTCACCGAGTCATTCCGCAACGAGATTAGGTAACCAACTGCGATTCAAGAGGAAAAAGAGCATGCAAGGGCACCTTCATCATTAAAAGTAACACAAAAGGGCACAACAAGCCGAACCTCGGGGAAGACATGAAGCCTTACTAAGAATTTCATTCACTAAAGATGAGATGAAATTCAATAAGAAGATAAAGTCAACCCAAAGTTTATCGACTTCCAAGAGACTTTGGGAAGTGCGCCCTAAAAGATTGGCTTGGTTGACCAAACTTGGTCAAAACCTTGGAAGCATTAAAGAAGTAAGTATTAAATCATCGCGGGAGATTCCCTCAAGATAAAAAAGAAGGATGAAACTTAAGCTTGGGAAGCAAGGTCCGACAAGGGTCTTAAAGTAAAGCAAGTGCCAACACCAAAGAAGAAGGATCATCAGTTCATCAATACATCATGATCAAAGCATCAAACCAGAATAGTCACTTGAATCAAGAACCCTTAACCCATCCTAGCCGAATCCCTTTCCCTCCCTTGGACAACCGAGCCCCTCCTTATTGCAAAACCTTTTCTACCCTTCAAACCCCATTCTTGATTCCCTATTTTAACGATTCCATACAAGGTAGCAACCGCACCTCCTAAAGTTGCAAACCTTGAAAACCTTGATCATAATTCCTAAATTCACTTTGTCCTCAAGTTTGAAAACCACTCTCTTAATCCATTTAACCCAATCGTTCCCAAAAACCCAGTACACATAGATGTACTATTATATATTCTCCCCATAGAATACATTCTCTCTATATGACCACCATACTACTTTGACTCGTTATCCCTGAAATGATTTCTAAGCTTCGGTGACGAAGCTTCTCGTAAGGGGGGGAGAGTGTAACACCTCGTGTTACGGCCTTCAATCCCGGATTAATTATTTAATTAATCCCGTTAATAATAATTAAATATGATTTAATTTGGTTAGGTTTCCCTTTAAAATAATTAGTAAGGTCCACCATGAATCGTGGACCCTTGCCTAAACTAGAGTTTTAAGCCCATTAGGAATAAAGAAAGTAAACCTTTTACTAGTCAATATTTGGGTGGGAATTCGCATGTTCGGGTGTTGTTTATAATTTGAAGTCGTGATAGGACGAGTCGTATGAGATACTTGCCTTCTATCCGTTATTTGACTACGTGGTGTCGTTAATTGCGTTTAAAAGTGTCTGAGCATGGTTTCGGGTTCCACCAAAGTTCCCGGGACGAAATATAGATAAAAGACTCAGTGGGGGGTAGGTGGGGGTAGGGGTACCCGCCACCTACCCGCTGCCCCAAGATCACCGCCGGGCAGCGGGCAGCCGCCGGGCATGCGTTCGCCCGGCTGCCCGCTGCCGGGCAGTGATCTCCGGCGGGTAGCCGGCGGGTGACCCCTCACCCACCGGCCACCCGCTGGTTTGTGACCCACCCCAGCTCCCCGGCTTCCCCGTTTGATGTTCCCCATTCCCCGTGGCGTCCCAACGGACCCCGTTTATCGTGCCTGAGTCTAGTTTGATGTTTCGGTTATCGTTCGTAGGTTAGGTAAATCTTAGGACTTGCATGCTAGTTGAATCGGTAGCCCGTTGACCTAGGTGGAAGACGTATGAACCCCTTAGGATGATTCTTAGTATGTGAATGATCACACGTAAACTTTATTTATGCTTCCCCCTTCCTAATGTGCTCCAAGGTGTTATGTGTTGCATGATCCCCCATTTTGGTTATAGGCCAATTGGGTGGTTCCCGGACTAGGGTTCGGAAGTCGGTTGAAGACCGAATGGATATTTCCCGGACTAAGGTTCGGAAGTCGGTTGAAGACCGAATGGATTGATCCCGGACTGAAGGTTGGCTGAAGGCCAATGGATTGTCATGGGTTAAGACTCAGAAGTGGCTAAGGCCAAATTGATTTACTTCTTGGACTATAGGTCCAACTATGGGCCTCGGTGCTATGACCCACCGGACATGAACGCGTCAGGACGGTGTGTAGGGCCAATAAGCCGAGGAAGGCTGTAGTCCACCGACAAGAGTAATCAGGCGGTGTGTAGGGCTACAGCTGGCTGCGATCCACCGAACGATGGGACAGCGGTGTGTAGGGCCATAATCTCCGAGGATCTTCGCCCACCTACTGAGTACAGCTCAGGGGTAAGCCGGGCTTAGATCCGCTATGGTCCACCGACTGTGCGCATCGATGGTGTGTAGGGTCGTAAGTTCCCCCTTGTAAAGGGGATCGCGGTCCACCGACTGGGTGCGTCAGCGGTGTGTCGGATCGTGATCCGACGTTGAGTTCGTAAGCGGTCTTCAAAGGGTTGGTTGCGATCAACTCCCCTCATACCGCGTATTGAGGTATGGTGCTGCGGGGCCGTGTTAATGCTATAGGCATTAACCCTCATGTTCGGGGCATGCGATTGGTCCCGTGGCGCCATCAATGATTATGTGCTATGAATGATGATTGAATGATGTTACGATGGAATTGAAAAGTGAACTGTGACCTTTGATGTGCATTCCTATGATGTTACCTCTACTTAACTGTCTAATACTGTTGATGTGCTTACCCTATCTGTCGAGTCTATTCCCGGTTTTAAAACTAGAGTTTCCTAGGATATATCTTCATATTTCAAAATGGTTTTCCTATATCTATATATATATATATATATCTATATGTATTGTATTTCAACGCGTTGGAGTGGGTTACCAGCATCGCTCGCTGAACAGATATATTTGGCTTTCAAGCACAGATAAGTAGATTCCAGAGCGCGCTAGAGATCCGAGGCGTAGAGTAACTAGTTTCCCCTTTCGGCCTGCGTGCATGTTCATGTATTGACATTATTTGATGATTTTAGTTAGTTAGCCTGTGCACCTGAGTTCTCTAGCTCAGGTGTGGCATAGCACCCCATACTCTTATGTTATATTTCGGGATTTAATGAGGATTTAGCTTTATTATATAAGTTTTAAAAGTGTCAAAATTTCGGGGTGTTACAGTAATAATTAGGAGTTTATTATCGGTTAACGGCTAGTTTAAGCCGACCTTCTACTCGTGCCGACTTCCGGGTCGAGCCGACTCCTCGGTTTGGCTTGTATCTCTTTTGAGCTTACTCCATTTTCCTCTTGGGCTTCGCTTCTTCTTCTTGGGCTTGATCTCCTTTCTTCTTAGGCCCCAAGCCCACGGGGTTCACACCCCATCAACTAGTCCCTCACTTTTCTATGTCTCGCGCTTAGCAGGGCATGGAAAAGTATACTGTCTTGCCTCAAAATTTCCTTTATTAGCCCCCTCGATTTTTTCCAACTCTTTATACAACATTCTACACGACTCCATCCTCATGACGTCTCTTTGTTTGTCGTATGACCGACTGCTTCAGTGGATGTGACCTTCTGGCTCTGAGCCCCTTTTTCTTCGTTGTAACTTTTTCTTTCTTTAATAAACTTCTAAGGGTTCGGACCCTCGATTCCTTCTTTATTCGCCGAGTCCCTCAGTCGAGGCGACTCTTCGGTGGTAGCTTCTTTTTCCTCTAAGAAATGCCTAGGGTCGGAACCCTTGTTTCTTTTCTCTTTTCTTTAGAAACGTCTAAGAGTCGGAACCCTTGTTTCTTTTATCTTTTCTTCTAGAAACGTCTAAGGGTCGGAACCCTTGTTTCTTATCTCTTTTCTCGCCGAGTCCCTCAGTCGAGGCGACCCCTGTAGGATTTTTCTCGGAAACGTCTAAGGGTCAGTGCCCTTGTTTCCTATCTTTTCTCGCCGAGTCCCTCAGTCGAGGCGACCCCTGTAGGATTTTTCTCAGAAACGTCTAAGGGTCAGTGCCCTTGTTTCCTATCTTTTCTCGCCGAGTCCCTCAGTCGAGGCGACCCCTGTAGGATTTTTCTCAGAAATGTTTAAGGGTCAGTGCCCTTGTTTCCTATCTTTTCTCGCCGAGTCTCTCAGTCGAGGCGACCCCTGTAGGATATTTGTCGGAAACGTCTAAGGGTCAGTGCCCTTGTTTCCTATCATTTCTCGCCGAGTCCCTCAGTCGAGGCGACCCCTGTAGGATTTTTCTCGGAAACGTTTAAGGGTCAGTGCCCTTGTTTCCAATCTTTTCTCGCCGAGTCCCTCAGTCGAGGCGACCCTTTAGGCTTTTCCGTTTCTCAGAAACAGTTTAGGGTCAGTGCCCCATTGTTTCTTTATATACTCGCCGAGTCCCTCAGTCGAGGCGACTCCTTTTGGCATTTTCTCATAAACGACTAAGGGTCTGGGTCCTTGTTCCCTATCTTTTCTCGCCGAGTCCCTCAGTCGAGGCGACTCCTTAGACTTTTTCTTTTCTCATAAACAGTTTAGGGTCAGTGCCCCATTGTTTCTTTATATACTCGCCGATTCCCTCAGTCGAGGCGACTCCTTTTGGCTTTTTCTCGGAAACGACTAAGGGTCTGGGCCCTTGTTCCCTATCTTTTCTCGTCGAGTCCCTTAGTCGAGGCGACCCTTTAGGCTTTTTCTTTTCTCAAAAACAGTTTAGGTTCAGTGCCCCATTGTTTCTTTATATACTCGCCGAGTCCCTCAGTCGAGGCGACTCCTTTTGGCTTTTTCTCGGAAACGACTAAGGGTCTGGGCCCTTGTCCCCTATCTTTTCTCGCCGAGTCCCTCAGTCGATGCGACCCTTTAGGCTTTTTCTTTTCTCAGAAACAGTTTAGGGTCAGTGCCCCATTGTTTCTTTATATACTCGCCGAGTCCCTCTGTCGAGGCGACTCCTTTTGGCTTTTTCTCGGAAACGACTAAGGGTCTCGGCCCTTGTTCTCTATCTTTTCTTCTCTCGCCGAGTCCCTGCTAGAGGCGAGTCCTGGCTATGATTCTTCTTCTCTAAGTAAACTTCTTGGACTCTTGGTTCTTTCTTTACTGACTCGTGTCCTTTAGTCGGGGTGATTCTCGGCTGTAGCTTTACTTTTTCTTCCCTTATGTAGCCCCTTGTAGATGAGAAATTCCATGAGCAAGTAAACTTTGGAACGCATTTCCCATGCCACGCCCAGAATATATCCAAGTCTATTGTGTGGCACATGTAATTGAAATTTAAGCTCGCCATATATAGAAAAAAATCCATCCTCCAAACTCGCATAAGAGGTAATACTCGAGCAGACTTTTGGAGTTGGCTTTGAAGCCGGTTGGACGGACCTCCTTGATTTGTCTCATATTCCCGGGGTGCAAGAATTTTTAAAGTCATGTCTTTATGAGGAAAAAGTATGAATGCTAAGGTGAGAGGATGATATGAATCTAGTCCAAGATTCAAATAAGATGAGTATTGTCCAAAGAATTGCTCTCAATGTAAAGATAGAGATGGATCGAAATACCTTAAACCTCACGAGAAACCCTTTGTCTCGAATCCTCAAAGACTTGGAAGATTCCCATTGTAGCTTCAAGTACCTCGATGATGCAATCTTCAATCAACTAGAGTCGGATCTAGTTTCCTTCGATTCAAGAACGAGTCCACGAACCTAAATCTAAGGTTGAAGAAAGTAAGATTGATTCGAGTCCACGAATCAATTTGCTAGTCGAGTCCACGACTAGTCACTAATTGAGTCCACAATTAGCTATAAGGTTTCTTACACAAGTGTAAAGAAAAACTTAAGAATTTTATTGAATTAAAGCCTCCCCAAAACTGATATGGATGTGCCCTATTTATAGGTATAGGGCAGCATTGTAATCTAAATACAATGGGAAAAAGAGTCCTAAACCTAATCTAGAAAACAAGTAAATAGAGTTTTATTTAGAAAAGGATTTAAGGAATCCTTTCTTAATACAACTAGTGTTTTCTCTTTTATGCCAAACAATTTAAATTAATGATGACCAAAAATAATAGGGCTGATTTGGGCCTAATTTAATCACCAAAATCAACACTTAAACAATTATAAAAAGCCTTGAGTTCTTCGCCATCATTTGCAATTGGGCTTGAATTGGATTTCCACCATTTTTGAACATAACCAATAAAGAATTGTCTTAATTGTTTGGACTTAGACCTTGTGATTGGCCCAACTGGTACTCTTAATGGATCTTCAGTAGTTTGGGTTGCATTAGAGGAGTCAAGCCTTGGCCTCTTTTTTTCCTTCCATGGCTTTTGCCACTCTTACAAGACTTGAATTTGTTGACTCTGCACAACATTGAACTTAACATATGCCAAGATTGCGCACTAATGCAGCCATGAGCAAGTTACGAGACGTGTCATAGTTCGGGATTTTTCCACCAAATAACTCCGGCTTTGAGATCGTCATCATCAGTGTCATGCACGCCCATTTCTGAAAGTATGCTCTGGAATGGCAAGTGCAAATTACCATATTTTCAAGATTCAAAGATCCCAAGATAACCTTTTATAAGAATGTTTAGAAGCCATCCAGAACCACGTGTCCAGCATCTCCATCCTTCTCCACGCGTTGCCCTCGACCGTGGGAGCAAGACTCGACCACAGGATCAGCAATGGTAGTTCCAATCCGAGTCCCTACGTTGCCTTCGACCGTAGGAGTAAAAACTCGACCACGGGATCAGCGACCGTAGCGCCAAGTCCCTCAGTTAGACAGCAAGTTTGATGGCTTCTTGCTTCCTTTTATCGCATATTTTACTCAGCATGTAAGGAATGCCTCAATTCTGTTCTAGCGAGTTCCTGGCCAAGTCAGACAATATTCAAGGACTCATCCATAATTTTGAGTGTAGATTTCATGAGCAGCATCCCATTTGTGCATTCGCAGGCCACCAATTTACTCAGACTATTTTTCCTTCACAACCACAAGGGAAGAGCTTCCAGAACGCCTCGTCACACGGCGAGAATGAAGAATTCGCGCAAGGGGAAGGCCGAGTCTGAGCCCATCGTTCACCTCTGTTCTAGTGTCGACCGAGCTCTCTTGTATTTCAATGGATTTTTACACCGCCTCGGGTTCTGATTCGGCGGCCGACTCCTTCTGACTGGCCATACGCTCGCCGTCCACCTCGGCCTTGTCCTTTGTAATTACAGGATGAGATGAGAGTTACGTGAGCTTTTGGTCATGCGGCCTTGTCAGTTTGCTTCGCTCGCCAACCATCTCGACCATATTCTAATTTGGATCCTTGCATGGAAACATAATTTCATGGAGGCGTGGGCGCGCACTCCCGATTCCCTTGCAGTACGTGACAGGTATAAATACACGAAGTGCAGCACTGCCTCTTGTCCGATTTGTCACTTTGATTGAGTCTGAGTCGGTGTCGACCAGACGAGTGCTTATAACGTAGCTTGATCAAATGTAAGAGTAAATGGCGGGGATCGGACATAGGTGCGACTTGCCCACCGCGTACGACCCCGACTCTACCGAGCCTTCTTGGCCGATTGCCTTGCAGCTGATCATATTTGTCTCGGTAACCAGGGCGATGTGGAGGAACGTCGACGGCCGTTCAATCATTTTAGCTTCTCCGATGATCATTAAAGTGGTGCAATGCCCGACTCCGGCGCTTAAAGCGCAGAGGGCATGTCGACTCCACGTCTATTAATTGTTCTTATAGCCAGCTACGTGATTGACCGGGAGGCTGTCTTCTCTTCAAAATAAATATACATTTGTAAGACTAGAAATAGTAGAGCTAATTTCTTCCCACCTTGCACTGCAAATCATGCCGTATTCGTAATCGAAGAATCCTAATTTTGTATAACTTGTTGCGGCCAATCAGTGAACTTAGGCCTAAAACCATCAGGCTTGCATCAGACTCCCTCGATCTTTCACTCCGAGCATACTTACAGCTTTGACGCACAAGAACAAAACTCTTTCCAAGATGTGCCGGATGTTACGAAGTAATTCAACCAAGCACTCGTGTATCCTGCGATACTAGCTAGTCTTCTAGCCGAGTACGTACTCTGCAGCTAACTGGCCAATCTTCGGCTTGAGAGATGGTACACGACTCCAGGAGCCCAGATACTTATCGAACATGAACAGAGAAGAAACTCGAGGTACCATTGATCGCTGAGTAAACTGAGAACTTCTTGAGCTGCCTACCGGTCCACAAGTCCTCCTTTTCCATGTGGTTGACCTTCCTGACTCAACCGGCTTCACACTCGGGGTACTCTGGGAGCATGGGCATGAGTGAGGTAGAGAGAAGCACGCTTTGATGGAAATACGATGAAATAATAAACCTCCTTAAATCTGATCTTTCGGAGATGCGTAAAACGAGAGACCTTTGGAAGTCGGTGTCCCTTTGTTCTGCGTGGTCTAGTCCTTTGGTCAGGCGCAGGCTGCGCGTTTCTCGATTGTTACAAACTCGCGGAGGCTTCATCCGACAATGATGGGGAGAGAGCGGCGACGCAACGCATGGCCTCTCATGGGCTCGGTGGATTCAGCCAATTCGTCCCCGCGTCGTGAGCCGACGAGGCCAGGGACTCGGTAGCTTCGGTATGGTATATCAATCCTTTCTCTCTAATTATCTTCCGCTTTGGACGTAGCGCAAAGCTGTGGTCGCTGACTCTTGAGCCTCAAGAAGGTCGTAAGCGGGAGTCGGACGTGAGATAGAACCCCTCAGACTCTGTCAAGCCCTCCGGCGACCAGGCGGTGAAGGGGCGACCAATGACTGTGGATTCGGGCGACCTTCTCGAGGGAAGATAGAGTCGACAGACCCGACCATCTCGCTGGGAGTCGGAGACGGTGGATTCGGACGACCAACGACTCAGACTTGGAGTCCACCAGGAGTCGGCCACCATTGCTTTACTCTGAATTTAATCGCCACTGATGTCGACTCCGGCTCCTTGAAATCCTAGTTGGTCGGCTGCGCTCATTTTTAATCGTTCCATTTTTTCCAACAGATCACTATCGTTGGTGGAGCTTTGATGCGGCCCAACATAATGAAGATCCATTAAGATTACAAATTGGGCCAATCCCAAGATCCGAGGCCCAAATCAGCTTTATTATTTGTGGTCATCATTATTTTAAATTGTTTAGAATTAAAGAGAAAACACTAGTTGTATTTAGAAAGGATTCCTTAAATCCTTTTCTAAATAAAACTCTATTTACTTGTTTTCTAGATTAGGTTTAGGACTCTTTTTTTCCATTGTATTTAGAATTATAATGCTGCCCCTATACCTATAAATAGGGCACATCCATATCAGTTTCGGACAGACTTTAATTCAATAAAATTCTTAAGTTTTTCTTTACACTTGTGTAAGAAACCTTATAGCTAATTGTGGACTCAATTAGTGACTAGTCGTGGACTCGACTAGCAAATTGATTCGTGGACTCGAATCAATCTTACTTTCTTCAACCTTAGATTTAGGTTCGTGGACTCGTTCTTGAATCAAAGGAAACTAGATCCGACTCTAGTTGATTGAAGATTACATCATCGAGGTACTTGAAGCTACAATGGGATTCTTCCCAGTCTTTGAGGATTCGAGACAAAGGGTTTCTCGTGAGGTTTAAGGTATTTCGATCCATCTCTATCTTTACATTGATAGCAATTCTTGGGACAATACTCATCTTATTTGAATCTTGGAATAGATTCATATCAATTTGGTATTCAGAGCCTAGGTTTGTCTCGTTATCATTGGAAATTTGGTTTCTTTGGTTCCCTAGGTTTATCTCGTTCTTATCTTACATACTACATTTATTCGTGTCTTATTCATTAAAAAAACCCCCAAAAAATTTTTCTTTTGCATTCTTGATTGTGTTCTTGAATCTTGATACATGTTCTCCAGTTTCTTGAAAAACAATCCCGAAAGTGTTTTCCCTTTTTCCCGTCCAATATCAATGAGACCTCACACCTCCTAAGCACCATATTACCACATATTCTGTCAAGAAAACAACCCCATCTTACCCTTACCTATATCCAAAGCGCATTTACGCGCAATCACGTCTCAATCACACCCTGTCCAGATTTCCGCGAGCTGTGACCAGTTTCAAAGAATTACCTATATCTCGAGATCCACAGTTTAGTTTTATCTGAAATTTGGATATGTTGTAGATCTCTTCTGGGGCGTTCTTTTGATATATTATACACTGTCTAATTCCTTCTGGTTAGTGAGATATTGATCTTCAAAGTCAGGGCATTGTTTCTGTTTTTCTATGCGATTCTTGAAATTCTTGATTCTGTTTTGAAGGGGTTGTGTGGATTCTCTTGGTCCGAAATTTTTGTTGATATTTACAGTGGTTATTTGGAGGTTTCTTATTAAAAAAAAAAAAAAGAGAAAGCAAAAGAAGTAGAAGAAGAATAAGGTTGGGGAAAGAATAAGGTTGGTAGGAGAATCTTGGTGGGAAAAGGAAGGGGAAAAGTATAAGGTTGGAAGGAGTTCTTGATAGATTCCTAATTGGCTGTGGTACACGTGAACCCCTTTTATATTCTATTTGTCTCTATCTTTTGATATTGGTCTTGCATATCTTTCTGCCATACTTCCTTCTTTGGTTTCCTTTTTCTTTCAAATCTTATTTAGTTTCTTTGCTCGTATTGTCCTTTTTCTTTGCTTCTTGCTCTCAATTTTATTACCTACCTCGCGATACACCCTTACTCTCAAAGGCTTGTGAAGTCTTCCAAGGTACGTTTTCTTGAACTTTGAGGTTGAATCCATATCAACTGGAGTACCGGACTAGAATTTTCCTTTTTGGAAAAAGGCTTGTGAGAGTATCTGCCACCTTGAGCGATACACGAGTGGAGTGTTTGTTAGTAAGAGTGTGTAGTGCACCCCCAAAAGCCATATAATCCACCTCTTACTTGCGAGCTGAGAATAGTGAGGGAGCGAGCCAACTTTTTAGTTTCACTAACGTGACTACTCACACATCTTCTTGTTTTTAGATATTTTTTTTCGTTTACAGATGGCTCAACAAGTTCCAAACTTGCTGCAGAAATTAGAACAAAAAATAGACAGGTTACTCAAACGAATGAATAATTTGGAGCAACGCTCACAGCAAGTGCAACCACCACACAATGATGAGCGACACCTGCCACCAGTAGGAAGAGTGGATCCTAGATGTCAAAGAATCCAACAGCGTAATACGGAGTTAGGAAACATTAAACATCAAATTCCTAACTTCACCGGTGAGAAAGGACCTACCGAATACATAGAATGGGAGAATGCTGTTGAAACTCTTTTTTATTTAAAGCAATATTCTGATCTTACAAAAATAAGGATAGTTGCTACATCTTTTAAGGGGTATGCATTATCTTGGTGGCGAAAAAGTAATAGAGAGAGAGTTGCTAATTTTATTCCCTATGAATCTTGGGTTCAAGTGAGGGAAGATATGCGCCTAACCTTTCGTCCTAAATCTTTTTTCTATGATCTTGAAAGAAAATTGCAGGGAACGGTGCAAGGAAAAAAGTCAGTTGATGAGTACTACCAAACTACAAATATTTTGCTTAAACAGGGAGACATACATGAAGAAGAGACAAAAACTGTTGCTCGTTTCGTACATGGATTGAACTTAGAAATTCGATGTGGAATGAGTATTAAGAGATACGACACCCTTTATGATGCCTTGTATGCTGCACGTGAATCTGAGGCAAAAATCAAAGAGATGAAATTGTACAAGTCCAACAATGGTGCATCAAGATGGAACAACACAAGTTCCACCCCTAAAAGGCGTGATAAACATCCCCCTCCAAGAGATGATTCACGAGACAAAGGTAAGGAAAAGGTAAGTGAGGCAGTGAGGCCTCAACATGATAGAGAATTGATTTGTTATAGATGTAATGGGAGAGGCCACATAGCTCGTGATTGCCCTATCAAAAGGGTAGTTAAGATAACAAAACAATATGAAAATTTTGCTTCTTGTCTTGAATATAAGTCTAAGGATGAGGTATGTGACCATTTTGAAACTCTCAATGAACATGTTGAGGGAGAACCATTCATACCTTTAGATTCTGATTCTAAATATGTTGCTAGTGAGTCTAGTCATACTGTTGTTGTTAAGGAGGTTTTGAATGTTCACCCTTTAAAAGAAGATGAGTCTCAAAGAGAAAATATATTTTGTACTAAAGGGTCAATTAGAGAGAATGCTTGTGTTATGGTAATAGATTCTAGAAGTTGCACAAATATGGCTAGTGCAGTTATGGGTAAATTTATCCAGTTACCTTTGCTTAATCATCCAAATGCTTATTGTGTGCAATGGTTAATTGATGCAAGAGAAGCTAGAGTAACTAAACAGGATCTTATTCCTTTATCTATTAACAGTTACTCTGATGAAATCTTGTGTGATAATATCCCAATGCAGGCTGCTCATATCTTGTTAGGTAGACCATGGCAATTTGACAGAAAAATAAGTTATGATGGAATGAGGAACACTTATGTGTTTCACATGAATGGAGTTACATATGTCTTGCCTCGTTTGTATCCTAAACAAGTAGAAGAAATTCAATTGACATTGATGCAAGCTCTCAAACCAGCCTCAAAGAAGGAAGAAATCAAAGAGAGAAAAGTGGAACCTCCATGTTTGGAATTGCAATCACCACTCCAATCCTCTAACTCAGTTTGTAGCCAAATAAAGGGACCACAATCAGTGATACAGTGGAAAGGACCAGCCCAAGGTGTCAAAGTGCAACCTCTCTTGGTCACTACAAAGGATATTAAGCAAGAGAAAAGAAGGGGAGTAACTATTTACTCACTTTTATTTCAAAAGCATGCATTAAAATTCTCTAAATTTGTTTGCCATGTTTCTATTAATGATCTACTTGCTAGATGTGTTAGAAATTTGTTTGCATCCATACATCCGAGATTCCTTAACTTTGATTTTACTAAAACTTTATTTGATAGAGATAAGGAATCACTGGAAAGTTATAAGGAACATTTGAAAACTTCTTATGGCAAATACTACTTGCTCAAGGAGTTTTGGTTCAAAGTCAATGGGATTGACACTTTTTGCTTGGATTTGAGCAATGGTTTAATTATTGATTCACATAAGGGACAATTTGGTTATCCAAAGAATGATGATGTTTTGCATGGATATTTTCATTGGCCAAAGGAGAAAAAAGATGTAGAATCTTATGTTCATAATTGTGCTACTTACCACCACAATGCATCTAAATCATTACTTGATATTTCCATGGATTTTGTGTTTAGTTTAGCCTTAAGCTCTAGGAGGAAAGATGTTGTGCTTGTTGATAATTCAAAAAAAATGGCTAAATTTAATATGTCTAATTTTGTTGAACTATTACCATTCAGAATGTTTAAATTCCATGCTGTGTCATTAGACTTAATCACCTTACTTGTTTATTGTAGGATGAAGATTGGAGCAACTCGTGTCAAGCATCCTAAGAAGAAGTTCAATGAGTTCCATGAGCGTGATAAAACAGAAAGTGAGCTTCCTACTTTGTCTTTCATTGAAGATTTGGATTCGAGGATGAATCCTTTTCAAGAATGGGAGAATAATAGGAACCGGCACACATGGAATCCAATAAGGGTCTATAGTGGGCTTATCACAAGGCCCATAACTAATAGTAACCAGCATACATGGAATCCAATAAGGGTCTATAGTGGGCTCATCACAAGGCCAAAAAGTACATCCTTAAAGCATCATTGGTGGAAAAATCAAGGAATTCCAATAATAATTCCATTCGACAAAGGAAAGTATTATAGAGGCCCGTTTCAAGTGATGTCATGGATCGAAGACAATGTTTATAAGATTCGAGGTCGAATCATTTTTTAAGAATGGGAGGATGATGCGGCCCAACATAATGAAGATCCATTAAGATTACAAATTGGGCCAATCCCAAGATCCGAGGCCCAAATCAGCTTTATTATTTGTGGTCATCATTATTTTAAATTGTTTAGAATTAAAGAGAAAACACTAGTTGTATTTAGAAAGGATTCCTTAAATCCTTTTCTAAATAAAACTCTATTTACTTGTTTTCTAGATTAGGTTTAGGACTCTTTTTTTCCATTGTATTTAGAATTATAATGCTGCCCCTATACCTATAAATAGGGCACATCCATATCAGTTTCGGACAGACTTTAATTCAATAAAATTCTTAAGTTTTTCTTTACACTTAGTGACTAGTCGTGGACTCGACTAGCAAATTGATTCGTGGACTCGAATCAATCTTACTTTCTTCAACCTTATATTTAGGTTCGTGGACTCGTTCTTGAATCAAAGGAAACTAGATCCGACTCTAGTTGATTGAAGATTGCATCATCGAGGTACTTGAAGCTACAATGGGATTCTTCCAAGTCTTTGAGGATTCGAGACAAAGGGTTTCTCGTGAGGTTTAAGGTATTTCGATCCATCTCTATCTTTACATTGAGAGCAATTCTTGGGACAATACTCATCTTATTTGAATCTTGGAATAGATTCATATCATGCTTTCTTGCGTTTAGTTGATTTTTGCCTCCGACTCCGATTTCATGACCGACTTGTATGCTCCATTAGAATTCTTAATATTATCTGCTTTCAATTCTGGAAATTTGAAAATTTTTGACAGCCTGCCTGATGTCACTGAAGAAGAAAGCATCAACAATGGTTGCTCTAAGACTCCATTGGAACAAGCAAGGCCGTTCCTAGACTCGGCTGGCTTTCGCGAGGCAGGACGCTAGGAGTTTTTAATCGCCAACACAGTAAGATATGTTGTGTCTCATCTGTCTTCATGCGTATCGACTGCCAGCTTTTTTTTTTCCAACAAGAGTCCATGCTCTGCCAAGTAGACTGCCTTGGCAATTGAAATTCTTTTTTAATTCCAAATCTTCATGTCATGTTCTGTACCCATTCTTCCCACGTATAACATTTATTCCTCCTATTTCATGATGGCGAAGCAGAAATATCCAATGTATATATTGAAGAGTCTTTTACAAGCCCCTTTGTTTGGAATCATACTGTCTATCCGTTTCCACATAAGCAAGGCCTTTCAAATGATCAAGACTAAAGGCAGAATAAAAAAAATAACTGTGACCACGGTGTCTACCGTTAAGGTCCTGGTGGGGGAATCATTTATTCGGCGTCCCGATTTCTTGATTCCCCCGGCCGAGTCCCTCAGTGTGATGGACCGACCACTCTTTGCTAACAACTACCGAGTACTTTAATTACGTCTAATTTAAGGGTTACCTCTTGTAGACCTCAACGCATAGCTTCTTTACTTGAGTCTCCTCGAATTCTTTTCTTGGTCCACGGTTCTTCGTGAACCTTCTCAATCTTCCGTCCGTAGTGCCCGGACGCTCTCCAAAATTGCTCAGATAAAGAGGCAAACGCAACCTTTTGTCACGTTCCCCATAGACGGCGCCAGTGATGGTTTTTGGGTTTTCGGGCCCAAGGAGGTCCAACACAACCTTTAGCTGGAGGATACACCTTTCAATAAAAAGCTTGCTAAAATAATATGAGCTCGACGATTTTGACGTGGAAACCGAAAGGAAAACCACGGGCCTTTTTGGACGGTGCCAAGCCTAACTCCACCATGTATTTTGTAGGTGTCTTTGTACATACTTGTAGGGCTATTCTCTATACAAAGTGTTGTGTTTCTAATAATATAGCAATAATAATAGAAAGAAGAATGATGGAATGGTGTGGAAGAGTCCTTCCATGTGTATGGATGAATGATATGTCCTCTTGAGGGAAAAAGAGTAGTGAGTGGGAGAATAGTACTTGGG
Source organism: Ipomoea nil (assembly GCF_001879475.1). NCBI lineage: Eukaryota > Viridiplantae > Streptophyta > Magnoliopsida > Solanales > Convolvulaceae > Ipomoea > Ipomoea nil. The sequence goes on along the minus strand of NW_017618220.1, from coordinate 61,754 downwards.
AGAGTCCTCCCACATGTAGATGAATGAGTGAATGGGAGGAGTATTATTTGTTTGGTGATGTGGCGTGGTGCCCCCTCCATGATCCAGCCCCCTTCCCCTTTTTGATCTTGCTGCCTTCCTCTTTTTATAGCCAAAGGGATTAGAGACGTTGGGGGGTATTTAGTAAGAGTTATGGGTATTAAGTTGGGGGTTAGGATGAGGCAGTAACTTAGGTAATTAATTGGGTAGTTAATGGCAATAATATGTTGTAGACGTTGGGTGGTTAATGGGGACATGAAGGGTAGTGATAGGTGGTTTAGTAGGGTAACGGCTACTTGGCTTATTGAGTGTATAGGGTAAAAATTAAGAGTTTAATATCGGTTAACGGCTAGTTTAGGCCGACCTTCTACTCGTGCCGACTTCCGGGTCGAGCCGACTCCTCGGTTTGGCTTGTATCTCTTTTGGGCTGACTCCATTTTCCTCTTGGGTTTCGCTTATTCTTCTAGGGCTTGATCTCCTTTCTTCTTGGGCCCCGAGCCCACGGGGTTCAATGTAACACCCCGCGTTACGGCCCATAAACCAATTAATTAATTACCCAGAAAGAAAGATTAAAATCTCATTAACTAGGAAAGGCCCACCATAAGTTTGGACCCTTATCCCTAAATCCAACCCTTAGTCCCATAGGAAATAGAAGTAGCCAATTATATAAATAGGGGCATAGGAGGCACCTAGAATTCACACCACAAATAATCCCTCACCACACAAGAAAGTTCCAAGAACTCCCTTAGGAGAAATCAAGAAAGGAGAAATCTTAAAGAAAACCCCTTCATAGCTAAGGAAATTAATTAAGGCTAAGAGGTAACCCACGTCTCAACAAAACCTTTTTTCTTCGCTATAATCTCTTTCCTTGGCCTCCCTCTATATTCTTGTGTCTTGATTGAATTCTTCTATGATAATTATGTTATGTCCTTGATGATTGATAAGATGATTTATATGCTTTCTTGATAATCTTGATGATCTTAATGTTAAAAAGAAGTTCTTGACTATGATGTGATGATTCTTGACGAATCTTGATATTTTCTTATTGTTAAAGATTAAATATGTTCTTGATGATTTGGGTGGGATTAGAGCCCTAGGTTGGATTGGGAATTTGTATTTTGATGTTCTTGATTTGTAATTGGGTGGGAATTCGCATGTTCGAGTGTTCTTTACATTTAGAATTCGTAATAGGACATGTCGTACGTTATTCTTGCTTTTGATCCGTTAATTGCTTACGTGGTGTCGTTATTTGCATTAAAAGTGTCTAAGCATGGTTTCGGTTCCACAAAGGTCCCCGGGACGAATATATGAGAAAAGAGTCAGTGGGGGGGTAGGTGGGGGTGGGGGAACCCACCACCTACCCGCTGCCCAAAAGGGCGCTGCCGCTGCCGCTGCCCGGGACAGTGCCCACCGGCGGGTGATCCCCACCCACCGGCTACCCGCTGGTCCACACCCCACCCCGGGTCCCCGGCTTCCCCGTTTGATGTTCCCCGTTCCCCATGGTGTCCCAACGGACCCTGTTTGTCGTGCCTGAGTCTAGTTTGGAATTTCGGGTACCATTCGTAGGTTAAACGAGTCTTAGGGATTGCATGCTAGTTGAATTGGTAACCCGTGGACCTAGGTGGAAGTTATATGAGCCCTTAGGAACTATTCTTAGTATGTGAATGAGCACATGTAAGCTTAATTATACGTCTCCCCGTTCCCTATGTGAATTATGTGTTATTATGTGCTATTGTGTGTTACGTGATGCATGACCCCAACTTGGTTAAGATCAATTGGGCTATACGGGCAGTTGAATGGGCTGAGAACCATCCCAACTGTTAACCAGGCCGGTTAAGATCGGTCAGGGATATTAATATAGGACTGAGGTCCACTATACGGGCAGTTGAATGGGTTGAGAACCATCCCAACTGTTAACCAAGCTGGTAGAGACCGGTCAGGTATATAAAGATTATGTATAGGACTGAAGGTCCACATGCGCCTCAGTGATATGACCCACCAACCGGGACGCGCCAGGCGGTATGGGGCCAACAAGCCGAGGAAGGTTGTAGTCCACCGACCCGAGTAATCAGGCGGTGTGTAGGGCTACGACTGGCTGCGACCCACTGAGTGTTGGGACATCGATATGTAAGACCGTAGTCTCCGAGGATCTTTGCCCACCGACTGAGTTTAGCTCAGCGGTGTGTCGGGCTTGATCCGCTACGGCCCACCGATTGTGCGCATCAACGGTGTGTAGGGTCGTAAGTCCCCCCTTGTAAAGGGGATCGCGGTCCACCGACTAGGCGCGTCAGCGGTGTGTCGGATCGTGGTCCGACGTTGAGTTCGTCAGCGGTTCTCAAAGGGTTGGTTGCGATCAACTCCCCTCGTACCGCGGTACTGAGGTATGGTGCTGCGGGGCCGTGTTAATGCTATAGGCATTAACCCTCATGTTCGGGGCATGCGATTGGTCCCGTGGCACCATCAATGATTATGTGATATGAATTCTGATTGGATGATGATGTGGATTGGAATTGAGAAGTGGCTTGTGACCGTAAATGCGTATTCCTTATGATGTTATTATTGTTGTCTGATGTGCTTATCCCTATTTGCTGAGTCTATTCCTGGTTTTAAAACTAGTGTCTCTTAAGTATATATCTTCCTGCTTCGAAATGATTTTTGTATATATATATATATATATATATATATATATATATACATACTATATTTCAACGCGTTGGAGTGGGTTACCAGCATCTCTCGCTGAACAAATATATTTGGCTTTCAGACACAGAGGAGTAGACACTGGAGCGCGCTAGAGATTTGGATCGTAGAGTAGATAGTTTCTCTTTCGGCCTGCGTGCCATGCTTATGTATTTACATTATTGAGGATATTAGTTAGTTAGCCTGTGCACTTGAGTTCTCTAGCTCAGGTGTGGCATAGCACCCCGTACTCTTTTATATTATGTTTTGGGATTTAATGAGAATTTACCTTTATTATATAAGTCTTAAAAGTTGAAAAATTTTGAGGTGTTACAGTTGGTATCAGAGCCTAAGTTTGACCCTACGATAAGACTCTTAAGACCAAGACCTTAGGACAATAGGCTTAAAACATTAAAAGTTTGGTAAGATAGGATTTAGGGTATCATAGGACGCGTGGTGAGATCGTGAGACCTTTCACTTCCTTCACACCAACTAACACATAATTTAAATAAACTTCCCCTACATCCATAGCATCAAGGTAAGGATGCAAAATAATATCAACCTATGAACCCCAGGATGACGTCAAAGAGGAAGCAAACAAAGGCACCGAAACTTCCCACACAAGAATTCTTGACTCAAAATCTACAACTTCTGGCCCAAATTGCCCAGACATTAAACAACGCAGTCCCCCAACCATCGCCACCAAACAGAAACTTGGAAATCCACCGCCAAGTCTCGGAACGCCAACCACCCACCTTCTCCGGGCACGAAAATCCAACGATCCTCGAAGAATGGATCAGAACCTTTGACAAAATATTCAGGGCAACGGGATGCCCAGAAACCCACCAAGTAGAGGCGGCCTCCTTCTACTTCAGGCACGGGGCCGACACCTGGTGGGTCCACGAGAAACCCAATTGCGAACAAAGCCCCGGGTTCGACTGGGAAGCCCTAAAAACGCGACTACGAGAACGATTCTACCCCAGTCACCTGAAAGCAACCATATACGAGGAATTCCTCCACCTAAAACAAGGAGCAACCCCAATCACAGAATACTACCGGCAGTTCCTTAAGCTAGCTCGCCTCACTCCCGAACTAGTACCTACAGAGACAATCAAAATCAAGAAATTCATAAAGGGCCTCAATCCCGAAAACCAGAAGGCCCTAACTATACGAGAACCAAGAACGCTCGAAGAAGCCTATTCCAAGGCATTCCAACTACAACAAATCCCAGACGAACCACAGGAAACGCACCTAGGACACAAAAGAAAGTTTGAAGAGAACCACACAAACCCCCTCCGGGAGCCTAAAACCGCCAGGGCCACCTTACCCCACCAAACCGTGACACCGGCCACTCAGGGAAGGATCCTTACCATAAGCAAAGCCAAAATCGGAGATAGCAACATAGTCTCCGGAACCTTCCTTGTACACGCCACCCCCGCCACCGTACTATTTGATTCAGGGGCTACCAACTCAATTATAGCAACTGAATTCGCCACTCAACTCGGGCTTAACACCAGCACCAAAGTACAACTCCAGGTCAAAGTAGCCTCCGGTGAAATCAAAAGATGTGACCGCATGTACAAAAACATAACAATCACCATCAAATGAGTGGAATTCCCTAGAAACCTAATACAATTCAGACTAGATGGGGTACAAGTGATTTTGGGCATGGACTGGCTAGGGAAATTCCAGGCACAAATCTTATGCGGTGAACAAACAGTGGTCTTACGGGGACCAAACGGCAAAAGGGTATCCTACCACGGAACCCACAAGGATCCGGAAATCAAATTAGTAAACATGATAAAAATAAAGAAATATCTAACCCAAGGAAACAAAGTTTTCCTATGCTCGGTGAAGGACCTCAACACCGAGATAGCCGAACCCCAAACCATCCCAGTAGTAAACGAATTCACCAACGTCTTCCCAGAAGAAATCCTCGGAGAAACCCCCAACCAGAGAAGTCGAGTTCACTATAGACCTAATACCAGGCGCTGCCCCGATCTCCAAACCACCCTATAGGCTGGCACCAAAGGAAATGAAGGAACTGAAAACACAACTTCAGGAACTACTAGATAAAGGATACATCCGCCCCAGCACCTCACTATGGGGAGCACCAGTGTTATTCGTTAAAAAGAAAGATGGGAGCATGCGCCTATGCATCGACTACAGGGAACTAAACCAAGTTACAATAAAGATTAAATACCCTCTTCCCCGAATCGACGACCTATTCGACCAACTTAAAGGAGTCGGGATGTTCTCGAAAATTGATCTAAGGTCCGGATACCACCAGATAAAAGTAGCCAACCCAGATATCTAGAAAACAGTCTTTCGAACACGCTACGGCCATTACGAATTCACGGTAATGCCCTTCGGACTCACCAATGCACCCGCTATATTCATGGACCTCATGAATCGAGTATTCCTGGTCTACTCCCGAAACGAGGAAGAACATGAAAAGCACCTCCGCACAACCCTACAAACCCTGAGTGATATGAACCTAGTCCAAGGTTAAAAAAAAATGGAGTGTTGTCCCAAGATTGCTCTCAAAAGTAAAGATAGAGATGGATCAAAATACCTTAAACCTCACGAGAAACCCTTTGTCTCGAATCCTCAAAGACTTGGAAGAATCCCATGTAGCTTCAAGTACCTTGATGTTGCAATCTTCAAACAACTAGAGTCGGATCTAGTTTCCTTCGATTCAAGAACGAGTCCACGAACCTAAATCTAAGGTTGAAGAAAGTAAGATTGATTCGAGTCCACGAATCAATTTGCTAGTCGAGTCCACGACTAGCCACTAATTGAGTCCACAATTAGCCATAAGGTTTCTTACACAAGTGTAAAGAAAAACTTAAGAATTTTATTGAATTAAAGCCTCCTCCAAACTGATATGGATGTGCCCTATTTATAGGTATAGGGCAGTATTGTAATCTAAATACAATGGGAAAAAGAGTCCTAAACCTAATCTAGAAAACAAGTAAATAGAGTTTTATTTAGAAAAGGATTTAAGGAATCCTTTCTAAATACAACTAGTGTTTTCTCTTTTATGCCAAACAGTTTAAATTAATGATGACCAGAAATAATAGGGCTGATTTGGGCCTAATTTAATCACCAAAATCAGCACTTAAACAATTATAAAAAAAGCGTTGAGTTATTCTTCATATTTTGCAAATGGGCTTCACTTGGATTTCCACCATCTTTGAACATCACCAATGAAGAGTTGCCTTAATTGTTTGGACTTGGGCCTTATGATTGGCCCAATTAGTACTCTTAATGGATCTTCATATGTTGGGTTGCATCATCCTCCCCTTCTTGAAAATGATTCGATCTCGAATCTTGTAAACATTTGTCTTCGATCCATGATATCACTTGAAATTGGCCACTATAATATTTTCCTCTATCGAATGGACTTATTATTGGTCTTTGTTGTTTCTTCCACCAATGATGTTTTAAGGTCATCGTTATGGGCCTTGTGATGAGCCCACTATTTACCCTTTCTGGATTCCATGTATACTGGTTCCTATTATTCTCCCATTCTTGAAAAGGATTCGTCCTCGAATCCAAATCTTCAGTGAAAGACAAAGTAGCAAGCTCACTTTCTGCTTTATCACGCTCATGGAACTTTTTCTTTGGATGCTTGACATGAGTCGCTCCAATCATTATCCTACAATCAACAAGTAAGGCAATTAAGTCTAATGACACATCCGGGAATTTAAACATTCTGGATGGTAATAATTCAACAAAATGAGACATATTAAATTTATGCATCTTGTTTGAATTGTCCATAAGCACAAAATCTTTCCTCCTAGAGCTTAAGGTAAAATCAAACAGAAAATTCATGGAAATATCAAGTAATGATTTAAATGTATTATGGTGGTAAGTAGCACAATTCTGAACATAAGATTCTACATCTTTTTTCTTCTTTGGCCAATGAAAATATTCATGCAAAACATCATTACTCTTTAGAAAATCAAAATGTCCCTTATGTGAATCAACAATTAAATCATTGCCCAAAACAAAGCAAAAAGTGTCAATCCCATTGACTTTGAACCAAAACCCCTTGTGCAAGTGGTATTTGCCATAAGAAGTTTTCAAATGTGCCTTATAACTTCCAAGTGATTCCTTATCTCTATCAAATAAAGTTTTAGTAAAATCAAAATTAAGGAATCTTGGATGTATGGAGGCAAACAAATTTCTAATACATCTAGCAAGTAGGTCATTAATAGAAACAAGGCAAACAAATCTAGAGAATTTTAATGCATGCTTTTGAAATAAAAGTGAGTAAATAGTTACTCCCCTTCTTTTCTCTTGCTTAATATCCTTTGTAGTTACCAAGAGAGGTTGCACTTTGACACCTTGGGCTGGTCCTTTCCACTGTATCACTGATTGTGGTCCCTTTGTTTGGCTACAAACTGAGTTAGAGGATTGGAGTGGTGATTGCAATTCCAAACATGGGGGTTCCACTTTTCTCTCTTTGATTTCTTCATTCTTTGATGCTGGTTTGAGAGCTTGCATAAATGGCAATTGAATTTCTTCTACATGTTTAGGATACAAACGAGGCAAGACATATGTAACTCCATTCATGTGAAACACATAAGTGTTCCTCATTCCATCATAACTTATTTTTCTGTCAAATTGCCATGGTCTACCTAACAAGATATGAGCAGCCTGCATTGGGATATTATCACACAAGATTTCATCAGAGTAACTGTTAATAGATAAAGGAATAAGATCCTGTTTGGTTACTCTAGCTTCTCCTACATCAGTTAACCATTGCGAACAATAAGCATTTGGATGATTAAGCAAAGGTAATTGGAGAAATTTACCCATAACTGCACTAGACATATTTGTGCAACTTCTAGAATCTATTACCATAGCAAGCATTCTCTCTAATTGACCCTTTAGTACAAAATATATTTTCTCTTTGACACTCATCTTCTTTTAAAGGGTGAACATTCAAAACCTCCTTAACAACAACAGTATGACTAGACTCACTAGCAACATATTTAGAATCAGAATCTGAAGGCATGAATGGTTCTCCCTCAACATGTTCATTGAGAGTTTCAAAATGGTCACATACCTCATCCTTAGACTTATATTCAAGACAAGAAGCAAAATTTCAGATTCTGTTGTTATCTTAACTACCCTCTTGTTAGGGCAATCACGAGCTATGTGGCATCTCCCATTACATCTATAACAAATCAATTCTCTATCACGTTGAGGCTTCACTGCCTCACTTACCTTTTCTTTACCTTTGTCGCGTGAATCATCTCTTGGAAGAGGTCGTTCATCAAGTCTTTGAGAGGTAGAACAAGTGTTGTTCCATTTTGATGCACCATTGTTGGCCTTGTACATTTTCATCTCTTTGATTTTTGCCTCAGATTCACGTGCAGCATACAAGGCATCATAAAGGGTGTCATATCTCTAAATACTCATTCCACATCGAATTTCTAAGTTCAATCCATGTACGAAACGAGCAACAGTTTTTGTCTCTTCTTCATGTATGTCTCCCTGTTTAAGCAAAATATTTATAGTTTGGTAGTACTCATCAACTGACTTTTTTCCTTGCACCATTCCCTGCAATTTTCTTTCAAGATCATAGAAAAAAGATTTAGGACGAAAGTTTAGGCGCATATCTTCCCTCACTTGAACCCAAGATTCATAGGGAATAAAATTAGCAACTCTCTCTCTATTTCTTTTTCGCCACCAAGATAATGCATACCCCTTAAAAGATGTAGAAACTAGCCTAATTTTTGCAAGATCAGAATATTGCTTTAAATAAAAAAGAGATCCAATAGAATTCTCCCATTCTATGTATTCGGTAGGTCCTTTTTCACCGGTGAAGTTAGGAATTTCATGTTTAATGTTTCCTAACTCCGCATTACGCTGCTGGATCCTTTGCCATCTAGGATCCACTCTTCCTGCTGGTGGCAGGTATCGCTCATCATTGTGTGGTGGTTGCACTTGCTGTGAGCGTTGCTCCAAATTATTCATTCGTTTGAGTAACTTGTCTATCTTTTGTTCTAATGTCTGGGGTAGGTTTGGAACTTGTTCAGCCATCTACATAGGAAAAAAAATCTAAAAACAAGAAGATATGTGAGTATTCATGTTAGTGAAACCAAAAAGTTGGCTCGCTCCCTCACTATTCTCAGCTCGCAGGTAAGAGGTGGATTATATGGCTCTGGGGTGCACTACACACTCTTACAAACACACACTCCACTCGTGTATCGCTCAAGGTGGCAGATACTCTCACAAGCCTTTTTCCAAAAAGGAAAAATTCTAGTCCGGAACTCAAGTTGATATGGATTCAACCTCAATGTTCAAGAAAACGTACCTTGGAAAACTTCACAAGCCTTTGAGAGTAAGGTGTATCGCGAGGTAGGTAATAAAATTGAGAGCAAGAAGCAAAGAAAAAGGACAATACTAGCAAAGAAACTAAGCAAGATTTGAAAGAAAATGGGAAGCAAAGAAAGAAGTATGGCAGAAAGATATTCAGGACCAATATCAGAAGATAGACACAAATAGAATGTAAGAGGGGTTCACGTGTACCACAACCAATTATGAATCTATCAAGAACTCCTTCCAACCTTATACTTTTCCCCTTCCTTGTCCCTCCAAAATTCTCCTACCAACCAAATTCTTTCCCCAACCTTATTCTTCTTCTTTATTGTTTTTTTTTTCAACTTTCTTGATTTTTTTGATAAGTAACCTCCAAATAACTACTGTAAATATCAACAAAAATTCCAAACCAAGAGGATCCACACAACCCCTTCAAAACAGAATCAAGACTTTCAAGAATCATCTAGAAAAACAGAAACGTTGCCCTTACTTCGAAGATCAATATCTCAATGACCGTAAAGAATTAGCAAGTGTATAATATATCAAAAGAACGCCCCAGAAGAGATATACAACATACCAAAATTTCAGATAAAAATAACTAGTGGATCTAAAGATATAGGTAATTCTTTGGAACTGGTCACAGAACGCAGAAATCTGGACAGGGTACGATTGAGACGTGATTGCGCGTAAATGCGCTTTGGATATAGGTAAGGGTGAGATAGGGTTGTTTTCTTGACTGAATTTTTGGTAATATGGTGCTTAGGAGGTGTGAAGTATCGTTGATATTGGACGGGAAAAAGGGAAAACTCTTTCGGGATTGTTTTTCAAGAAACTGGAGAACATGTATCAAGATTCAAGAACACAATCAAGAATGCTAAGAAATTTTTTTTAGGGTTTTTTAATGAATAAGACACAAATATAAAAGTAGTATGTAAGATAAGAATGAGATAAACCTAGGCTCTGAATACCAAATTGATATGAACCTAGGGAACCAAAGAAACCAAATTTCTAATGATAATGAGACAAACCTAGGCTCTGATACCAAATTGATATGAACCTAGCCCAAGGTTCAAAAAAAATGGAGTGTTGTCCCAAGATTGCTCTCAAAAGTAAAGATAGAGATGGATCAAAATACCTTAAACCTCACGAGAAACCCTTTGTCTCGAATCCTCAAAGACTTGGAAGAATCCCATGTAGTTTCAAGTACCTTGATGTTGCAATTTTCAAACAACTAGAGTCGGATCTAGTTTCCTTCGATTCAAGAACGAGTCCACGAACCTAAATCTAAGGTTGAAGAAAGTAAGATTGATTCGAGTCCACGAATCAATTTGCTAGTCGAGTCCACGACTAGCCACTAATTGAGTCCACAATTAGCCATAAGGTTTCTTACACAAGTGTAAAGAAAAACTTAAGAATTTTATTGAATTAAAGCCTCCTCCAAATTGATATGGATGTGCCCTATTTATAGGTATAGGGCAGCATTGTAATCTAAATACAATGGGAAAAAGAGTCGTAAACCTAATCTAGAAAACAAGTAAATAGAGTTTTATTTAGAAAAGGATTTAAGGAATCCTTTCTAAATACAACTAGTGTTTTGTCTTTTATGCCAAACAATTTAAATTAATGATGACCAGAAATAATAGGGCTGATTTGGGCCTAATTTAATCACCAAAATCAGCACTTAAACAATTATAAAAAAGCCTTGAGTTATTCTTCATATTTTGCAAATGGGCTTGACTTGGATTTCCACCATCTTTGAACATCACCAATGAAGAGTTGCCTTAATTGTTTGGACTTGGGCCTTGTGATTGGCCCAATTAGTACTCTTAATGGATCTTCATCTGTTGGGCTGCATCACTGAGAGAACACCAACTATACGCCAAGTTCTCCAAGTGTGAATTCTGGAAGGACAACGTAGCCTTTCTGGGTCACGTGATAACCAAAGAAGGAATCAAGGTGGACCCCACCAAGATTCGCGCTGTCAAGGAATGACCCACACCAAAATCGCTTTCGGAGGTCAGAAGCTTCCTAGGATTAGCTGGTTATTATAGGAGGTTTGTACCCGATTTTACCAAAATAGCTCAGCCTCTCACCAAGCACATGAAAAAGGAAACCCCCTTTCGTTGGGACAACAACTGCACCACAGCCTTTCAAGAATTGAAAGAGAAACTAACCACGGCACCCGTCCTAACCCTCCCCTCCGGGGTGGAAGGATTCGAAGTCTTCAGCGACGCCTCCAAAAAGGGGCTGGGATGCGTTCTGATGCAAAAGGGGAAGGTAATAGCATACGCATCTAGACAACTCAAAACCCATGAAGAAAATTACCCCACACACGACCTCGAGCTAGCTGCCATCGTGTACGGCCTGAAAATTTGGAGACATTACCTATACGGAGTACAATGCAAGATTTATACGGATCCCAAAAGCCTAAAGTACATCTTCACCCAGAAAGATCTAAACATGCGACAACGAAGGTGGCTGGAACTCATAAAAGATTACGACCTAGATATCCAGTACCACGAAGGCAAGGCTAACATTATGGCAGACGCCCTAAGCCGAAAAACTAACCACTCCCTCAACGCCACCTGGATCTTACCAGACCAGCTATACAAGGACTTCCAGAAGTTGAACTTGGAGGTGGTAGAGCAAGGTCGAACCAACTCCGAGATTCGCCTATTCAATGCCAGAGTCATACCCACACTATTCGAAGAAATCAAGGCCGGCCAGCATCAAGACCCGGAACTAAGTAAAATTCGGCTCGACCTAACTCAGGGAAATGACAGACCCTTCAAAATATGCAAAGATGGCAGCCTCCGCTATCAAGGGAGGTGGTGTGTGCCCACGACGCACCCCCACCTGAAGCAACAAATTCTGAGAGAAGGACACAACTCCCCATACTCAATACACCCCGGAGGCTTCAAACTGTACCAAGATGTGAAAAAGATGTTTTGGTGGCCCAACATGAAAAATAAAGTCGCAGACTTCCTGGGCAAATGTCTGAACTGCCAAAGGGTAAAAGCCGAACGATGCAAGCCCAAAGGACTCGTACAACCCCTTGAAATACCACAAGGGAAGTGGGACTCCATATCCATGGATTTTGTCGGAGGGTTACCCACAACACCAACCGGCAAGGATAAGATCTGGGTAATAGTGGACCGGCTAACCAAGACAGCACGGTTCATTGCTATGAAAGAAACATGGACAATGACGCAGCTAGCCCGGGCCTACCTGAACTGAGTAGTAAAATACCACGGGATCCCCCGAAACATTGTGTCCGATAGGGATCCCAGGTTCCTCTCACAATTCTGGAAGTCTCTACAAACAGCCTTGGGGACACAACTGAACCTGAGCACTGCCTTCCACCCCACCACTGACGGCCAAACTGAGAGGACCATTCAGACTCTCGAAGACATGCTAAGAGGCTGCATGTTGGACTTCCAAGGGAAATGGGAGGAACATCTAGACCTCATCGAATTCTCTTACAACAACAGCTACCACGCAAGTATCCGCATGGCCCCCTACGAAGCTCTGTACGGTCAAAAATGTAGAACCCCCTTATGTTGGGAAGACATGGTCGGCCCAGTAACACTAGGACCCCAATACTTACAAGATACCATAGCTAAAGTCAAACACATACAAGAAAGAATGAAGGCCGCCCAAGACCGCCAAAAATCCTACGCCGACCAAGGAAGGAAACAAGCCGAGTTCACCCCCGGGGACAAAGTCTGGTTAAGAATCTCTCCCACACGAGGGGTAATGAGGTTCGGAAGAAAAGGAAAACTCAGCCCCTAGTTTATCGGCACCTACGAAATCATAGAAAGAGTCAGGAACCTGGCCTACCGCCTCGCCCTACCCATTGAACTGGAACGGGTACACAACCTATTCCACATATCCCAACTAAAGAGATATGTACACGACCCGAGCCACGTACTACAACCCGAGACCGTGGACCTTGACGATGCACTAGCTTACGAAGAAAAACCCGTAAGAATCCTGGACACCAAGACAAGAACCACCTGCCGACGAGCCATAGAAATGGTAAAAGTCCTCTGGACCAACCATGGGACCGAAGAAGCAACATGGGAACTCAAAGACACAATGAAAGAGCGCTACCCCGATCTCTTCGCACCAGGTAACCAAGACGAAAGCATACGATAAGGGAAGAAGTTACTCGGCAAGGACCAAAGCTTCGGGGACGAAGCTTCCCGTTAAGGGGGGGAGAGCGTAACACCCCGCGTTACGGCCCATAAACCAATTAATTAATTACCCAGAAAGAAAGATTAAAATCTCATTAACTAGGAAAGACCCACCATAAGCCGATGGACCCTTATCCTTAAATCCAACCCTTAGTCCCATAGGAAATAGAAGTAGCCAATTATATAAATAGGGGCATAGGAGGCACCTAGAATTCACACCACAAATAATCCCTCACCACACAAGAAAGTTCCAAGAACTCCCTTAGGAGAAATCAATAAAGGAGAAATCTTAAAGAAAGACCCTTCATAGCCAAAGAAATTAATTAAGGCTAAGAGGTAACCCATGTCTCAACAAAATCTATTTTCTTCGCTATAATCTCTTTCCTTGGCCTCCCTCTATATTATTGTGTCTTGATTGAATTCTTCTATGATAATTATGTTATGTCCTTGATGATTGATAAGATGATTTATATGCTTTCTTGATAATCTTGATGATCTTAATGTTAAAAAAGAAGTTCATGACTATGATGTGATGATTCTTGACGAATCTTGATATTTTCTTGTTGTTAAAGATTAAATATGTTCTTGATGATTTCGGTGGGATTAGAGCCCTAGGTTGGATTGGGAATTTGTATTGTGTTGTTCTTGATTTGTAATTGGGTGGGAATTCGCATGTTCGGGTGTTCTTTACATTTAGAAGTCGTAATAGGACAAGTCCTACATGATTCTTGCTTTTGATCCGTTAATTGCTTACGTGGTGTCGTATTTGCGTTAAAAGTGTCTAAGCATGGTTTCGGGTTCCACAAAGGTCCCCGGGACGAATATATGACAAAAGAGTCAATGGGGGGTAGGTGGGGGTGGGGGAACCCACCACCTACCCGCTGCCCAAAAGGGCGCTGCCCGGCAGCGGGCAGCAGGCTACCCGCCGGCTACCCGCTGCCCGGGACAGTGCCCACCGGCGGGCAGCCGGCGGGTGACCTCCACCCACCGGCTACCCGTTGGTCCACACCCCACCCCGGGTCCCCGGCTACCCCGTTTGATGTTCCCCGTTCCCCATAGTGTCCCAACGGACCCCGTTTATCGTGCCTGAGTCTAGTTTGGTATTTCGGGTACCATTCGTAGGTTAAACGAGTCTTAGGGATTGCATGCTAGTTGAATTGGTAACCCGTGGACCTAGGTGGAAGTTATATGAACCCTTAGGAACTATTCTTAGTATATGAATGAGCACATGTAAGCTTAATTATACGTCTCCCCCTTCCCTATGTGAATTATGTGTTATTATGTGCTATTGTGTGTTACGTGATGCATGACCCCAACTTGGTTAAGATCAATTGGGCTATACGGGCAGTTGAATGGGCTGAGAACCATCCCAACTATTAACCAGGCCGGTTAAGATCGGTCAGGGATATTAATATAGGACTGAGGTCCACTATACGGGCAATTGAATGGGTTGAGAACCATCCCAACTGTTAACCAGGCTGGTAGAGACCGGTCAGGTATATAAAGATTCTGTATAGGACTGAAGGTCCACATGGGCCTCGGTGATATGACCCACCGACCGGGACGCGCCAGGCGGTATGGGGCCAACAAGCCGAGGAAGGTTGTAATCCACCGACCTGAGTAATCAGGCGGTGTGTAGGGCTACGACTGGCTGCGACTCACCGAGTGGTGGGACATCGATATGTAGGACCGTAGTCTCCGAGGATCTTTGCCCACCGACTGAGTTTAGCTCAGTGGTATGTTGGGCTTGATCCGCTACGGCCCACCGATTGTGCGCATCGACGGTGTGTAGGGTCGTAAGTCCCCCCTTGTGTAGGGGATCGCGGTTCACCGACTGGGCACGTCAGCGGTGTGTCGGATCGTGGTCCGACGTTGAGTTCATCAGCGGTTCTCAAAGGGTTGGTTGCGATCAACTCCCCTCGTACCGCGGTACTGAGGTAGGGTGCTGCGGGGCCGTGTTAATGCTATAGGCATTAACCCTCATGTTCGGGGCATGCGATTGGTCCCGTGGTGCCATCAATGATTATGTGATATGAATGATGATTGGATGCTGATGTGGATTGGAATTGAGAAGTGGCTTGTGACCGTAAATGCGTATTCCTTATGATGTTATTATTGTTGTCTGATGTGCTTATCCCTATTTGCTGAGTGTATTCCTGGTTTTAAAACTAGCGTCTCTTAAGTATATATCTTCCTGCTTCGAAATGATTTTTTGTATATCTATATATATATATATATATATATATATATATATATATATATATATATATATATATATATATATATATATATATATATATATATATATATATATATATATATATATCTATACTATATTTCAACGCGTTGAAGTGGGTTACCAGCATCTCTCGCTGAACAGATATATTTGGCTTTCAGGCACAGAGGAGTAGACACTGGTGCGCGCTAGAGACTTGGAGCGTAGAGTAGATAGTTTCCCTTTCGGCCTGCGTGCCATGCTTATGTATTTACATTATTGAGGATATTAGTTAGTTAGCCTGTGCACCTGAGTTCTCTAGCTCTGGTGTGGCATAGCACCCCGTACTCTTTTATATTATGTTTTGGGATTTAATGAGAATTTACCTTTATTATATAAGTCTTAAAAGTTGAAAAATTTCGGGGTGTTACAGTTCACACCCCATCACCCATGTCTCAACTAAACCTATTTTTCTTGCTATATCTTATTCATTGGCTCCTTTGATATATGATTTTGTTCTTGAGTCTTGATAGAGCTTTGCCTAGGGTTTATATTGTGTTTATGTGATAATCTTGGTGTTTATGTGATAATCGTGATGTTTATGTGATAATCGTTTATATTCTTGATACTATGTTAATTATATGAACGATCTTGTATTTTGACTATGTCTAGAGCCCTAGGGTTATAGCGTGGATTTCGTATTATGATATTCTTGGTATATTTGGGTGGGAGTCTGCATGATCGGGTGTTGAGTCTAGCGTAGGACTTGTGTTTAGGACTTTGCATATAGATTTCTTGATGTCCTTGTGATTCCGGATGTCCCTGGATCGTTGTGTGATTTATGTTGAGTCTTGGCTTGTTTAGGAATCGTGTTAGGGTATATTTGGTGTGATTCTTGGTTTAATTCCGTTACTTGAATACGTGGTGTTGTCGTTATGTGTTTGAATGTGTTTGGACATGGATTCAGGTTCTACGAAAGATCTCAGGACCGAAGTATTTCATAAGAGTCAATGGGTGGTAGGTGGGGGCAGGGTGCCCGCCACCTACCCGCTGCTCCCTTGCCCGGTTTCCAGCGGGCAGTCGCCTGCCCGCCGGGCACCCGCTGGAACTGTAGCCGCCGCAGGTAGGTAGCCGGCGGGTGGTCCTCCACCCGCCGCCCACCCGCTGGAAAGTTGGTGGGTATTGTGATGTTTTCCCCCGTTTGTTGTTTCTCCATATCCCGTTGTGTCCCATTGTACCCCGTTTGTCGTGTATGAGTCTCGTTTGGTGTTTTAGGCATCGCTCAAGGATTTTATGTGTGATACGTGTCGTTGTTGTGTCTTGCTTGTTATGTGATTATGTGTTAATTGATTGGATGATGATGAGTACCGTGGTCATTGCGCAATGGCCAGTGTGACTAATGATGATGATGATGATGTTGATGAGATTGTGATTTGTGGAAATTAAACTGTTGGCGGTTGGCACCACTTGTGCCCGGTCATTGTACTGAAGGTATAGGCCATAGTGGTGACTGTGCTAAAGGCACACATCCACCTTCGACTAGCTTGCCGTTGAGCATGGGTCAGGTTATATGTGTTGCGGTGTCATGTTAGAGCTATATGCGCTAACCCCTTGATATTGGCACTAGAGGTGCGGATCATTGAATGGCACTGCGGCACGATCTTGATATGTTGGTGGTTGAAAGGTGGGTTCGTCGGTGGGGGCATGTAGTTGCCCGGAGGCATAAGGGGTGGGGATATAAGGGTGGCCTGGAGGTATAGGTTGGAACTGATATAAGGACGGAGGGGAGTTATACTGTTGGAACTTGGTATAAGGTTGGAGGATGAATTGTGTGCTTTGTTGACTACTTGTTAATTGATTGTATTGAATACCTTAGTTATTTGCATGCTTATCTGCCTGTTATGTCTTGCATTGCATGGTTAGGGTGTCTATTAGTTCTTGTGATTATTCTATGATATTGAGTCTGTTGATATGCCCTGAGTCTTGATCTTGAATTTAAACTAGAGTGTCGTAAGTATATATATATTCTAGTTTCAAAATGAGTTTCTTATATCTACCTATATTGTACTTAACGCGTTGGAGTGGATTACCAGCATTATTCGCTGACGGTTGTTATACCGAATGTTTTCAAGTGATAAGCATGAGCTTTAGAGCGCGCTAGTGAATTCATGGACTTAGTTTAGATAGTTCTAGCCTATATGAGATGGCCTGCGTGCCTTGATTTGTATTTGGGTATCAGTTATGATTTATGCTTTGTTAATTAGTTAGCCTGTGTATCTGAGTTCTCCAGTTCAGATGTGGCATAGCACCCCGATTTCTATGTCTAGTTTATGCTCTGTTTGAGAATTAAAAAGAGATTAGCCTTTATTTTATAGGTTTTAAATATCTTGAAATTTAGGGGTGTTAGAGTTGGTATCAGAGCCTAAGTTCGACCCTAGGATAAGAAGCCTAAGGACACGACTTTAGGACATTAAGTTCGAACTCTAGGTACTTAAGTATATAGGATCTAGGAAGTTTAGGACACGCGGTGAGGCTGTGAGTTTATCTAAAATTATCTTCTTAATTTCTCCCTAATCTATTCTGTGCTTAGCTTGAAAGTCCCCCATAAATTATAGCATCAAGGTAAGGATGCGAGTCCCTATCCTACCATTACGATCGGTGTTGATCCTGTAGACACCGAATTGGCACCATCAAGAGATCAACCAGAACACCACACACACGATCTCATGACTAAGAACCTGCAGCAATTAACCCAGATCGTTCAAACACTGAACCACGCCTTAACAACTGATAATGATCCAACCCCAATGGGTGGAACCCACGACTTAGTACGCCGAATAAGGGAATACGACCCCCCTTCGTTCGCCGGCGAAGAGGACCCTGAGACACTGGAGGAATGAGTTCGGACCTTCAATGAGATCTTCGAAATAACGGATTGTCCAGGGGAAAGACGAGCCCAGATAGCCTCATTCTACCTTCGGCATGAGGCTGACGAATGGTGGGCCGAGACAGAGCCAAGCATGAGCTGGCCGGCCTTGCAAATCAAACTAAGAGAGCGTTTTCATCCCCAACACATCTGTACGGCCAAGGGTGAAGAACTCCTACGCCTGAGACAGGGAAACTCCACCGTAGAGGAATACCATAAGAAATTCCTAGGGCTGACCCACTTCGCCAACGAGTTGGTCCCTACTGAAGCCTTCAGAGTGGAAAGGTTCGTGGCCGGACTCCACTTCGAAAGCCAAAAGGCCTTGACCATGCACAAACCAAAGACACTCGAGGAAGCCTACGCTAAGGCAGCCAAACTCCAACAAATACCACACAACCCACGAGGGACACAAAAGGAAAGTCGAGGGAAGTCACGCAACCCCTCTACGGAAAACAAATGTTGCCAGGGCCACCCCGCCCCAGGACTGGGAAAAAGCAATGGCGCAAGTCCCAGAGGAGGGGGCGAATGTCACCCAGGGAAGGATCCTTGCCATGAGGGCGTAGTCACCGGAACCTTCCTCGTGCACACTATTCCTGTCGTCGTACTATTTGATTTAGGAGCCACCAATTCATTCATAGCAGACGAATTCACCACAAAGCCCGGTTTAACCACAAGCACATGCGTACAACTAAGAGTCAAAGTGGCATCGGGCAAAGTAATGAAGTGTGATTGCAAGTACAAGGACATAATGATCACCATCGGTGGAATATAATTCCCCAGCAACCTAATCTAGTTCAAGTTGGACGGAATACAGGTAATCTTGGGGATGGACTGGCTGGGAAAATTCAAGGCACAGATCCTATGCGGCGAACAGAAAGTGGTCTTAAGGGGACCAAACGGGAAACGGGTGTCCTACCGCGGATCCCCCAGGAATTCGGAAATCAAACTGGTGAACATGATGAAAATGAAGAAGTACTTAACCAAAGGGCACGAAGCCTTTTCTGTGCTCAATCGAGGATTTGGATGCCAAAAATAACGAACCACAGATAATTCCGGCAGTGGACGAATTCACAGACGTTTTTCCAAGTGAGGTCCCCGGAGTACCTCCGCCCAGGGAAGTAGAATTCACCATAGACTTGGTGCTAGGCGTTGCCCCTATCTCAAAGCAACCACATAGGCTGGCACCAAAGGAAATGCAAGAACTGAAAGCACAATTACAAGACTTGTTATATAAAGGGTACATACGCCCCAGCACCTCACCATGGGGAGCACCGGTACTGTTCGTCAAAAAGAAAGATGGAAGCATGCGATTATACACCGATTACAGGGAACTAAATCAGGTTACTATAAAGAACAAGTATCCCCTCCCTCGGATAGACGACTTGTTCGACCAACTCAAGGGACCAGGGGTGTTCTCGAAAATTGATTTGAGATCCGGATACCATCAAATAAAAGTGGTCGACCCCGATATTCGAAAGACAGCCTTCCGAACCCGCTACGGCCACTATGAGTTCACGGTAAAGCCATTCGGGCTAACCAATGCACACGCAGTATTCATGGGTCTCATGAACTGTGTATTTCGACCCCACCTGGATGACTTCGTGATTGTATTTATTGACGACATCCTGGTCTACTCACAAGACAAGCAGGAACATGAGAAGCACCTCCGCACAACCTTACAAACCCTGAGGGGAAATCAGTTATACGCCAAACTCTCCAAATGGGAATTCTGGAAGGACAGCGTGGCATTTCTGGGCCATGTGATAACCAAGGAGGGGATCAGGGTAGATCCAACCAAGATCCGCACAGTCAAGGAATGGTCCACACCAAAGGCAGTTCTAGAGGTTAGGAGTTTCCTTGGGCAGGCCGGTTACTATTAAAGATTTGTACTCGATTTTACCAAAATTGATATGAACCTAGTCCGAGTTTCAAATAAAGATGGAATATTGTCCCAAGAGTGCTCTCAAAGTAAATATAGAGATGTATCAAAATACCTTAGACCTCACGAGAAACCCTTTGTCTCGAATCCTCAAAGACTTGGAAGAATCCATGTGTACTGGTTCTTATCAAATTGATATGAACCTAGTCCAAGGTTCAAATAAAGATGGAATATTGTCCCAAGAATGTTCTCAAAGTAAAGATAAAGATGGATCAAAATACCTTAGACCTCACGAGAAATCCTTTGTCTCGAATCCTCAAAGACTTGGAAGAATCCCAAGTGTACTGGTTCTTATTAAAAATAGCCCAACCCCTGACAAGGCTCATGAAGAAGGAAATCCCCTTCCAATGGGACGTCAATTGTGCTTCGGCTTTTCAGGAATTGAAGGAGAGGCTGACCACGGCCCCAGTATTAGCACTACCCTCTGGAATAAAAGGATTCGAAGTTTTCAGTGACGCTTCTAAAAAGGGGCTGGGATGCGTGCTAATGCAAAATGGTAAGGTAATAACATACGCGTCCAGACAACTCAAAACCCACGAGGAAAATTACCCCACACATGATCTATAACTAGCCACCATTGTGTTCGCCCTAAAAATCTGGAGGCATTATCTATACGGGGTGCAATGCAAGATCTACACGGACCATAAAAGCCTGAAATACATCTTCACTCAAAAGGATCCGAACATGCGACAGTGACGGTGGCTAGAACTCATTAAAGATTATGACTTGGATATTTAATACCACGAAGGGAAATGATATGAACCTAGTCCAAGGTTTAAATAAAATGCAATATTGTCCCAAGAATGCTCTCAAAACTAAAGATAGAGATGGATCGAAATACCTTAAACCTCACGAGAAGCCCTTTGTCTAGAATCCTCAAAGACTTGGAAGAATCCCATTGTAGCTTCAAGTACCTCGATGATGCAATCTTCAATCAACTGGGGTCAAATCTAGTTTCCTTCGATTTAAGAACGAGTCCACGAACCTAAATCTAAGGTTGAAGAAAGGAAGATTGATTCGAGTTCACAAATCAATTTGCTAGTCGAGTCCACGACTAGCCACTAATTGAGTCCACAATTAGCCATAAGGTTTCTTACACAAGTGTGAAGAAAAACTTAAGAATTTTATTGAATTAAAGCCTGTTTCAAACTGATATGGATGTGCCCTATTTATAGGTATAGGGTAGCATTGTAATCTAAATACAATGTGAAAAAGAGTCCTAAACCTAATCTAGAAAACAAGTAAGTAGAGTTTTATTTAGAAAAAGGATTTAAGGAATCCTTTCTAAATACAACTAGTGTTTTCTCTTTTATGCCAAACAACTTAAATTAATGATGACCAAAAATAATAGGGCTGATTTGGGCCTAATTTAATCACCAAAACCAGCACTTAAACAATTATAAAAAGCCTTGAAATCTTCTTCATCTTTTGCAAATGGGCTTGACTTGGATTTCCACCATCTTTGAATATCACCAATGAATAGTTGTCTTAATCGTTTGGACTTGGGCCTTGTGATTGGCCCAATTGGTACTCTTGATGGATCTTCATTATGTTGGGCCTCATCATCCTCACCTTCTTGAAAATGATTCGACTTCGAATCTTGTAAGCATTTTCTTCGATCCATGATATCACTTGAAATGGGCCACTATAATACTTTCCTCTATCGAATGGAATTATTATTGGGCCTTCTTGTTTCTTCCACCAATGATTCTTTAAGGATGTAGTTATGGGCCTTGTGATGAGCCCACTATAGACCCTTATTGGATTCCATGTGTACTGGTTCTTATTATTCTCCCCTTCTTGAAAAGGATTCGTCCTCGAATCTAAATCTTCAATGAAAGACAAAGTAGGAAGCTCACTTTCTGTTTTATCAAGCTCATGGAACTCATTGAACTTCTTCTTGGGATGCTTGACACAAGTTGCTCCAATCTTCATCCTACAATAAACAAGTAAGGCGATTAAGTCTAATGACACAGCATGGAATTTAAACATTCTGAATGGTAATAGTTCAACAAAATTAGACATATTAAATTTAGCCATTTTGTTTGAATTATCTTCAAGCACAACATCTTTCCTCCTAGAGCTTAAGGCTAAACCAAACACAAAATCCATGGAAATATCAAGTAATGATTTAGATGCATTGTGGTGGTAAGTAGCACAATTATGAACATAAGATTCTACATCTTTTTTCTTCTTTGGCCAATGAAAATATCCATGCAAAACATCATCATTCTTTGGAAAACCAAATTGTCCCTTATGTTAATCAATAGTTAAACCATTGCTCAAATCCAAGCAAAAAGTGTCAATCCCATTGACTTTTAACCAAAACTCCTTGAGCAAGTAGTATTTGCCATAAGAAGTTTTCAAATGTGCCTTATAACTTTCCAGTGATTCCTTATCTCTATCAAACAAAGTTTTAGTAAAATCAAAGTTAAGGAATCTCGGATGTATGGATGCAAACAAATTTCTAACACATCTAGCAAGTAGATCATTAATAGAAACATGACAAACAAATCTAGAGAATTTTAATGCATGCTTTTGAAATAAAAGTGAGTAAATAGTTACTCCCCTTCTTTTCTTTTGCTTAATATCCTTTGTAGTGACCAAGAGAGGTTGCACTTTGACACCTTGGGCTGGTCCTTTCCACTGTATCACTGATTGTGGTCCCTTTGTTTGGCTACAAACTGAGTTAGAGGATTGGAGTGGTGATTGCAATTCCAAACATGGAGGTTCCACTTTTCTCTCTTTTATTTCTTCATTCTTTGAGGCTGGTTTGAGAGCTTGCATCAATGTCAATTGAATTTCTTCTACTTGTTTAGGATACAAACGAGGCAAGACATATGTAACTCCATTCATGTGAAACACATAAGTGTTCCTCATTCCATCATAACTTATTTTTCTATCAAATTGCCATGGTCTACCTAACAAGATATGAGCAGCCTACATTGGGATATTATCACACAAGATTTCATCAGAGTAACTGTTAATAGATAAATGAATAAGAGCCTGTTTGGTTACTCTAGCTTTGTTATGAATCTAGTCCAAGGTTCAAATAAAATGGAATATTGTCCCAAGAATGCTCTCAAAAGGAAAGATAGAGATGGATCAAAATACCTTAAACCTCACGAGAAACCCTTTGTCTCGAATCCTCAAAGACTTGGAAGAATCTCATTGTAGCTTCAAGTACCACGATGATGCAATCTTCAATCAACTAGAGTCGGATCTAGTTTCCTTCGATTCAAGAACGAGTCCACGACCCTAAATCTAAGGCTGAAGAAAGGAAGATTGATTCGTGTCCACGAATCAATTTGCTAGTCGAGTCCGAGACTAGCTACTAATTGAGTCCACAATTAGCCATAAGGTTTCTTACGCAAGTGTAAAGAAAAACTTAAGAATTTTATTGAATTAAAGCCTGTTTCAAACTGATATGGATGTGCCCTATTTATAGGTATAGGGCAGCATTGTAATCTAAATACAATGGGAAAAAGAGTCCTAAACCTAATCTAGAAAACAAGTAAATAGAGTTTTATTTAGAAAAGGATTTAAGGAATCCTTTCTAAATACAACTAGTGTTTTCTCTTTTATGCCAAACAACTTAAATTAATGATGACCAAAAATAATAGGGCTGATTTGGGCCTAATTTAATCACCAAAATCAGCACTTAAACAATTATAAAAGGCCTTAAAATCTTCTTCATCTTTTGCAAATGGGCTTGACTTGGATTTCCACCATCTTTGAATATCACCAATGAAGAGTTGTCTTAATCGTTTGGACTTGGGCCTTGTGATTGGACCAATTGGTACTCTTGATGGATCTTCATTATGTTGGGCCGCATCAAGCTTTTCCTACATCAGTTAACCATTGCAAACAGTAAGGATTTGGATGATTAAGCAAAGGTAACTGAAGAAATTTAACCACAGTTGCACTAGCCACATTTGTGCAACTTCTAGAATCTATTACCATAGCACACGCATTCTCTCTAATTGACCCTTTAGCACAAAATATATTTTCTCTTTGAGACTGATCTTCTTTTAAAGGGTGAACATTCAAAACCTCTTTAACAACAACAGTATGACTTATCTCACTATCAACATATTTAGAATCAGAATCTAAAGGTATGAATGGTTCTCTCTCAACATGTTCATTGGGGGTTTCAAAATGGTAACAAACCTCATCCTTAGATTTATATTCAAGACAAGAAGTAAAATTTTCAGATTGTGTTGTTATCTTAACTACCCTCTTGTTAGGGTAATCACAAGCTATGTGGCCTCTCCCATTACATCTATAACAAATCAATTCTCTATCATGTTGAGGCCTCACTGACCTTTTCCTTACCTTTGTCTCGTGAATCATCTCTTGGAGGAGGATGTTCATCATGCTTTTGAGAGGTGGAACGAGTGTTGTTCCATCTTGATGCATCATTTTTGGACTTGTACATTTTCATCTCTTTGATTTTTGCCTCAGATTCACGTGCAACATACAAGGAATCATAAAGGGTGTCATATCTCTGAATACTCATTCCACATCAAATTTCTAAGTTCAATCCATGTACAAAACGAGCAACAGTTTTTTGTCTCTTCTTCACGTATGTTTCCCTGTTTAAGCAAAATACTTATAGTTTGGTAGTACTCATCAACTGACTTTTTTCCTTGCACCGTTCCCTGCAATTTTCTTTCAAGATCATTGAAAAAATATTTAGGGCGAAAGGTTAGGCGCATATCTTCCCTCACTTGAACCCAAGATTCATAGGGAATAAAATTAGCAACTCTCTCTCTATTTCTTTTTCGCCACCAAGACAACGCATACCCCTTAAAAGATGCAGCAACTAGCCTAATTTTTGTAAGCTCAGAGTAGTGCTTTAAATAAAAAAGTGTTTCAACAGCATTCTCCCTTTCTATGTATTCGGTAGGTCCTTTCTCACCGGTAAAGTTAGGAATTTCATTTTTAATGTTTCCTAACTCCGCATTATGCTGCTGGATCCTTTGACATCTAGGATCAACTCTTCCTGCTGGTGGCAGGTGTCGCTCATCATTGTGTGGTGGTTGCACTTGCTGTGAACGTTGCTCCAAATTATTCATTCGTTTGAGTAACCTGTCTATCTTTTGTTCTAATGTCTGGGGCAGGTTTGGAACTTGTTCAACCATCTGTATAGGAAAAAAAAATTCTAAACACAAGAAGATGTGTGAGTAGACACGTTAGTGAAACCAAAAAGTTGGCTCGCTCCCTCACTATTATCAGCTCGCAGGTAAGAGGTGGATTATATAGCTCTTGGGGTGCACCACACTCTTACAAACACACACTCCACTCGTGTATCACTCCAAGTGGCAGATACTCTCACAAGCCTTTTTCCAAAAAGGAAAATTCTAGTCTGGAACTCAAGTTGATATGGATTCAACCTCAAAGTTCAAGAAAACGTACCTTGGAAAACTTCACAAGCCTTTGAGAGTAAGGTGTATTGCGAGGTAGGTAATAAAATTGAGAGTAAGAAGGAATGAAAAAGGACAATACAAGCAAAGAAAATAAGCAAGATTTGAAAGAAAAAGGGAAGCAAAGAAAGAAGTATGGCAGAAAGATACACAGGACCAATATCAGTAGATAGACACAAATAGAATCTAATAGGGATGCAAGTGTACCACAACCAAATAAGAATATATCAAGAACTCCTTCCAACCTTATACTTTTCCCCTTCCTTATCCCTCCAAATTTCTCCTACCAGCCAGATTCTTTCCCCAACCTTATTCTTCTTCTTTATTGCTTTCTCCTTTTTTGTTTTTTTTTTTTCAACTTTCTTGATTTTTTGATAAGTAACCTCCAAATAAATACTGTAAATATCAACAAAAATTTCAGACCAAGAGGATCCACACATCCCCTTCAAAATAGAGTCAAGACTTTCAAGAATCACCCAGAAAAACAGAAACGCTGCCCTTATTTCGAAGATCAATATCTCAATGACCGTATGGAATTAGCACGTGTATAATATATCAAAAGAACGCCCCAGAAGATATATACAACATATCAAAATTTCAGATAAAACTAACCAGTGGATCTCAAGATATAAGTCATTCTTTGAAACTGGTCACAGAACGCGGAAATCTGGACAGTGTGTGATTGAGACGTAATTGAACGTAAATGCGCTTTGTATATAGGTAAGGGTGAGATGGGGTTATTTTCCTGATAGAATTTTTCGTAATATGGTGCTTAGTAGGTGTGAGGTCTCGTTGATATTGGACGGGAAAAAATGAAAACTCTTTCGGGATTGTTTTTCAAGAAACTGGAGAACATGTATCAAGATTCAAGAACACAATCAAGAATGCAAAGGAAAATTTTTTTGGGGGGTTTTAATGAATAAGACACGAATAAATGTAGTATGTAAAATAAGAACGAGATAAACCTAGGGAACCAAAGAAACCAAATTTCTAATGATAATGAGATAAACCTAGGCTCTGAATACCAAATTGATATGAATCTAGTCCAAGATTCAAATAAGATAGAGTATTGTCCCAAGAATGCTCTCAAAACTAAAGATAGAGATGGATCGAAATACCTTAAACCTCACGAGAAGCCCTTTGTCTCGAATCCTCAAAGACTTGGAAGAATCCCATTGTAGCTTCAAGTACCTCGATGATGCAATCTTCAATCAACTAGAGTCAGATCTAGTTTCCTTCGATTTAAGAACGAGTCCACGAACCTAAATCTAAGGTTGAAGAAAGGAAGATTGATTCGAGTCCATGAATCAATTTGCTAGTCGAGTCCACGACTAGCCACTAATTGAGTCCACAATTAGCCATTAGGTTTCTTACACAAGTGTGAAGAAAAACTTAAGAATTTTATTGAATTAAAGCCTGTTTCAAACTGATATGGATGTGCCTTATTTATAGGTATAGGGCAGCATTGTAATCTAAATACAATGGGAAAAAAAGTCCTAAACCTAATCTAGAAAACAAGTAAATAGAGTTTTATTTAGAAAAGGATTTAAGGAATCCTTTCTAAATACAACTAGTGTTTTCTCTTTTATGCCAAACAACTTAAATTAATGATGACCAAAAATAATAGGGCTGATTTGGGCCTAATTTAATCACCAAAATTAGCACTTAAACAATTATAAAAAGCCTTGAAATCTTCTTCATCTTTTGCAAATGGGCTTGACTTGGATTTCCACCATCTTTGAATATCACCAATGAATAGTAGTCTTAATCGTTTGGACTTGGGCCTTGTGATTGGCCCAATTGGTACTCTTGATGGATCTTCATTATGTTGGGCCGCATCAGGAAAGCTAACGTTGTGGTAGACGCATTAAGTCGCAAAACGAGCCACTCCCTCAACACCACGTGGGTACTGTCAGACGAATTATGTAAAGAATTCCAAAGGTTAAAATTGGAAATAGTGGAGCAAGGACGATCAGATTCAGAAATCCAACTATTTAATCTCAGAATCATACCCACACTATTCGAAGAAATCAAAGCCGGACAACAACAGGATCCTGAATTGGATAAAATCTGACTCGACCTGGCCCAGGGAAAGGACGGGACATTCAAACTATCTAATTGTAACACCCCGTGTTACGGCCTCAAATCCTGGATTAATTATTTAATTAATTCCGTTAAGAATAATTAAAATGGATTTAATTTGGTTAGGATTCCCTTTAATTAATTAATGTGGTCCACCATGGATTGTGGACCCTTGCCTAAACTAGAGTCTTAAGCCTATTAGGAATAAAGAGAGTAAACATTTTACTAGTCAGATTCTAATTAGGAATCCTAGACCTATATATCTATTAGGAATAAAGAAAGTAGGCCTTTATTATTCAGATTATGATTAGGATTCCTGATTTTATAAATAGGGGATTAGAAAGCAATTAGAACCCTTACCACCCATAGTTATATTACACAAAAATATTCCCGGGAGATTCCCCACCACCAAGCCTAGGGAGATCAATCGGATAAGAAATCTTAGAGAAGAATCTTAATAGCCAAGGGAGGATTAATTAAGGCTAAGAGGTAACCCATGTCTTAACAAAACCTATTTTCTTTACTATAATCTCCTACCTTGGCTTCTTATCTATGCTTGTGTCTCGATGAATCGTTTATGGTATTGATGATATGATCTTGATAATTGGGGAGATGATTTTATGTGGGATCTTGATGATGATAAGAGGTTCTTGATGATTATGTGATGTTCTTGATAAATCTTGATGTTTCTTGATGTTAAAAGATGAACTATGATCTTGATGATTTAAATATGATTAGAGCCCTAGGATGAATCGTGAAATTCGTATTGTGATATTCTTGATATATTTGGGTGGGAATTCGCATGTTCGGGGGTTGATTATACTTAGATATCATGATAGGAAGTGTGTGTTATATGATTCTTGCTTTTGATCCGTTATTGTCTACGTGGTGTCACCAATTGCGTTTAAAAGTGTCTAAGCATGATTTCGGGTTCCACGAAGGATCCCGGGACGTTTTATTTTGATAAAGAGTTAGTGGGGGTAGGTGGGGGTAGGGGGACCCGCCACCTACCCGCTGCCCGAAATACGACGCCACCGACAGCGGGCAGCCGGCGGGCAGACGACTGCCCGCCGGGTACCCGCTGCCTGGAGGTTTGTCGCTGGCTGCCTGATCCTCCACCCACCGGCTACCCGCTGGAACTTTCCCAACTTGGGACTTCGGCTTCCCCGTTTGATGTTTCCCCGACACTCGTGGTGTCCTAATGGACTCCGTTTATCGTGCCTAAGTCTAGTTGATGTTTCGGGTACCGTTCGTAGGATAATTGAGTCTTATATATCGCATGCTAGTCGAATTGGTATCCGGTTGGCCTAGGTGGAAGAAGTATGAACCCCTTAGGATTAATCCTAGTATGTGGATGACCACGCATAGGTTTCATTATACGTTTTTCTCCCTTTCCCCAATGTGTTAATGTGGGTTGCATGTGCTTGCTATGTGCTATGTGTGCGTGATACCCCAATTTGGTTGCGATCAAATTGGTTATTCCTGAGCTGCGGTTCAGAAGCTGGCTGCGGTCAGAATTACACTCTTGGGCTGCGGTCCACCGTTTGGTTGCGATCAAACGTTTTACATGAGCTGCGGTTCATATTCCTGGCTGCGGTCAGATGATCACTCTTGGGCTGCGGTCCATTGTTTGGTTGCGATCAAACATTATGATGAGCTGCGGTTCATCGGTCGGTTGCGATCGACCCCTTCGTGTTGCGATACGAGGCAGGGTGCTGCGGGGCCGTGTCAGAGCTATATGCGCTGACCCTCATGTATGGGCATGCGATTGGTCCTGTGGCGCCACCAAAGTATGCTTATGTGATGAGATACGAATTGAATGATGATATGAATGAGATGAAGTGAATCTGTGACCGTAGGATATATGCTAGTATCTTTATATGCTTGGTTATAACTGTTGAATGTGCTTATCCCTATCTGTCAAGTCTATTCCGGTTTTGAAACCAGAGTTTCCTAGGATATATCTGTAACACCCCAGATTTTCAAGACATTTAAAACTTATAGATTGGACAAAGCGTTTCATTCAACAACTGAAAAGATAGAGATTACAAACTATATTACAATAAGAACTCTAACTAACCCTGAAGAATAGTACTAGTCTTGACTATCTAACAGATGACAAATAATCTAAGACTAAACTATATACAATAATAATAATAAATAATAAACGGTCTAATACACCCCCTCAAGCACAAGGTGGCAGGGAGGCTACATTGAGCTTGCCTCGTAGAGTAGAAAAGCGCGGAGACGGAAGCGGCTTCGTAAAGATGTCGGCAAGCTGGTCAGTAGTAGAGACAAAGTTCACCACGAAGTCCCCTGAGGCTACCTTGTCACGGACAAAAGTATAATCAATCTCGACGTGCTTGGTGCGAGCGTGAAAAACTGGATTCGCACATAGATACGTTGCACCTAGGTTGTCACACCAGAGTGTCGCTGGTTGTCCAGAATGCAGACCGAGTTCCCGAAGTAAAGAAACCACCCAGGTGACCTCCGCAGATACATCCGCTAACGCCTTATACTCAGCCTCTGTAGAGGAGCGAGCTACAGTGCGTTGCTTCTTGGATAGCCACGAGATGAGATTACTGCCGAGGTAGACTGCATAGCCACTGGTACTCTTCCTATCAACCGGACATCCTGCCCAGTCGGAATCCGAATAAGCATGGATCGAGGTCGAGGAAGACGGAGTAAGTCGAAGGCCATAATCAAGAGTCCCTTTGATGTAACGGAGAACACGTTTCACAAGATTCCAATGGTCAACAATCGGGGAGTGCATAAACTGACAGAGACGATTTACCGCATATGACAGATCAGGCCGAGTAATAGTCAAATATTGTAGAGCCCCAACAATGCGTCGATACTGAGTCGGATTATCATAAGGGTCATCAGATGGGGTTTCAGCCTTTGATACAGCGGCTGGAGTCGCAAGCGGCTTACAATCAACCATTCCCGAGCGGCCAAGAAGATCCGTCATGTAACGACGTTGTGAAAGCAGTAACCCATCACTGACTACAACTGTTTCGATACCCAAAAAGAATCCCGGTGCACCTAGATCACGGATCTTAAAAGCTGTGGATAACCGGCCCAGTAGAGTTTCGATGAGAGCGGTATCGTTGCCTAACATGATAATGTCATCAACGTAGACCAATAGAAAAACACGGGAATCACCTTTTGTATAATAAAACAAAGAGACATCTGTTTTTGACGCCTGAAAGCCTGTGGATAGCAGAAAGTCATGTAGGCGTTTGAACCAAGCCCTGGGTGCTTGTTTCAACCCGTATAGGGACCGTTGCAGATGACAGACATGTCCCGGGGTCATGGGATCCTCATAACCTGGAGGTTGTTTCATGTAAACAGTTTCGGATAGATGCCCATTTAAGAAGGCATTGTGGACATCTAACTGACGTAGAGTCCAGCCCATGGATATGGCTAAAGAAAATAACATGCGAACCGTGGTCGGTTTGACCACCGGACTGAAAGTATCAAAGAAGTCCTCTCCTGCAACTTGGTTAAACCCTTTGGCAACCAAACGAGCCTTATAACGCTCAACTGTCCCATCGGCATTGCGTTTGGTGCGGAATACCCACTTACAGTCAATAATGTTCATATGCGGTTCAGGTGGAACCAAGCGCCAGGTGTGATTATGGAGTAGAGCGTTAAACTCCTGATCCATGGCCTCTCGCCAGTGTGGATGGCCCACGGCTTGTGAGTAACAAGTGGGATCCGTGCTGACAGTTAATGCCTGAAATGGCTCATCGGAGCCCCTAGTCATGTGGCGAAGACGCATGACATGATCACGTCCTTGCAGCTGTGCACGCCGCTTCCGGGTTCGAGCCGGGGCAATATGAGTGATAGCTAACGGTGGGGACTCCCGTGCTAAGGGCACGGCATCTGTAGCCAAATGTGGCCCGGTTTGATCCGGGGGTGATGAACCAGTAGATTGTGTATTTGTTGTCACAATAGGCGCTGCGGCCCAAGGCACACTTGGTGACATTGCTACCTGTTGCACACAATATGTTTCAAAAGGAAATAAATTTTCGTCAAAGCGGACATGACGGCAGATATAGACTTTGCCGCTAGCCAAGTCCATGCATCTATAACCCCTAAAGGTGTATGGGTAACCTAGGAAGACACACGGGGTGGAGCGGTACTCAATCTTATGCCTGTTATAAGGGCGTAGATATGGGTAACACCGACACCCAAACACACGGAGGAAGGTATATGGTGGAGTAGTTTTGAATAGACGAGTATATGGACTTTCATAATTTATGGCTGACGAGGATAAGTAGTTGATTAGGCAAGTTGCGGTTTCAAACGCATACTCCCAATATTCATGGGGTACTTTCCCTTCGGCTAATAGAGCAAGTCCCGTTTCGACAATGTGTCTGTTACGGCGCTCAACTCGGCCGTTTTGTTCATGTGTATAGGCACATGACTGACGGTGATTGATACCTAGGGATTGAAATACAGCGTGTAATTTGCGGTATTCACCCCCTAGATCGGATTGAATAGATTTAATGAAACGTCCAAACTGACGTTCGACCAACACACGAAACGACTCGAAGCTTTTATATATGTCTGATTTTACCCGTAAGGGATAAAACCAGCAAAAACGGGAAAAGTCATCTACAAATAGACAGAAGTAACGAAAACCGTTAACAGATAATACGGGGGAAGGACCCCAAATATCAGTGAATATAAGATCTAATACATTTTCACTAGATCTTGGCACACTATCTAATTTGAAGCGCGATGCCTTCCCAAGATGACACGACACGCAAGATTCATCCGCGGCAACTTTTGGGGATTTTATTGGGCAATTTTGCAGTACTTTATTGAGGACAGTTTTGTGAGGATGACCCAGTCTTCGGTGCCAAACGGTGGGAGTTGCCCGGGCACTTATGAACGCGAAACTAGTGTTTGACGCCGGAAGTTTGTAGAGCCCGCCCGTAGCCGGACCTCTAAGAAGAACTGCTTTGGTGATTGAATCCTTCACAAAAAAACAAGAGTCATGAAATTCAAAGAATACTTTGTTATCGACTGCAAACTTATGTACGAAAAGCAACGGAACAGACAGACTCGGGACATATAATACATCATTTAGACACAGGGATTTTGACGCGGATGAAATAGATGCACGACCGACTCGCGTAATAGCCAAACCTGCGCCATTACCCACTCGTAACACATCCGGGCCACCGCACTCCTCGGATTGCGCCAACATATTTGCGTCCGGTGTAGCATGTGCTGTGGCTCCGGTGTCCGGATACCACCCATCTGACGGAGCCTGAACCGGAGTCGGTGGAGCATCTCCGGAGACTGCTACATGGGCTTGTGCGGCGGGTTGCGGCTGGTGGCGTTTGTAGCAGTAGAGTGCAGAATGGCCGTGACTCCGGCAAATTTGACAGCGCGGTCCTCCACGCCCGCCACGGCCACGACGGTTCTGTCCGCCACGACCACCTGTCGCCGCCCCGCGCCCAGGTTGCTGCGACTGCCGGCCACCACCGGACGATGATCCGCGCCCGGAACCTGCATAGAAGGCGGAATGGGCAGCAGTGGCGTCGGAGGGAACATATTCATCTACCAAGATGAATTCATTAGCCGCCAAGTAGTCGGAGAGATGATCTAATGTCACTGCATTCCCATTGGTAAACACCGCAGCCAAGGTCTTCAGTTCCGGCCCGAGTCCTCTGATGACATACAGGTTTTGTTCCATCAGGGAGAAAGGCCGGCCAACTTGTACGAGAGCCTCCGCAACACACCTGCACGGCCGAGATACTCTGTTGTCGTCGAGTTGCCTTGACGCAACACCTGGAACTGCGCCAATAAGTTGAGGCAACGGGCTTGACTCGATGATCCAAGAGCACTGGTGATCGACTCCCATATCGCCGCCGAGGTATTCTGTCCGAGGGCAAGGTAGAGGACCTCATCAGACATGGACGAGATCAGGAGTGAGAGGATGGACTGATCCTGCTTTACCCAAGCATGGTGCGCCGGATTCGGGACAACACTCGCCGGAGTCGCACTGGTGGAGTCGCCGGATGAAGCCGCGGCGATCGTGGCTGCCGGACATGGGAAGCTGCCGTCTACATAGCCGAGGAGTTCCTGGCCCCGGAGAAAGGGAACCAGCTGCATACGCCAGAACAAGAAGTTCCGGGATGTCAGCTTCATGGTTACGTAGTGATGCGCTCCAGCAAGGAGATTACCGCCGGCCGGAGATGGTGGACCACCGGCAGACACGGTGTGCTCGGAAGAATTGGTAGACATGGCTGATTTGAGTGAACGGGAAA
This sequence comes from Ipomoea nil, assembly GCF_001879475.1. Lineage (NCBI taxonomy): Eukaryota > Viridiplantae > Streptophyta > Magnoliopsida > Solanales > Convolvulaceae > Ipomoea > Ipomoea nil. The sequence goes on along the minus strand of NW_017618220.1, from coordinate 27,650 downwards.
GAGGGGGAAAATTTTGTGGAGGAGGAGAGAGGATCGAAACCTTAGTCTGATACCAGATTGGACAAAGCGTTTCATTCAACAACTGAAAAGATAGAGATTACAAACTATATTACAATAAGAACTCTAACTAACCCTGAAGAATAGTACTAGTCTTGACTATCTAACAGATGACAAATAATCTAAGACTAAACTATATACAATAATAATAATAAATAATAAACGGTCTAATATTATAAAATAAATGTGAAATCTAATTAAATCCCAAAACATAATACAAGAGTACGGGGTGCTATGCCACACCTGAGCTAGAGAACTCAGGTGCACAGGCTAACTAACTAATATCCTCAATAATGTAAATGCATAAGCATGGCACGCAGGCCGAAAGGGAAACTATCTACTTCTACGCTCCAAGTTCTAGCGTGCTCCAGTGACTTATTCTTCTGTACCAGAAAGCCAAATATATCTGTTCAGCAAGGGATGCTGGTAACCCACTCCAACGCGTTGAAATACAATACATATAGTTATATACATAGATATACGAAAAGTAATTTCGAAGCATGAAGATATATCCTAAGAGACTCTAGCTTTCAAATCAGGGAACCGACTCGACAAATAGGGGTACACACAGTCAACAGTCATAATTAAGCATATACAATTCTCACATAGGGCACAGTTATAGATAAACACAACCAATAATCACAATTATGCATTACTAGCAAGAGCCCTATGGTCACGTTTCCATAACAGTCATATCATTAATTCTTCTCATCTCATCACATAGCACACTTTGTTGGCGCCGCAGGACCAATCGCATGCCCATACATGAGGGTCAGCGCATATAGCTCTGACACGGCCCCGCAGCACCCTGCCCCGTCTCACAATACGGAGGGGTCGATCGCAACCGACCGATGAACCGCAGCTCTATATAATCTCTATATACCTGACCGGTCTTTACCAGCCTGGTTAACAGTTAGGATGGTTCTCAACCCATTCAACTGCCCGTATAGTGGACCTTTGTCCTATATAATATTTATATACCTGACCGGTCTCTACCAGCCTGGTTAACAGTTGGGATGGTTCTCAACCCATTCAACTGCCCGTATAGTGGACCTTTGTCCTATATAATATTTATATACCTGACCGCTCTCTACCAGCCTGGTTAACAATTGGGATGGTTCTTAACCCATTCAACTGCCCGTATAGTGGACCTCAGTCCTATATAATATTTATATACCTGACCGGTCTTTACCAGCCTGGTTAACAGCTGGTATGGTTCTCAGCCCATCCGACTGCCCGTATAGCCCGATTGATCTCAACCAAATCGGGGTAACATGCACACATAACACATAGCAAGCACATGCAACCCACATTAACACATTGGGAAGGGGAAAACGTATAACGAAACCTATGCGTGGTCATCCACAACTAAGAATACTCCTAAGGGGTTCATACTTCTTATACCTAGGTCAACGGGATACCAATTCAACTAGTATGCAATATACAAGACTCATTCGACCTACGAACGATACCCGAACATCAAAATAGACATAGGCACGATAGGAGGGGTCCGTTGGGATGCCACGGGGGTCGGGGAAACATCAAACGGGGAAGTCGGATGAACATCAATAGGGTGTAAACCAGCGGGTAGCCGGTGGGTGAGGGTTCACCCGCCGGCTGCCCGCCGGTGGCAACTATTCCGGGCAGCTGCCCGCCCGCCGACTGCCCGCTGTCGGCGATGCCCAAATAGGCCGCGGGTAGGTGGCGGGCCCCTACCCCCCACTGACTCTTTTCATCACAAAACGCCCCGGAAACCTTCGTGGAACCCGGAACCATGCTTAGACACTTTCAAACGCGATTAATAACAACACGTGGACAATTAACGGATCAAAATCAAGAAACATACGGCACATATCCTATCATGCTATTCTAAACATAATCAACACCCAAACATGTGAATTCCCGCCCAATATACCAAGAATTAATACCACACGAGCTTCACGATACAACCTAGGGTTCTAATCCCTTTTAAATCAACAAGACACGATTCATCTTTTAATATCAAGATTCGGTAGGAAATAACACATAAACATCAAGAACATCAAAAACTCCATTTAATCATCAAGAACCTCTCAAGAACATCAAGATCACCCATGGAATCATAATACCAATTATCAAGATTATTATAACTAATCATCAATCACACAAGAATATGGGAGAAATCCTAAGAAGGGAAACATAGCTATGAAAATAGGTTTTGTTGAGACATGGGTTACCTCTTAGCCTTAATTAATTCCTTGGCTATGAAGGGTTTTTCTTTAAGCTTTCTTCTTTCTTGATTTCTCCTAAGGGGATTCTTGGAACTTCTTGTGTGGTGAGAGATTATTGTGGTGAAAGATCTAGGTGCCTTCTATATCCCTATTTATATATTTAAGACTCCTAATTAGGGCCTGAATGGTATGGGTTTACTAATTCTATTCCTTATAGGACTAAGGACTTGTTTTAGGGATAAGGGTCCATGGTCCATAGTGGACCATATTAATTAATTAAAGAAAATCCTAATCATAATCTGAATAGTAAAAGGCCTACTTCCTTTATTCCTAATAGGCCTAAGACTCTCATTTAGGCAAGGGTCCACGGTTCATGGTGGACCTCATTAATTAATTAAAGGGAAACTTAACCGAATTAAATCATATTTTATTATTATTAATGGGATTAATTAAATAATTAATCCGGGATTGAAGGCCGTAACACGGGATGTTACACTTCCCCCCCCCCCCCCCCCTTACGAGAAGCTTCGTCCCCGAAGCTTAGAAATCATTGCGGGGGTAACGAGTCAAAGGTAGTACGGGTGGTCCTATAGAGAAAGTATTCTGCGGGGAAACTGTATAATTGTATGTCTTTGTGTGCTGGGTTTTTGGGAACGATTAGGTTTAAAGGGCTAAGAGAGTGGGTTTCAAACCTAAGGACAAAGTGAATTTAGGAATTAGATCAAAGTTTTCAAGGTTGCAACTTAGGGTGTGAGGTTGCCACCTTGTATGGAATCGTTAAAATAGGGAATCAAGAATGTGGTTTGAAGGGTAGAAAGGGTTTTGAAATAAGGAGGGGGCCGATTTCCCGAGGGAGGGAAAGGAATTCGGCTAGGATGGGTTAAGGGTTCTCGATTTTAAGTGACTATTCTGGTTTGATGCTTTGATCCCGATGTATTGACGAATTGATGATCCTTCTTCCTTGGTGTTGGCACTTGCTTGACTTTAAGATCCTTGTTAGACCTTGCTTCCCAGGCTAAAGTTTCATCCTTCTCTCCTATCTTGAGGGAATCTCCCGTGATGATTTAACACTTACTTCGTAAATGCGTCCAAGGTCTTGACCAAGTTTGGTCAACCAAGCCGATCTCTTAGGGTGCACTTCCCAAATTCTTCCCAAAGTCTCTTGGGAGTCGATAAGCTTTGGGTTGACTTTTTCTGATGCGGCCCAACATAATGAAGATCCATTAAGATTACAAATTGGGCCAATCCCAAGATCCGAGACCCAAATCAGCTTTATTATTTGTGGTCATCATTATTTTAAATTGTTTAGAATTAAAGAGAAAACACTAGTTGTATTTAGAAAGGATTCCTTAAATCCTTTTCTAAATAAAACTCTATTTACTTGTTTTCTAGATTAGGTTTAGGGCTCTTTTTTTTCCATTGTATTTAGAATTATAATGCTGCCCCTATACCTATAAATAGGGCACATCCATATCAGTTTCGGACAGGCTTTAATTCAATAAAATTCTTAAGTTTTTCTTTACACTTGTGTAAGAAACCTTATGGCTAATTGTGGACTCAATTAGTGGCTAGTCGTGGACTCGACTAGCAAATTGATTCGTGGACTCGAATCAATCTTACTTTCTTCAACCTTAGATTTAGGTTCGTGGACTCGTTCTTGAATCGAAGGAAACTAGATCCGACTCTAGTTGATTGAAGATTGCATCAACGAGGTACTTGAAGCTACATGGGATTCTTCCAAGTCTTTGAGGATTCGAGACAAAGGGTTTCTCGTGAGGTTTAAGGTATTTTGATCCATCTCTATCTTTGCATTGAGAGTAATCTTGGGACAATATTCCATCTTTATGTGAACCTTGGACTAGGTTCATATCAATTTGGTATTCGAAGCCTAGGTTTGTCTCGTTATCATTGGAAATTTGGTTTCTTTGGTTCCCTAGGTTTATCTCGTTCTTATCTTACATACTACATTTATTCGTGTCTTATTCATTAAAAAAACCCCAAAAAAAATTTTCTTTTGCATTCTTGATTGTGTTCTTGAATCTTGATACATGTTCTCCAGTTTCTTGAAAAACAATCCCGAAAGTGTTTTCCCTTTTTCCCATCCAATATCAATGAGACCTCACACCTCCTAAGCACCATATTACCACATATTCTGTCAAGAAAACAACCCCATCTTACCCTTACCTATATCCAAAGCGCATTTACGCGCAATCACGTCTCAATCACACCCTGTCCAGATTTCCGCGAGCTGTGACCAGTTTCAAAGAATTACCTATATCTCGATATCCACTAGTTATTTTTATCTGAAATTTGGATATGTTGTAGATCTCTTCTGGGCCGTTCTTTTGATATATTATACACTGTCTAATTCCTTCTGGTTAGTGAGATATTGATCTTCAAAGTCAGGGCATTGTTTCTGTTTTTCTAGGCGATTCTTGAAATTCTTGATTCTGTTTTGAAGGGGTTGTGTGGATCCTCTTGGTCCGAAATTTTTGTTGATATTTACAGTGGTTATTTGGAGGTTTCTTATTAAAAAAAAAATATAAGGTTGGTAGGAGAATCTTGGTGGGAAAAGGAAGGGGAAAAGTATAAGGTTGGAAGGAGTTCTTGATAGATTCCTAATTGGCCGTGGTACACGTGAACCCCTTTTATATTCTATTTGTCTCTATCTTTTGATATTGGTCTTGCATATCTTTCTGCCATACTTCCTTCTTTGGTTTCCTTTTTCTTTCAAATCTTATTTAGTTTCTTTGCTCGTATTGTCCTTTTTCTTTGCTTCTTGCTCTCAATTTTATTACCTACCTCGCGATACACCCTTACTCTCAAAGGCTTGTGAAGTCTTCCAAGGTACGTTTTCTTGAACTTTGAGGTTGAATCCATATCAACTGGAGTACCGGACTAGAATTTTCTTTTTTGGAAAAAGGCTTGTGAGAGTATCTGCCACCTTGAGCGATACACGAGTGGAGTGTGTGTTAGTAAGAGTGTGTAGTGCACCCCCAAAAGCCATATAATCCACCTCTTACTTGCGAGCTGAGAATAGTGAGGGAGCGAGCTAACTTTTTGGTTTCACTAACGTGACTACTCACACATCTTCTTGTTTTTAGATATTTTTTTTCGTTTACAGATGGCTCAACAAGTTCCAAACTTGCCGCAGAAATTAGAACAAAAAATAGACAGGTTACTTAAACGAATGAATAATTTGGAGCAACGCTCACAGCAAGTGCAACCACCACACAATGATGAGCGACACCTGCCACCAGTAGGAAGAGCGGATCCTAGATGTCAAAGAATCCAACAGCGTAATACAGAGTTAGGAAACATTAAACATGAAATTCCTAACTTCACCGGTGAGAAAGGACCTACCGAATACATAGAATGGGAGAATGCTGTTGAAACTCTTTTTTATTTAAAGCAATATTCTGATCTTACAAAAATTAGGCTAGTTTCTACATCTTTTAAGGGGTATGCATTATCTTGGTGGCGAAAAAAAAATAGAGAGAGAGTTGCTAATTTTATTCCCTATGAATCTTGGGTTCAAGTGAGGGAAGATATGCGTCTAACCTTTCGTCCTAAATCTTGTTTCTATGATCTTGAAAGAAAATTGCAGGGAACCGTGCAAGGAACAATGTCAGTTGATGAGTACCACCAAACTATAAATATTTTGCTTGAACAGGGCAACATACATGAAGAAGAGGCAAAAACTATTGCTCGTTTCGTACATGGATTGAACTTAGAAATACGATGTGGAATGAGTATTCAGAGATATGACACCCTTTATGATGCCTTGTATGCTGCACGTGAATCTGAGGCAAAAATCAAAGAGATGAAAATGTACAAGGCCAACAATGGTGCATCAAAATGGAACAACACTTGTTCCACCTCTCAAAGGCGTGATGAACGTCCTCTTCCAAGAGATGATTCACGAGACAAAGGTAAAGAAAAGGTAAGTGAGGCAGTGAAGCCTCAACGTGATAGAGAATTGATTTGTTATAGATGTAATGGGAGAGGCCACATAGCTCGTGATTGCCCTAACAAGAGGGTAGTTAAGATAACAACACAATCTGAAAATTTTACTTCTTGTCTTGAATATAAATCTGAGGATGAGGTTTGTGACCGTTTTGAAACTCCCAATGAACATGTTGAGAGAGAACCATTCATACCTTTAGATTCTGATTCTAAATATGTTGATAGTGAGTCTTGTCATACTGTTGTTGTTAAGAAGGTTTTGAATGTTCACCCTTTAAAAGAATATGAGTCTCAAAGAGAAAATATATTTTGTGCTAAAGGGTCAATTAAAGAGAATGCTTGTGCTATGGTAATAGATTCTAGAAGTTGCACAAATGTGGCTAGTGCAGCTATGGTTAAATTTCCCCAGTTACCTTTGCTTAATCATCCAAATCCTTATTGTTTGCAATGGTTAACTGATGTAGGAGAAGCTAGAGTAACCAAACAAGATCTTATTCCTTTATCTATTAACAGTTACTCTGATGAAATCTTGTGTGATAATATCCCAATGCAGGCTGCTCATATCTTGTTAGGTAGACCATTGCAATTTGACAGAAAAATAAGTTCTGATGGAATGAGGAACACTTATGTGTTTCACATGAATGGAGTTACATATTTCTTGTCTCGTTTGTATCCTAAACAAGTAGAAGAAATTCAATTGACATTGATGCAAGCTCTCAAACCAGCCTCAAAGAAGGAAGAAATCATAGAGAGAAAAGTGGAACCTCCATGTTTGGAATTGCAATCACCACTCCAATCCTCTAACTCAGTTTATAGCCAAACAAGGGGACCACAATCAGTGATACAGTGGAAAGGACCAGCCCAAGGTGTCAAAGTGCAACATCTCTTGGTAACTAAAAAGGATGCAAGAGAAAGGAAGGGGAGTCACTTTATACTCACTTTTATTCCAAAAACATGCATTATTATTCTCTAGATTTCTTTGCCATGTTTCTATTAATGACGTACTTTCTAGATGTGTTAGAAATTTGTTTGCCTCCATACATCCAATATTCCTTAATTTTGATTTCACTAAAACTTTGTTTGATAGAGATAAGGAATCACTGGAAAGTTATAAGGCACATTTGAAAACTTCTTATGTGAAACACTACTTGCTCAAGGGGTTTTGGTTCAAAGTCAATGGGATTGGCACTGTTTGCTTTGTTTTGGGCAATGGTTTAATTGTTGATTCACATAAAGGACACTTTGGTTTTCCAAAGAGTGATGATGTTTTGCATGGATATTTTCATTGGCCAAAGAAGAAAAAAGATGTAGAATCTTATGTTCATAATTGTGCTACTTACCACCACAATACATCTAAAACATTACTTGACATTTTCATGGATTTTGTGTTTGGTTTAGCCTTAAGCTCTAGAAGGAAAGATGTTGTGCTTGTTGAAAATTCAAACAAGATGGCTAAATTTAATATGTCTCGTTTTACGGATCTATTACTATCCAGAATGTTTAAATTCCATGATGTGTCATTAGACTTAATTGCCTTACTTGTTGATTGTAGGAGGATGATTGGAGCGACTCGTGTCAAGCACCCCAAGAAAAAGTTCCATGAGCGTGATAAAACAGAAAGTGAGCTTGCTACTTTGTCTTTCATTGAAGATTTGGATTCGAGGATGAATCCTTTTCAAGAATGGGAGAATAATAGGAACCGGCACACATGGAATCCAATAAGGGTCTATAGTGGGCTTATCACAAGGCCCAAAACTAATAGTAACCAGCATACATGGAATCCAATAAGGGTCTATAGTGGGCTCATCACAAGGCCAAAAAGTACATCCTTAAAGCATCATTGGTGGAAAAATCAAGGAATTCCAATAATAATTCCATTCGACAAAGGAAAGTATTATAGAGGCCCGTTTCAAGTGATGTCATGGATCGAAGACAATGTTTATAAGATTCGAGGTCGAATCATTTTTTAAGAAGGGGAGGATGATGCGGCCAAACATAATGAAGATCCATTAAGATTACAAATTGGGCCAATCCCAAGATCCGAGGCCCAAATCAGCTTTATTATTTGTGGTCATCATTATTTTAAATTGTTTAGAATTAAAGAGAAAACACTAGTTGTATTTAGAAAGGATTCCTTAAATCCTTTTCTAAATAAAACTCTATTTACTTGTTTTCTAGATTAGGTTTATGACTCTTTTTTTCCATTGTATTTAGAATTATAATGCTGCCCCTATACCTATAAATAGGGCACATCCATATCAGTTTCGGACAGGCTTTAATTCAATAAAATTCTTAAGTTTTTCTTTACACTTGTGTAAGAAACCTTATGGCTAATTGTGGACTCAATTAGTGGCTAGTCGTGGACTCGACTAGCAAATTGATTCGTGGACTCGAATCAATCTTACTTTCTTCAACCTTAGATTTAGGTTCGTGGACTCGTTCTTGAATCGAAGGAAACTAGATCCGACTCTATTTGATTGAAGATTGCATCAACGAGGTACTTGAAGCTACATGGGATTCTTCCAAGTCTTTGAGGATTCGAGACAAAGGGTTTCTCGTGAGGTTTAAGGTATTTTGATCCATCTCTATCTTTGCATTGAGAGTAATCTTGGGACAATATTCCATCTTTATGTGAACCTTGGACTAGGTTCATATCATTTTCTTATTGAATTTCATCTCTTCTTTAGTGAGTGAAATTCTTAGTAAGACTTCATGTCTTCTCCGAGGTTCGGCTTGTTGTGCCCTTTTGTGTTACTTTTAATGATGAAGGTGTCCTTGCATGCTCTTTTTCTTCTTGAAGCGCAGTTGGTTACCTAATCTCGTTGTGGAATGATTCGGTGAGTTTACGAGTCATCTCATTTTCTTGTGGGTCCTTAATGACCCTTGAGATCTTGGCACAAATGTGCTCTTTACTTTTTGCCTAGCACCACGGGCTACGTCGTTCTTGATTCCATACAACTTGTAAGGAGTCCTCTGATTTGCTTGAACGATATCCATGGTTTGGAGGAGTCCCGATCCATCCTCAGCATTTTGACTTTTAAGGCCTTTGTGAGTCCTTAGCACGAGTTCCCAACTCGTCTCCTTGGTCTGCACAATCCTTTATGCCAACCATCCCTAGTCGGTTGCATCGTAGAATCCAACTTCAACTCCACGTGTAATGCAATTGGTTGTGCTTTTCCGACGGTGTCTTGCGTGTCAAGGTCTTTTACCGATGACACCATGTTTGGGCGACCCATGGTTCCTTACCCAAGACTCGCGTTCATCAATCGAGGCACACAAGTGCGCTACGAATCAATAAAACGAGGGGTTAAGAAATCAGCACATTGTACCTGTGGGCGCGAGGTGGGCGGTCGTCCGCCTGCCAAGCTCCTGTCAGGGACCCGTCAAGGTCCCGCCAAGGTCCCGTCCAGGACCCGTTAGGGTCCCATCAAGGTCCCGTTGGGGACCCGCGGGAAGGTGACTAGGAAGAGTGAATTTCTTCGGGAAAAATCCCAAGAATGCACCGATTCAAGTCCCGACAAGCCCCATGCCCATGTGCACAATAAAAAGGTACTTGAATACATAGGATGACCCATCGTATAGTTTTATTGATCCTTAAGTACGAGTTATAGATGAGTCAAGACTCTCGCATGTCCTTTCCGTTCTGTAGGTCGGGTCCGGTTTCCAATTAGCAACCTCGTCACCTTCACCAGGAAGTTGGTTATAAGCCAACTTTGTCTTTTCCTTGCTTGATTGATGACAAGCTTTCTTGGTTTTTCTTGGAGTTCGGCTTGTCACTCGTTCTTTGTTCAATCCTCTGGTGACCAAGTGCTTGGTGATGCGTTTCTCTTCCTTGGAATGCATTTGATTGACTGCCCTTTGACGTCGCTTGGTGTTTTGGCGATTTTGTGTGTTACATGTACTTCTTACGGTGCCTTGAAACCATCAAGGTCCTTGTTCCAAGGTAAGGCCCTCATTGCCGGGAGGCTCTAGTTGTATGATACTTTCTATGCGTCTGTGTAAATCTTGCATTGCACTCCGTATAAGTAATGCCTCCAAATTTTCAGTGCGAATACGATGGCGGCTAGCTCGAGGTCGTGGGTGGGGTATTTTCTTCGTGGGTTTTGAGTTGCCTAGATGCGTATGCTATTACCTTGCCTTTTTGCATTAGCACGCACCGCAACCCCTTTTTGGACTCGTCACTGAAGAACTCGAACCCTTCCACCCCGGAGGGGATGGTAGTACGTGTGCCGTGGTTAACTTATCCCTCAATTCCTGAAAGGCTGCGACGCAGTTGTCGTCCCATCGGAAAGGGGTCTCATTTTTCATGAGTTTAATGAGAGGTTGGGTTATCTTGGTAAAGTCGGGTACAAACCTCCTGTAGTAGCCAGCCAAGCCCAGGAAGCTTCGGACCTCTGAAAGTGAGTTCGGTGTGGACCATTCCTTAATGGCCTGGGCTTTAGTGGGGTCCACCTTAATTCCTTCTTTGGTTATTACGTGGCCCAGGAAGGTCACGCTGTCTTTCCAGAATTCGCATTTGGAGAACTTAGCGTATAGCTGGTGCTCTCTTAGATTTTGTAAGGTTATGTGGAGGTGCCTTTCATGTCCTTCCTTGTTTCGGGAGTAGCCTAGGATGTCGTCAATGAATACAATGACGAAGTCATCCAGGTGGGGTCAGAATACTCGGTTCATGAGGTCCATGAGTATGGCGGGTGCGGGGTGGAGTCGTCCTTGTAGCCGTGCCCCTAGGTACTCTTAGTTGAACCCCCGGTTGTTGCCCATAAGTACTTTGTGGACCTATCAAAGATCAACCTCGTGTCTTGAAGTAGAACGAGGCTATCTCTACGTGGCGTTCCTCTGGGCATTCTCCTAACCTGAGGACTTTGTTGAAGGTTCGGATTCATTCTTCGAGGAGTGTGGGATCCTTGACTGTCTTCTTATTGGCGCCATGCTGCTGGTTTTCAGGGTCAATATTTATTGTAATAATGAGTCAGTGTGCTGCACCCTTACCTTGGTGTGGTAAGCGTAGGGGGAGTTCTTTTAGAGAGGGATAAAGTGAGGGGAGGTTATGTGTAGGTTTCACAATCTCACCGCGCGTCCTAAGATTCCTGAATTCTATATTCCTTAATACCTAGAGTTCAAGCCTAATGTCCTAAAGTCCGGTCTTAAGAGTCTTATCCTAGGGTGAAACTTAGGCTCTGATACCAACTGTAACACCTCAGATTTTCAAGAGATTTAAAACTTATAAAATAAAGGTGAAATCTCATTAAATCCCAAAACATAATACAAGAGTACGGGGTGCTATGCCACACCTGAGCTAGAGAACTCAGGTGCACAGTCTAACTAACTAATATCCTCAATAATGTAAATGCATAAGCATGGCACGCAGGCCGAAAGGGAAACTATCTACTTCTACGCTCCAAGTTCTAGCGTGCTCCAGTCACTTATTCTTCTGTGCCTGAAAGCCAAATATATCTGTTCAGCGAGGGATGCTGGTAACCCACTCCAACGCGTTGAAATACAATACATATAGTTATATACATAGATATACGAAAAGTCATTTCGAAGCATGAAGATATATCATAAGAGACTCTAGCTTTCAAATCAGGGAACCGACTCGACAAATAGGGGTACACACAATCAACAGTCATAATCAAGCATATACAATTCTCACATAGGGCACAATTATAGATAAGCACAACCAATAATCACAATTAAGCATTACTAGCAAGAGCCCTATGGTCACGTTTCCATAACAGTCATATCATCAATTCTTCTCATCTCATCACATAGCACACTTTGTTAGCGCCACAGGACCAATCGCATGCCCATACATGAGGGTCAGCGCATATAGCTCTGACACGGCCCCGCAGCACCCTGCCCCGTCTCACAATACGGAGGGGTCGATCGCAACCGACCGATGAACCACAGCTCTATATAATCTTTATATACCTGACCGGTCTTTACTAGCCTGGTTAACAGTTGGGATGATTCTCAACCCATTCAACTGCCCGTATAGTGGACCTTTGTCCTATATAATATTTATATACCTGACCGGTCTCTACCAGCCTGGTTAACAGTTGGGATGGTTCTCAACCCATTCAACTGCCCGTAGAGTGGACCTTTGTCCTATATAATATTTATATACCTGACCGCTCTCTACCAGCCTGGTTAACAGTTGGGATGGTTCTCAACCCATTCAACTGCCCGTATAGTGGACCTCAGTCCTATATAATATTTATATACCTGACCGGTCTTTACCAGCCTGGTTAAAAGCCGGTGTGGTTCTCAGCCCATCCGACTGCCCGTATAGCCCGATTGATCTCAACCAAATCGGGGTAACATGCACACATAACACATAGCAAGCACATGCAACCCACATTAACACATTGGGAAGGGGAAAACATATAACGAAACCTATGCGTGGTCATCCACAACTAAGAATACTCCTAAGGGGTTCATACTTCTTATACCTAGGGCAACGGGATACCAATTCAACTAGTATGCAATATACAAGACTCATTCGACCTACGAACGGTACCCGAATATCAAAATAGACATAGGCACGATAGGAGGTGTCCGTTGGGACGCCACGGGGGTCGGGGGAACATCAAACGGGGAAGCCGGAAACCCTAGGTAGGGTGTAAACCAGCGGGTAGCCGGTGGGTGAGGGTTCACACGCCGGCTACCCGCCGGTGGCAACTATTCCGGGCAGCTGCCCGCCCGCCGGCTGCCCGCTGCTGGCGATGCCCAAATAGGCCGCGGGTAGGTGGCGGGTCCCCTACCCCCACCAACCCCCCACTGACTCTTTTCATCACAAAACGCCCCGGAAACCTTCGTGGAACCCGGAACCATGCTTAGACACTTTCAAACACGATTAATAACAACACGTGGACAATTAACGGATCAAAATCAAGAAACATACGGTACATATCCTATCATGCTATTCCAAACATAATCAACACCCAAACATGTGAATTCCCGCCCAATATACCAAGAATTAATACCACACGAGCTTCACGATACAACCTAGGGTTCTAATCCCTTTTAAATCAACAAGACACGATTTATCTTTTAATATCAGGATTCGGTAGGAAATAACACATAAACATCAAGAACATCAAGAACTCCATTTAATCATCAAGAACCTCTCAAGAACATCAAGATCACCCATGGAATCTTAATACCAATTATCAAGATTATTATAACGAATCATCAATCACACAAGAATATGGGGGAAATCCTAAGAAGGGAAACATAGCTATGAAAATAGGTTTTGTTGAGACATGGGTTACCTCTTAGCCTTAATTAATTCCTTGGCTATGAAGGGTTTTTCTTTAAGCTTTCTTCTTTCTTGATTTCTCCTAAGGGGATTCTTGGAACTTCTTGTGTGGTGAGAGATTATTGTGGTGAAAGATCTAGGTGCCTTCTATATCCCTATTTATCTATTTAAGACTCCTAATTAGGGCCTGAATGGTATGTGTTTACTAATTCTATTCCTTATAGGACTAAGGACTTGTTTTAGGGATAAGGGTCCATGGTCCATAGTGGACCATATTAATTAATTAAAGAGAATCCTAATCATAATCTGAATAGTAAAAGGCCTACTTCCTTTACTCCTAATAGGCCTAAGACTCTCATTTAGACAAGGGCCCACGGTTCATGGTGGACCTCATTAATTAATTAAAGGGAAACCTAACTGAATTAAATCATATTTAATTATTATTAACGGGATTAATTAAATAATTAATCCGGGATTGAAGGCCATAACACGGGGTGTTACAATATCTTCCTGCTTCAAAATGGTTTTTCTTATATATATATATATATATATATATATATATATATATATATATATATATATATATATATATATATATATATATATATATATATATATATATATATATATACTTATACGGTATTTCAACGCGTTAGAGTGGGTTACCAGCATTATTCGCTGAACAGATGTATTTTGGCATTCAGGCACAGATGATTAGCTCTGGAGCGCGCTAGAGGACCCGAGGCTTAAATAGATAGTTTCATATTTCGGCCTGCGTGCCATAATGATGTAATGATGTTATCTAAGGATAATTAGATAGTTTAGCCTGTGCATCTGAGTTCTCTAGCTCAGATGTGGCATAACACCCCGTATTCTTATGTTTAGTATTGCTCTGTTTGGGATTTAATGAGAATTTACCTTTATTATATAAGTTTTAAAAGTTTCGAAAATCTGGGTTGTTACAGTTGGTATCAGAGCCTAAGTTTGACCCTAGGATAAGACTCTTAAGACCAAACTTTAGGACATTAGGCTTGAACTCTAGGTATTTAGGAACATAGGATTCAGGAATCTTAGGACGCGCGGTGAGATTGCGAGCCTACCTATCATCACATAACTTTCCCTCACTCTATCCTGCATTTAGCTTAAAGGACTCCCCCTACGCTTACCACACCAAGTGATATGAACCTAGTCCAAGGTTCAAATAAGATGGAATATTGTCCCAAGAATGCTCTCAAAGTAAAGATAGAGATGGATCAAAATACCTTAAACCTCACGAGAAACCCTTTGTCTCGAATCCTCAAAGACTTGGAAGAATCCCATGTAGCTTCAAGTACCTCGATGTTGCAATCTTCAATCAACTAGAGTCGGATCTAGTTTCCTTCGATTCAAGAACGAGTCCACGAACCTAAATCTAAGGTTGAAGAAAGTAAGATTGATTCGAGTCCACGAATCAATTTGCTAGTCGAGTCCACGACTAGCCTCTAATTGAGTCCACAATTAGCCATAAGGTTTCTTACACAAGTGTAAAGAAAAACTTAAGAATTTTTTTGAATTAAAGTCTCCTTCAAACTGATATGGATGTGCCTTATTTATAGGTATAGGGCAGGATTGTAATCTAAATACAATGGGAAAAAGAGTCCTAAACCTAATCTAGAAAACAAGTAAATAGAGTTTTATTTAGAAAAGGATTTAAGGAATCCTTTCTAAATACAACTAGTGTTTTCTCTTTTATGCCAAACAATTTAAATTAATGATGACCAAAAATAGTAGGGCTGATTTGGGCCAAATTTAATTACCAAAATCAGCACTTAAACAATTATAAAAAGCCTTGTAATCTTCTTCATCTTTTGCAAATGGGCTTGACTTGGATTTCCACCATCTTTGAATATCACCAATGAAGAGTTGTCTTAATCGTTTGGACTTGGGCCTTGTGATTAGCCCAATTGGTACTCTTGATGGATCTTCATTATGTTGGGCCGCATCATCCTCACCTTCTTGAAAATGATTCGACCTCGAATCTTGTAAGCATTGTCTTCGATCCATGATATCACTTGAAATGGGCCACTATAATACTTTCCTCTATCGAATGGAATTATTATCGGACCTTCTTGTTTCTTCCACCAATGATTCTTTAAGGATGTAGTTATGGGCCTTGTGATGAGCCCACTATAGACCCTTATTGGATTCCATGTGTACTGGTTCTTATTATTCTCCCCTTCTTGAAAAGGATTCGTCCTCGAATCCAAATCTTCAATGAAAGACAAAGTAGGAAGCTCACTTTCTGTTTTATCACGCTCATGGAACTCATTGAATTTCTTCTTAGGATGCTTGACACGAGTTGCTCCAATCTTCATCTTACAATAAACAAGTAAGGCGATTAAGTCAAATGACACAGCATGGAATTTAAACATTCTGAATGGTAATAGTTCAACAAAATTAGACATATTAAATTTATCCATTTTGTTTGAATTATCAACAAGCACAACATCTTTCCTCCTAGAGCTTAAGGCTAAACTAAACACAAAATCCATGGAAATATCAAGTAATGATTTAGATGCATTGTGGTGATAAGTAGCACAATTATGAACATAAGATTCTACATCTTTTTTCTCTTTTGGCCAATGAAAATATCCATGCAAAACATCATCATTCTTTGGATAACCAAATTGTCCCTTATGTGAATCAATAATTAAACCATTGCTCCAATCCAAGCAAAAAGTGTCAATCCCATTGACTTTGAACCAAAACTCCTTGAGCAAGTAGTATTTGCCATAAGAAGTTTTCAAATGTGCCTTATAACTTTCCAGTGATTCCTTATCTCTATCAAATAAAGTTTTAGTAAAATCAAAGTTAAGGAATCTCGGATGTATGGATGCAAACAAATTTCTAACACATCTAGCAAGTAGATCATTAATAGAAACATGGCAAACAAATTTAGAGAATTTTAATGCATGCTTTTGAAATAAAAGTGAGTAAATAGTTACTCCCCTTCTTTTCTCTTGCTTAATATCCTTTGTAGTGACCAAGAGAGGTTGCACTTTGACACCTTGGGCTGGTCCTTTCCACTGTATCACTGATTGTGGTCCCTTTATTTGGCTACAAACTGAGTTAGAGGATTGGAGTGGTGATTGCAATTCCAAACATGGAGGTTCCACTTTTCTCTCTTTGATTTCTTCCTTCTTTGAGGCTGGTTTGAGAGCTTGCATCAATGTCAATTGAATTTCTTCTACTTGTTTAGGATACAAACGAGGCAAGACATATATAACTCCATTCATGTGAAACACATAAGTGTTCCTCATTCCATCATAACTTATTTTTCTGTCAAATTGCCATGGTCTACCTAACAAGATATGAGCAGCCTGCATTGGGATATTATCACACAAGATTTCATCAGAGTAACTGTTAATAGATAAAGGAATAAGATCCTGTTTGGTTACTCTAGCTTCTCTTGCATCAGTTAACCATTGCACACAATAAGCATTTGGATGATTAAGCAAAGGTAACTGGATAAATTTACCCATAACTGCACTAGCCATATTTGTGCAACTTCTAGAATCTATTACCATAACACAAGCATTCTCTCTAATTGACCCTTTAGTACAAAATATATTTTCTCTTTGAGACTCATCTTCTTTTAAAGGGTGAACATTCAAAACCTCCTTAACAACAACAGTATGACTAGACTCACTAGCAACATATTTAGAATCAGAATCTAAAGGTATGAATGGTTCTCCCTCAACATGTTCATTGAGAGTTTCAAAATGGTCACATACCTCATCCTTAGACTTATATTCAAGACAAGAAGCAAAATTTTCATATTGTTTTGTTATCTTAACTACCCTTTTGTTAGGGCAATCACGAGCTATGTGGCCTCTCCCATTACATCTATAACAAATCAATTCTCTATCATGTTGAGGCCTCACTGCCTCACTTACCTTTTCCTTACCTTTGTCTCGTGAATCATCTCTTGGAGGGGGATGTTCATCACGCCTTTTAGGGGTGGAACTTGTGTTGTTCCATCTTGATGCACCATTGTTGGACTTGTACAATTTCATCTCTTTGATTTTTGCCTCAGATTCACGTGCAGCATACAAGGCATCATAAAGGGTGTCGTATCTCTGAATACTCATTCCACATCGAATTTCTAAGTTCAATCCATGTACGAAACGAGCAACAGTTTTTGTCTCTTCTTCATGTATGTCTCCCTGTTTAAGCAAAATATTTGTAGTTTGGTAGTACTCATCAACTGACTTTTTACCTTGCACCGTTCCCTGCAATTTTCTTTCAAGATCATAGAAAAAAGATTTAGGACGAAAGGTTAGGCGCATATCTTCCCTCACTTGAACCCAAGATTCATAGGGAATAAAATTAGCAACTCTCTCTCTATTACTTTTTCGCCACCAAGATAATGCATACCCCTTAAAAGATGTAGCAACTATCCTAATTTTTGTAAGATCAGAATATTGCTTTAAATAAAAAAAGAGTTTCAACAACATTCTCCCATTCTATGTATTCGGTAGGTCCTTTCTCACCGGTGAAGTTAGGAATTTCATGTTTAATGTTTCCTAACTCCGCCGCATTACGCTGTTGGATCCTTTGACATATTGGATCCACTCTTCCTACTGGTGGCAAGTGTCGCTCATCATTGTGTGGTGGTTGCACTTGCTGTGAGCGTTGCTCCAAATTATTCATTCGTTTGAGTAACCTGTCTATCTTTTGTTCTAATGTCTGGGGAAGGTTTGGAACTTGATCAGCCATCTATATAGGAAAAAAAATATCTAAAAAAAAAAACAAGAAGATGTGTGAGTAATCACGTTAGTGAAACCAAAAAGTTGGCTCGCTCCCTCACTATTCTCAGCTCGCAGGTAAGAGGTGGATTATAGAGCTCTGGGGGTGCACTACACACTCTTACAAACACACACTCCACTCGTGTATCGCTCAAGGTGGCAGATACTCTCACAAGCCTTTTTCCAAAAAGGAAAATTCTAGTCCGGTACTCAAGTTGATATGAATTCAACCTCAAAGTTCAAGAAACGTACCTTGGAAGACTTCACAAGCCTTTGAGAGTAAGGGTGTATCGCGAGGTAGGTAATAAAATTGAGAGCAAGAAGCAAATAAAAAGGACAATACGAGCAAAGAAACTAAATAAGATTTGAAAGAAAAACGAAACCAAAGAAGGAAGTATGGCAGAAAGATATGCAAGACCAAATCAACAGATAGAGACAAATAGAATGTAAGAGGGGTTCAAGTATACCACAACAAAGTAGGAATCTATCAAGAACTCCTTCCAACCTTATACTTTTCCCCTTCCTTTTCCCTCCAAGATTCTCCTACCAACATTATTCTTTCCCCAACCTTATTCTTCTTCTTTATTGCTTTCTCTTCTTTTGCATTTTTTTTTTTCAACTTTCTTGATTTTTTTTTTTATTTTTTTGATAACTAACCTCCAAATAACTACTGTAAATATCAACAAAAATTTCGGATCAAGAGGATCCACACAACCCCTTCAAAACAGAACCAAGAATTTCAAGAATCACCCAGAAAAACAGAAACAATGCCCTGACTTTGAAGATCAATATCTCACTAACCAGAAGGAATTAGACAGTGAATAATATATCAAAAGAACGGCCCAGAAGAGATCTACAACATATCCAAATATCAGATAAAAATAACCAGTGCATCTCGAGATATAGGTAATTCTTTGAAACTGGTCACAGCTAGCGGAAATCTGGACAGGGTGTGATTGAGACGTGATTGCGCGTAAATGCGCTTTGGATATAGGTAAGGGTGAGATGGGGTTGTTTTCTTGACAGAATATGTGGTAATATGGTGCTTAGGAGGTGTGAGTTATCGTTGATATTGGACGGGAAAAAGGGAAAACACTTTCGGGATTGTTTTTCAAGAAACTGGAGAACATGTATCAAGATTCAAGAACACAATCAAGAATGCAAAAGAAAATTTTTTTGGGGTTTTTTTTAATGAAAAAGACACGAAAAAAGTAGTATGTAAGATAAGAACGAGATAAACCTAGGGAACCAAAGAAACCAAATTTCCAATGATAATGAGACAAACCTAGGCTCTGAATACCAAATTGATATGAACCTAGTCCAAGGTTCAAATAAGATGGAATATTGTCCCAAGAATGCTCTCAAAGTAAAGATAGAGATGGATCAAAATACCTTAAACCTCACGAGAAACCCTTTGTCTCGAATCCTCAAAGACTTGGAAGAATCCCATGTAGCTTCAAGTACCTCGATGTTGCAATCTTCAATCAACTAGAGTCGGATCTAGTTTCCTTCGATTCAAGAACGAGTCCACGAACCTAAATCTAAGGTTGAAGAAAGTAAGATTGATTCGAGTCCACGAATCAATTTGCTAGTCGGGTCCACGACTAGCCACTAATTGAGTCCACAATTAGCCATAAGGTTTCTTACACAAGTGTAAAGAAAAACTTAAGAATTTTTTTGAATTAAAGTCTCCTTCAAACTGATATGGATGTGCCCTATTTATAGGTATAGGGCAGGATTGTAATCTAAATACAATGGGAAAAAGAGTCCTAAACCTAATCTAGAAAACAAGTAAATAGAGTTTTATTTAGAAAAGGATTTAAGGAATCCTTTCTAAATACAACTAGTGTTTTCTCTTTTATGCCAAACAATTTAAATTAATGATGACCAAAAATAATAGGGCTGATTTGGGCCTAATTTAATTACCAAAATCAGCACTTAAACAATTATAAAAAGCCTTGTAATCTTCTTCATCTTTTGCAAATGGGCTTGACTTGGATTTCCACCATCTTTGAATATCACCAATGAAGAGTTGTCTTAATCGTTTGGACTTGGGCCTTGTGATTAGCCCAATTGGTACTCTTGATGGATCTTCATTATGTTGGGCCGCATCATCTTCACCTTCTTGAAAATGATTCGACCTCGAATCTTGTAAGCATTGTCTTCGATCCATGATATCACTTGAAATGGGCCACTATAATACTTTCCTCTATCGAATGGAATTATTATCGGACCTTCTTGTTTCTTCCACCAATGATTCTTTAAGGATGTAGTTATGGGCCTTGTGATGAGCCCACTATAGACCCTTATTGGATTCCATGTGTACTGGTTCTTATTACCAAGGTAAGGGTGCAGCACACTAACTCATCATTACAATAAATATTGACCCTGAAAACCAGCAGCATGGCGCCAACAAGAAGTCAGTCGAGGATTCCCGAACCCTCCGCTCACAAATCTCTAGCTCAAAATCTACAAACTAGCTCAGGTCACCCAGGCGGTTAAAGTACCTAAGAGGTCCCTGTACTATAGCGTTTTGTTCAATTTAGTCCTTATACTTTTATTTTGTTCAATTTAGTCCCTGTACTTTTAAAAGTAGTGCAATTAAGGACAATAGTTAACGATGTTAATATTATCGTTAACTTAGGTTACGTGGCACTGATGATATTTATATTCCTACTCATATATTACTTTATAAATATTTAAAATCTATCATTTTTACCACCAATATATTAAATTAGTATCTCCAAAATAAATAATTACGACCATGTTCGTAATGAGATTTAGACAATTGTCCTTAGTTTTACCACTTTTTAAAGTAGAGGGATTAAATTGAACAGAATAAAGGTACAAGGACTAAATTGAACAAAACACTATAGTACAGGGACTTCATAGGTACTTTGACCCACCCAGGCACTAAGCGACGCAATCCTCCGCAACAACAATCGACCACCACTACCACCAAACAGAAACTCAGATGTCACTCAGCAAGTTTCGAACCATCGCTCACCCACCTTCTCAGGGGAAGAGGACCCCACATTCCTCGAATAATGGATCCAAACCTTCGACAAAGTCCTCGGGTTAGTGGAATGCCCAAAGTAATGCCGCGTGGAGATAGCCTCATTCTACTTCAGGCACGAGGCCGATCTTTGGTAAACCCACGAAGGACCCACTTATGAGCAACAACCGGAGGTTCAACTGGGAATGCCTAGAAGCACGGCGACAAGAACGATTCCACCCTGAACCCCTAACAAAGCCTATACCAGTGCTGCCAGATCCAACTTCTACAACGGGAAATTCAGGAACAAACCCAAAAGGAGGAGTAACAGAAGTGGGGGACCACTTGTAAAGAGGACGGGGAAACGCCAATTAAATGCAAGGAAGTGAAGTACCACATAAACAATAGATTTTCTTAATCTTTAGCGCGAATTGTCGAAAAAGACTCGACATGACAAGAAAACTCGACAGACGCGTAGAAAGTATCATACAACTAAAGCTTCCCTACAATAAAGGTCTTACCTTGGAACAAGGACCTTGATGGTTTTAAGACACCGAAAGAAGTACATGTGACACACAAAATCGCTAAAACACCATGCGACGTCGAGGACAGCCAATCAAATGCATTCCAAGGAAGAGAAAGGCATCACTAAGCATTTGGTCACCAAAGGATTGCACAAGGAACGGGCGACAAGCCGAACCCCAAGAAAAACCAAGAAGGCTTGTCATTAATCAAGCAAGGAAAAGACAAAGTTGGCTTACGACCAACTACCCGATGAAGGTGACGAGGTCGCTAATTGGAAAACAGACCCGACCTACTGGGTGAAAAGAACACGCAAGGGTCTTGACTCATCTAGAACTCGTACTTAAGGATCAACAACACAGTACGATGAGTCATTCTATGTATTCAAGTTCCTTTTATTGTTCACGTGGGCATGGGGCTTGTCAGGACTTGAATCTGTGCATTCTTGGGATTTTTCCCGAAGGAATTCCCCCTTCCTAGTCACCTTCCCGCGGGTCCCCAACGGGACCTTGATGGAACCCTAACGGGTCCCTGACGGGACCTTGACGGGACCCTGACAGGAGCTTGGCAGGGGGACGACCGCCCACCTTGCGCCCACTGGTACAATGCGTTGATTTCTTAACTCCTCGTTTTATTGATTCATGGCGCACTTGTGTGCCTCGGGTGATGAACGCGAGTCTTGAGAAAGGAATCATGGGTTGTCCAAACATGGTGACCTCGGTAAAAGACCTTGACCCGCGAAACACCGTCGGAAGAGCACAACCAATTGCATTACACAGGGAATTGTAGTTGGACTCTACGATGCAACCGACTAGGGGTGATCGGCGAGAAGGATTGTGCAAACCAAGGAGGCGAGTTGGGAACTCGTGCTAAGGACTCACAAAGGCCTTAAAATCAAAATGCTAAGGATGGATCGGGACTCCCTCAAACCATGGATATCATTCAAGTAAATCAGAGGGCTCCTTACAAGTTGTACAAAATCGGAGAATGACGTTATCCGTGGTGCTAAGGAAAAAGTAAAGAGCACATTTGTGCCAAGGCCTCAAGGGTTATTAAGGACCAACAAGGAAATAAGATGACTCGTAAAGTCACCGAGACATTCCGCAACAAGATTAGATAACCAACTGCACTTCAAGAAGAAGAGGAGCATGCAAAGGCACCTTCATCATTAAAAGTAACACAAAAGGGCACAGCAAGCCGAACCCCAGGGAAGACATGAAGTCTTACTAAGAATTCCATTCACTAAAAAAGAGATGAAATTCAATAAGGAGAAAAAGTCAACCCGAAGTTTATTGACTCCCAAGAGACTTTAGGAAGAATTTGGGAAGTGCGCCCTAAAAGATTGGCTTGGTTGGCCAAGCTTGGTTAAGACCTTGGGCGCATTAAAGAAGTAAGTGTTGAATCATCACGGGACTCATCACAAAAAAATTCCTTCAAAAGTAGTAAAAATGGATGAGACCTTAGCATGGGAAGAAAATATCAACGGAAATCTTAGAGCCAAGCAGAGCCAAAACTAAAGAAAAAGGGTCATCAGTTCGTCTTGACGTCATAACCGGGCGGGCTTCAAACAGGAATAATCACTCAATGTCGAGAATCCTTAAACCATCCTAGCCGAATTCTATCCCTTCCTTTTGACAACCGAACCCCGTCTTATCGTAAAACCCTTTCTACCCTTCAAGCCTCATTCTTGATTCCCCATTTTAACTATTCCATACAAGGTAGCAACCTCACCTCCTAAGTTGCGACTTTGAAAACTTTGATCCTACTCCCTAAATTCAACTTGTCCACAAGTTTGAAACCCCAACCGCCCACTCTCTTTATCCCTCTAACCCAATCGTTCCCAAAAACCCAGCGTACATAAATATATAGTTATATATTTTCCTCGTAGAATACTTTCTCCACATAACCACCGTACTTGCTTTGACTCGTTATCCCCGTAATAATTTCTAAGCTTCGGGAACCAAGCTTCTCGTAAGGGGGGAGAGTGTAACACCCCGTGTTACGGCCTCCAATCCCGGATTAATTATTTAATTCATTCCGTTAATAATAATTAAAATGGATTTAATTTGGTTAGGATTCCCTTTAATTAATTAATGTGGTCAACCATGGATTGTGGACCCTTGCCTAAACTAGAGTCTTAAGCCTATTAGGAATAAAGAGAGTAAACCTTTTACTAGTCAGATTCTAATTAGGAATCCTAGACCTATATATCTATTAGGAATAAAGAAAGTATGCCTTTATTATTCAGATTATGATTAGGATTCCTGATTCTGTAAATAGGGGATTAGAAAGCAATTAGAACCCTTACCACCCATAGTTATATTACACAAAAATATTCCCGGGAGATTCCCCACCACCAAGCCTAGGGAGATCAATCGGATAGGAAATCTTAGAGAAGAACCTTAATAGCCAAGGGAGGATTAATTAAGGCTAAGAGGTAACCCATGTCTTAACAAAACCTATTTTCTTTACTATAATCACCTTCCTTGGCTTCTTCTCTATGCTTGTGTCTCGATGAATCGTTTATGGTATTGATGATATGATCTTTGATAATTGGTGAGATGATTTTATGTGGGATTTGATGATCTTGATGATGATAAGAGGTTCTTGATGATTATGTAATGTTCTTGATAAATCTTGATGTTTCTTGATATTAAAAGATGAACTATGATCTTGATGATTTAAATATGATTAGAGCCCTAGGATGAATCGTGAAATTCGTATTGCGATATTCTTGATATATTTGGGTGGGAATTCGCATGTTCGGGGGTTGATTATACTTAGAAATCATGATAGGATGTGTGTGTTATATGATTCTTGCTGGTGTCACCAATTGCGTTTAAAAGTGTCTAAGCATGATTTCGGGTTCCACGAAGGATCCCGGGACGTTTTATTTTGATAAAGAGTTAGTGGGGGTAGGTGGGGGTAGGGGGACCCGCTGCCCGAAATACGACGCCACCGCAGCGGGCAGACGACTGCCCGCCGGGCACCCGCTGCCTGGAGGTTTGTCGCCGGCGGGTGATCCTCCACCCACCGGCTACCCGCTGGAACTTTCCCAACTTGGGACTTCGGCTTCCCCGTTTGATGTTTCCCCGACCCTCGTGGTGTCCCAATGGACTCCGTTTATCGTGCCTAAGTCTAGTTGATGTTTCGGGTACCGTTCGTAAGATAAATGAGTCTTATATATCGCATGCTAGTCGAATTGGTATCCGGTTGGCCTAGGTGGAAGAAGTATGAACCCCTTAGGATTAATCCTAGTATGTGGATGACCACGCATAGGTTTCAGTATACGTTTTTCTCCCTTTCCACAATGTGTTAATGTGGGTTGCATGTGCTTGCTATGTGTTATGTGTGCGTGATACCCCAATTTGGTTGCGATCAAATTGGTTATTCCTGAGCTGCGGTTCAGAAGCTGGCTGCGGTCCACCGTTTGGTTGCGATCAAACGTTTTACATGAGCTGCGGTTCATATTCCTGGCTGCGGTCAGATGATCACTCTTGGGCTGCGGTCCATTGTTTGGTTACGATCAAACATTATGATGAGCTGTGGTTCATCGGTCGGTTGCGATCGACCCCTTCGTGTTGCGATACGAGGCAGGGTGCTGCGGGGCCGTGTCAGAGCTATATGCGCTGACCCTCATGTATGGGCATGCGATTGGTCCTGTGGCGCCACCAAAGTATGCTTGTGTGATGAGATACGAATTGAATGATGATATGAATGAGATGAAGTGAATCTGTGACCGTAGGATATATGCTAGTATCTTTATATGCTTGGTTATAACTGTTGAATGTGCTTATCCCTATCTGTCGAGTCTATTCTGGTTTTGAAACCAGAGTTTCCTAGGATATATCTTCCTGCTTCAAAATGGTTTTTCTTATATCTATATATATATATATATAATATATATATATATATATATATATATATATATATATACTTATACGGTATTTCAACGTGTTAGAGTGGGTTACCAGCATTATTCGCTGAACAGATATATTTGGCTTTCAGGCACATATGATTAGCTATGGAGCGCGCTAGAGGACCCGAGGCTTAAATAGATAGTTTCATATTTCGGCCTGCGTGCCATAATGATGTAATGATGTTATCTAAGGATAATTAGATAGTTTAGCCTGTGCATCTGAGTTCTCTAGCTCAGATGTGGCATAACACCCCGTATTCTTATGTTTTGTATTGCTCTGTTTGGGATTTAATGAGAATTTACCTTTATTATATAAGTTTTAAAAGTTTCGAAAATCTGGGGTGTTACATTAATGATGGCAGCATCTTCTATAAGGGAAGATGGTGCGTACCTACAACACACCCCCACCTAAAACGACATATCCTAGAGGAAGGGCACAGTTCACCTAACTCCGTGCACCCCGGAGGAGATAAACTGTACCAAGATGTGAAGAAATTGTTTTGGTGGCCCAACATGAAGAAGGAAGTAACTGACTTTGTGAGCAAATGCCTGAACTGCTAAAAGGTGAAAGCTGAACGATGCAAACCCAAGGGACTGGTACAACCCCTCGAGATACCCGAAGGGAAGTGGGATTCTATCTCAATGGACTTCGTAGGAGGTTTGCCACGACACCAACGGGAAAAGACAAAATCTAGGTAATAGTGGATCGACTAACCAAAACAGCGCGGTTCATTGCCATGAAAGAAACTTGGACAATGACACAGCTAGCCAAAGCCTACATAAGTCAGGTAGTCAAATATCACGGGATTCCACGAAACATCATTTCTGATAGGGATCCCAGGTTTCTCTCGCAATTCTGGAAGGCCTTACAATCGCCATGGGGACGAGGCTGAAATTGAGCACCACCTTCCACCCCACCACTGATGGACAGACTGAAAGGACGATCCAAACCCTCGAAGATATGTTGAGAGCCTGCATGCTAGACTTCCAAGGAACATGGGAGGAACACCTAGATCTGATCAAGTTCTCCTACAACAATAGTTATCACGCGAGCATCCGGATGGCACCCTACGAAGCACTATATGGCCAGAAATGTAGAACCCCCGTATGTTGGGAAGACATGGTCAACCCAGTGACCCTGGGACCCCAGTACCTACAACACAGCATAACGAAGGTCAAGCACATACAAGAGAGAATGAAGGCTGCACAGGATCGACAGAAGTCCTACGCCGATCTAGGGAGGAAGCAAGCTGAATTTTCTGCAGGAGAGAAGGTCTGGCTAAAGATCTTGCCAACCCGAGGGGTGATGAGATTCAGAAAGAAAGGAAAGTTAAGCCCTAGATTCACCGGCCCTTACGAAATCCTGGAAAAAGTCTGGAACCTAGCCTACCGCCTCGCATTGCCAGCCGAACTGGAGCGAGTGCACAATGTATTCCATGTGTCGCAACTAAAGAAATATATACACGATGCAACCCACATATTACAACCCGATGTTGTGAGCTTAGACGACACCCTATCGTACGAGGAAAGGTCAGTAAAAATCCTGGGTACGAAGACAAGAGCAACCCGCCCGGAAAACCATAGAAATGGTTTAAAATCCTCTGGTCCAATCACCGGGACCGAGGAGGCAACATGGGAGCTCGAAAGCGCCAGGAGGGAACGTTACCCGGACTCTTCGCACAAGGTAACTTAGACTGAATCTTAGGCCAAGGGAGGATGTTCGACCCCACCACGCATAAGCTTCAGGGACGAAGCTTTCTGTTAGGGGGGGGGGGGTGTTACACCCCGTGTTACGACCTTCAAATCCGAATTAATTATTAAATTAATTCCGCTAGCTAAAATAATTTAAAGGGGATTAATCCAATTATAATTCCCTCAATTAACCTGAGTGGTCCACGATTAATCGAGGACCCTTACCTGAACAAGGAACCTT